>NC_084802.1:97413193-98038193 GCF_963169125.1 Humulus lupulus
GTCTGTCTCGGTTAATCCGATCGCATGGAAGGCCGCTTTGAAGAGGATGTTTACGGAGCTTCCGTTATCGACCAAGATCCGTGAGACCTTCTTATTGGAAATCTGGGCTTCCACCACGAGGGGATCGTTGTGGGGGAAGTGCACATGCCGAGCGTCGTCCTCCGTGAAGGTGATGGGAAGGTCCATCATTCGGGGACGTTGAGCAGGTGATTGAACCAAGGCGCACATCTCCCTGGTGTGTTCTAACTCCCTCAAGTACCTCTTCTGGGAGTTGCGGGTGCTTCCGGCAAGGTGCGGTCCTCCGGAAATGGTGGCTACGTGTCCGTCAACGGGTGGCGGAGCAAGGCCGGGCGGATATGGGTTGCCCGGTCCTGGAGCCAACAAGGCAATGGGCGCCGGAGCGGGTGGAGCAGGAAGCGCTGGGAACTGAGACCCGGGAGCTTGGGGGTGACCGGCTCCAGGAGCGCTAGCGGTCCCCCTCTGTCCCGGGGAATATGCAGCTCCGTGAACTACCCCCTGTCCGGGATAGATAATGGGTATCCTCACCCACTGACCGAGGTGTCCCGCTCTTGCCAGGGACTCGATCTCATCCTTCAGCTGAAGGCACTCATTCGTGGTGTGCCCCACGTCTCCGTGGAACTCACACCTCTTATTGGAGTCTCGCGGACGCCTTCCTCCGTGAGACACTTTCGGGGGCTTCCTGTAGTATCATGAAAGAATTGACTTAATTAAACTTGTTTTTATCGACCATACATGGGCCCAAGTTTAGGCAACTTAGAACTTATGTGCCTAAGTCTAGGCGACCATAAGTTTATATGCTCTAAGTTTAGATAACTCGAGACTTGTGCCCAAGTCTAGGCGACTCGTGACTTGGTCCAAGTCTAGGTGACTCGGAGATTATATGCCCAAGTTTTGGAAACTTGGGACTTGTATGCTCAAGTTTAGGTAACTCGAGACTCATGCCTGAGTCTAGGTGACTCGGGGCTTACATGCTCAAGTTTAGGAAACTTAGTCTTGTTCCCAAGTCTAGGCGACTCGGGGCTAGAGAGCCCTTCAAAATTTCAGTTCTCGGGGACTTAGTGCTGCTTCACGGGTGCTTTAGGACTTTTGATGAGTTGTTTAGGCTTGTTAATTCTCAAAAGTCAAGCAACTCTAAGTTTACTCTAAGGTGCCCCATATAGGCTCCTCTTATTGAGTTTCCTAGATCTTGCTTCTCGGGAATTTTCACAAGCTTCGCGACACTAGGTTTACTTCAAGGTGCCCCATATAGGATTCTCTTATTGAGTTCCCTAGGTCTTTCTGTGCGAGTAGTTATACTCGTATGGTGACTACTCTGCTTATGCCCCCCAAGTGATCGGCAACTGGTCTTCATTCCTTGTCTAGGTCTGCGAGTGAGTACATCCTCGGATAGTAAAAAAAGATAAACAATAAACAAATAAATATAATTACATGCAAATTTTCTAAATTTCATCTATCGTGTTTTGCGCACACGATTTCCATTAAGTGCTCATAGGCTACATGAGTAATGAAATTAGAAAATACATAGTCTTCTTGCATTACTGGAAATACAGGTGAAGGTGCTCATCATTCCCGGTGTGAGGTATCAACTCCCCGTTCAGTGGTGAAATTTTGTATGTTCCGAGACATATGGTGCTCTCGACATGGTATGGGCATTCCCATTTTGGGCCTAACACTCCAATACTTGGATCTCGGGTTGCCAGGAAAAAACTTTGAGACACTAAGTCTCCAATCTTGAACTTTCTATCCTTCACCTTAGAATTGAAATACTTGTCAATCTTATGTTGGTAGAAAGCTACTCGGAGTTGGGCTGCTTCTCAGAGCTCTTCAACAAGGTCCAATTATTCTTGAAGTAAAGCGTGATTGGTAGTTGGGTCATACATTGTTCATCGGTGCGTGGAGATGGCAGCCTCAACTGGGAGGATTGATTCATACCCGTAGGCCATAGAGAATGGTGAATGGTCAGTGGATGTCCTAGCAGTGGTACGATAACTCCATAGTACTCTAGGCAGTTCTTCTGGCCAAGAACCTTTCACCTGTTCCAGTGTTTTCTTTAATGTGCCTGAGCGTCTTGTTGGCAGCTTCCACTTGTCTGTTTCCTTGAGGTTGAGCTATGGAGGAGAAGCTCATTATGACTTCGTGTCTTTTGCAAAAATCAGTGAACAGATCACTTTAGAATTGTAGGCAATTGTTGGCGACTATCTTCATCGGGAGCCCGCAGTGATAAATGATGTTCTTGATAAGGAAGTCCAGTGCCCTCTTGGAGGTGATTGTAGTGAGAGGTTCGACCTTAACCCACTTCATTAAGTAGTCAACTACCACAATCACATACTTTACTCCTCATTTTCCCATGGGCATAGAACCTATTAGGTCAATGCCCCAGACTGCAAAGGTCAAAGGACTTGTCATCTGAGTGAGCTCATTTGGAGGAGCTGGGGGTCAGTTTGCGAATCACTAGCATTTTTCGCATCTCTTGACATTATCCATCGAATCTCTGTTCATCGTGGGCCAGAAATACCCTTGTCTCAATATATTCTTGGTGAGGCCTTGCCCCCCAGCGTGGTCACCGTAGAAGCCATCATGCACTTCTTAGAAGATGAGTTTGGCTTCCTTCATGGACACACATCAGAGTAGTGGCAGTAAATACCCTCACCTGTATAATTTTTTGTCCATGATCATGTACTGATGAGCCTGATAACGTAGCTTCCAAGTAACTTTCTTGTCCCGCAGTAGTTCTCCAGAGATAAGGTACTTTGTTATAGACGTCATCCAACTATCCTGGGATTAGACTGTTTCCACTTCCTCGAATGCTATGATGCTTGGAGAAGCGAAGTAGTCAATTGGGATCTCATTGAGCATCTCAACATCCTGGGTGGTGGCTAGCTAGGCTAGAGCATTTTCATTGGAGTTTTGTTCTTGTGGAGCTTGTCTGATGGTAAATATTTTGAAGTTGTGTAGCATTTCTTGAGTCTTGGCTAGGTAGGCAGCTATCTTGGTTCCTCAAGCTTGGTACTCTCTGAGAACCTGGTTCCCGAACAGCTGAGAATCATTGTAGACTTCATGTCCCTCAGCTTTAACCTTCAGGGCAACTCATAATCTGTCTAAGAGGGCTTCGTACTAAACTTCGTTGTTTGAGGCATCGAACCCAAATCTCAAGGCACTGTGAATCCTGTGTCCCTCAGGAGATACCAAAATTAGCCCTGCTCTGGCCCTGTTTTCATTGGATGACCCATCCACATATAGCTTCCATATGGGCCCAATGGGTTGGTCCTCCTCGGGCTCTTCATTTATTCCAGTGCACTTCGCAATGAAGCCCCATCAGTGCTTGACCCTTTATGAAGTTCTCGGGTGGTAAGTAATATCAAACTGGCTAAGTTTGACTGCCCATTTGAGGAGTCTCCTAGATGACTCTGACTTCTAGAGCACTTGCCCGAGGGGCTGGTTGATGATAACTTTGATAGGATGTGCCTGGAAGTAGAGCCTGAGCTTCCTAAAAGTTATCATCAAACAAAAGGTCAGTTTCTCCATGAGCGGATACCTAGACTCCGCTCCAAGGAGTCTTTTGCTAGCATAGTAGACTGGATGTTGGGTGCAGCCGTCCTCGCGTACTAAGGTCGCCCTGATGGCATGATCATCCAGTGGCTTTCATAGTATCAGAGGATTGGCCATGTGCACCTTGAGTTGTTGGAAAGCTTGCTCACGTTCCTCTATCCACTAAAATCTTTGACTTCCCTAGAGGATGTTAAAGAATATAATGCACTTGTCTGTGGCCTTTGTACAAAGCGGCTGAGAACCGCTATTCGACTAGTCAAAATTTTCACGTCTTTGTGCATCCTAGGGGAAGACATCTCAATTAGCGCTATGATCTTCTCAGGGTTCGCTTCAATTCCTTGGACGTTCACAATAAATCTAAAGAACTTCCCAGAGGCAACTCCAAATGTGCATTTATGGGGATTCAACTTCATCAACGTAATCATCCATTAAGTCTTTTATGTGCTCCGGAGCTGTCTTGGACGTAGCTAGCATGTCATCCACGTAAACCTCCATGTGTTCAACCAAGTTGGTTCTTGAACATTTTATTCACCAATCTTTGATAAGTGGCTCATGCATTCTTCAAGCCAAAGGGCATCACCTTGTATCAATAGACGCCTTGTCTATTTAGAAGCTAGTGTAATGCCCTGGCTACCCCAGAACAGTTACGGTGAACGGTGGACCGGAAATTGGACTCATTGCCTGAGTCCTTTGGTCAAAAACGTGCTCTAAGTGTAATTAACAGGTTAAGGTATAAAACCAATAAAAAGGAAATGGGGATTTTATTAAAACTGCTCTGCAGAGCTAAACAAAACATTTACAAGTGGTTCTCGGTACAAAATGGTCATTACAGTTTTAAATTTTCAATCCCGCCGACCTAAGCGGCAAAAATAGGGTAAACCCCCTAGTTCCTCTGAGAACACCATGACCGTGGCGGTCAAGCGGCCGCATATGTACACACCACCACATCAGCTCTCCACTCAAGGCTAGGTGAGCTTTTCTTTCCCTTTACCTGCACCACATAGCACCCATGAGCCAAGGCCCAGCAAGAAAACATAACACTTTATATAAACATTATCAAATGATTATCATTATAATCACACTGAGCATAAAGCTTTTAACAAGAAAATGAATCATCACATGATTTTAGCGGGAGAGTGGCTGTTGAGTAAGCCACTAGCCTCCAAGCTCTCTTTGTTCATCGACCCTCAGGGTCGGTCAGGCATTAATGCTCCTTGAGTCATTCAATGCTAATAATCGATTAGATCCAATCTTACTGACTTGCGTGACACACGCCAAAGCCGTCCTGACTAATAAGTCAGCTCATCGTGACCAATGCTCAATACCACTGCCGAACCTGACTAATAAGTCACAGCTTCACAGTGATACTAGCACTCTTGTCAAACCTGACTAATAAGTCAGTGCCATGCACAAATGAGCAACATATGCTAAGCATTCCATATATAATCCATGTCCATATTCTCACATTCAACATGCCTCAGGAATATCCACGCATGTCACACTTGGGGTGCAGTTTTCTTACCTCTGGACCGAGCTAGAACAGATAAAAGAATGACCCTGAGAACGATCGACCTTTTGGTCCTTTAGCGGTTACCTGGTCATAACCAAATTATGGGATTCCATCAATAAAATGATTAATAAAAGGTTCCCACACCAAAACCTAACCTCCGGGACCTCAAACACTACTCAACCGGGTAGTAGGTTCAATCCCGAGGCCTTAGGCTTGCATCCCCAAGCCAAAAAGCTCTCTTTGGCCAAAAATGCCTTAAGGGCCGCGGCCCTCCTTGGCCATGTCGTGGCCCGCCCCTCAAACAGAGGCGCCCAAACTCAGATTTCACCAAGGGCCGCGGCACACCCTGGCCATGCCGCGGCGCAACGCCCTTTTCAGCCAAACCCCTGTTTTTCTTCCTCTACGATTTCACTTAGAACCAACCCTTCAAACCCAACTTAAACACCATCCAAAACTCTCTCAAACACCCATTAACACCCCTAAACAACACTCAAAACTCTCCCTCATCATAACCCAAGGAAAACCCTTAAAACCTCCATCAATTCCAACAATCCTCCATAAAAACACAAACTGAAACTTATATTTAAAACAGGGCAAAACCAGAAAAGTTATGATCAAAGCTTACCTCAAACTTAATATTGAACCCTCTCCAATGGCTGAACTATGTCTACAACCTCAACCTCCAAGTTTCCTAGCTTAATTCCACACCTTGAGCTCAAAACTCCAAAGAAGAGAACTATGGAGAAGATTGTACGGGAAGGAGAAGATGAAGCAAACTCTGTTTTGGGTTCTATTTCACAGCCATCCATACATCATATATATCCATAACACAAAAGACCATTATACCCCTAGGTATAATAAAGCTCCTAAAGTCAACTCAAGGGCAATTTTGACATTTTCCACCTACACTGTTAATGATAATTAACGCTTCCCAATTCCCGCTAATCTCAAATTTCCCAAACACCAATATTTCACATCCCGTTACCCTTTAATACCCGGTAACACTCTAATCATTAAAACACCCCGAGACTCACCCCGAGCCCCGAGCTTAAGCCTGTTATGACCAAACCGATATTTAACATTTCCTTGATCGTATCATGCCAAATGGCTCGAACAAACCCACATCATAACGTGGTCTCAATTTATATCACCAACATGAGAACAATAACCAATTTACCCTCAACGGGCCAAATTACTATCACACCCCTGTATAAAGAAATATGGACTCACATGCATGCATTTCACATCATATCATAATATAATCAACATATACATGCATTTAATCAATTAATAACATAATTAAGCAAGTACGGCCCTCCCGGCCTACTGTTCACACCGTTAAACACAACGGGGAATTCGGGGCATTACAACTATCCCCTCCTTACTGAAATTTCATCCCCGAAATTTACCTGAACAGCTCGGGATACTGACTCTGCATATCTGATTCCAGCTCCCAGGTCGCCTCCTCGACCTTGCTGTTCCTCCACAATACCTTAACCAATGGTATTGTCTTATTCCTGAGGACCTTGTCCTTTCTGTCAAGTATCTGAACTGGCTGCTCCTCAAAGGAGAGATCTGGCTCAAGCTCCAGATCTTCATAACTCAGAATATGGCCCACATCAGATACATACCTCCGAAGAGCTGACACATGAAACACATTATGCACGGCAGACAACGCCGGAGGCAAAGCCAACCTGTAAGCCACTTGACTTATCCTCTCCAGGATCTCAAATGGACCTACAAATCTAGGACTCAGTTTGCCTTTCTTCCCAAACCTTCTCACCCCTTTCCATGGCGAGACTCCGAGGAAAACATAATCTCCTACCTGGAACTCCACGTTCCTGCGCTTGGGATCTGCATAGCTCTTCTGTCTACTCTGAGAAGCAAGCATTCTAGCTCTAATCTTCTCTATAGCCTCACTAGTCCTCTGTACTGCATCAGGACCTAAGTATCTCCTTTCTCCTGTCTCATCCCAATGGATGGGAGATCTGCACTTCCTACCATATAGCATCTCATAAGGTGCTACTCCAATGGTAGATTGGTAACTGTTGTTGTAGGAGAATTCTATCAAAGGAAAATACTTACTCCAAGAACCACCAAAATCCAGTACACATGCTCTCAGCATGTCCTCCAAAATCTGGATCGTCCTCTCAGATTGGCCATCCGTCTGAGGTTGATAAGCTGTACTGAACTTCAATTTTGTCCCCATGGCTTTCTGCAAACTCACCCAAAACTTGGAAGTAAAAGTGGGGTCCCGATCTGACACGATCAACCTAGGTGCACCATGGAGCCGCACGATCTCTCTCACATAGAGATCTGCCTACTAATCAACTGTATATGTAGTCCTCACTGGCAGAAAGTGAGCTGACTTGGTGTAGCGATCCACTATCACCCAAATAGAATCATGCTGACCAGTAGTCCTGGGCAAGCCCACCACAAAATCCATCGTGACGTCTTCCCACTTCCACTCAGGAATATCCAGAGGCTGCAGTGACCCTGCCGGCCTCTGATGCTCAGCCTTGACCTACTGACATGTCAAGCACTTAGCCACATACTCTACTACATCTCTCTTCATCCCCGACCACCAATATAACGATCTCACATCCTGGTACATCTTCGTGGTGCCTGGATGTAAAGAGTAAGGTGTAGTATGAGATTCATCCAGAATCTCTCGTCTCAATGCAGTGTCTAACGGTACACATATCTGCCCTTTGTATCTCAACAAACCTACCTCAGACACTGTATAATCCCTGGATGCTCCAGCCAGAACATCCTCCCTGATCTTGATCAGCTGAGGATCACTCAACTGACCCTCTTTGATCCTTTCCAACAATGTAGACTGTAGCGTAATGTTAGCTAACTGGCCCACCAGCAACTCTATTCCAGCTCTGGTCATATCATCTGCTAATTCTCTGGCTATCAGCCTCATACCATGAATCTGCCCCGGACCCTTCTGGCTCAAGGCATCAGCTACCACGTTGGCTTTCCCTGGGTGATACAAAATCTCACAGTCATAGTCCTTTACTAACTCCAGCCAACGCCTTTGCCTCATATTCAGGTCTTTCTGGGTGAAGAAGTACTTTAGGCTCTTGTGGTCTGTATAGATCTCACACTTCTCTCCATAGAGATAGTGCCTCCATATCTTTAAGGCAAAAACCACAGCTGCCAACTCCAGATCATGATTAGGGTACCTCTTTTCATACTCCTTCAACTGACGAGAAGCATAGGCAATAACTTTCTCTGATTGCATCAAAACACAGCCCAAACCCTGATGAGAAGCATCACAGTAAATCACAAACTTCTCCTGTTAGTTTCAGGGGAAGAAGGAATCAAAGGAGATGAAGAAGGAAGTTTCAGGGGGTTCCTGGTCTGGAGGTAGCGCTATAGCTCCCACCTTAGGGCGCTACAGTGCTACTCAGGGGGCATTTGGGCATGTTGGGGGTTCTGAGAATAGCGTTGGGGCGCTAGGGGTCAGCGCTGTAGCGCTACTCTGTTCCTTCAAAGTCCCGTTTTGAGTTTTTTTAAGGGTTTTTTACTTGGGGTTTCAATCCTTAAGGCCCGAGATCGAATCTACTCACCGTGTGGGCATGTTTCGAGGTCCCAAGAGTGGTGCTTAGGTTAAGACCCTATCCATGTTAATTTTCATTAATGGAGGTTATAATTGGTTGTGATTAGGTAACCGCTAAGGAATCAAAAGTCAATCGTTCTCAGGAGTCGTTCTTATTATTATTCCTCGCTCGAACCAGAGGTAAGAAAACTGCACCCCATATGTGACATGCATGGTTATTCTCGAGGCATGTTGATTGTGTAAATGTGGACATGGATTGATTAATGAATGCTTATAAAATCTTGCTCACTTGTGCATGGTGCTGACTCATTAGTCAGATTTGGCAAAGGTGTCAGTATCAACTGTAAAGCTGTGACTCATTAGTCAGGTTCGGCAGTGGTACTGGGAACTGGTCACACGGTGTTGACTCATAAGTCAGGATGGCCTTATCGTGTTCAACGCAAGCTAATAAAGATTAGATCTAATCAATATCTGCATTGGATGACTCAAAGAGCAATAATGCCGGACCGACCTCAGGTTCGATGAATACTATAAGCGCTTGTGTGACTTACCTATCAGTCACTCATTTGTTAAGTTAGAGACTTACCTATCAGTCTCTCGTCTGTTAAAGGCTAGTAGCTTACCTAGCAGCCACTCTTCTGTTTGAATTAGTGACTTGCTTGTCAGTCACCCAATATGGTTTTCTAGAACCTCAAGTGATATTCACTCATCTGTTTAATCATTTGATAATGTTTATATCCAATACTGTGTTTTCTTGTTGGGCTTTGGCTCATGGGTGCTATGTGGTGTAGGTAAAGGGAAAGAAAAGCTCACCCAGGCTTGAGTGGAGAGCTTAGGCGGTGATGTGTACATATGCGACCGCTTGACCACCACGGCCAAGGAGTTCTCAGAGGAACTAGGGGGTCTACCATATTTTTGCCTCTTAGGTCGGCGGGTTTGTAATTTTGAAATAGTAATGACCTTTTTGAGTTGTAAATAACTTGTAAATGTTCTTGTGGGCCCATGAACAGTTTTATGTATTAAATAAAGCATATCCTTTCCTTTTGTTGGTTTTCACCTTAACCTGTTAATAGCACTTAGAACACGTTTTTAACCAAATGACTCGGGTAGCGGGTCAAATTTCTGGTTCACCGATCACCATAATGGACCTGGGGTAACCAGGGCATTACACTGCTTATTGGCCATCTTCAACGTTATCTTCTTCAAACTGTCCAACTCTGCGCGAAGAGGATAATTGTTGGCATTGTGTGCTGGGTATGCCCTCTGATTGGGCATCGCTTCTTTCCTCCGAGCATTGAGGTTGGCTGGAGATCCGACTGGGGGTATCGCCCTAGGAAGTCCTTGGGCTCGGGACTGTTCCAGTGAGTGTTGATGTTGTCTCACAGTTCAGGTTGTGCCCGCCCGCGGCAACCATTCTCGAGGAATCCCACTTTTGTTTTCCCGTCAGAGTCTATGTAGTCATTATTCATAGATATGTTGATTCGTTGTCCTCGATTCATGGAGACTTCCCTCGTATTGGCTCCCAGCCCTGAGTTTCCTCAAGGTTGCTGGTGCGCAATGGTTTCTCTTTCCCAATGCCTAACACGGTCCGTTGTGGTCTGCCTGGGCAATACAACTTAGGCTCCTGAGGCACCACAGGCCTGGGGGTCTCCTTTGACTCCATGGAGTTCTTCGGGGTCTTGTGCCCTCCTCGGGAGGTCAAGTTTCTTGGAAGCCCATCGCGACCTCTTCCGTTTGTGTTTAATCCTAACTCTTTCTCCCACAAGAGGAACTGGTTGTACTAGAGGTACACCAGCTGGGTGTACAAGTGGCATGCCAACTGGCTGCTCTTGAGGCATGTTAGCTAGTCGTGCAGGTGGCACTCCAGCTGGCTATGTAAGTGGTACTTCAACAGCTTGGGGATCCATCTGGAGCCCTTAGGCTGCCAGCATGACCCTTATGGCGTTCACCACCTTTTGTAAGGCGGAGATATTGTGATTTTGAGCTTCTATCTCACGTCATGGAGAGGCCACTTTCTCCTTCAGCGCTGACACTTCTGCTGGCTTTTCGGAGTGAAATGGCATGGAGTATTATGAGTCTCCATCATCTCCATCGTAGCCCTCATTGTCGGCAACCCCTGGAATAGTTACTGGAGGTGGCGGCTAGGTCCTCCTCCCACGGAAGCAGGGAAGTAATCTTCTGGAAGAGTCCGGCGGGTGTTCACCATACTGGATCTCATTGCTTTCTTCAAGCTCTCAATGAAAGCACCAAATGTTAACTAGCTTTTTTGCTAACAACTAAATAAGATAAAGGTTAAAGAAAATAAGATTGAACACAAGGATTTTACATGGTTCAGGTTGTGAATCAACGCTAGTCCACGAGTCACTTGTATAAGAATGAAAAACATGCGAAGCTCAAGTTCTCTTGGTGGTTTAAGGCAGCGTATGAACTCACTCTGAAACTAGAAAAATGGGATCATTTACAATGTGTGCCCTAGCCATATTTATAGGCAGCTCGATAAATTAAGCTCATTAATTGGAGCTAAATACAATTATTCTCCCTTAATGGGGGTATGTTACATAATAAATGGACATTCTTGTAGTAAATGGGTTGGTGGGCTCCAGCGTATCTAGTTGGGCCCATTGTGAGGAATGTCAACCCGCTATATTGTTGGGAGAAATGTCTCTGACATTGTCGAAGTGGTAATTGCACTTTTTCCCATGTCACGCGGCGTTGTGGTGTATCCATTTTGCTGCTTGTACAGAGTCGACACCATGATCCATGTGACAGTGGGTGACAGAATGTTGTCTACGGTCCAGGGTCACTGTGCTTGATACCTGGCTACCCTTCTCCTAAGCTGGGAAGGTCCTCATAGACCTTGAGGAAGTGAATGGGGAAGACAGACTTGTAGTGAGACTTGCACCACCATCTCAGAGCATGGTCCTCAAGAGGTGATGCTTATGGGAGGATGTACTCCTCCAGTGGTGGTGAACTTTGGTTGAACAACGGGCTTACCTCTCGTGGAGCCCAGATCAGGCTCTGGGAAACTCCATCAGCTTACGTGGATCTTAACCCCCTTTAAGGTGTGCCACGTGTCACTTGGTGAAAACACGAACAACAAGAATAAAGAAGTAAATATATTTAAATTAAAAAGACATATTTATTGTGGAATTTTTTCAAAAAGTTGCTTTCAAAAAAAGTAAAAGTTGGGTTGTGCCAACTTTAGCTTCTAGCTATAGCTTCTGCATAAGTTTTTCAATAAGGTACTTTATGACTGTTTACTAAACACCTTTATTGTACAACTTTTTCAGAAAACAACTTTTAGCTTTTCTAAAAGTCCAACTAAATAGGCCCTAAATATGCATTACCATGTGCAGAATCACAACTTTCAGCAGCTAAGGACTTGGGGATTAGCTACCCCCAAGATCGCCAAGCTAAAGAAAGGAAGACCAATTAAAAAGGGCAAAGGAGAAGGAAGATCTGAAATAAGAACATGACCTCCTAAGAAAATTATTGTGGCTAAGCGAGAACCTAAGAATTCTTGTGCCACAAGAATAATTAAGAATACTTGACAAAATGAGAACTTCTGATAATGATTCTTGCTAGAAAATTAGTTTGGAAATGACCAATGTCGCACGGATAAACGAGAACCCTGAAAAGGTTCCTACCAAAGTAGTACTACGACATCGTGTTGAGAAGGATGCTTCCTGACTGAAACAAAAGTGTGCACAGATAAAGAAAAATATATGTGTTAAAATTAACAAGGTTATTGGCCACCAAATTTTCTAAATCTCAGAGCACTATTATAAATAAAGGGAGCTAGAATAGGCCCCTTAGATATATTCACAAATGAGGTGCCATATAAGGGCCTTTAAAAAAGAAACTAAAATAGAAACGAGCCTAACTCGAAAAGTTTATAAAAAAAAGGAAAAAAAAAGAGATATGGAATATGCAAGCATAAAAATATCTTTCAAGCTTGAGGTGGAGTTTCATCTTGGTTTCCCTAATCAAGGTCACTCTCAACCTCTACAGTCCACTCGACTAAGAGCACTCACAATGGATGATATACTCCATCCTTTAAAATACCTCCCCAAAACACACTTTTTTTCTATTTTACCTCTAAATTTTACATTATACCATACATCAACTTCTCTATATATTTATCTACATCATTTAAATATTATATCTTTAAACATATTTTATTAATTACAGCAAAATAAAATAATTGAAAAAGAAAAAATAAATAATAAATATATATACTAAATGGGAGAGAAAAAGCTTATTAAAAAAATAATAATATTAAAATATTATATAAAGGATATGTAAATGTTATGTAAATGTAGATATAGATTAATTGGAGTTTGTGCATAACTATTATAAATATATGTATAAAGGAGCTAATGGAAGATGTTTTTGTGAGTTTTAGCTAAATATTATAGAGAAAGTGTATTACAAAATATACAACCAAAACATTTTTTTTTTTATAATATACCTCAAACTTTTACATTATATCATACATCAGCTTCTCTATTTTTTCTCTACATCATTTAAATATAATATTTTTTTAAAATATTTTATTCATTTTAAGAAATAAAATAATTAAATATAATAGTATTACACTCATATATATACAAAAGTTTATAAAAAAAATAATAAAATATTTATAGCTTGATGAATAGTATTTTATTACATATAGAGAAAGACTATTCATTTAGGTAAAAAAATATAACTTTACATCTCCCATTGGAAGACTATTTAACAATTTTTTTCTCTATATTATAAAGAATTAGACATTTTACCTCCTCCATTGGGAGTGCTCTAAGCGTGCTTCCACATAATCTATGCACTCAACTAAGTGTGCTTCCACATACTATATGCCAAGAACTGAGTGGTGAGTGGTCAGACTCTAGGTTCTGAGACCACAAAGTATATAGAGATTTTGCAATCACACACTCCATGATGGACTCCTCGTAAACCGGCTCCAAGTGAGAAGAAGAATTCACGAGCTCAGTACACCGAGCCTCAAAGTCTTTGGTCTGAGTCTCTAAATCTAGTGCATGATCCTTCGCGTAATGAGACTCCTTTAATAGCTCCTCGACCCTCTGCTTCTGACACTCAAGGTTCAGAATCGTTTTCACCTGGGCCTTCTGAGGGCGTTTGACCTCACTATTTTTTTCGACCAAGCTCACCTCCTCAGCTATATTCTCTCATTTGAGAACTGTATTCTCTCCCTTAGAGGCAACATTCGAGCCCTTGATATCTTTATTGGCTTTAACAAAGGTAGAGTTGTTAACGTAAAGGGTTGATTTCCAGAGTAAGCAGCTCATCGTTCCACTTGTAGAGGTCATTGCTAGAAAAATGGATTGATTAACCCAAGATACCCATAAACGGATTGGAAAACAGCTACACAAAAAATTAAGAAAAAAACACAAAGAAAAACTGGAAAAAAGAAAGAATTAGCAGTACCTGGGGTAATAAAGAACATGAGGAGGTGTGGAGACGATAGAGCTAAGGTACAAATCCTATAACTTGGAGAAAGTGATCATCGATGGAGGTCTTGCAAAGGTTCCAGGTGTTCTGAAAGTTCTTTATGTTATCCAATTCTTCTAAAAATGGCGAAGAACCGAAAAGGGAGAAATGAGAGGGGGATATGGTTTAAATAGGGAAACCCACGAGGAGAAAAACCGTTGATATGCTATAAACGAACGATCTAGATCCTCTAAAAGTGCACTACAAGAATTAAGAATCCAAAATTCATAAAAATAAATTTTTGTGGTTGTTAGTTTTTCAATTGATTCTAATAAGTATATATATATATGGAATATTTCTCAATGGTTACTACCCATAGATAGGTACTAACAATTATGATGATGTATACTATAGTGACTTGGTATAGCACTATAGGGTTATCTGATGAAAAATGTGTATTTATTATGAAAATATAATATTGTAAACTTTTCATTTTTCAAATGTAAATTTCTAAATATAGCTAGTGTCTATCATTGGTTGAAAACAACATTAATTATGATAAAAAAATAACTAAATTCAAAATTAAAGTAGAAAAAAATATTTACATGTTAGTGACTTGCTATACCAAGTCACTATGTTGCTACATCATCATAATTATTAGTACTCATTTATAGGGAGTAACCATTGAGAATTCTTCCATATATATATATACTAGATACAAGTAACGTGTAATACACATTTCTTTAGTTTTCTTTATAAAATTTATTAATTTTTTTATTAAATTTATATTAATGTCATATAAATTTCAAATAAATATCCTATTTTAATTAAATTATTTATTTATTTTTGTTTAAGTTTATGTTTGTTCTATTTTTGAATTTGAGAATGAAAACAGTAGATTATATATTATATGTTTAATATAATATTAAATATTATACGTGGATTTTAAATTAAGTTTCTTGCTAGTTTTTTTTTTGAAAAATAATTTGTTGCTAATTGACATTAGATTATATTATATGTTTTGTTGACCCTGATTTTGGCCAACTGACACGGAGTCAAATTTGCTTGATGTAGACAAACACGTTGGAAAGAATATGATGACGAAATAATAAAGAACACAAGAGTTTATAGTGATTCGGCCCCAGAATCTGGTAATAACCTACGTCCACTTGAATTGTTATTGATATAGAATTCAAAGGAGTGATCAAAGAACTAGGGTTCAACGAGTTTCACCAACCTCTGAAGAACAATACAATATGTCAAATAGAATCACTCTAGTCTCAAATAATTAGAAGGCAAAAAACCCCTTCCTTGAGCTATCTTTCTCTATTTATAGGCTTAAGGAGGATTACATTAATTTGTTACAGATATTCTTTCCTAAATAATCGGATACTCAGGAAATCATGGGAGTCAATTTCGGGATTGACTAAGGTCTTTAAAAAAATATCATGAGACACGTGGAACCTGCGACCATACTGGTCGCAGGTAAGCTTCGACTGCCTTTTGTTTGTAATATCTCTTCTGGTCGATACCCTAGCAGAATTCCGCCAAGTGTTAGCCACGTGTCCAGAAGTCACTTGCCACATCATTCGTGCCTTTTTTTTGGATAACATTTGCCCCCCAAGTTTATTTATTACGAGCAATAAATAAACTTTTGAGGAAACAACCCTTCGGTTACCCCACCATACCTGTCAGAACACTTCGTGCAATCTTGGAAAAAGCAACCTACCCTTGTCTAATCATATCTTTTCGCTTCCCAAGTAACGTTTCGACGGCTATCACCCTTCCCCATACTTCGGAAAAGGGGAAGCTGATGATTACTTCCTTTTAATGCTTTCGGACAAAAATATATATAGCCTCTTTGAAGTCTCCTTTTTCTTTTTACGCAAGCCATCACTCTTTCAAGAAACCCTAATACCAGAGCTCCTATTTCCCTCTGAAGACCGTCCTTCAGCGTTTCAAGATTCAGCCCGTGAGCCCCTTTTATGCCTGGAAAATCTCTCAAATCTCCACGATCTTCACCTTGGTATGTTTCTGGACTCTTACGCTTTATATTTTTGCCGTGCATGCTTCTGCAGATCGATTGTTGGGTTCATTCGTTTCTGGGTTGAAATGCATATCAGTAGGGGGGTTTAATAGGTGATACTGAATGTTGTGTGATATTTCTCTGTTACTAGGGAGTTATGAGTTAGTTTGATAGTTAAGATCATGGCTTTAGGACGTAAATTCGAAGTGAAAATTCAATTTTTATGCTAGCTGAAAAACTAGGTTTTTCCCGCCCTAAAAGGAGTTGAAAAAACTTTTTCAAAAATCTTTTTGCTTTCACTTTTGATCTGTTTCTCAAACTGTTCGCATGAAAAAATTTATTTTTTTGTTAGAATGCCGCTGTATAAAAGCTTAACTTTTATACTCGACCAGCGTTATTCTAAAAAACTTTCAAAATTCTTCATCCTCACCTCCCCATTCTTCTGTTTGCAGACTTTAATGCCACATTTGTGGGGAGGTGAACAGCCCATCGACGACGATCTTCTTGCCCAGCTGCTCGAAGGTGAAGAACAACCGATCGACCGAGTTCACGAGATTCCATTTTCACGATCTTCTTCTAGACCTCGTCCATCACCACCACAAATGGCCCGCTCTAAGTCCTTAGACACGAAAAGACATGACTCCGAAAACAGTCCAAACTCTCCTGCCCAGCCTGATTCATAGGCTAGGGTTCCCTCGACCAGTGGTCGAGAAAATGCCGCCCCAGACCCTCGTATCCAAGTTAGGGCCCGCCCTCGGCATCAAAACCTTCCTGATGTCGAGTGGTATCTCTCCCCCACCAGCCAAGTGACTCCTCGGATGCTTGCCAATTATCGCAGGAAATATCCTCTTACAGGAGTTAATCTTACCATCTCGACTGCTGACCAAAGAGCTAACCTTCCCGGGGGTGCCTATAGCGCTTGGTCCAGATATCACATAGAGGCTGGGGCTATCCTCCCTTTACATCCTTTCTATTAGGGGGTGGCCAACTATTTTGATGTTGCCCCCTTTCAAATTACTCCAAATGGATACAGAATGTTGGTCGCACTCTATATCCTGTATAAACTTAAAATATGGCCAGAACCTACCCCTCATGAGGTCAATTTCCCCTTCGACCTTAAGTCCAACCCTCAACAATACGGGACAAGCTTCTTCCATCTCTATCACCAGGAAACTAGCCGAACTTTCCTGAGTGACACTACCCATATTTCCAACGTGGGGCAGTACAGTAGGGAGTACTTCCTCACGCCGGACATGACTACGAATAACCTGGCCTTCGCTCGTGGAGGTAAATGCTTTTTTCACTGGTCGCTACTTTTCCTTAACAAATTCTCCTGAACCTTTCTAAAGTATACTATGCCTTTCAGGACCATGGTTACGTTCGAACCCAACACCAGACATGGTGTTGAGGTCAAACGCACTGGCCAGGATGGTAGACGCAGAAAAAATCGTCAAGTCCCTGGTCACTGATGAAAATCTGAGGCTATCTGACCTCCTGGCTCCTCACCATGAAATAAGAGGACCTGTGGTAGCAGATGCCACGGCCGAGGGGGATCCCGAGCAGAAAGCCCCAGTGTCTCCTCCCCGAAGGAGGCCAACGAGGGTTACAATCAGGGAACCCACTGGCATCCCTTCAGCAGAGAGGCCTTCTGCGCCCCAAGGCAAGGGGAAACAAAAGGCAACAGAGTCTGTCATAGACCTGGATGAATCCTCAGATGAAAATGGTATTGTTATTTTGCTTTTAAATAGCTTGCCAATTCCCTGTCATTTGTTTGACGGGGATGACAATTTTACGTATACTCCAAATCTAGGGCCAGACTTCTTCGTGCCAGATAGTGAGTGTATGACTAATAGAGTCAGTAGTATAGCGACCAGTAGTTGTATCTCGGGTATTAAACTTTGTGACCTCTTTTCTGTTTTACCAAGAATTTTTATCCACCTTTATCTTATCATCTGCATATTTTTCTTTGTACGTAGAGATGGCTACTCCCAACGTTTTCGATCTGTACCAGGCTCAAGAGGAGGCAGAAGTCCCCCTGGTTCAACGAAAGACATCCAGGAGGCATAATGGTGAACCGAGCCAAGGACCTCCGGCTAAGAAGGGTCGAACAGAAGATCCTTCCAAGGATGTGCCAACTGGGCAAGCCTCAGCTCAGCCTTCTGCTCCTGCTGAGAAGGAGGTTGTCCCTGCTGCCAACCCTCTGCCTGGGGCCCGAAGGGAGTACACCGCGCAAGCAGAGCTTCCTGGGACAAAGCTCTCGAACCGCTCCCTGCGATCAGCCAAAGATTGGCTTGCCCATATCTTGAAGCACAACCGTTGCAGGGAGGCAATGGCTGAAGCTGAGAGCATGGGGGTTGACCAGATCCTCAACAGGGCTCTTAACGATGTGGCCAGTGTAAGTAAATTTTTCTCTTGGATTTTACTTCTTCTTTTTGTAGTATAGTCTAACTTTTATTTCCCTGACTGCAGGCCATGCTGACAATAACTGCCGTTCGCACTCGTGCCCTAGCCACCATCGACCAGGCTCGGACAAAGGCCGTCGAGGAGCTCCAGGTGAGAGCCACCAAGGAGCTTCAGGCTGCAAAAGCCAGGCAGGCTGGGGAGTTGGAAGTGGTTACTCAGCAGAAGGATGCTGCGGTGGCAAAGCTGGCAGAGGCTGAGTCTTCTAAGGCAGCTATGAAGAAGCAGATGGATGAATACCAGGATTCCAGCCGATCCCAATATCGTGAAGTCAAGAGGCTCAAGGAGGAGCTCCTAGATAAGGACAGGGCCATAGTTGTTCTTGAGAGCCAGGTGGAGCAGCTGAAGCTTACCAATGTAATAATCTGGAGAGGTACAAGAATGCGACACTTCGGTGTTTCTATGACTTTTGGAAACACAACCAGGGTGCCAATTTTAACTACCTTCCAGAAGATGCTAGGAACGCTGAGTTGACCCGCTGCACTGCTCGATTGGCTGAAGAAGAAGAAGAAAGAGCAAGGGTTCCTGCTTCCCCAAGCATCCAGTCGACCGCTGACGCAGAGGAGGGAGGAGTTGTTGAGAATGCGGCCAATCAGACTGTTGAGCAAGACCCTCCTGCTCCTTAAACTTATTTCTTCTTTATTTTTCTTCAATTACACGACCCGCGGGTCGTGTTGTAAAGACAATTTTTACTTTTAAATTTGTTGCACGGGTAGCAAACTTTTCCTTTTACTTTAAAAAATTACATCCAAGCAGTGATGCTTGCGATGTAAAAGAATTCCTTATGATATTATAATATTTTCTTTTTATTATAACATTTGTTCGCATGACT
This sequence comes from Humulus lupulus, assembly GCF_963169125.1. Lineage (NCBI taxonomy): Eukaryota > Viridiplantae > Streptophyta > Magnoliopsida > Rosales > Cannabaceae > Humulus > Humulus lupulus. Next base: position 97,432,608 of record NC_084802.1, read on the forward strand.
GAACTTAGCATAGTACTTTGGCTTGACTTAACAAAATATAAATTTTGAAAAATACTCTGAGTACCGTAGCATGCTTTCACTTATTTTGTTCATGTGTTTACATACCTTTTGGTATGCTTTGCTAACGATGTACCTTATATGCCCCCCAAGTGATCGAGGAGCTTTAGGCCCTTGGTCACTTGCCTTGACCACGACCTGTGCGAACATTACTGCTCGATAGTAAATATAACACTTGTAATACAGCAAAACAACACACGTAATGAACAAATACTTGTAAAATAAATTTACAAAGGTTGGCAAGAATGACTGGCTGCGCACAGTCCCTTATAATCTCGTATTAAATGGACTAAACATGTCTTTATGAGTGATCTTAAAAAGATCTTACACTTATAAACGATTAGTCAAACAACGTGGCTAACCCTTTTTCCGAAACTTGTAAAAAGTAAACATTAATACAAGCCAGTTCTTCAAAAAGGACTGTTTATTGGTAGTACTTGCGCAGGTGTTCACCGTTCCAGTAGCGTGGAACGAGATCTCCATTCAAGCGTGCATGTTTGTAGGTGCCCGGATGAAGGGCTTCCTCAATCTGGTAAGGTCCTTCCCAGTTTGGTCCGAGCACTCCAGCAGTGGGGTCGCGGGTATTCAAGAAAACTCGTCGTAGCACTAGGTCACCGACGTTGAATTTCCTTTCTTTTACTTTTGAGTTAAAATACCGGGCGACCTTTTGCTGGTACGCAGCAACTAGGAGTTGGGCTCGTTCTCGTATCTCCTCAATTGAGTCTAGGGACTCCATCATTAGTTGGCTATTCTAGCCCTGGTCGTATGTAATGCGTCGATGTGAGGGGGGATCTAACTCGATAAGTAACATATCTTCATATCCGTATGCTAAGGAAAATGGGGTATGACCTGTCGCTGTTCGATGAGAAGTTCTATACGACCAGAGGACTTCAGGCAGCTGTTCTGGCCATGCTCCTTTAGCGTCTTCAAGCCTTTTCTTCAGGGTGTCCTTAAGCATTTTATTCACTGCTTCGACCTGCCCGTTTTCTTGTGGATGCGCGACTGAAGAAAAGCTTTTGATAATCCCGTGCCTTTCGCAGAAGTCGGTGAATAAGTCACTGTCAAATTGGGTGCTGTTGTCTGAAACAATCTTTCGAGGCAAGCCATATCTGCAAACAATGTTCTTGATGACAAAGTCAAGAAATTTTTTGGTCGTTATGGTAGTGAGTGGTTCAGCTTCGACCCATTTGGTGAAGTAGTCGACTGCTACAACTGCGTACTTCACTCTGCCTTTTCCCATTGGCAGGGACCCAATAAAGTCTATACCCCATACTGCAAAAGGCCAAGGACTCTGCATCTGTTTTAATTCGTTTGGAGCTGCGCGTGGGATTTTGAAAAATCTTTGACACTTATCGCACTTTCGTACAAACTCCAATGAATCTTCGTTCATAGTCGGCCAGAAATAGCCTTGCCTTAGAATCTTTTTCGCTAAACTTTGCCCCCCAGCGTGATCCCCGCAGAAGCCTTCATGTACTTCCTTCATTAGCTCCTTAGCTTTCTCTGGTGTAATACATCTGAGCAGTGGCATGGAATATCCTCTTCAGTATAGAACGCCATCGACCAGTATATACCTAGCAGCCTGCCTTTGAAGAGCTCTGGCCTTGTTTCTATCTGCTGGTAGTACACCATTGGTCAGATACTCCAAGTAAGGCTCCATCCATGTATCTTCTATTCAGATTTCCATATTGGTTTCACCTGCTCGTATGCATGGCTCACTCAATCTTTCCACTGGCACAATATTCAAAGTGTCAGCATCTTTTGCGCTCGCGAGTTTGGCTAAGGCATCTGCGTTCGAATTCTGATCCCGAGGTATCTGCTGGAGGGTATACTTCGTGAACTGGGCTAACAAATCTTTTGTTTTGTTCAAGTAGGCCACCATTTTTAGGCCCCGTGCTTGATATTCCCATAGAACTTGATTCACTACCAACTGTGAATCACTGAAAATATCCAGCACCTTTATACTCATGTCCTTTTTCATTCTTAATCCAGTGAGGAGTGCTTTCTATTTGGCTTCATTATTTGACGCGGTGAAGTCGAACCTAATGGCACAGTGAAATCGATGCCCTTCTGGCGTTATCAAGATCACCCCTGCTCCCGCGTGAAGTTCGTTGCATGACCTATCTGTGAATAACTTCCACGAAGGAGCTTCATCTTGAGGCTCAGGCGCACTAGGCTTTTCGCACTGCTCGCTGTCCGGGAGTTCGGTGAACTCTGCAATAAGATCAGCCAAGACTTGTCCCTTTACTGCTGCTCGCGGTGAATATGTAATATCGAACTGCCCCAGTCCGACTGCCCATTTTAATAAACGCCCAGCCGCCTCTGGTTTTTGGAGGACTTGCCGAAGGGGCTGGTCAGTTAAAACTGTAATTGGATGGGCATGGAAGTAAGGACGTAGCTTCCTTGAGGCCAAGATTAAACAATACGCTAACCTCTCGATGGGAGGATACCTCAGTTCTGCTCTGATTAGCCTCTTGCTTACATAGTAAACCGCTTTTTGTACGCTTTCTTCCTCTCGTAGTAGTACCGCACTAGCAGCTACTTCAGTGATCGCCTGGTAAATGAACAAAGTTTCTCCTTCGACAGGCTTTGATAAAACAGGAGGCTTTGCCATATGGGCTTTTAAGGCCTGAAAAGCTTGCTCGCAGTCTCCTATCCATTCGAAATTCTTGTTGCCCCTAAGTAGGTTGAAGAATGGGACGCATTTGTCCGTTGATTTGGAAATGAATCTACTTAGGGCAACAATTCTCCCAGTTAAACTTTGTACATCCTTGATCTTCTATGGCAATTTCATGTTGATCAGGGCTTTTATCTTGTCAGGGTTGGCCTCAATTCCTCTTAAATTGACAATAAACCCCAAGAACTTCCCTAATCCGACTCCGAAGGAACATTTGAGAGGATTTAATTTCATCTGGTACTTGTTCAATACTTCGAAACACTCTTGTAAATCCTTCACATGTCCTTCTGCCTTTTTTGACTTTACCAGCATGTCGTCCACGTACACCTCCATGTTTACTCCGATCAATTCTTTGAACATGTGGTTAACCAATCGCTGGCAAGTCACACTTGTATTTTTCAGTCCGAAGGGCATTACTTTATAACAGTATAATCTCGTATCGGTCCGAAAGCTGGTGTGATCCTCATCAGGGGGATGCATGCTGATCTGATTGTAGCCTGAGTATGCATCCATGAAAGAGAGGATCTCATGCCCTGTGGTTGCATCGACTAACTGGTCGATCCTTGGGAGTGGGAAGCAATCCTTCGAGCAGGCTTTATTGAGGTCTGTAAAATCCACACAGGTCCACCATTTGCCGTTAGGCTTGGGAACCAGTACTAGATTAGAGACCCACGATGGATAAAACGCCACCCTGATGAACCCATTCTCCTTTAATCTTTCAACTTCTTCTTTTAAGGCTCTCGAGCGATCCTTATCGAGCAGCCTTCTTTTCTGTTGCACGGGTGGAAAATTCTAGTCTACGTTCAGGACATGGCTGATAACTGCAGGATCTATCCCAGCCATGTCTTTGTGCGACCAGGCAAAGACTCCCTGTTTTTTCCGCAAAAACTCCAACAGTGCATGCTTCGCAGTTGGTTATAAGTTTTTCCCAACCTTCACGACTTTGGTCGGGTCTTTTTCGTCAAGTTGGACCTCTTCCAGGTCCTCGACGGGTCCAACGTTTTCTTCAAAATCCCCAAAGCGAGGATCTAAATCTCTATCCTCACTTTGGGCAACACCCTATTTGGTGACTTCATCACCAGATTGGGCTTGTGTATCAATCGCCATCTGCAACCTATCTGGGGGAGTGCTTTTTGACGTTCCCTTCTTCGCCTTCGTGACTGAGGCGTTGTAGCACTCCCTGGCCTCCCTCTGGTTTCCCAACACGCGTCCTACCCCTGCGTCAGTCGGGAATTTCATGGCCAAGTGCCATATGGAGGTGACGGCCCGTAGATCAACCAGTATAGGCCTCCCTCCCAATGACAGCATTGTACGCCGAAGGACAATCGACTACTATGAAAGTAGCGAGTAATGTCCTGGTAGCAGGCGTTGTACCTGCTGTCACTGGTAGTCTGATTGACCTTGTGGGGGTGAGTCCCTCACCAGAGAAGCCGTATATTGTTTCGTTGCAGGGCTCCAGGTCCTTAACGGACAACTTCATGCGTTCCAGCGAAGACTTATGCAGGATGTTCACCGAACTTCCTGTATCAACTAACACTCTCTTCTCCATCATGTTGGCCATTTGGATATCCACGACCAGCGGATCGGAATGTGGGAACCGGACATGTTGGGCGTCGACATCAGAGAAGGTTATTTTGCCCTCTACTGACCGAGCCTTTTTCGGTGCGCGGTCATCCACAGTCATCATCTCGATGTCCTGGTCGTGGCACAAAGTTCGAGCATATCGTTCTCTGGCCTTTCCGCTGTTTTCCGCGAGGTGCGGGCCTCCACAGATGGTTAACAATGTGCCAGTTATGGGGTCAGGCTACAAAGGTGGCGAGCGTTGGCGTGTGGGCGCTTGCTCGTTCCCACCTGGAGCTTCTCGTTGGGAATTTCCCGAGGCCCGTATATATCTTCTCAAGTGTCCTTGTCTAATAAGGAACTCGATCTCATCCTTCAGCTGGTTGCATTCGTTGGTATCATGTCCGTAGTCGTTATGATAACGACAAAACTTGGTTGTGTCTCTTCTCGAAATATCCTTTCGAATGGGAGCAGGTTTCTTATAAGGCACGCTGGAACTCGTGGCCTGATAAACCTCTCCCTGAGACTCAACTAGGGCGGTATAGTTAGTGAACCGAGGCTCATAACGGTTACCCTTGGAACGTTTATTGTCAGAGGTGGAAGGCTCATTGTGTGGTCGTTTCCCCCCATTCTTGCCATTGCCTTTGTCATTCCCGTTGCCTTTTCCGTTGCCGTTGGGCTTGGACCCATTGGCGGCTTTGGTGGGCTCGGCAGTCCCCTTGTCTGTGCCTGGGGGCTTTCCTTCGTTGGCGATGGCATCTTCGAGCTTGATGTAGCGATCAGCCCGATCTAAGAATTCCTGGGTAGTTCTAACCCCATGTTTTCGGAGGCTTTCCCAGAGAGGCATGCGGTGCTTAACCCTTGCAGTTATGGCCATCATCTTGCCTTCGTCTCCCACTATTTTTGCTCCAGCAGCTGCTCGCATAAAGCGCTGGACGTAGTCCTTCAGTGGTTCTCCATCTTGCTGGCGTATTTCAACCAGCTGGTTTGCCTCAGTCGGGTGCACACGACCCGCGTAGAGCTGTCTGTAAAACTCCTTCACGAACATTTCCCAGGAAACTATACTTGCAGGAGGGAATTTGAAAAACCATTCCTGTGCGGCATCAGAAAGTGTTGCAGGGAAGATCCTGCACCGAGCGTCTTAGGACACTTTCTGAATGTCCATTTGTATCTCAAACTTGTTGACGTGAGAAACCGGGTCACCATACCCATCAAAATTCCGAAGCGTAGGCATCTTAAAGTTGCTAGGAGTTTCTACCATAGCTATCCTCTGGACGAAAGGAGTTCCTTTTCTCCTATCGTGGTCGATATGAGATGTTCTTCCCCCGACCGGCTACTACACTGCCTGGTTGAGGGCATCTATCTGGGCTTGCACGGCGCCAGGAATCGCCGTGGCCTCTGGTGCTGGGGGGACGTACTCGTCGTGCCGCTCGCAGCGATTATTGATTACATCTCTCAAATCCTCGTCTCTCCTCCGCTGCTCGCTAGCTCCGAGCCAGTTGAAGACGTTATTTTGTCTGGGCTGCCCCCCAGCGTCCCGTCTGTCGGGTTGGTCATCACTAGGTGGCTGGCTTCTGCCTCCACCTCTTTCTTCATTCCTCCGACCGGCATTTCCTCTGCCCGAGTCGGCCTCGTTATAACCATGGCCATCTCTGAATCTTGATTGGCTATGGTGGGATCGACTGTTCCCTCGGTTGCCCTCCTGGGCTGGGACCTCTTGAGCGTTAGAGGGTGGCCTGCGTTTGTCGGTAGGTCCCCATGCATTATCATGCCGTGGGGGGCCTCGGACTGCAGAGCCTAACTCTGAGTTCCTCCTGTTACCAGGTGGACGTTGTCCTCTACTCGGAGGGTTTGGCTCGTCGCCCCTGTGGCGTCTAGGACGGCGAGGCGGCTGCCCGGCCCTATTATGCCTCTGCTGCGGGGGATTTCCGTGACCAGCTTGGGATTGAGGCTGTGCCTCAAGGTCCAGTGGGACATTGTCCTGAGGTGCCGGTGGATGCTCAGGCCTTTGTGGGCTCGAGGGCTGGATAGGCGGGATAGGATTGGGACCCCGGTGGGGTGGCCCATTCGCAGGTTGATCAGGTTGTGAGGCAGGTGCAGTCTGATTCCTAGCTAGTTGTAGGGCTACCATGGCCTCCCTCTAGCGATGGTCCATCTCCGCCTGTCTTTCACTCAGCTCCAGGCGCTGCCGTTCAATTTCTTGTTGTAGGCGCGCCATGATTTCGGCAGCACTTTCCTAGCCGGCCCTCAGATTGGCCAGTTCCTCCTGCAATACCCCTAGGGTATTCTTCAGCGTTTCGGAGTCCATTACATCCTCATCAAATTCCAAATGTGGCTCATCCTCTGCCACGTTTGGAGGAGGAGGAGGCGGGTGAGATGGTGCAGCGCCGGCCGCCTGTCCAGTTTTCTTGGTAGTTTTCGCCATTGATCTTTCAACGATAATGAATCAAGCGCTCAATGAAAGCACCAGTATGTTGACCCTGATTTTGGCCAACTGACATGGAGTCAAATTTGCTTGATGTGGACAAACACGTTGGAAAGAATATGATGACGAAATAATAAAGAACACAAGAGTTTATAGTGGTTCGGCCCCAGAATCTGGTAATAACCTATGTCCACTTCAATTGTTATTGATATAGAATTCAAAGGAGTGATCAAAGAACTAGGGTTCAATGAGTTTCACCAACCTCTGAAGAACAATAAAATATGTCAAATAGAATCACTCTAGTCTCAAATAATTCGAAGGCAAAAAACCCCTTCCTTGAGCTATCTTTCTCTATTTATAGGCTTAAGGAGGATTACATTAATTTGTTATAGATATTCTTTCCTAAATAATCGGATACTCAGGAAATCATGGGAGTCAATTTCGGGATTGACTAAGATCTTTATAAAAATATCATGAGACACGCGGAACCTGCGACCATATTGGTCGCAGGTAAGCTTCGACTGCCTTTTGTTTGTAATATCTCTTCTGGTCGATACCCTAGCAGAATTCCGCCAAGTGTCAGCCATGTGTCCAGAAGTCACTTGCCACGTCATTCGTGCCTGTTTTTTGGATAACATGTTTAATATGATATTATTCTAATACATGAGTTTAAGTTTAATTAAATTTTATTTAAGATATAAAACGTATGATTTTATTATTTTTAAATAATTATCATTGTAAAATATCTCAAAAATATCCTTTTTAATTTGTTTAATTATTTATTTATTTTATTTATTATTTTTAAATAATTATTATTGTAAAATATCATAAAAATATCATTTTTTTTTAATATTTATTTTATTTTATTTAAGTTTAAGTGATGTTTACAATCTATCGTTAAATATAATAATATTCTGTTAAATATAAGAATATTCCGTTAAAGTTAACATTAAAAAAAATAAAAAAACCGTTAAAACCAAGTGTTATCTGTGTTTTCACCCATGAACACGTGATCTCTCGAGTAAGACACATGCCTCTTTTATGAGGCAATGACCAAAGGATTTGTCCTCGGGAGGTCAGTCCCATAGTTGGAGGTTGTCCTCCTCGGATAATGAGAAGGCGTCGACATCTCTCCTAGGCCATGTCCTGAGAGCTGTGAAAGTCTTCATAAGGTTACCTCCCAGGGATGCTTGGTAGTCTGTGTCTTTCCTTGCCCTCAGCTATATTCCATGTTGAGGACCTAGTCCTCGAAATCTTAGGGATAGGCCAGGTGTCAGCCAATGCGGATTAGCTACCTCAGAGGAAGACTTGACAACCTTTTTGGGCGATCTGCCTACAGTGTTATCAATGGTAGGACTCGACAACTCGCACTCCCACTACGCTGCCTAACACGAAAGTACGTACAGCATGTCCTGACAGTCCTAGGGGCATGTTCCCGTAAAGTGGTTTCCTTTCTGCAGTGGGCCCCGCAAATCTCGCTTGGGCCATGGTCTCTATTCAATGGAGCCCAATGCATTAATGTATTAATCCCCTAATTATGAGAAGAATGCGTATTAATTACTTATGATTAACATTAATGACCCCCACCTCTATAAATAGGGTTGGGAGTCTCATTGTAATGGGTTAGTTTTTGAGAGAGAAAACTATTTGTACTCAGAGCAATCTAAATGCTGCCAGAGAATACACTATTGGAGCTTGCAATCACAAGCTTACAACCATCTTAATACTAGAGACTCATGGACTAGGGTTCTTTTATAACCTGAACCATGTAAAAATCCATGCATTCTTATAGTTCATTTCTTTAATCTCTCTTATTAAGGCTGATAGCGAAAAAGACAGTCAACATTTTGGTGGTTTCATTGAGAGCTTGAAGGAATCATTTGACATTCACGATCATGGTGACTACATGAAGAAACATTATAGATGAAGTGCCCCCTCCTACCAGAGTTGAAGGAGGAGAACCCAGTACGCAACCACCTCAGGACATACCTGAGATGATGGAGGACTACGATGAGTATGCTGAGTATGACAGAGAAGATAATGATGCCGATCAAGGGTATTATGAGGATGGATATGCTCAGCCCATGGAGGAGGAAGACACGCTGGAGGTGGTGGTGCTCCATGAACAGGTGGTTACCCAACAACAAAAGCTTGATGCTCAAGAAAGTAACATCGCTACCCTTCAGGAGATGGTGCTTGCCATGAAGGCCACTCTTGCAGCCCAAGGGTTGCGAGTGGACCCCAACGGCAACGTACCAGCTGGGCACCCAACTGGTGTGCCACCTGCGCACCCTGTTGGAGTGCCACCTGTTAACACAGCTAATGTACCTCCTGAGCACCCGGCAGCCGAGGCATGGGATCCACCAGTTGGGGTGCCCGCCAGACACCCAGAAGGAGTTGAAGCCTCTGCGCCACCGCAGGACCATGGTAAAGGAAAGGCCAATGATAACCCTGCTTTGAAGCATAAGAGGGTCCGTCAAGAGCCCGAAGGACACCTGGATCCATAGCAAACTAATAAGGGCAGTGAATCAAGGACCCGAGGACACCGCCAGGTAGGCAGTGCCCATGGAGCTCGGAGCCCTCCGCCCCGACACGCTCATACGGACCACAAGTGGCCTGGAGCTGGTGTCCCTTCGGGACCTAACCATTCCCACAAGAATAATCGCCTGAGGAATGCTCCACCGAATCAGAAACGGGGCATCAGTATCTCGATAAACAAAAACGAGACTGATGGAGAAATTGAGGTGGCCCGCCCAGAAAATAACGGTGTGTTCCGAGGACAAGCCGACCTACAAGATAACCTCAATTCTGGGAGGTGTAATAAGGCTGGAGTATGTGAGCCTGCTGGTAGAGGCCCGTCAGATCTCTGAGACAATCTCAACGCTTGGAGAAGAGATTGCTTGACATAGAGCATCAATCGGGATCGCGATCCGCTCCGAGCAGAATTAGAAATTCTGAAGAGAATAATGCTCAGAATGGCCAGGCGACAAGGTCACGAGTCTGACTCGGAAGATGAGGAGGTAGAGCGATGTGCTCCTCACCTTGTTGAGGCACCACTACCTCTGGGTTTCAAGATGCCATCCATACCAGCTTATGATGGCGGTTGGGATCCCATGGACCATTTGTCCAAGTTCAACAAGCTAATGTCGATGCATCATGTCTCCGACGACGCAAAATGTCATGTGTTCCCCTCACCCCAACAGGACCAGCAGACGAATAGTTTAAGAAGCTCCGACCAGGGTCCATTCAGACGTGGCAACAATTATCATCTGCCTTCCAAAGACAGTTCATAGGGGTCCGAAAGGTAAGCTTTGAGGTCAACGCCTTGGCCAACATCAAGCAATGACCGTTTGAGACCCTCAAGGCCTACATCAAATGCTTCAAAGAAGAAGTGGCAACAACTAAGAGGGTCAATGATGGCAAACATCTGATGGCATTGTAGGCTGGCATTCGCACGGGATCCCCACTCTGGGATGATCTCCAATGAATGTCGGTGTCTCGAGGACTTCATTCATCAGGCTCAAGAATACATTAGCTAAGAAGACGCCCAGATCGGGGTGTTTGGAGCGTCCGCCCTTTTCCCTGCCTCGACCGCTCCTGGCCCCATGACCTCGGGGATCCAATACTGCCATATGTTCACATTCAATAGGGGTTGTTGGGAGTCGAGCCAGGCCAGGGCGCCACCCCTTTCGGTTGTAGCACCATGTCTGCTCCAAGATTTGGTATGTCTCCGGCAGGGTTCGGGGTAGCGCCCACTATATATAGCAGTTTTCAGCCTACATTCAGTGCTAGAGTTTTTGCCCCATCACATTGGCTGAATCCAGTTGAGCTCCCAGTGGCACAAGGCACTGATGGAAGGGTAAGGATCGCAAACCCAGAGGAAGCAGAATCACACAACCCAAGAATGGAGTCACATTAGGTGAGAAGTACGTCTCGTAGTATTCAGAGTATACTGACTTGGTGGACTCCCGAGAGAACATCTTCGTGGCCATCGTACAACACGTGCACTACAGGAAGCCCATCCCATCCGGAGAGACAGGGATAGATAGGACCCTGGAAAATTTTGTCGTTTCCACAACGACATAGGGCATCACACTAACGAATGCCACCAGCTCATCAAGCTGGGACACCTCCATCAGTATGCTAAGGGTAGATCGCTTTAGGCACAGCCACTCGTGACTGGACTGGTGATTCTGGCTTCCATACCTCAGGCCCCGACAGCAACTCCTGTACGTCCCCAGCATCCAGCAGCCCAAGGGCCTCCTCTAGTAAATGGGCGGTTAGGAACCATCTCTAGAGGAGATCACCTAGGGGGCACCTCACGAAGCTCACAGAACAGGTATGCGTGAGCTTTGAACCACGATGATGAGGTAATGGCTTTTACCCAATTACCCAAATGCCGCAAATGACTGACCAAGTCATAACATTCTCCAAAGAAGATGCTCGAAGAGTGCATTTCCCACATCACGGTCCGTTGGTGATTGAGAGTCAAATCTCCAACAAAATGGTGGCGCAGATTCTGGTAGACAATGGGAGTTTGGTGAATATCCTGTTTAAGTCATCCATCAAGAAGATAGGGATGACAACAGTAGACCTATCCCTGTGCACCTCGACACTCTATGGGTTCTCGGAAGAAGCCCTCATCCCAATGGGGTAGATAAAGCTCCCAGTGACGCTTGGAGAGGTACCTCTCCAGGCTTTCAAGTACTGGAGCTTCGTGGTGGTGGATTGTCTCTCGGCTTACAATGACATTTTGGGACCCCCAACACTAGTGGAGTTTGGATAAGTCACCTCCATTCATCATTTCTGCATGAAATTCCCCATGGATGCAGGAATCGGCACAGTCCATAGTGACCAAAAAGAGGCGAGACAATGCTACAATGTCTCCTTCAAGGCTCCTGTGATGATGGTAAGGGAGGAAGTCTCCGAGAACTTCGAGACCTCAGAGGTACGAGTTGTGCAGGACTCAGGGCCTGATGAGTTAGACCCAAGGGTTCAAGAGGAGAGGTCCATCGAACCAATAGAGGAAATAGAGGAGGTAGTTTTAGATACCTCCACCCCCGATAGGAAGGTAAAAGTCGGGGGAGGCTTGAAAGTGGAGGTTCGTGAAGCGTTAATGGTCTTCCTCTGAGAGAACCAAGATGTGTTTGCATGGTCGCATTCCGACATGACTGGCATTGATCCAAATATCATATTCCATGCCTTGAATGTCGGCTCTAGCTTTGCTCCCGTTCAGCAGAAGCAACGGACGTTTGACCAAACTCAAAAAGAGGCCCTCAAGGTCGAGGTTGACAAATTCCTCTCCAATGGGTTTATCCGAGAAGCCCAATATCCCAGGCGGTTGTCCAATCCTATCCTCATGCCAAAGCAGATTAACACTTGGAGGACATGCATAGATTTTTCAGACCTTAACAAGGCCTGTCCGAAGGACTATTTTCCACTCTCCAAGATAGATCAGATTGTCGATGCCACCTCCAGTTATGAGTTGCTATCATTTGTGGATGCATACTCAGGATATAACCAAATATCCATGCACGTCGCTGATCAGGAGCACACTAGCTTTTTAACTGACATGGGTGTCTATTGTTACATAGTGATGCCTTTCGAGTTGAAGAACGTCGATGCCACTTACCAAAGGTTGGTTAATAGAATGTTCAAGAACTAGTTGGGGTGGAACATGGAGGTCTATGTGCATGATATGTTGGTTAAGTCCCGGACCGCCCCAGATCATATAGGCAACCTGGTTGAGGTCTTCGCGATGATCCGCCGGTTCGGAATGAAACTCAACCCCCAAAAGTGCACATTTGGGGTAGCCTCCGGCAAGTTTTTAGGCTTCATCGTAAGCGCTCGGGGAATTGAGGCAAAACCTGAAAAAATCAAGGCCTTAATTGAAATGCCTTTTTCTCGAAAGCATAAAGATGTTCAAAGTCTGATAGGGTGGATCGCAGCTTTGAGTCGTTTTGTCTCCAAAGCAATAGACAAGTGCGTCCCTTTCTTCAATATTCTCCGAGGGAGTTAGAGATTTGAATGGACAGAAGAGTGTGAATGGGCTCTCCAACAACTCAAGGCGCACATAGCAAACCTTTTGATTCTTTCCAAGCTAGTGGACAGAAAACCCCTCCTAATCTACGTGGCTGTGTCAGAAGACACCATTACTACCGTATTCGTTAGGGAGGAAAGTTGCGTTCATCACCCCATCTATTACATCAGCAAGAGACTCCCCGGGGCAGAATCTAGGTACCCACTGATGGAGAAGTTAACCTTATGCTTGATGGTGGCCTCTCGGAAGCTAATACCTTACTTCCAGGCGCATCCAATTAAGGTCCTCACGAACCACCCGCTCAGACAAGTCCTTCAGAAGCCTGAATCGTTGGGAAGGCTCTTGAAATGGTTGGCGGAGTTAAGTCAGTTCGACATCTCCTTCCTCCCGAGGACCGCCATAAAAGGTCAAACACTAGCCGATTTCATCCCCGAGTGCACCAGGAATCAGGAGAGATCCGAGTGCACCCCAGTGGTCGGACCAACATGGAATTTGTTTGTGGATAGGTTTTCAAACGAGAATGGTTTAGGGGTGGGACTTATTTTGGTCTCCCGAGAGGGGCATAGAGTGCATAGTGCTCTCCGCTTCAGGTTTAGCACCTCTAATAACGAAGCAGAGTACGAAGCCTTAATCGTTGGATTTCGCGTGGCACTAGAGCTCAAGACCGAAGGACTTGAGATCTTTAGCGATTCCCAACTCGTGGTGAACCAAACTCTCGGAGAATACCAGGCCCGGGGAACAAACATGGCAGTATACTTGGAAAAGGCTCAAGAAATGATGCACAACTTCGAAGTTTCACTATTCGGCAAGTGTCGAGGGAGCAAAATTATAAGGTAGACGCCTTGGCAAAGCTGGCTACAACCAAAGATGCCGAATTAATCAATGTGGTCCCCATCGACTACTTGGAGTCTCTGAGTATCTTGGCTCCAGACAAGTTGGAAATAGCACAACCCCAAGATGGGTGGATGGAGCCAATAGTTAAATACCTAGTCTCTGGGGAGTTTCCCCAAGACATGAAGGCAACTCGGAAGTTGTTGTACCAGGTACCGAGGTACATAATTATGGATAATAAGCTTTACAGGTGAGGCTTTTCTTTGCCCTTGCTTCGTTGCGTGTTCAGGGAAGAATCCAGTTTAATACTGCGAGAGGTACATGAAGGATTCTGCGGTGATCACGCCGAGGGACAAAGCCTTTCCAAGAAGATCTTAAGGCAAGGATATTTTTGGCCGACCGTGAATGGAGACACAATGGATTACGTCAAGAAATGCGACAAATGCCAGTGTTTTTCCAACATTTCCCGAGCACTTCCAAATGAGCTTACTCAAATGACCAGCCCATAGCCTTTTGCCATCTGGCGCATCGACCTTATCGGGTCTCTGCCTATAGGGAAAGGAGGGGTAAAATATGCCATAGTAGCCATCGACTACTTCACGAAGAGGGTTGAGGCCGAGTCGCTCGCCACAATTATCTCCAAAAAGGCTTTGGACTTCGTCATAAAAAATATCATTTTCCGGTATGGGCTTCTGAGGAAGAAAGTCTTCGACAACGGATTGCAGTTCGACGGTGAAGTTTTTACAGACTTCTGTCAACGGCATGGTGTCATTAAGAGCTTCTCTTTCGTAGCCTATCCGCAGGCTAACGGCCAAGTGGAAGCAATGAACAGGACACTCAAGTCCACTTTGAAGAAAAGGTTGGAGCAGGCAAAAGGAGCTTGGCCCGAGGAGCTGCCTAGGGCATTGTGGAGCTACCGTACCACTGCCCAGACCTCCGCCGACCATTCTCCCTTCTCGATGGCCTACGAGTATGAGGCTATGCTCCCGGTTGAAGCAACAATCTCCACACACAGACGGAATATGTATGATCCAACCACAAACCATGCCTTACTTCAGGAGTCCCTGGACCTCGTGGAGGAGCTACGCGAAGCTTCTCAACTACGAGTAGAATCCTACCAATAGAAGGTGGCAAGATATTTCAACTCCAAAGTGAAGGATAGAAAATTTGGGGTCAGAGACCTGGTGTTGCGAAGAGTCTTCTTAGCCACCCGAGATCCAGGTGCATGAGTGTTGGGACCCAACTGGGAGGGCCCATACAAGGCCGAGAGCATTGTATGTCCGGGAACATATAAATTAGCCCGACTTAATGGGGAGATGATTCTTCTCTGGTATTACCAGTAGTATGAGCAACAAACATTTTTTATTTCTGTAATATCTCATGTAGCCTTTGGGCACATGTAATGGAAACCATGTATATAAAACACGGTAAGAAATTTGTTTGTTTTGCTTGTGTTCTTTAGTTTCTGTTATATTCTATTAGTGATGTGTAAAGAGCACTCGCTCGCCTGGACAAGTGACCGCAGACTAGTCTCCGATCACTTGGGGGGCGTGGAGTTAGGGCAGCACCATGCCTCACAAGGAATGACCTAGGAAATAGGAAACTAATAAAGTCTAACCTAGAAGGTAGCTTGTTCCAGGTAGAACTAAGCATAGTACCTAAGAGCTAGATAACCCAAGTAGCACAAGAATAGACTATTGTCATCTCCCGCGGACACCGAGCCCAATGAGCTCTGACCAAGTCTTTTGGTCTCGAGATGCGAACGGAAGGTCGAGTGCCCATACTTGGCCTTGGGAAATCTGTGATATGGGAAGCTTGGCTAGTCGATGAGCGAAGCGTCCCTAATATAGTTATATCCCATATTTAGAAAAGCCAGTATAACAGACTTAAGAATTTAGGTTACCTCCCGAGAATAGCGCGCGCCCAGAGAGTAATAACCAAATCCTAATATGTACAATACAAACGGATACCCAGGCAGCCTACGCTTGGGCATCTCGTTAACTTCACCTCCCGAGAAGATAGCCCAGAAGGTAGATATGCACTCGGAGAGCAGTGTCGAAACCCCCGACCTCTCGAGTAGTGCATACTCAGGGGGGCAGATGTTTTCACATACCAGAACCCCTAAAAGCCCAGATCTTTAGGTCGTAGGGGCATGAGGCGATGAGTAAAGACCTGCAGTAAATTTCGCGTCAAAGCTACTTCTAGGACTATGGGCCTAAAAGAGACTAAATGTGGAAACTAGGTATTTGAAACAACTTGAGTTCTTGTTCACGTAACATTCGTGTTATTTTGAACTTATAGAACCAAGACTTTGGGTTCTTGTTCTCATGACATTCGTGTTACGTTGAATTTATAGAACCAAGTGTTCAAACGATTCGAGTTCTTGTTCTCGTGACACTCATGTTACGTTGAACTTATAGAACGAAGAGTTTAAAAATGATTCGAGTTCTTGTTCTTGTGACATTCATGTCACGTTGAATTTATAGAACCAATAGTTTAAAAATGATTCGAGTTCTTGTTCTCATGACATTCAAGTAACGTTTAATTTATAGAACCAAGAGTTTAAAAATTATTTGAGTTCTTGTTCTCGTGACATTCGTGTTACGTTGAATTTATAGAACCAAGAGTTTAAAAATGATTTGAGTTCTTGTTCTCTGACATTCGTGTTATGTTGAATTTATAGAAACCAAGTGTTTAAAATGATTTGAGTTATTGTTCTCGTGACATTTGTGTTACGTTGAATTTATAGAAACAAGTGTTATACAACAAGTATGAGTTCTTGTTCTCGTAGCATTCGTGTTACATTGAATTTATAGAACCAAGTGTTTAAAATGGTTTGAGTGCTTATTCGCGTGGCAACTTAGGTTACGTTGAATTCAAAGAACCAAATCAAGTGAAAGAAAAGATGTGTAGTTAAACAAGAAAACAAGTAGAAGTATGCTCGGGGGTTCGAGCATTAAAATGTATGTTCATACCCCTAAAAATTATGGCACGTAGGCCTGATTCTACTCAAGGAGTTGCTGGGGGCCTTCGCCTGATGGCACCTCTGTCACCAACTCGACCACTGGGTTGTCTTCGGGAATCTGGCCTTTAAGCCTTCAGAAATCTGGCACACTAATCAAGGCCTTTAAGCCTTATTAGTGATTTTTGGGCCGTTACAACTATCCGCTCCTACTGAGAATTTCATCCTCGAAATTTACCTGAATAACTCAGGATACTAATCCCGCATCATTGACTCAAGCTTCGAGGTCGCCTCCTCGACCCTGCTATTCCTCCATAAAACTTTAATAAGAGGAATCGTCTTGTTTTGTAGAACCTTATCTATCCGATCTAAAATCTGAATTGTCTGCTCTTCATAAGACAAATCTGTCTGCAATTCCAATTCCTCATACTTCAACACATGTGTTGTATCTGAAACGTGCTTCTGAAGCATAGAAACATGGAATACGTTATGAACTCCCGACAGCGATGGTGGCAAGGCTACCTTGTAAGCCACCTGTCCAATCCTTTCTAGGATCTCAAAAGGTCCAATGAACCGAGGGCTCAGCTTGGCCTTCTTCCCAAACCTCCTCACCCCTCGTAGTGATGAAACTCGTAGAAACACGTGGTCCCCAACCTTGAACTCCACGTCCCTACACTTAGGATCAGCATAGCTTTTCTGTCTACTCTATGAAGCAAGCATTCTAGCTCGGATCTTCTCAATAGCTTCAGTAGTCTTCTGAACCATGTCTCGCCCCAAATATTTCTTCTCACCCATCTCATCCCAATGAACGAGTGACCTACATCTCCTCCCATAAAGCATCTCATATGGAGCCATTCCAATCGTTGGCTAATAACTATTGTTATTTGAAAACTTAATCAGCGGGAGATACTTACTCCAAGATCCTTCAAAGTCGATCACACATACCTTAAGCATATCCTCCAACACCTGAATCATCCTCTCAGACTATCCATCAGTATGAAGGTGAAAGGTTGTGCTAAACTTCTACTGAGTCCCCATGGCTTTCTGCAAACTACCCCAAAACTTAGAGGTAATGATAGGATCCCGGTCTGGCACAATAGACTTAGGAACCCCATGGAGAGGTACAATCTCCCTCACATATAACTCTGCATATTGATCCACCATATAACTCGACTTCACTGGCAAGAAATGAGCTAACTTGGTGTATCTGTCCATTATCACCCATAAGCCCCACTGTCCTGGGTAAACCTCCCACAAAGTCCATCGTAACATCCGCCTAATTCCACTCAGGGATACCCGAAGGATGAAGCAACCCCGCTGGTCGCTGATGCTTAGCTTTCACCTATTGACAAGTCAAACACGTGGCAACGTACTCTACCACATCCTTCTTCATCCCAGGCCACCAATACAACGTCCGTAGATCCTGATACATTTTCGTGGTACCCAGATGAAGTGAGTACGACATAGCATGCGACTCATCTAATATCTCTCATCTGATCCTTACATCAGCTGGAACACAAATCTGCCCTTGATACCGTAGCAGACCAACCTCAGAAATAGAATAGTCCTTAGCTACCCTTGCTAAGAAATTCTCTCTAACCTCTTGTAACTGTGCATCTACCAACTGGCCTTCCTTAATCCGCTCTAGTAGGGTCGACAGCAAGGTAATGTTGGCCAATCGTCCCACCACCAGTTCTATCCTCACTCTGGTCATCTCATCAGCCAACTCTCTAGAAATCTGAGTGGAACTAAATAACTACCATGAACCTTTCCGACTTAATGCATCCGCCACTACGTTGGCTTTCCCTGGGTGGTAAAGAATGTCACAGTCATAGTCCTTTACCAACTCCAACCAATGCCTCTGCCTCATGTTCAGGTCCTTCTGGGTGAAGTACTTCAAACTCTTGTGATGGGTGTATATCTCGCACTTCTCCCCATACAGGTAATGTCGCCACACCTTCAGTGTGAATACCACTGCTGCCAATTCTAGATCATGGGTAGGATACCGCTGCTCATACTCCTTCAACTGTCATGATACATAAGCTATAACTTTCTCATTCTGCATCAACACACAGCCCAAACCCAACCTTGACGCATCACAATATACTACAAACTTTCCTTCCTCCGAAGGAGGACTCAGCACAGGTGCGGTGATAAGTCATCGCTTCAATTCTTGGAAACTGTTTTCACACTTCTCTGACCAGGAGAACTTTAGATTCTTTCGTGTCAATTTTGTCATTAGTGCAGCGATCTTCGACAACCCTTCCATAAATCGTCTATAGTAACTCGCTAACCTGAGGAAACTCTGTACCTTCGAGGCTTTCCTTGGCCTCGGCCAATCTCTCGCTGCTTCCACCTTGGATGGATCCACCTTAATCCCATCTTCTTCAACTATGTGTCCAAGAAAGGTCACTTCTGGTAGCCAAAACTCACACTTCTTGAACTTGGCATATAATCGATGTTCTCTTAACCTCTGCAAGACCTGTTGAAGATGTTGCTCGTGCTCTGCCTCTGAACTGGAGTTCACTAAAATGTCATCAATGATGACAATGACGAACTGATCCAAGAAGTCCTTGAACACCCTGTTCATTAGGTCCATGAAGGCTGCTGGAGCATTGGTTAAACCAAACGACATGACCAGAAACTCATAGTGCCCATACCATGTTCGAAAGGTCATCTTCAGTATATCCTCGTCATTGATCCTCAACTAGTGATAACCAGATCGAAGATCAATCTTTGAGAATACCGTCTTACCTTGTAGCTGATCAAACAAGTCATCAATCCTTGGTAGAGGGTACTTATTCTTAATGGTCAACTTGTTTAATTCTCTATAGTCTATACACATCCTCAGAGTCTCGTCCTTCTTCTTCACAAACAAAACCGAAGCGCCCCATGGTGAATAACTAGGACTGATGAACCCCAAATCCAGAAGCTCTTGAAATTTTATCTTCAATTCCTTCAATTCTGCTGGTGCCATTCTATATGGTGCTTTCCACACTGGCTCTGTCCCCGGTGCTAACTCAATAACAAACTGAATCTCCCTGTGCGGCGACAGCCCTGGTAGATCCTTAGGGAATACATCCAAGAACTCACAAACCAATCTAGTCTCTCTCGCCCCTGTTGGAAAAACTCTAGTGATATCCCCCACACTAGCCAGGAAACCTATACATCCTCCCTGTAATAGGTCCCTAGCTCTCAGCGCTGATATCATGGGTATACAGGGTCCACATACCGTACCCACAAACACAAAGGGATCCTCTCCCTCAGGCTCAAAAGTCACCATCTTCTTCCTGCAATCAATAGTTCCCCATATCTCACCAACCAATCCATCCCTAGATTCATGTCAAAGTCCTCCATATCTAGCTTAATCAAATATACTGAAATTTCTCTACCATCAACCATCACTGGCAGTGCCCTAATCCACCTCCTAGAAACTACCAGTTCCTGTGTAGGCAGTATAGTCCCAAACCCCGCAGTACGGTACTCACTAGGTCTACACAATCTATCAATCACCTTACTAGAAACAAATGAATGTGTAGCACCTGAGTCAATCAATACAGTAAAAGGAGAGCCAACACTAGAAAGTTGACCTGTCACAACTGAGGGACTAGCCTCAGCCTCCTCTTATGTCAAGGTGAACACTCGAGCTGGAGTCAAGCTGTCCACCTTCCCTGCTTCCCCTTTCTTCACGGTTGGATAATCCTTCTTGAGGTGTCCCACTACCCCGCACACAAAACAGGCCTTGGGCCAACATTTTCCCTGATGGAATCTTCTGTACCTCCTGCAGTCTAGGTAACTCCTTGATGTGTCACCGCCTCCCTGACGGCCACCCTGAACACCCCGACCCCTCCTATCAGGACCAGTAGCTGTCGAAGTGTCAAGGGTCTTCCTCTTCAGATCTTCGAGGCCTCTACCCCTACCATGCCCTGGATGTGAAGGCACCACCCTGTGGACCTCCCGTCTCACAGCGTTCTCCCTCCAAATCTTGTTCTCCACCTCCTCAGTGGTAAGAGCCTTCTTAACAGCCTGAGCGTAAGTCGTCCCCCCAAGTACTGTTGTAATTCTCACATCTGGAGCTATCATAGCATTAAGCTCTCTTATAAATCTATCCTGCCTAGCTGCATCTGTAGGCACGAGATCTGGTGCAAACTATGCAAGTCTATCGAACTTCAGGGCATACTCTGTAACTGTCATATTGCCCTGTATTAATCCCACAAATTCATTCACCTTTGCTTCCCTGACTGCCACATTGTAATTCTTCTGATTGAACGAGTCCTTGAATCCATCCCAACCTAAAGTAGTAATGTCTTTGGTCTGTGATGCCACTTTCCACCAGATGCGGGCATCCTCTCTTAACATATAGGTGGCACAGGCCACCCTGTCATGACCCTCTACCCTCATGAAATCCAAGATATCTGTAATCATACTAATCCACTATTCGGTCTTCAGTGGTTTAGGTCCTCCCTCAAAGGTTGGAGGGTGCTATCTCTTGAACCACTCATACAATGGCTCCCATCTATTCCTAACTTCTAATGGCTAAAAAACTGGTGCCACTGTAGGTGGCATAATGGATGCAGCACTCCCTGACCTAGCCTGCTATCTCAGAAGATGAATCTGTTCATCTTGGCTCTGAAGCCGGGCTTGAATATCTACCATAATCTGCTGCCAGTTCTCAGGGACTGGCGGAGGGTTCTGGCCTTGGTCATCATCTCTAGTCTCAGACTTGGTGCCGACTAGTCGCGTAGATTGCCTTGGACGCATAGCTATCCAAGTTAATTTGCAATCAACGACTCGGCGATCAGACTATGATGACAGGGTAATATTCTTTCCATAATCCATCATTGGGAAACAACCAATCACAAGCAATCAAGGTATAACAGTTCATCTAAATATTCATCCACATGTACCAGCAATGCTAATAAGCATGCCTCAACATCATCATACAACAATCAAAATATAAACATTTATCCATATATTCATCCATATATAAGCACTATACAGATAATCATTTCAGATATTCATTTACATGCATGGAAATGCTAATAAGAATGCCTCAATATTGTCACACAACAGTCAAGGGCCAGGCCCTATCAGTATCTCATGCTCCCTATTAATCAAACAGATAACAACAATCATAATTCTTTCTAATCACTAAAGCATATAAACATGTGTACACAATTAGCAAACCCTGAGTCGAGCTTGTCTTTAGCGGTGAATGTACATCTCCAGCCAGTCTTCAAGAACCCTTAAACCTAGGATGCTCTGATACTAGGTTGTAATGCCCTGGGTAGCCAAGACCATTACACTGAGTGTTTATAAAGGTGCAAGACTCGCGAATCAAGTCATTTAGTTAAAAATGTGTTACTAAAACCATTATTGAACTAGGGTTAAAAGATTTTGGTCATAAAAGATACATTTTATTTAAATAAACACTTCATACATGGGATCCCAAAAGAAATAGAGTTTAAAGGACAGTCTACAAAAATTTTAGGGTTATATACAACTACAAGCCTCACTAAGGGCGAAATAGAC
The DNA here is from genome assembly GCF_963169125.1 of Humulus lupulus. NCBI lineage: Eukaryota > Viridiplantae > Streptophyta > Magnoliopsida > Rosales > Cannabaceae > Humulus > Humulus lupulus. Next base: position 97,454,689 of record NC_084802.1, read on the forward strand.
ATTTAAGGTTCTTCTGTCCTTGCCCATCCCTTGACCGTGGCGGCCGAGTAGTTGAAAATGTACATTCCGCCTCTAGAGCTCTCCAAATCAGGGTTGATCCAACTTACCCTTGCCTTTACCTGCACCACGTAGCACCGTGAGCCAAGGCCCAGCAAGAAAACCATAACATCATAGCATGATCAATATCAATAATCAAATAATTCATTAAGCATAACCATATATTCAGCAGTCCATAACATTCGCATAATCAATGAAAATAATCAGTAAATCCACAATACAGCATTCAGATATTCAGCATATCATATTCATCAAATTAACATCAATAACCATATCATACTATAACCAGGGTCGACGCCCTTAGGCCGCACCCTCTATTTATCCCACTGACTCTGATCTGCTTAAACTGAGCTCAGTGAATAATAAGCTGTCCTCAGCTACCAGTGGCTGAGTCGCGTCCTGTGCGCCAATATTAATTCCGGCACTCTTAGGCCATTTATTTCATGTTCACATGGCATAATACCATCATACAATATTGCATACAAGTATAGGGAACCCTTAGTCCCAACATAGTCACACAACTGGGTGCAGTTTTCTTACCTTTAATTCTGAATGCTTTGGTTAAGAAAGTCGACCCTCGAGCACGATCCCATCCCAAGCCCTAGCGAACACTTAGTCACAACCCCGATAAAAGATTCCATCAATAATAAGTGAGTATAGGTTTTCGATCCAAGATCTAGCCTTCAGGACATCGAATTACACTAAACACAATAGTGAAATCGATCCCAAGCACCCTAGGTTAAGTTCCCACACCTAAAACCTTCTCAAAGCCAAAAATTCCCTTAAGAGTCGCGGTCCTAAGCCCTCCATGCCGCAGCCCACCTCCAACCAGAGGCCCAGCCTCCCCAAGCACCAGACATGCACCACGGCCCTAAGCTTCCCATGTCATGGCCCGCCCTTCTTTTTGGCTCCCATCTGTTCTAGAGGGCCGCGACAAACCAAGAACAGAGTCGTGGCTTAACCCTTTCGAACCTAGAAAAATCCCCATTTTCAACAACCGAACCTCAACCAAATTATCCCAAAATCATCCCAATGACATAATTTAACTATCACAAACACCCTAATATGTTCCCAGTAGCAAAACCCAACAAGAGCCTAGCTTAAATCCTCATCCAAAACTTCAATTCAATCTTTAATATCAAAAACCCAAGAACACTAAAACTCAACGAAGAAGTACAAAATTAAATGGCTAAAATCATAATTCAAAGCTTACCTCAATTGAAGATTGAATCCACCAAATTGCCACTGAGTTACTTCGCAAAATTCCAGCTCAAATCCTTGAGTTTCTAGCCCAAATTTTCCCTTGGTTTCCACAAGTTAACTTGAGAGAGTTTCTAGAGGAAGCAAGAGTGAGAGAGAGAATAGTCGGTTTTGGCAAAGTTCTATCTGTTTCCTTTGTTTTGTTTTATATAACTTAAGTTACTTAAGTTAATCCCAAGGCTCGGGGTACCAAGAACGTCCCCGAGGACAAAATGATAAATTTCCCCATTTGTTGACCCTCAATTTGGCCAACGACACGGAGTCAAATGTACGACAAAGTATAAAGCAAGAATGAGAAAGATGATCTAATGAAAAGGAAGAAAACACCAAGGAATTATAGTGCTTCGGCCCCAAAGAATGGTAATGACCTTCGTCCACTTAGTGATCAAAGTCGTGATCAAAGAACTAGGGTTCTTGAGTTTCACAAACCTTAGATGTATTTCAATAAGACGTTGAACAACTCACTTTAGTTCTTTTTTCTCTCAATATTTCGCAACAAGATTTAGGAAATGAAAATTTCAAAAGTCCCTACCTTGAGCTATTTTATGCATATTTATAGGCTCAAGGAGGGTTACACATGCCAACGTGTCCTCTCTTTCCTTAATGATCGCGTATCAAGATAATAATGAAGAAATATTCAACGCAGTTATTATAAGATTACAACTTAAGAAGGAAATTAATTAGGTTATACGACCAGCCTGGTCGTATCAAAAATTAACCCTGACGATACAGTGTGCTTTTGGTCGATAGTCAAGCAGTACTTCGCCATGTGTCAACCACGTGTGAGAAATTATCGCCACGTCATCAGCAACCGTTTTTTGGGTAAACACCATTATTCCCTCCTAAACTCTCTAACTTCAAATATATCTCCAAATATTTATTTTCATAACCCAATAACCCAAATAAATATCTAATACCCAAAATACCCCTTGACTCGCCCCGAGTCGGGTATTGGGTTCCGTTGTGACTTTCCCGCTAACTGGCTCCCTAGGATCGCCTCGAGTCGAACGCTGTAAATATATCCACATAATAATGTGGTCTCCACAATTGTAACATATAATCACATTTATGCCCTCAACAGGCCAAAATTACAAATATGCCACTTTAAGCTAAACAGGGCCTACATGCATACTAATACCCATAAACATGCATTTCATATATCCATATAATCATATAAGCATGCTTATCACATAATCATGCATTGAGTCATTTAAATCACAGATAAACCAATTATGCCCTCCCGGCACACTAATCAAGGCCCTTAAGCCTTATTAGTGATTTTTGGGTCGTTACATAAAACAACTTGGCATTATCCAAATCCTCAAAACATAACCCAACACTCTCAGTGCCCTTATCTAATATAAAAACAATCTTCTGCCTATCCTTCTCCCTGATCTCTAGCTGGTAATAACCAGATCAAAGATCCACCTTGGAGAATACCATCTTACTTGATAACAATTCTATGCCTCACTATATGCAACAAGCAAAGAAACAACATGGCACCAAAACTAGTCAACACAATACAAGAATCAAAACTAGAAAGCTGACCTGCTACCCCTGAGGAACCAGCCTCAGTCTTAGTCTCCGACTCTGACAGCCTCGGAATGAACACTCGAGCTGGAGTCGAGCTGTCCATCCCCTTTTTCTCATCTGTCCCTCGACTTAGGCAATCCCTCTTGAAATGCCCAACCATTCCACATAAGAAACATGCCTTTGCTTGACATCCCTTCAAATGACGCCTCTTGCATCGAGTGAATATTGGATAAGTCCTCCAGTTCGTATTCTTGCTCGATCCAATAAATGGAGGTGCCATTATCTGAGCTCTGTGCTCTTTGGTACTTTCCTTCTCAATCTGATTTCCTGTGCTCTCAACAGCGAGAGCCTTCCCTACCACCTAAGCGTAGGTAGAAATTCCATACACTGGGGCGACTCTAACGCCCTGAGCTATTCTGGGATTCAATCCCTGGATAAACCTTTTGTAATGCCCCAAATTTCCTAATAAGGTTTAAGACCTTGATTAGGAGGTCGGGAGGGCCATAATTGCTTTATTATGTTATTAAATGATAATATGCATGTTTAGGTGTATTAAATATGCATGTGAACTCATTTATGAGGAATTGGGTGATTTTCATATTTTGGCCATTCCGAGCATATTTCGCATATATGTGATGTGTGTGTGGTGCTTCATTATTGTTTGGTTATGCTAGGGTTATTTAGCACAAGACGATCCTAGGAGGTAAGCTAGTGGGAAAGTCACAACGGGATTTATTCTTGACTTGGAGTGAGTCAAGGGGTATTTAGAGCATTATCGGGTTATTGGGTAATGGGAATTAATATTTGGTGATAAATTGGGAGTTAGTAGGATCATGGGGAAATTCAGGAGGTTTTGACTATTTTGTCCCCAGGAGTGTTTTCGTGACCCCGAGTGTTAGGATTTGTTTGAGGCTACTTAAGCTTGAAGTAACCTTTTAAAAGAATAAAAGAACGTTCTATATGTCCTCTCTCCCTAAAAGTTCCATTTTCGTCTCCCGGTCGCATTTTCGGAGGTAACTTGAGTTCTAGGACTCGGATTCAAGCGAGGATCGAGGCATAGCGATCCTAGGGAAGATTGGAAGCTTATTAGCCGGAGGATTTAGTTGGAAACAACTCAATTGGAGGTAATTCAAGTTTTAAGTTCTAAGTTTTTAAAGATTTTAAGCTTGAATTGGATTTTGTGTTTTGATGTGTTTTTGGGTGATTTAAGACTTGGGTTTTGTTGGTTTTGGATCATGGGGATGTTTGGGAACTTTGATTTTTGAGTTTGGAGATGTTTGGATATGTTTTTGAAAGGTTTTTAGATGAAGAAATGGAGGTTTTGTGGCTGGGTTTGAGGTTGAGCCGCGACTCTGTTCTTAGGCGCTGCGGCTCAAGCTTGAAGAAGCTGGTGGTTTGGTGTTGATGGGCTATTTGAGCTGCGACTCTATTGGGTAAAGATGAGGCTCTAATTGCTGTCAAATAAGAGCTTTTGGGCCTGACTTGAGTGGGGCTGCGGCTCTAATGGTTGGGGCCGCGGCTCAAAAGTGGAAAAGTGATCAAAGTGGGTTGTTAGTCATGGGAACTCAAACCTTAGGCCTCGGGATCATTCCTAATACCCCGTTTAGTGGGATTTGATGTCTCGGATGCTGGGTCTTGGTTCCGGGATTGGTTTTAGAACTTGAACTCATTGGATCATCATTTATGGTTGTGACTAGGTTATCACTAGAGGCTTGGAGTAAGGATCGTGCTTGTGGCTCGTTTATTGGTAACCTGTGCTTGGACCAAAGGTTAGAGAACTGCACCCCATATGTGACATGCATGGTTATTCTTGATGCATGTTGGATGTTTAAATATGATGCATGTGATGCACAAGAAACATGTGATTAGGGCATGCCATGAATATTGAATATGAGATTGTTCAGAGCTTGAGCCTCTGTGTGTGTGTATGATCTTAATTGTGCTAGTAATTGTTAAGTAAGCATGTTGAATGCCCTGTATTTGGATATTAGACATATGATATATGTTTGGTAGCATTGCTTACTTGTGCATGGCCCTGGTCACTCAGATTTGGCATTGGTCGTGTGTGTTCGACCTGGGAGCCAGTAACGGCATAAGCCACTACTACAAAAAAGGATTTTTAGGACTTGCGGGGCGCGAGTCCTCTATTTGAGAGCCTTAAAAACTGAGGTTTTTTAGGACTCGCAAAGAATGTTTTTAAGACTCGTGTTGCGAGTCCTAAAAAAGGTTTTTTAAGACTTGCATTATGAGTCCTAAAAAGTTTTTACTACTACAAAAAAAAGTTTTTTAGGACTCGCAATGTGTGTCCTAAAAAATTTCTTTGAGTACCTTTTAATTAATTATATAATTTTATTTTATAAATCAAAATTTGGGTAAAATGCCCAATTTTTTTTTTAAATCTCATTATTGCTGAATAAATAATAAATATATACTTATATATTTAAAATAAATCAATTATAAAAAATATTAGAAATATTATTATTATTAGTTGAATGAATATATTAAAGATACACAAAAACAAAAATAGATAACTACAATCATATGGAAACATTAATCTATACCAATAATATTACATGATTATATACAATCAACCTGAATAACATATCTGAAACTTTTCCATTGACACAAAGATCCAAACAAAACTTTTCCATTGACATAAAGATCAAAACAAATACAACACCTGAAAATCCAAACAAACACAACCAGCCAGCCACCACCTGAAAATGAAGATCCGCCTCCGAGCCACCGCTTCTGTGAGCAAGTGTTGCAGTGAGCTCCTCTACGAGCCCCTCCGAGCCACCGCCTCTGTGAGCCAACGTTGCAGCGAGCCCCTCCGAGCCACCGCCTCTGTGAGCCAGCGTTGCAGCGAGCCCCTCCGCAAGCCCCTCCGAGCCACCGCCTCTGTGAGCAAGCCCCTCCGAGCCACTGCCTCTGTGAACCAGCGTTGCAGCGAGCCACCGTTCAGCGAGCCCCACCGTGAGCCACCGCCTCATCTGCTTGAGCAAGCCAAGGATCTCATCGACAACGTGAGGTTTGGGAGGGAGACAAGGATATGCATGGGTCAGCAGGGGAGAAGAGGTTTGGGAGGGAGACAAGGTGATGCATGGTCGGCTAGGGAGAAGAGGGTTGGGAGGGAGGCTGAAACATTTAGGGTTAGGAGACTTTAGTTTATTTAATCAGATTTTTTTTTTAAATACAATATTCGGGCCCCAAATAAATAAAATAAAATTTTCTTTTCTTTTTTTAAAAAATAAAAATAAAAGAAATTTGTTTTTTTTTAATTTATTTATTAAAATAAAATTTTAATTTATTCATTTATTTATCATTTTTTACTTAAAAGTTTTTAGGACACCCAAAGTGAGCCCTTAAAAGTTATCACTAATATTACACTTAAATTTTCTATTAAGGTTTTTTAGGACCCACATATGTTTTTAGGACACTTATTGCAAGTCCTAAAATCAATTTTTAAGGAAAATTGGAGGGAATTTGAAACTTTTTTAAATTTAAACTTGTAGGATACACATAAGTTTTTAGGACTCGCAAGGCGAGTCTTAAAAGCATTCTTTTAGGACTCGCAACGCGAGTCCTAAAAAGTCCAGGAAGTGTTTGTTTTAAAAAAAAACTCAAACATTTAGGACACACATAGGTTTTAGGACTCGCAACGCAAGTCCTAAAAAGTCCAGGAGGCTTTTTTAGGACTCGCATTTAGGTGAGTGTCCTAAAAATGTGTTTTTGTAGTAGTGAGCGTCATGAACGCAGGGCCGATAAAAGATTAGATCTAATCAACATTCTGCATTAGATGACTCAACAAGAGCATTAATGTCGAACCGACCTCAAGTTCGATAAAAACTAAAAGCGCTTGTGTGACTTACCCATCAGTCACTCATCTGTTTAAGCTAGTGACTACCCATCATTCACTCATCTGTTTAAGCTAGTGACTACTCATCAGTCACTCATCTGTTTAAGATAGTGACTTACCCACCAGTCACTCATCTGATTAGAGCCATTGCAGGAAAGCCCAGGTAACGGTTTCATTACACAGCTATGGGCACCGAGCCCCATAGTGACTTGCTTGTCAGTCACTCAGTATGGTTAACAGAACCTCCAAGTGATATTCACTCATCTGTTCAGAGCTATGAACTCTGTATGACCATTCTGATCGTCATTTACATGGCTTTGGGTACTGAGCCCCGTAGTGACTTGCTTGTCAGTCACTCAGTATGGTTTACAAGAACCTCAAGTGTTAAATCACTCATCTGATTAGGATTGACATGATAGTCATCCAATCAGGAGGTCAGGATTTCTTATCCTCGATTCCCCAGCATTATATGAGATTATTTTCATGCTTGAATTGAGCTATGTTTGCTAGGCATGCCAGATATGATTTGATATCATGATATGATTTTTCATGAGCATATTGAGTTTTCTTGCTGGGGTTCGGCTCACGGGTGCTATGTGGTGCAGGTAAAGGCAAAAGAAAGCTAGACCATCCTTGAGTTGGAGAGCTTAGGTGAGGATGTGTACATATGCAGCTGCTCGACCGCCACGGTCGAGGTTTGAAGGAGAGGAACTAGGGTTAAACCCTGTTTTGCCGCTTAGAACGGCCGGTTGTAAATATTTTATTGTAATAAACCTTTAAATTATATTTTTGGGATCCCAATATATACAGTAAACGTTCTAGTGAAACGTTATATCTTAACCGAAATTTTTAATCCCTAAACTGCTAATCATACTTAGTTACACGTTTATGGCCAAATGACTCGATTAGCGAGTTTAGCACTGTTTGTAATGTGCACCGTAACGATCCCTGGAGATTAGGGTGTTACACCTTTCCTTCCGAGCTGCATCTGTGGGTACCATATCAAAAGCAAACTTGGCCAACCCATCAAATCTGTTAACATACTCGGTTACTGTTGCATTTCCCTGAACCAGGTTCATAAACTCATTCATCTTAGCAGTCTTTGCTGCATCACAGTAATATCTTTCATTAAATATCTGCCTAAATTCTTTCCAGTCCATCACAGCTGTGTCTCGTGTCTGGGATATTACTTCCCACCATGTCCGGGCATCATCCCACATTACATATGTAGCACAGATCACCCTATCGTGACCTACCAGCCCCATACTTTCAAGAATGGAACTGATCATGCCCATCCATTGCTTAGCTCTAAATGGATATAGGCCTCCCTCGAAGACTGGAGCGTAATACTGCTGGAATCTTCCACAGAGAAATTCCCTTTTGTTCTCAACCCTAGGCTGAGTCAAACCTAGTGCCATTCCTGGCATAACAAAGGAAGAGGTGTTCCCTAATAGATTATGTTGTTGCTTCAAACACCTGATATCTTCCTCTTTCCTCTGCAATCTTAATTGCATATCTGTAAGCACCTGCTAGAAATTCTGAGGGGCAGGTGAAGAACTCAAACACTGGATGTAACTCCCAGCCTCGGTATAACCAGCATCAGGCCTTAATAGCTTCCTTGGATACATACCTGCTGATTGAATCTGTGGTCAATAACTTGATCCATTAAATATGATGAGCATATCAACAGCTTTCCCCACAAGAATAATTTTACCACACTACATTCACAAACAACTGTAGTGATAAAAACATGCCCATGGCATTCATTCATCAATTCATAACCCCTCTATGCCTCCAACTCCAGCATGAAAATATCACATTCATATATATATTCACATAGCATGTAATAATATAATCACATTAATAGTCAAGAGTCAGGCTCTATTAGAATCTCATGCTCCCTAATACAATGTGCAGGTAAAGCATTTACATTCTATTTAAGCAGTTAAGCACATAACTACAGAAACAATTACCATTCCTTGAGTGAAGCTATCTTTAGTAACGAGTGTACATGCGTAGCTTGTCTTCAGGAACCCTTAACCTTGGCTCGCTCTGATACCAAGTTTGAAACGCCCTACTACCCAGGACCGTTACGGTGTGCATTTTAAACAGTCCTAAACTCGCTAAACGAGTCATTTGGCCATAATCATGTAACTAAGTATGATTAGCGGCTTAGGGTTAAAAATTTTGGTTAAGAAACAACGTTTCACTAAAATGTTTACTGTATACATTGGGATCCCAAAAATATAATTTAAAGGTTAATTACAACAAAAGATTTACAACCAGCCGACCTAAGCGGCAAAATAGTGTTTAACCCTAGTTCCTCTTTAAACCCTCGGCCGTGGCGATCGAGCAGCTGCATATGTACACATCATCACCTAAGCTCTCCAACTCAAGCATGGTCTAGCTTTCTTTTGCCTTTACCTACACCACATAGCACCCGTGAGCCGAAGCTCAGCAAGAAAACTCAATATGCACATGATCAAGTAATAACATATTACTAAGTAATAATAGGCATGCCTAGCAGTAAAAACCCTACTCATGCATGCAAGTAGGTACAAATAAATGTTTGTGAAGTCCTGCGCTCTGAGTAGATGACTAATAAGTCTCTCGCTCTGAGGTAGATGACTAATAAGTCTCTCTGAGGTAGACGACTAATAAGTCGCTCTCTGAATAGATGACTAATAAGTCATACTCTATTTAGATGACTAATAAGTCTATTTCAGTATAGATGACTGATAAGTCTATCTTTGTATAGATGACTGATAAGTCTATCTCGGTTCGATGACTAATAAGTCTATCTCTTAGGTAGATGACTAATAAGTCTCTTTGTATAGATGACTAATAAGTCTCTCTGTATAGATGACTGATAAGTCTATCTCTGTGTAGATGACTGATAAGTCTATCTCGGTTAGATAACTAATAAGTCTATCTCTGAGGTCTCATACCCTCCTAGCCATGTGACATGTAGGTCACCTTTTCCTTTTGGCTCTGGCTCTAAATAACTAGCCTTTAGACTAGACAAGTGCTTTTAGTTTTCATCGAACTTAAGGTTGGTCAAGCATTTCATGCTTATAATGATAATGCTTATTCTACGCCCTGGTTTTCCCACGGGCTGATTAGCAGGTCGAGCCTCGGACTAATCATGGTTAGTCCGTAAATTTCCCCAGGCCGAAGCTCCTGTTTTCGAGGTCATACTCTATTAGCTCGAGATATCCTCAAGGACTCACCAAGGTTGCCCAAGACTGGGGGAAAGAGTCTGAAGGCCGAAGGTCGGGTCAGGGGAGCAGCTCGTGGTACGAGCTGCTCATGGATCTCTGACCCTTTGTAAAGTCAACACACGCAAGATAAATGTGCCTATATCTGACATCACGTGTCCGATATCTCCCTGACTTCTCGGACACGCAGCAGGAACGTGCGTATTCAGACACCCACGGCTGGGTTGGGCCGTGCGGCCCATTATCTCCTTATCTATCGATTTGACCATACTTATGTGTCAAGTTTAGGAATTAATCATGAATGTCACAGAGTTGATATGACAAATAAGAAGGTCACGGGATGACCTCCTTACCAACTTCCAGGTGCCTTCTCCTATAAATATGGAGACCCTGGGAGTTGATAAGGGTTGGGAAAAATAGTCTCCGGAGAGATATATACTTTGTAACCAAATACCCAGAATAGATCAATAATATTGACTAGTGGAGTAGAAGGATTTTAACCTTTGAACCACTTAAAAACGTGTCTTGAGTCACCTAGTTCATCCTCTAAGATTTCCTATCTGTGACGATTCTACTTTCAGCACTAATCCCTTTCTCTCCTTCTCTTAATTACATGTTGGCGAAGAACTGCGTCAACAGTTTGGTGCTTTCATTGAGAGCAAATTCAGTTAGTGCTGCCACAAACATCCAACTATGGTGACCACTCGATCCAGGCATGGCAACGAAACAGAGCAACCGGAGGGGCAGGAGGCCCACCATATTGCCATCCCTAATGAACAAATTCCTGAAGTCCAACAGAGGCCAGGAAAGCAGCCGGCGGGCCAAGACGACACTGGTAGCTCAGCGCCCCGGCCACCTAATCTGGACCCGTGTTATTATACGGCGGTGGAGATGGAGAATGCTCAACGGAGGAGCCAGTTAGCAGCAGCCGGTCGGCAAATCCAGGATATTCTGGCCCGACTACCCCCTCTCACAACCAACATTAACGTTGGAGAGTGGCAAGGTGAGGCTCCTAAGTCTCACCGGGGTAATCGGCCCAGGCATAGCCATTCGGATAGACTTCCTGCAGCCAACTCCACCCCTTCATCGCACCATCAAGAGGCAAACTTCAGGGAAATTCCTAGAACTGGACAACAGCAATACAGCCGTTCGGTTAGGACGTCAACTCCTAGTTCTCAACCTTCCCCGAGAACGCCCAGGAGAGCTCGAGGAAATTCCCGAAGGAGATCCGGGGAGGGCCAGCGACGTCAGCCCGTCCCAGAAGACCGTCCTGCGCCTCGTCCAGCTCGCCCTGAGCGGGACCAGCAAGCTGACAGGGCCGAAAGGACCCCACCAAATTTGATCCGTCCAGACGGAACTAGGATCGCCTCCCCAGTCAGGCATCCTCCTTCTCCAATCAGATATCCGTCTCCTCAGCCCGTCCGAGATGTCCCGGCTTACGGGAGTAGTAGGAGGGACCCGCCATCAGCGGGACCTTCCTGGCATAGCAGGGTGCCGGGGGAAGGATCAGGTCGTCACCGCCAAAGACGCACTCCAAGCCTATCCAGCAGGAGTTAGTGGACCGGCAGCCGCCGGAGTGATCTCTCCGGAGGAGACCTGCGTCAGCGACTAAGTTCAGCACAAAGTCACCAGACCACCCAGGGAGGCGACCTTCGAGATCGCCTCAACTTTCACAGAGAGGATCGAGCTAGAGATGATAGCCCGGCCCGCTCGGCGGGAGTCCGATCCGAAGTACGTAACGGAGGGAATGTCCCAAATAAACCTATCTCAAGATAGGAGGGGCAACAACCCACCTAATATGTACAATGGGTCCGGAGCTATTGAACAGCCCCGGAATAACCCAGGATCTCAGGACCAAACCCTCGAGCGCCTAACTCAGATGGAGGAACTAATGAGGAAGCTCCTATCAGAAAAAGAAAAAGACGAATATGATTCGGGTGACGAAATGGAACTCTTCGCCCCCAATATAGCAGCGGCGGCATACCCATCTGGTTTCCGTATGCCCCACTTGTTAAAGTTCAACGGGGACGGGGACCCGTCAGACCATTTAGGGATGTTCAACACCCTAATGATGGCCCATAACATTGGCCCGGAGCTGCGTTGCTTGATCTTCCCTACCACACTGACCGGACCTGCCAGGCAGTGGTTCAAGCAGAGTAAAAGGCATTCAATCAGCTCCTGGAAGACTTTCTCAGCTGACTTCAAAAGGGCGTTCCGCGCCTCCCAGGCCGCCCGAGTCCAAGCCGATTCCCTAGCTAACGTGAGACAACAGCCCGGTGAGACGCTGAAAGCCTACTTGAGCAGATTCGCGAATGTCGCTGCTCGAACAAGAGACGCTGACGATAGCTCTAAGCTCATGGCCATGAGAACCGGAATCCTGGTCGGGGGAGACCTGTGGAAAGATATCCAAAGGAAAGGAGTCAGCTCGGTTAACGAATTCCTTAACAGAGCCCAAGAGTGGATAAACTTAGAAGAAGCTGAAGCTTCAGCCGCGGGGACCAGCCAGGTTCCCGAGAAGCCCGCTGGAGCGGGGACAGAGATCGTGGTGGCGATCCCCGAGGTCGCGCAGAACAACCAGCCCGGTGGTGGCAAAAGAAAGGGAAATGGTGAAAACATCCAGCACGGTCAAAAGAAGAATAAGTCTGTGGATAAATTCAAGCCCGTGTTCACAACATATACCGAGCTCACCCAGTCCAGGGAAAGTATCTTCCTGGCCAACGCTGCTCGGGTCCCCTGGAAGAGGCCAGAGCCATTGAAACACCACAAGGGAAAGAGAGATACTTCAAAATTCTGTCATTTCCATAACGACGTCGGCCACAATACCGACGATTGCAGGCATCTAAAAGATGAAATCGAGACTCTCATCCGAGCAGGCCCTTTGGTGCAGTACTCACGAAACAGGGTCCCAGCGAGTCGACCCGCTCCAGAAGTCCCAGTCAGTCAGCCCGGGCCTCAGGTAGATCAGGACGTCCCTCCTCTCGTGGTCGAGGGAGAGATATCCACCATCTCTGGAGGACCGCACATGGCTGGCACGAGCAGAGGCGCCCAGAAGAGGTATGTGAATGAATTAAAGGCCCACAACGGAGCGGAGTTCGTCCCGGAGCAGCGTCATTCAAAACAGCAGCGGTTAGAGAAGCAACTGATTACTTTTACGGAGGAAGACGCAGGCCATGTCCAATTCCCCCATAATGATCCCTTGGTCGTAGCAGTCCAACTCGCCAACCGGAAAGTGAGGAGAGTGTTGGTGGACAACGGAAGCTCGGTGAACCTCCTATTCCGATCCACATTAGAAAAGATGGGTCTAACCGTTGCCGAGCTAAAGGCGACCTCCATGATGCTATATGGTTTTTCGGGAGAAGGATCGGCAGCGATAGGGACAATCGAGCTGGTGATCACCCTAGGAGAAGAGTCTCGGACAGTCTCCAAGCTACTTGAGTTCGTGGTCATTGACTGCTCCGCTGCCTACAATGCTATTTTGGGCCGACCTACACTCATAGCTTTCGAGGCCATCACTTCCATTCGACACCTTGCCATGAAGTTCCCTACTTCAATAGGAATCTGCACCATCAAGGGCGATCAGCTCGCTGTCAGGGAATGCTACAGCATTTCCATGAAGGGAAAGTCTAAACCCGGGTAGCTGGCAATGGCCATTCAGGGCGAGGAGGAATCTCAGGGACTCTTGGCGGCTCCTGAGATTGAAGAACCTCAGAATCCCGAAGAGGAAAAGATCGCCTTGAGTGAGGACATTGACCCCCGAGTAGGCGAGGACAGATCCGAGCTCCAGGCTATTGAGGAGCTCGAGGAGGTGAACATTGATAAACAAAATCTGTCACGGACGGTTAAGCTTGGGAAGAACCTCTGCGACAAGAGAAAGGCGGAGCTGATTATGTTTCTGAAGAATAGCTTGGACGTATTCGCATGGTCTCACGAGGACATGGTGGGGATCAGCCCGAGTGTCATCATGCACACGCTCCATCTGGATAAAAGCATTCCTGCCAAGTCTCAAAAGCAAAGGCGTTTAGGAACAACCCGAGCTGAAGCCCTAGAAGAAGAAGTGGCCCGGCTCAAAAAGTGCGGCTTTATCCGCGAAGCCAAATTTCCAATTTGGGTCGCCAACCCCGTCCTAGTTCCAAAGCCCAACGGGAAATGGCGGACCTGCATTGATTTCTCCGACCTGAATAAAGCCTGCCCCAAGGATTGCTTTCCATTGCCAAGGATCGATCAGCTGGTGGATGCTACGGCGGGGCACGAGCTCATGTCCTTCATGGACGCGTACTCAGGCTACAATCAGATCGCGATGAATCTGGTAGACCAGGAACATACCAGCTTCATGACCCCAATGAATGTCTATTGCTATAAGGTCATGCCGTTTGGCCTGAAGAATGCCGGAGCTACCTACCAGAGGCTAGTAAACAGAATGTTCGCGGACCAGATCGGAAAGAACATGGAGGTGTATGTTGATGACATGCTCGTCAAGTCAAAGACTGCCGAAAACCATGTTTCCGACCTGGAAGAATGTTTTAAAATACTACGGGAATACGGCATGAGGCTCAATCCTCATAAATGCACGTTCGGTGTCGCATCGGGGAAATTCCTGGGGTTCATAGTCAATACCCGAGGAATCGAGGCGAACCCCGACAAAATCAGGACACTGCTCGAGCTTCCTTCCCCCAGGTCGCAGAAAGATGTCCAAGGCCTCACAGGAAGAGTGGCAGCACTCAACCGGTTCATTTCCAAGTCAACCGACAAGTGTTTGCCCTTCTACAACCTGCTCCGGGGAAACAAGAAGTTTGAGTGGACAGTAGAGTGCGAAAAGCGCATTCCTCGATCTGAAGGCGCATCTGGCTGAACCGCCCGTGCTGTCCAAGCCCAGGGTAGGAGAGCCTCTTTTCCTCTACATGGTCATCACTGAGGATGCAGCTAGCGCCGTGCTAGTACGAGAAGAGGACCAAGTTCAAAAGCCAGTCTACTACATCAGCAAGAGACTCCTCGGAGTGAGTCACGGTACCCACTGATGGAAAAATTGGCGTTTTGCCTAATCACAGCCTCGCGGAAGCTGAGACCGTATTTCCAGTCCCACTCGGTACACGTCATGACCAATCAGCCTCTAAGGCAGGTTTTGCAAAAGCCTGAAGCATCGGGACGTTTGTTAAAGTGGGCGGTCGAACTCAGTCAGTTCGAGATTTTCTATACTCCACGAACTGCCATAAAAAGTCAGGCGTTGGCTGACTTCGTGGCGGAGTGCACGGGATTCCAGGAGGATCCATCAGAAGGCCTACTTCAAGTCGCCTCGCCGCATTCGTCGTGGAAGATCTTCGTTGATGGTTCATCCAACGAAAGCGGCTCCGGGGCCGGAATCATTCTAATATCCCCCGAAGGACATAGGTTCCACTCGGCGCTAAGGTTCGGGTTCAAGGCGTCCAACAACGAGGCAGAGTACGAAGCATTGTTAGCTGGGCTAAGTGTAGCTCAGGAGTTAAAGGCGAGCTCCGTCCAGTGCTTCAGTGACTCCCAGCTCGTGGTAAACCAGGTTCTGGGCGAATATCAGGCGTGGGGACCCAAGATGGTCGCCTATTTGGCAAAGGTAAAACTGAGCTGTCCGCATTTGAGCGAGGATCGATCGAACAGATACCTCGGGAACAGAACGCCAACGCAGATGCTCTCGCCATCTCGGGAGAGACAGAAACCCTGGGGTTGGTTCCAATAGAGTTCTTGAAAAAACCAAGTATAGAAGGAGATTGGACAGAGGTCGAGATGATTGATGCCAAGCCGACCTGGATGACCCCCATTCTTGAGTATCTCGTCGAGGGCAAGCTGCCTGAACAGCGTAACGATGCATGGCGAGTCTTGTATCAAGCTCCGAGGTACACGCTGGTCGATGGTGTGTTGTACCGACGTGGACATTCCCTACCTCTCCTCCGGTGCGTTCATCCAGGTGAGGCACAGGCCATCCTGCAGGACATTCATGAAGGATTCTGCGGAGACCATGCTGGGGGTCGAAGCCTAGCCTTAAAGGTTCTCAAGCAAGGTTATTACTGGCCGACTCTGTCAAGAGACTCGATCTCGTATGTGAAAAAGTGCGACAAGTGCCAACGTTTCGCTGCGGTTGCCCGAGCTCCTCCAGTCGAACTGAAAATGATCTCGGCCCCTTGGCCATTCGCCGTTTGGGGGATAGATTTAGTAGGCGCCCTGCCTACCGGAAAGGGCGGGGTCCGTTACGCCGTGGTAGCCATCGACTACTTTACTAAGTGGGCCGAGGCAGAGCCGTTGGCAACAATAACATCGAAGAAGGTACTCGACTTTGTGGTCAAAAGCATACCCTGTCGGTTCGGCCTGCCGAAGAAAATTGTCTCTGATAACGGCACTCAGTTCGACAGCGACCTGTTCACCGAGTTTTGTGAAAGGCACGGAATTGTGAAAAGCTTCTCCTCTGTGGCCTATCCTCAAGCAAACGGCCAGGTCGAGGCTGTCAACAAAACTCTAAAGGCGAGCCTCAAGAAGAGGCTAGATGAGGCAAAGGGGGTCTGGCCAGAACAGCTCCCCCAGGTCCTTTGGCCATACCGGACCTCGCATCGGACTCCTACAGGTCACACTCCTTTCTCCCTAACCTTTGGGAGTGAAGCAGTCCTCCCCGTGGAAGTTAAAGTTCTGTCGCACAGAGTCCAGTCCTACGACCAAGATAGGAACCACGAGCTCCTATGCCATTCCCTAGACCTTATCGATGAAAGGCGAGAGGATTCGCAACTCCAGCTCGCCCATTACCAGCAAAAGATCACTCGCTACTTCAACACTAAAGTCAAAAAACGTACCTTTAGCGTTGGCGATTTGGTCCTAAGGAGAGTTTTCCTAGCCGGGAAAGATCCCAAAGATGGAGTCTTGGGACGGAACTAGGAAGGACCGTACCAGGTCATTGAGGTCATCAAGGAAGGAACTTATAAGTTAGCTCGACTTGATGGAGGGGCAGTCCCGCGGACTTGGAACGCCATCCACTTGAAGAAATATTATCAATGACCCACTTGTAAGGCCTGGAAGGCCACTTTTTATGTATTAATCTTAAAGTAACTACGAAAGACCTTTTCCCAGTTACTTGGGGGGCATATGGTACCTGGATATAACCAGGTCTCCTTAACGACTTAGATGTTGATTCTTATCTATGTATAAGGGTTAATGCGAACTAAGTCCTTTCCTGGTTTTAACCGGGTCATAAAACTTAGAAGTTAACTTAAATTTATTGATCGTGGTTCTTCTTAAAGAGCTCGAGATATGGAAAAAAGTTGACACGAACTAAGTTTTCAAAATAAGCTCCTGGTGTTAACCGGGTCATAAAACTTAGAAGTTAACTTAAATTTATTGATCGTGGTTCTTCTTAAAGAGCTCGAGATATGGAAAAAAGTTGACACGAACTAAGTTTTCAAAATAAGCTCCTGGTTTTAACCAGGTCATAAAACTTAGAAGTTAACTTAAATTTATTGATCGTGGTTCTTCTTAAAGAACTCGAGATATGGATAAAAGTTGACGCGAACTAAGTTTTTAAAATAAGCTCCTGGTTTTAACCAGGTCATAAAACTTAGAAGTTAACTTAAATTTATTGATCGTGGTTCTTCTTAAAGAACTCGAGATATGGATAAAAGTTGACGCAAACTAAGTTTTCAAAATAAGCTCCTGGTGTTAACCGGGCCATAAAACTTAGAAGTTAACTTAAATTTATGGATCGTGGTTCTTCTTAAAGGGCTCGGAATATGAATAACGGTTAACACGAACTAAGTTTATCAAAAAAACAAAATATGTGTATTGTAGCCAAAAGCATGAAATATATAAGTTAAAATTACAAGGCAAATTGTCTCGAGGAAAAAATACCTCATGCTAAGGATTACATAAAATACTTCAAAATAAAGAGAAGAAAAAACGCCCTAAGCCCCGTCAGTCGGCCCCTTGGAGGTCGCGGCCTCATCCTGCTCCGCCGCACCAGAGGCTTCCCCAGTCTCCGAGGGCGGCATCTCTTTGTCAAAGCGGGCTTGGAACTTCACCAACAAGCGCGCCCAGAGACTCGACGGCATGAAAGAGAAGTCAGCCTCCGGGTTGTGGGCCCAGCAATGATAGAACAGTTCCTGCATGGACTGTTCCGAGGTGGCCCGTTCGGCTTCAAGGGCGGCCTGGGCCTCGGTCTTCGCTGCCTCGAGGTCTGTTCGCGAGGTGGCAAGGGATGTCTCAAGATCTTGGACCTTCGAACGGGTCCTCTCTAACTCGGCCTTCGAGGTCGCCAGCACATCTTTCGCCGCCTGAGCCTCCTGAAGAGCGGCCTGGTGCCCAGCCCTTATCTCCTCGAGCTGAGCTCTGGTCCTGGTGATGCCTCAGTGTACGGCAGCGAAAGCCCTGCGAGAAATGGAAGATAAATTGGCTAAGTGGAAAAATAAGGCGGTGTGTGAGAATTAAAGCTTTAAAAGAATGGGGCAGCTTACCGTTAGGGTCATGTCCATCGATGACTCTATTACGTGGACCGGGCTCAGTGTCTCAATAGCCCGGAGCTCCTTCTCTTTGAACTTGTAGAAATGGTTGACGGCGTAGCTCGCCGACTCATACACCGTCCCCCGGAAGGCTTCTGGGATCTTCTCCAGATCCTGGGGGTCGACCGTGATGTGTACGCCGAGGGCCACCGTAGCCGAAGTCCTGACCTCCATTCCCACGTCCTGGATGGCTGATGGAGATCGCTGGGGCGGCGGGGGCATGTGTCCTGCTCTGGCAGCAGGAAGAATTGCCCCCCCGACCTGGGATGATGGGGTTTTTTCGTTCTCCTTTGCCGGAGATTTGGTGGAGCCCCCAGCTGTGCTCTTGGACCCTCGGAGCCTTTTCAATCTTGGCCCTGCTGGGGGATTCCCCCCGAAGTCTATGCCCTGCAGGCTATCCTTGGGCTGAGACATCTCTTCTGCCAAAAACAAAAAACATGGTTATTACAAGTTAGCAATCAGGCAGAAATAAAAGCAAAAGGTTAAAGGCAAAAAGTATACGAATACTAAGGGAGCCCTACCCCCCGAGCTGGAATAACCTAAGACGATTATTTCCCGAACAGGCGCAAGTTCTGGGTCCGGTTCTGACTCGGGGCTAGACTCTTCTACATACTGCCTAAGCCCCGGAGCATAGATGCCCCTCTGGAGTGATGGCCACGTGCGTAAGTTGGTCCCATACTCCTCAAAAATGATCGACCTAAAAGCTAGGGTGTTATCTACTACTACGGTACCCCTAGGCCAGCTCTCTTGGTGATCCAGCAAGAGCCGGTCAACACAATGGAGCAGGAGTGTGTTCAGGTCGGGTCCCTTCGGTGACGATGGACGATCTGCCTAGGATTGAACCTAACCTGCCGGGGGTCCGCAGTGGCCCTATCTACATTCTTAAACAAGAAAGGGTTACCTTGGCCGGAAGGACCCGCGACTGCTCCGGATTGGATCCTCTCCTCGTCCATCCCCTGGGCGACCTCCAAGGTCCTCTTTCTATTCCTCACGAGCGGAACTTCAGCCATCTCATCCTCCTCGTCTTCCTCTGCCGCGACCTCCTCAACGATGATAGGTCTGTTGTCGCGGGTTGGGGGCGGCCCCCGGGGCCTCTTCAGGTTCAGAGTCTGATTTGGGAAAATCAGTTTGCAGAACACCATCGTCTCGTCCGTCACGAGCACACGATAGTCCTTTTCACTGGGGGGCAAGCCTGCCAGTGTTTCATATTGACCCCCGAGGGTCACAGACTTTTCGGTCCTCGCATAGATGGCTGCAAGATTAGTTGGAATCAGAGTGGAATACGGGAAGAGCTAAAATAAAATAACACTTAAAAGGCGAGCTAAGATCAGGGTTCACTTACGAGGACGGTTGAAGTAGTGGTGCTCGCAGTTCCAGAACCCAGTTGACATGAAGAACTGGTCCTTGAAGTCATTTGAATGGCTTGGCAGCTCGATGACCGCCGCCGTATTAGGAAAACGGGTTAAATAGTAGAACCCGTCGCCTCGCCCCCGCTGGTCCGGGCTGGCTTTTAGGCAAAAGAAGTATAAAATATCCGCAAGAGTGGGGACCTCCCACTCCTGCTTCTTGAATAAGTACCTCAACCCTGCCAGCAGACGGTAGGAGTTGGGGGGGAGCTGAAATGGGGCCAACCCCACATAATTCAGGAAATCAGCGAAGTACTGATCCAGGGGGAGGAAGGCCCCTGCCTTGAAGTGTTCACCGCTCCAGGCCGCGAACAATTCGTCGAGCGGCGTCCAGCTCCGCTCGCCCTCCGCAGCAGGTCGGGCAATGACGAAGGCTTTCCCCAGTGGAATGTTGTGGGTGAGGAAGAGTGTGTTGATCTTCGCCTGGTCGGTTATCTTTGAGACGATTCTCTCCGCCTCAAAGAATGCGTCGGGGGCCACCTCGACCTGTTTCTCCACGGCCGGCCCAAAGTGGGGTATCGGCGAGCTGGACATCACCGCCTTTCCTTTTTCCTGCTGGGAGGCTGAGCTTCCAACGTTCTTCTGAGGGAGGTTCTTTTTTGGAGCCATCTGGTCGCCTAGTGAACACAAGAAAACATTTTAGAAAAGGCGACCCAAGCAGGAGGAAGAATAATTATTATTTGCACGAGCTGAGGTAAGCCCAGCTCGTGGGAGGTGGAACCACGCAGTTCAGTGAACACGCGCATATATTCCCAACAGATCCCAGATTACTCGGAATTCGCGTGTCAGGGGGTTCAGAGTAAAATTTTCCTTGGGGGGAAAGTTTTAGTAGGCAGGAATTGCAAAACCGCCCATGAGGCGTGTTCCCTAAGCTACCCGGTTTTGCACTCAAAATTCCCAAAACTCCTACCCAGAAATTGTTCCAGAAAAAGCATCCTAAAACCCATGCTCTAAGGCGATTTCCTACAACAAGTATGTCCTAACCTAAAAAGGGCTGTCACCCTCCATATCCACGTAACCCAGAAAACCCTTGCATGCGGCTACAGTAAATTTTTTACCTAAGCTACAGTAGCACGTTTTCAAAGTGAACAGGGTCAGGAAACTTACAGTGTATGGCTAGAAGGTAGACGAGAGTGTTGCGCTGGTAGGAGCTTCATCGGTGTAGTAGCTTCCAAAGCTTCGGAGAAAATCGTGTGCCTAAGGTTCTTGGACGATGAAAATGGCAGCAGCGGAGTCGAGGGTTTCGTTCTTCTGAAAGTTAGAGAGGGAAGAAGAAAAGAGATTTGGGAAATTTTGAATGAAGGGGTGGCCCGTACGTAGGGTGGCCACCCCCTTTTTATATACATGAAGAATCACGTGTAGAAGGCTGTTGGATGACCCTAGTGAGGGATCCGAGGCCTTCCACTCGAAATAAGAAACGACGGCTGAGCATAGACTAGGCCATTAAATGCGGTTCTCGTAAAACGTACCATCACCACCCACGACGTTCCACGTATCAGACGCCTGCACAGAAAGTGGAATGTAAAGGGTTGTGGGGAAGTCTAAAAGCCCCTATTGTGGTCTTCTATATATGACGTCATATACCACGAGCAGGAGCTTGGGGGGCAAATGTACGCCCTGGTTTTCCCACGGGCAGATTAGCAGGTCGAGCCTCGGACTAATCATGGATAGTCCGTAAATTTCCCCAGGCCGGAGCTCCTGTTTTCGAGGTCATACTCTATTAGCTCGAGATATCCTCAAGGACTCGCCAAGGTTGCCCAAGACTAGGGGAAGGAGTCTGAAGGCCGAAGGTCGGGTCAGGGGAGCAGCTCGTGGTACGAGCTACTCATGGATCTCTGACCCTTTGTAAAGTCAACACACACAAGATAAACGTGCCTATATCTGACATCATGTGTCCGATATCTCCCTGACTTCTCGGACACGCAGCAGGAACGTGCGTATTTAGACACCCACGGCTGGGTTGGGCCGTGCGGCCCATTATCTCCTTATCTATCGATTTGACCATACTTATGTGTCAGGTTTAGGAATTAATCATGAATGTCACAGAGTTGATATGACAAATAAGAAGGTCATGGGATGACCTCTGTAACGCCCTACTACCTTAGAGCCGTTACTAAGTGAGTTTAAAACAGAGATTGTGCATTTAATTGACTCAAAGTGGTTTCTAAAACCAAAAGTGTGATTAAACCAGAGTTTAAGGCTGTATTCTTTTAAAATGGTCAACTTCATTGAAAACGTTAAATATAAAACATCTGTGATCCCAAAATAAGGTTTACAAAATGTTTACAACACCAAAATAGATTTACACTTGATCAGCTATCAAAAGAATGGTTAAATACAGCCATATACAAAATGCCCCCAACCAAAGCAGTCGGGCAGGCCGAACATGTACGCGCCGCCCCCACGCTCTCCATACTCATGGCCGGTTGACTGACTCCTTGCTTTTACCTGCCACACAGAGCACCCGTGAGCCGAAGCCCAGCAAGAAAACCCAAATAACACATAACATATGCAAAACAAATAGCTGGCAATAATTCACTGACACATAGGAAAACCATCATAATAAACAAGTACGGCCATGCCGCTCCCAAGGCCTTACCAAAGCCTGGAGTTTCGGTTCTCACCGCGAGGATAACTCATGTATCCCTTGGGTCCCACCCTGAATATAAGCATCCCATGTGCTGTGTGTTACTTTCGGCCCACGGCCGCCCCGGCCTACGCCGTACCCGGCCTCTGCCGCTCATTTCATCATAATCACACATATAGTACATTCAAAATAAACATTCACACACATCACGGTTCATTTAAGGTTAAGCATTTACACGTAATACAATCCGGGGCCACGCCCTACAATCACACAGTGGGGCCATGCCCTAAACTCGGGTGTTACGGTTTTCTTACCTGTATTCCGTGCTTTCCGATGCACCACGATCACGAGCACGGTCCACAAGCACGAGCCCCTCCGAAATCCTAGTCACAACACACATAAAATACTTTCAATACTAACCAAGCCTAGAACCACTTCCTGGGACCAATCCCGCACTCCCGGGACCTCTAAATCCATAAAGCAAAGTATCGGAACTATCCCCCGAGTCCCCGGGCAAAAGCCCCAAAGACTCAACTTTTGGGCTGCCAAAATGGCCTAGGGCCGCGGCACACCCCTCAAGGGCCGCGGCGCCCAGAGCTCATGCCCTCATCCTAAAGCCTCCTCGTGCCGCGGCGCCCAAGAACAGGGCCGCGGCGCTCCATCGCGAACCCAGAAAATCTGGGTTTTTCCTGCATTTTCCCCGAGCTTTAACCTCTCCAAATCACCCCAAACCAATACCTAAACCCCAAAACTCAAATCCAAACCTCATATGAACAATCTAACATCCTATAAACACTAGAATCAATTCAAAACATCAACACTCCCAAGATCCACTCCTATGATTTCAAATTTCAGCAACTAACCCCAAAGCCCAACAATGTTTAGCTTAGGCATTTTAATTCCTTAAATCAAAACAAAAATCCATACTTAGATATGTATAAAACCTTTACCTCAAATGAAGAATCCACACAAGTCCTTGATCCCCTCCTAGACTCCCACTTCTTCTTCTCTTCTTCTTCTTCTTCTTGCTTGCCCTAGCCTTTCTCTTCTCTTCTTTTCCTTCTCTTCAAATTTTATCAAGACACTAAATGCCCAATACTCCAAACCGTGCCCCCTATATCCCAGCTGCCTTTTGTCTATTACCCTTGCCAAAAGACCAATTTAACCCTCCTTACTAATCCTTCTAAGCTAAACCTTCAAGGGTACTTAAGTCTTAACACTTTCATTTCAATTCTACCACTTCCTATCTCAAAACTTGTTACTCACAGCAGTTACAAATGGTTACCAAAACACCAATAACTAATCACTCTTTCTAAACTCAACTTATAAGATTCCCGAAGTACTCCTGGGCTCCTCCCGAGCCGGGTACAACATCCCGTTGTGACTTTTAGACTAACTGGCTCTCTAGGACCGTCTCGATGCGTGCATCCTGATAAAACATCACACTCACATGGCACAATTCACATAATACAATTATCACAGTTATGCCCTAACATGGCCAAGTTACAATCATGCTCACTTTAAGACAATCAGTTCTACATGCATACTGATTCACATAGTCATGCATCTCAAATAATCAAATAGTCATATAACGTGCAATAAATCATAATGATGCATTAAACTTAATAAAGTCACACACAAAATCCCATCATGCCCTCCAGGCACACTACTCCAGGCCCTTAAGCCTTAACACTAAATTTGGGTCGTTACAACTATCCCCTCCTCATGAGAATTTCGTCCTCGAAATTTACTTGAACAAATCGGGATGCCGCTCCCGCATATCTGATTCCAGTTCCCATGTCGCCTCTTCGACCTTGCTGTTTCTCCACAATACTTTAACCAAGGGGATGGTCTTGCTCCTCAAGACCTTGTCCTTCCTATCAAGGATCTGAACAGGCTTTTCTTCGTATGATAAGTCCCGATCCAACTCCAGGTTCTCATAGCTCAACACATGAGTAGAGTCCGAAACATACTTCCGGAGCATGGACACATGAAACACGTCATGAACTCCTGATAAAGCTGGAGGCATTGCTAACCTGTAAGCCACCTCCCCAATTCGTTCTAGAACCTCAAATGGGCCAACAAACCTGGGACTCAGCTTGCCCCGAACGCCAAATCGTTTTACTCCTCTCAGGGGTGAAACCCTGAGGAAAACATGATCCCCAACCTGGAATTCCACGCTTCTGCGTTTCTGATCTGAATAACTCTTCTGGCGACTCTGGGAGGCGAGCATACGAGCTCTAATCTTCTCAAGTGCCTCATTGGTCCTCTGAACCATCTCAGGACCTAAATACCTTATCTCACCTGCCTCCTCCCAGTGAATCGGCGATCTGCACTTTCTTCCATACAGCATCTCATACGGAGCCACTCCGATAGTCGCTTGATAACTGTTATTGTACGAGAACTCGATCAGGGGGAGATACCTAATCCAAGATCCCTCAAAATCCAACACACAAGCTCATAACATGTCCTCCAGTATCTGAATTGTTCTCTTAGACTGTCCATCCGTCTGAGGATGATAAGCGGTACTAAACCGAAGCTGCGTGCCCATAGCCTTCTGCAGGCTCTTCCAAAACTTGGAAGTGAAAGTGGGGTCTCTGTCGGATACTATCGACCTCGGAGCCCCATGAAGTCGAACAATCTCCTTAACATAAAGCTCTGCATACTGCTCCACAGTATAAGTCGTCCTCACAGGTAAGAAGTGGGTGGACTTCGTATACCTGTCCACAATCACCCATACCGAGTCGTGCTGACCCACGGTCTTTGGCAATCCTACCACAAAGTCCATGGCAATATCTTCCCATTTCCACTCGGGAATCCCAAGAGGCTGTAATAATCCTGCTGGCCTCTGGTGTTCTTCCTTAATCTGCTGACAGGTTAGGCATCTAGCCACATAATCCACCACGTCCCTCTTCATGCCTGACCACCAATACAAAACCTTCAAGTCATGGTACATCTTCGTAGAACCTGGGTGTAACGAGTAGGGAGTGGTATGAGACTCGTCCAGAATCTCTCGCCGAATGTCTGGATCAATCGGAACACAAATCCGTCCTTTGTACTTCAACAAACCCATCTCAGAAATAGAGAAGTCCTTAGCTGCTCCTGACAGGACATTCTCTCTACGTTCAACTAACTGGGGGTCCTTTCCCTGTGCTTCCTTAATCCTCTCGAGGAGCGTTGACTGAAGAGTAATGTTGGCTAACCTACCAACCACTAGCTCTATACCTGCTCTGGTCATCTCTCCTGCTAGTCTGTCAGATATCTGCCTCGAACTATACAACTGTCCTGGGCCCCTTCGGCTCAATGCATCAGCCACCACATTAGCCTTCCCAGGATGGTATAGGATATCACAATCGTAATCCTTTACCAGCTCTAGCCACCGCCTCTGGCGCATATTCAAGTCCTTCTGGGTAAAGAAATACTTTAGACTCTTGTGATCAGTGTATATCTCGCACCTCTCTCCATACAGATAGTGTCTCCAAACCTTAAGTGCGAATACCACTGCAGCTAATTCCAGGTCATGCGTGGGATACCTCTGCTCGTACTCCTTTAATTGCCTTGATGCGTACGCTATCACTTTCCCAGCCTGCATCAACACGCATCCCAGACCCTGTCTGGAAGCGTCACAGTAGACCACAAACTTCTCATTATCTGTTGGCAGGCTCAGCACTGGTGCAGTAATCAACCGCCGCTTCAGCTCTTTGAAGCTATTCTCGCATCGATCTGTCCACACAAACTTGGTCTTCTTCCTTGTCAATTCTTTCAACGGAGTAGCAATTCTAGAGAACCCCTCTACAAACCGCCGGTAGTAACCTTCTAGTCCAAGGAAACTTCTTACTTCAGGAACATTGCTGGGTCTAGGCCAATCTCTTACTGCTTCCGTCTTGCTTGGGTCGACTAGTAACCCATCCTTACTGATAATATGGCCTAGAAATGAAACTTGCGATAACCAGAACTCGCATTTGCTAAACTTAGCATATAACTTATGCTCTCGTAACCGATGCAACACCAGGCGCAGATGATTCTCATGCTCTGTCTCTGACTGGGAGTATACTAGGATATCATCAATAAACACAATTACGAACTTATCCAAGTAATCCTTAAAAATTCTATTCATCAAATCCATAAATGCCGCTGGGGCATTGGTTAATCCAAAGGACATAACCAGAAATTCATAATGCCCATACCGTGTCCGAAATGCAGTCTTTGGTATGTCCTCATCTCTGATCCTCAACTGATAGTAGCCTGATCGGAGATCAATCTTCGAAAACACTGTACTCCCTTGAAGCTGATCAAATAAATTGTCGATCCTAGGCAATGGATATTTGTTCTTGATGGTCAACTTATTCAACTCCCTGTAATCGATGCACATCCTAAGCGATCCATCCTTTTTCTTAACAAATAAAACTGGAGCACCCCATGGCGAGAAACTCGGTCTGACAAACCCCAAATCAAGTAGTTCCTGCAGCTGAATCTTCAATTCCTTTAATTCTGCTGGAGCCATTCTGTAAAGTGCCTTGGAAACTGGCTCTGCTCCCGGAGCCAACTCTATGACGAACTCAATCTCCCGCCGTGGCGGCAACCCCGGTAGATCCGCTGGAAACAAGTCTGAAAACTCGCAGACGACTCTGGTTTCATTCGGTCCCACTGCCGCCACCTTAGAGGAATCCACTATACTTGCTAGGAATCCTATGCAACCGTCTTGCATCAGGTCTCTAGCCTTTAGTGCCGAGATCACAGGTACCCGCGGTCCATCCACCGTTCCCACGAACACAAAGGGTGCCTCGCCCTCCGGTTCAAAGGTCACCATTCGTCGCCTACAATCAATTGTTGCTCCATACCGCGTCAACCAATCCATCCCTAGTATTATGTCAAAATCATCCATATCTAGTTCAATCAGGTCAACAAACAATTCTCTACCGTCTACCACTACTGGTAAGGCTCTAACCCACCTCCTAGAGACTACCAGCTCTCCTGTAGGCAATATAGTCTGAAAGCCCCTAGCATACAAAATACTAGGTCTACACAGCTAATCAATCACTCTAGCAGAAACAAATGAGTGCGTAGCACCAGAATCAATCAATGCAGTAAACAAGGATCCAGCGCTAAAAATCTGACCTGTGACCACTGATGGGCTGGCCTCTGCCTCAGTCTGAGTCAAGGTGAAGACCCTAGCAGGTGCGAGGCTGTCCCCCTGCCTAGGCTCCTCCTTCTTAGCCTGCGGGCAATCTTTCTTCAAGTGGCTGGTGCTTCCACAAACAAAACATGCCCTGATGCCGGCACCCGCTCCAGAGGCGGACCGGCACTCGCCCTGATGCCGTCGCCTGCATCGAGGGCACCATGGATAACTCCTCCAGTTGTCATTACCGCCCTGGCGGCCACCCACAGAACCGCGAACCCTCCTGTCAGAACCATAGGGAGTAAATGAGTCTGGTACTCTCCTCTTCTGCTCACTGGGGCCGCTGCCCCGACTAGGCCCAGAAGAAGAAGGCACTACCCTCCTGGTATCACGCCTAGCAGCGTTATCCTTCCAGATCTGATCCTCAGCCCTCTCAGCAGTGAGGTCCTTGTCTACCACTTGCGCATAGGTAGTCTCTGGAGCCATTGTAATACTCACGTCACGGGCGATCATTGCACCTAATCCCCGTACAAATCTGTCCCTTCTGGCCGTATCAGTCGGCACAAGCTCTGGCGCAAACTTCGCCAATCTATCAAATACCAAGGCGTACTCAGTGACAGATAACCTGCCCTGAGTCAGACTGTTGAACTCATCCGCCTTCGCCGCTCGAACGGCTACGCTGTAGTGTTTCTCGTTGAAAATGCTCTTGAATTCCTCCCAGGTCATAATAGCAGTATCCCTTCGCTGCCCTACTACCTCCCACCATATTCGTGCATCATGCCTAAGCATATAACTGGCACAATCAACCCTATCCCTTCCTTCAACCCTCATGAAGTCCAGGATTACCGACATTGTACTCATCCACTGCTCAGCCTGCCGTGGGTCTGCTCCCCCCTCAAAGGTAGGAGGTTGTTGTTTTCTGAATCTTTCATATAGAGGTTCCAACCTGTTCCCAGTCACAGGTTGAACCGGAGCCGGTACCACACTAGGCGGTGGTATCACAGTGGCCGGTGGAGGAGCTGGTTGCCTGTACTGACTAAGCTCATCCTCTCTTTTCTTCAACCTAGCCTCCATCTCTGCTAAAATCTGTTGCCAGTTCTGAGGAGCAGGTGGAGGGTCCTGCCCCTGGTTATCATCCTCGGCCTGAATGCCGTGGAGTCTCGATGATTGGCGAGGCATTGCAACTAAATGCCTGCAATCAATGACACCGCTCATTAGGCATGATAACGAGGTCCAAATTTCCACCTCTCAATCTCAACAACAACCAAGATCAATCTTACCAAAGTGACATACAAATATCATGCAGCATACAACGGGCCTTGCCCTGGCATCATGCATATGTTGTTTCAATGATCATGCTCATAATAATTTAGGTAGGCACACAAAGCATTAAACACATATTCAAGAATATATCAACCGATCATACCAAACTACCCTGAGTCGAGCTTTTCAATGGCAGCGTGCGTACATGTTCGGTCGATCTCCAGAACCAATAAACCTTGGCTCGCTCTGATACCAAGTTGTAACGCCCTACTACCTTAGAGCCGTTACTAAGTGAGTTTAAAACAGAGATTGTGCATTTAATTGACTCAAAGTGGTTTCTAAAACCAAAAGTGTGATTAAACCAGAGTTTAAGGCTGTATTCTTTTAAAATGGTCAACTTCATTGAAAACGTTAAATATAAAACATCTGGGATCCCAAAATAAGGTTTACAAAATGTTTACAACACCAAAATAGATTTACACTTGATCAGCTATCAAAAGAATGGTTAAATACAGCCATATACAAAATGCCCCCAACCAAAGCAGTCGGGCAGGCCGAACATGTACGCGCCGCCCCCACGCTCTCCATATTCATGGCCGGTTGACTGACTCCTTGCTTTTACCTGCCACACAGAGCACCCGTGAGCCGAAGCCCAGCAAGAAAACCCAAATAACACATAACATATGCAAAACAAATAGCTGGCAATAATTCACTGACACATAGGAAAACCATCATAATAAACAAGTACGGCCATGCCGCTCCCAAGGCCTTACCAAAGCCTGGAGTTTCGGTTCTCACCGCGAGGATAACTCATGTATCCCTTGGGTCCCACCCTGAATATAAGCATCCCATGTGCTGTGTGTTACTTTCGGCCCACGGCTGCCCCGGCCTACGCCGTACCCGGCCTCTGCCGCTCATTTCATCATAATCACACATATAGTACATTCAAAATAAACATTCACACACATCACGGTTCATTTAAGGTTAAGCATTTACACGTAATACAATCCGGGGCCACGCCCTACAATCACACAGTGGGGCCATGCCCTAAACTCGGGTTTTACGGTTTTCTTACCTGTATTCCGTGCTTTCCGATGCACCACGATCACGAGCACGGTCCACAAGCACGAGCCCCTCCGAAATCTTAGTCACAACACACATAAAATACTTTCAATACTAACCAAGCCTAGAACCACTTCCCAGGACCAATCCCGCACTCCCGGGACCTCTAAATCCATAAAGCAAAGTATCGGAACTATCCCCCGAGTCCCCGGGCAAAAGCCCCAAAGACTCAACTTTTGGGCTGCCAAAATGGCCTAGGGCCGCGGCACACCCCTCAAGGGCCGCGGTGCCCAGAGCCCATGCCCTCATCCTAAAGCCTCCTCGTGCCGCGGCGCCCAAGAACAGGGCCGCGGCGCTCCATCGCGAACCCAGAAAATCTGGGTTTTTCCTGCATTTTCCCCGAGCTTTAACCTCTCCAAATCACCCCAAACCAATACCTAAACCCCAAAACTCAAATCCAAACCTCATATGAACAATCTAACATCCTATAAACACTAGAATCAATTCAAAACATCAACACTCCCAAGATCCACTCCTATGATTTCAAATTTCAGCAACTAACCCCAAAGCCCAACAATGTTTAGCTTAGGCATTTTAATTCCTTAAATCAAAACAAAAATCCTTACTTAGATATGTATAAAACCTTTACCTCAAATGAAGAATCCACACAAGTCCTTGATCCCCTCCTAGACTCCCACTTCTCCTTCTCTTCTTCTTCTTCTTCTTGCTTGCCCTAGCCTTTCTCTTCTCTTCTTTTCCTTCTCTTCAAATTTTATCAAGACACTAAATGCCCAATACTCCAAACCGTGCCCCCTATATCCCAGCTGCCTTTTTTCTATTACCCTTGCCAAAAGACCAATTTAACCCTCCTTACTAATCCTTCTAAGCTAAACCTTCAAGGGTACTTAAGTCTTAACACTTTCATTTCAATTCTACCACTTCCTATCTCAAAACTTGTTACTCACAGCAGTTACAAATGGTTACCAAAACACCAATAACTAATCACTCTTTCTAAACTCAACTTATAAGATTCCCGAAGTACCCCTGGGCTCCTCCCGAGCCGGGTACAACATCCCGTTGTGACTTTTAGACTAACTGGCTCTCTAGGACCGTCTCGATGCGTGCATCCTGATAAAACATCACACTCACATGGCACAATTCACATAATACAATTATCACAGTTATGCCCTAACATGGCCAAGTTACAATCAAGCTCATTTTAAGACAATCAGTTCTACATGCATACTGATTCACATAGTCATGCATCTCAAATAATCAAATAGTCATATAACGTGCACTAAATCATAATGATGCATTAAACTTAATAAAGTCACACACAAAATCCCATCATGCCCTCCAGGCACACTACTCCAGGCCCTTAAGCCTTAACACTGAAGTTGGGTCGTTACAACCTCCTTACCAACTTCCAGGTGCCTTCTCCTATAAATATGGAGACCCTGGGAGTTGATAAGGGTTGGGAAAAATAGTCTCTGGAGAGATATATACTTTGTAACCAAATACCTAGAATAGATCAATAATATTGACTAGTGGAGTAGAAGGATTTTAACCTTTGAACCACTTAAAAACGTGTCTTGAGTCACCTAGTTCATCCTCTCAGATTTCCTATCTGTGACAGTTCTACTTTCAGCACTAATCCCTTTCTCTCCTTCTCTTAATTTCCTGTTGGCAAAGAACCGCGTCAACACTTATGTCGATTACATCTAATCTTTTTCGGCTTGCATTAAACACACTAATACCATTCTTGACTCATAAGTCAATACCATACGACCAGTGCTCAGTACTGCTGCCGAGCTTGACTAATGAGTCACAGCTTCACAGTCAGTTCTGACACCATTGCCGATTCCTGACTCATAGGTCAGTGCCATTCAATAATAATCAAGATTGCTAAGAATTTAATATGCAATCAATGTCCACATATATAACACTCAACATGCCTCATTAATAATCATGCATGTCACATACTCGGCGCAGTTTTCTTACCTCTGGTTCGAGCAAGAAATAATAAATGAACGACCCTTGAGAACGATCGATCATTTGATCCCTTAGCGGTCACCTAGTCATAACTAAATATGGAATCCAATTAATGAAATCAACAATAAGAGGTTCATGCTCTAGACCTCACTCCCGAGACCTCGAATCATACTCAAATGGTTAGTAGATTCGATCCCGAACCTTAGGAATTGAAACCCCGAGCCAAAAACCGTCAAAAGTACCCAAAATAGGACCCTGGAAGAACAGGGTAGCGCTGTCCCCCTAGCGCCTAGGCGCTACAAGCAGGGATGCTTGCCCTGGCTAGCGCTATAGCACTAGAGCCAGGCTGAAACAGCCTTGGTTTTTCCTCCACTACAACAATTTTTCTCAAATATTACATTAAAATATAGCATAATTTTAGAAGTGCTATTGATAGGGAGACTTGGAGAAAAAAAGACCCGGGGAAAAACAAATTAGGCGGCAAACACTTTTTGCCGCCTGAAATTGACAAAAGAGAACAGAAAAAAAAACTTATCCCTAATCTTTCAGTGCCTCTCTCTCTCTCAAATCCCTAATCTCTACCAGCGTGCCTCTCTCTCGCTCTCTCTCTACCAGTGTGCCACTCTCTCGCTCAAATCCCTAATCTCTACCAGTCTTTCTCTCATTGCATTCAGTCTCAAATCCCTAATCTCTCAGTGCATTCAGTCTTTCTCTCGTTCGCTCTCCCTTGCTCTTTCTCTCATTCGCTCTCTCACATTCTCTCAGCTTTCTAACCCTTGCGCCATTGAACCACACCACAACCACACCTTACTGAAGCCTCCCTCACGCCGGTACTCACGCAACTGAAGCATTTGTGAGAAATGGGCTTCTTTCTTTCTATCTCTAATTATTATTAACTCTAACTGTTTTTTTTTTCTTCTTGGCAGTTTCCAAAATAGGAGGCAAATTTTGGTTGGCATGACCATGAGTTTTGCTGGGTTTTCGTGTAATCCAATTTTGTCCAATGCATTTGCAGAGACCGGTATCATTGCCTTCCCTTCTTCAAAGTTACCATTTTTAGTTCTTATTCTAAAGTGGGTATTGGGTTATTCTTACAGAAGTGGCAGAGGGTTTTCGTATCTACACTGATGATGTAAACAAGTTCAAGATATCTGTACCAAAAGGTGAGCTGAAAATGGCTGCCTTTTCAGTTCAGCTTGTGTTGTGTATAATTTCAATTATTTGCTTTTTGTAGGGTGGTCATTGGCTGCAAGTGAGCCTGATGGGTTCAAATCCGTCACTGCTTTCTACCCAGAAGGGAACACTAGCCCCAACGGTATGAATTGTAGTTTTCTTCCTTCACCAACTGATTGATCTCTATGTGTTTGATAAAATGCCTCAATGGGGTTTGGTTTGGTTTCATTTTTCACCACTACCAGTGAGCGTTGTGATTACGGGGCTTGGTCCGGATTTCACCAAGATATATAGAATCATTCGGCAAAGTTGATGAGTTGCTGAGACTTTGATGGGCTTCCTCAAATTCTGCCAAGTAGTTACATTTTTTTATTATTATTATTATTTATTTTCCTTTCTTAAACTCAATTCGTAATCTTTACGAACAGGTGAGTGGATTGGACAGGAGCTGGCAAAGACCACCAGGTGTGGAAGCCAAACTTATCAACAGTAAATCTTCCAATGGTAAGACTTTATATAATCCAGCATTCTAGTCATGGTTTTAGCAAACTCTGGTATGGACTATGTGGTATAATTTGAACTGAATCATGCCAGGTTTCTACTACATCGAGTACACCCTGCAAAGACCAGGGGAGACTCACAGATACTTGTTCTCAGCGTTTGGAATGGCATCCAATGGTTGGATCAACAGGCTATACACCATCACTGGACAGGTATTTATAAATGCTCAAGATTTTGTGTTAATTAGGTGGGGTTCGGGTGGGGAAAGGGTGCGTGTATGTACGTGTGTGATTTAGATAACTGCTTGGTGCATATGTGTTTTTCTGTTTAACTAAGCGTTCAGCTGTAAATTTTGTATAGTCAACTTTCAAATGTGAAGAGCGTAGAAAGAAGTTCTAGGCCATTTGTAATGCGTGTTCTCGATGATGAGGTGGATGACATTGACAATGCATATGAGGAAGCTCAAGATAGAAGCTCCCTTTCCGCTAATAGGTTTAATTTTAACGACCTTTATGTTAGGTATGCATTTAACTGGCCTTGATTGTTTTCCTTTACTTATATTCCATTTATCAATTCAAGTTTTGCATCCCTATTCTGTCATCAAAAGCTTTATTCAGCTGTTGTGTATTAATGTATAAAAATGTGGGACATGCCCCTCAAGTGGTTGTTCTTTTGGTTCACCAATCTTGAATTAGATCTTTAGTTCTTTTTTTCGAATAGAAAAGGAAATAGCACTGCAGAAGTATGCCTTATTATTTTTTGAGCAAAGTATATCCCAAGAGAACAGTATTTCGACTCTTTCCTATTTTGTTTATAACATTAGCTTTTTTTGTATGTTAACTGTTCATGCCTACTTGTCACTTAAAAAAAAAATACTTTGCTGCCAACAAATAAGTTCTCTTCAGTTGTAACTATCCTAATTTATAAGATATTTCTGCTTTTGTTTTGCTCAAGCAATATTCATCTTCAATATATAAACTGTGTGTTATTCCTGTGATTGGAGGGAGGCAGATTTTTTTTTGTTTTCCTGTTCTACATTTACTTGGCTGAGACTGTTCCTATTGTTACTTATCTAAGTTTTACAATTTATTCAATTTTTAGCTTGAGAAGCTGAGTGACATACAGTGCCAACCTGAGTCACAGCTAAAGTTCATAACAGAGGCCTGGCTTCAGGTAAGATAATTTAACTTTTATTTCAAGGTACAGTTTCTTCACTCGAAGAAATGAAATAATGTTTTCCTTACCATTTTTTTTTCAGATCGTTGAGTGCAGGCGTGTTTTGAAATGGACATATGCTTATGGATATTATTTACCAGAGCATGAACATGCCAAGAGACAGTTCTTTGAGTACTTGCAAGGTTAGTAGTATTATTGAGCTTGATTCTAAACTTATCATTGTTTTGCTCTCTTTTAAGTTTTAACTTTGGCTTTTTGTGCAGGTGAGGCAGAGTCTAGGTTGGAAAGACTTCATCAATGTGCAGAAAAGGAGCTACATGTTTACCTTAATGCAGAGGGCCAATCAAAAGACTTCAATGAGTTTCGCACAAAACTTGCTGGACTGACCAGGTAGTTGCCAAACCAAAAATTTACTTGGCTTTTTTCTTTGAATCAGAAGGTCCTGTGCAACATGCATATTAATATTAATTTGTCTATGTGTGTGAATAAATATCTATCTATATATATAGGGAGCTAGTTCAGTAGGGGTGTTTTCCATATTGGCAGGGGTCAATTTTTTGTATGAAAAATGGTATTTGTTATTTATTTGACATTGATGCTTTATCGATAAAGTGATTTATTATGACTGTTAGATTTAAATAAAATGGTCAAAATTGGTTTTCCTATTAATAGTGATAAAATAAAATTTCAATATGTAATGATTCCATATGTTTGTCTTTATTCATTGAAGAAGGCTTCTTTTGAGAAACTTGGTTGGAAGTGAATAATTATTGTACATTTTAGTTAATATGATTTTCATATGCAATTTGTGACTTAATATGATTTTCATTTACATATAATCCAACTTAAACGTTTTTTATCCAATTTTTCGTTACCTTAACAATCTAAAGATGAAAGTTTATGTTTTTGGCTCTTATGATTATGGTTTTTCCCTAAACACCAACTATGTGAATTTTTATTTATTGATTGAATCAGTCTTTCTATTTTTTTTCAGTGTATTTTGTGATGTTTGTCTAAGTATACCCTGCCATTGCTATATTTTTGGGGCAGTTCCTTATGTTTGTTTTTCCCAGAGTTGTTTGATTATGAGATAAAGGGTTTTAATCAATTTCCTGAGCAAGGAGGTGTTTTAAGCAGTTTTAAGCGATACAATTAGTCCCATATTGATTGTTATGAGACAAACAAATGTATTTTGAATCTAACAAGGAAAGAAAAACCATTTCGTATGGATGTTGATGTTGAAACCAATTATATTATATTGTATCCTTTGAAATAAACTATGAATTATATTGCTGTCATGACTCCTCTGATATGTTTCTCAGTGTTTATGGACATCATACATATATATGAGTTCTATTTTTGAGTATTGGACAGTCCATAATTTTGTCTATTACTTGCTTTGTTTTTGGGTATGTTTCTTGAGAAGTATCAGAGTTTAACCTGTCTGAAAATTAGAGTAAGATATATCATTTAACTGTAGTTTTGAAGCTATGCCCACCCTTTTCCAGTTTTACTGTATAATCTTGCTGCGACTCACAAGTCGGGCATACAATTTATTAAGAACTAGAGCTATGAAAGTGGTTAATTGACCAAGACGTTTGAATTTTGTTAATAGAAGTAAAAAAATGTATAAAGGATGCTTCTAAAATCATATTATATCTTGTATCCAATAGGGATAGTTTAAACAGTCATGTATGCAGTTTCTTCCTATAAAATCAGAAGTTCGAGTCATTTAAAATTTAGTTTTAAATAGTAAATATTGTAGGTTAAGCGGAAAGTTTTCATTTTCAACAAAAAAAAAAAATCATAGATATATTTTTTTATTAAGACGTAAATGATGCCTTTAAAATCATGATATGTTGGATAGTTTAAATGATAAGCCATATGGTTTGAACTCACAAAATTTAAGATTTAAGGGGAGTCTAGTTCTTATACATATATTCAGAGTTATTTGGTTGAACATTTTCAGGTAATTTATGATAGAGGTAGTGACATAATAATAGTGGGGCGTGGAATTATAAAGGCGGCAAACCCTGCTGAGGCAGCTCGTGAGTATCGTCTCCAAGGATGGGATGCATACTTGAATAAATGTGATACATGATGCAGCAATGTGATACATTGGTGGCTGATGCTTTATGGGAAACAATACATGCAGAGGTCCAGGATTTTGTCCAGAATACATTGGCTACTATGTTGAGGACTACCTTTCAGAAGAAGAAGGATCTCTCTAGGTGGGATTTTACTTTGTTTTTAGTTATTTAAATGGTTAACATATTTGTTATTTACTCTGATTGACTCAATTGGACATTCCATCTAAAAAGTTGATGCTACCCTGATATACACTATGCCTAGAATCATTACACTAGTAAGACAACAAATTTCCAAATGAAAATATTTCCTTTCCTGAATTTCAAGGCTAATTCATTTAATATCCTATTATGTATATTAGTTGTATTACAAGTAGGATGTTCCAAAAAACTTATATGTTGATTTGATTGCTAATTTTCAGGATTCTTTTTGATATGCGGACCCTTTCAGCAGATTGGATGGCAAACACAAGCAAGTCTGAATCTGAGATGCATTCTCTGCACCATGGAGGGGAAGAAAGCAAAGGAAATGTATTTTTCCCTAGGCCTGTTGCACCAAATGCTTCTCAGGTTTCTTTTCTCTCACTTTTAATTAATGTTTCTATTTTTGTGTGTTTTAATTCTTTGATGTTAGCTCAGTTTCTATTATCAAAATAATTGTAAAAACTTATGTTTGAGATGAATTGGACTAAAGGAAACACTTTATGATGAATTGGTTCAAATTTTTTCACTTAACTATTAGGGCAATATCTTTGTACACCTTCTTCTGTTTGTATTATTCTTGTCAGTAGAAATGATTGGACAGGAATATTTTTAGTCTTATACAGTGTCTGGTGCACTTTGATAAATTTTAGTATATAGATTAGTATGTTTTCTTTAAAAAATTAGTAATAGTTATGAAGTTAATTTGAAACTTACAAGTTGTCAAAATCATATCGTCAAAAGAAGAATAAAATGATAAAACAAACAATAAGATGAAAGGAAGATTACATAACGAGTAAAGCTGGTTAAGGAAGGAAACACTAAAACATTGTTAAATCCACTTCACTAAGAAACAAAAGAATTACTTCAGCCGCTTAGCTGAGTCCTACAAAGTAGGAATTCATAAAAAGAGGTAGAACTAAACAACCTGATCCTTAAACTAAAATTGGATAAGCTCTTAATCAAAATCATATTTAGGCTTCTTTGTTTGATGCTTTTGATAATTATTGAGAATTAGTTGGCACTAATTACTTGAATATGTTTTCTTCAGCTTCTAAGTGAAGAGGTGTTTGATTTCTCAAGAGGAGAGATGACTCAAAGTAAGATAAAGGAGCTTAAACAATCATTGAACAGGTAGATAATTTATGTTTTTTTTATTTTTATTTCATTTTGGGATGCATTCCTGAGGCTTATGCAATTGGTTCCTGCGAAGAGCAGATAAAGTTGTTTTTGGAGCAGGTTATTCTACAACATTTATGGGTTTGATAATTGTTTTGAGTTTCCAAACTCATGTTATGCTTAGGCACAGTATGATGCCTCCTTTCTCACATTTTAGTTTTCATAAAGTACAATTACTAAGTACCTATGATAGTTTATTTATAATGTCTTATTGATACATGATTTGAATTTTTACTTGTGCACCGAAGATTCTTTTTGTTGCACTTGTAAGTTATTGTTTTGATGAGCCACATTGTGCTGAGTGTTAGCTGGGATATTTCATTTGTCTATTATCACATTTATGATTAAACTTGTACCATTATTCTTAGGCATCATCTTTGGGTATTCTGTTTTTTATATTGGTTTTAGATTTAGAGTTTTTGTGTTTTATGTTTCTGTATATAGTTTGTTTGTTTATCCTAGTTGTGTTTACTGTTTACAACATGCTATACATGCTGCTAGTTTTGGGAATTTAGTTTCTGATAGTGGTGTGCTATACAGCCTAGTTTTGTTTTCTGGTTTGTCTTCTCCTGTATCATTGGCTTAGTAATATAATCCATTTTGTATTCTTTGGTTTGAGACACTATAAGCATAAAAAATAAAGTATAGTGGTTTTTTTGTTCTTCAGAATGAGTGGTTTGCTTGATTGGAGAGTAATAGATGGCACGTGAGGTGGAAAGCACAACAACCTGGGGTTCATAGTCAAGCACAACAATCTGAAGAACAGCTACAACAACAGCAACAATAGCATTAGCAGCAACAACATCATCCAAACTATAGTTTGAAGTAAAAAATGTTCAAGATTATAAAACTTTATTATGTTATGCTTTCAAACTTAAGTTAGAACTAATATCTTATGAAGTAGACACATTCATGGTTTGAATTAATTAGTTTTTAATGTAATACTTATGGTTTATCAATTTATTGAGAATTACATTTTATGATTTATTTTGTTTTTTTTTATCAAAATACAATAATGAAGATCTTTTAATTAAAAAAAACCATATGAGTATACTTATTAAAATAAAATTTAAAATATATTATCTACACTAAAGTAACAAAATTTTATTACTATATGTTACGATTTAGAAACATATTATAAACGTAAAAAATCGTTATGGTTTATATAATATAACAAACTAAAATGTTATCAAAATTATCAAATGTAACAGTTGAAAAGTGTTATGAAAAAAGTACAAGATTAAACTTTAAATTTATAATTAAAAACTCTATCTAAATGTTATTATTTCAATATTATAGCACTTAAAAATGTGTTATTGAATAGTTTAAGATAACACCGAACATAATATTCAAAAACTGTTATAGAAAAGACTGGACTTTTAATAACAGGGGCTATGTTAGCATTTTCAGAATTGCTATCAATAGTCCCGGATAGCAGTTTTTAAGTGTTATGAATACTGTTTTTTCTTGTAGTGCTCATTCGATTTCTCCATTTTCAACCTTCAAGAATTGATCCCAAACCTCAACCAAACTCACAAATGAACTCAAATACCCAACATAAAAGTCCTAGGCATCATAACCCAATCATCCTTTGCCAAAAACTTCCATCAATTCTCACTATCCAAATCAAAGTTTCAGTTGAAAATCAAATGGAAAACAGAGCAAGAACCAGAGTTTCTATGGTTAAAATTTTACCTCATGCTAAATATGGAACCCTCTTCAATGGTGGAACACAACCCTAGGCCCTCAAGACTTGATTCCCTAGCTTGATTCCTCAAATGGAGCTCAAAAATTCAAAGAGAAAAGAAGGAGAAAAACTGATCGGGAGAAGAAAGGAAGAAGCTCTATATTCTTAAGCTTTCCATAGCTTCTATGGTTGATATATATCCTTAGGTCAAAAGACAAAAATACCCCTCGGTCATTAAATCCCCTCTTAAGGCTACCAAAGGTAAAACCGTCTTTTCCCGCCTATCTCGTTAATTATAATTAACGCTCTCCAATTCCCGTTATTCCCAATATTCTCAAATGCTAATTAATCATATTCCATTACCCTTTTATTCCCGGTAATGTACTAATCCTCAAATTTCCCCGGGACTCACCCCGAGCCCCGAAATTAACCCTGTTATGACCAAACCGCTAACTTGCCTTCAAAGATCGTCTCATACCGAATGGCTTGAACAAATCAACATTATAATGTGGTCTTATTCATAATTCACCAACATGCATTAAAATATACAAATATGCCCTCAACGGGGCAAATTACCAAAATGCCCTTATAATGAAAAGTGGACCCATATGCATGCATTTATCATCATATAATAATATTGTTGACGTGGTTCTTCGGCAACAGATAATTAAGAGAAGAAGAGAAAGAGATTAGTACTAAAAGTAGAACCGTCACAGATAGGAAATCTTTGGGGAAAGAACTAGGTGACTCGAGACATGTTTTTAAGTGGTTCGAAGGTTAAAATCCTTCTACTCCACTAGTCAATATTATTGATATTCTCTGGATATTTGGTTTACAAAGTATATAGTTCTTAGAAGACTATTTTTCCAACCCCTATCAAATCCCAGGGTCTCCATATTTATAGGAGAGGGCACCTGGAAGTTGGTAGGGAGGTCATCCCGTGACCTTACCATTAGTCACATCAAGTCTGTGATATTCATGATTAATTCCTAAACCTGACACACAAGTGTGGTCTAATCAGTATGGAAGGAGATAATGGGCCGCACGGCCCAACTCGTCCGTGGGTGTCTGAATACGCACGTTCCTGCTGCGTGTCCGAGAAGTCAGGGGTATCGGACACGTGATGGCAGGAATACGCACGTTTATCTTGCGTGTTGACTTCCCATAGGGTCAGAGCTTCTCGAGAAGCTCGCTACCGGAGCAGTCCATAACCCGAGCTTATCCGTCCGTGGCCGTCGGATGTTATTCCCGGCTCCTGGTGCAACAAGCGCGAGCTGGAAACAGGACCCCCTCGAGCTAGAAAGGGCTCGTCCTGGAAATAGAGCCTCTGGCCTGTGGGAGCCTTGGACTAAATCATGTTTAGTCCCAAGCTCGTCCTGCTAACAGCCCGCGTGAAAACCAGGGCGTACATCTGCCCCCCAAGCTCCTGCTCGTGGTCTATGACGTCAGATATGGGAGACCATAGTAGGGGCTTTTAGACTTCCCCCACAACCCTTCGTATTCCATGCTTTTCGCAGGCGTCTGATACGTGGAACGCCGTGGGTGGCGACGGTACACTCTACGAGAACCGCATTAAATGGCCTAGCCTACTGTCCAGCCGTCGTTTTACATTTCGAGTGGAGGGTCTCCCAAGAGCCTTTTGCACGTGATCCTTCCCTTGTATAAAAAGGGGGTGGTCATCCCACTCACAGGCCACCTTACCATTCAAAACCTCTCAAATTTCCTTCTTTTCTCTTTGACCTTCCGAAGAACAAAACCCTCATTTCCATTGCTCTCATCTTCTCCGTTGACGAAGCTTAAGCGTACGAGTTCCTTCAAAGCCTTGGAGACCACTGTACCAACGAAGCTCCTACCAGCGCAGCAACCTTGCTCACCATCTAACCATATCCTGTAAGTCTTCTGTCCCTGTTTATTTTTGAAAGCATGCCACTGTAGCTTAGGTAAAAAAATTTACTGTAGCCACATGCAGAGGTTTTCTGGGTCGCGCGGATATGGAGGGTGACAGCCCTTCTTAGATTAGGGCACACTTGCCATGGGACATCGTCTTAGAATATAGGTTCCATGGTTCGCTCTTAGGAACAATTTCTGGGTAGGATCCTTAGGAATTTTGGGTGCAAAAACCGGGTAGCTTAGGGAATACGCCTTAAAAGCGGTTTTGCCACGCCTTGCCTGTTGAAACTTTCCCCCCAAGGCAATTTTTTACTGAGTCCTCTGACACACGAATTCCGAGTAATCTGGGATCTGTTGAGGGCATAGGCGCGTGTTCCTTGGAACGCGCGGCACCACTCTCCACGGGCTGGGCTTACCCCAGCTCGTGTACTTAATATTTGCTTCACTCTCCTGCTTGGGTCGCCTTTTCTAAAGTGTTTTCTTTTGTTCGATAGGCGACCAGATGGCTCCAAAGAGAAATCTGCCACAGAAGAACGTGGGAAGCTTGTCTTCCCAACAGGATAAAGGAAAGGCGGTTTTGCCCAGCTCGCCAATTCCTCACTTTGGGCCGGCGGTGGAGAAGCAAGCCGAGGTGGCCCCTGACGCGTTTTTTGAGGCGGAGAGAATTGTCTCGAAGATAACCGACCAGGCAAAGATCACCAAAATCTTCCTCAACCACAACATTCCCCTGGGGGTGGCCTCCGTGATCGTCCGACCTGCTGCAGATGGGGAGCGGAGCTGCACGCCGCTCGACGAGTCGTTCGCGGCCTGGAGCGGTGAACACTTCAAGGCAGGGGCCTTCCTCCCCCTGGATCAGTATTTTGCTGATTTTTTGAACTATGTGGGGTTGGCCCCATTTCAGCTCCCCCCGAACTCATACCGTCTGCTGGCGGGACTTAGGTATTTGTTCCAAAAGCATGAGTGGGAGGTCCCCACTCCGGCTGATATTCTATATTTCTTTTGCCTTAAAGCCAGCCCGGACCAGCGGGGGCGAGGCGACGGGTTCTATTATTTAACCCGCTTCCCTAACACAGCAGCAGTCATCGAGCTGACGAGCCATCCAAACGACTTCAAAGACCAGTTTTTCATGTCAACTGGGTTCCGAAACTGCGATCATCACTATTTCAACCGTCCTCGTAAGTGATCCTTGATTTAGCTCACCTTTTAAAGGTTATCTTATTTTAGCTCTTCCCTTATTCCACTTCTGACTTCAACCAACCTTGCAGCCATCTACGCGAGGACCGAATAGTCTGTGACCCTCGGGGGTCAATACGATACACTGGCGAACTTGCCCCCCAGTGAGAAAGACTACCGCGCGCTCGTAACGGACGAGACCATGGTATTCTGCAAGCTGATTTTCCCAAATCAGACTTTGAATTTGAAAAGGCCCCGGGGGCCTCCCCCAGCTCGTGACAACAGACCGATCGTCGCGGAGGAGGTCGCAGACGACGAAGGCGAGGAGGAAGGTGACGAAGTTCCTCTCGTGATAAACAGGAAGAGAACCTTGGAGGTCGCCCAAGGTATGGGCGAGGAGAGGGTCCAATCCGGAGCAGCCACGGGTCCTTCCGGCCAAGGTAACCCTTACTTGTTTAAGAACGTAGATAGGGCCACTGCAGACCCCCGGCTGGTTAGGTTCAACCCTAGGCAGCTTATCCATCGTCACCCCAGGAATCCGGACCTGGACACGCTCTTGCTTCACTGCGTTGACCAGCTCATGCTGGACAACCAAGAGAGTCGGCCTAAGGGTACCGTAGTAGTAGATAATACCCTAGCCTTTAGGTCGGTCCTCTTTGAGGAGTATGGGACCAACTTGCGCACGTGGCCTGCGCTCCAGGGGGGTATCTATGCTCCGGGGATTAGGCAGTACGTAGGAGAGTCCAGTCCTGAGTCAGAGCCGGACCTAGAACCTGCGACAGATCGCGAGATAATCGTCCTAGGCTCTTCCAGCTCGGGGGGTAGGGCTCCCTTAGTATTTGCTTACTTACTGCCTTTGAACCTTTTGTCTCTATTTCTGCATGATTGCTACCTTGTAATAACCATGTTTTTTGTTCTTAGCAGAAGAGATGTCTCAGCCCGGGAATAGCCTGCGGGGCGTTGTGTTTGGTGGGAATCCCCCAGCAGGGCCGAGGTTAAAGAGGCTTCGCGAGTCCAAGAGCTCGGCTGGGGCCTCCACCAAATCCCCGGCTAAGGAGAAGGAGAAAGCCCCGCCATCCCAGGTCGCGGGGGCGAACCTCCCTGTTGCCAGGACAGGGCTCATGC
Organism: Humulus lupulus; assembly: GCF_963169125.1. Classification (NCBI taxonomy): domain Eukaryota; kingdom Viridiplantae; phylum Streptophyta; class Magnoliopsida; order Rosales; family Cannabaceae; genus Humulus; species Humulus lupulus. The sequence goes on from NC_084802.1 coordinate 97,498,741, forward strand.
ACCCACCACCCCAACAATCTCCACTAGCCGCCCAGGACGGGGTAATAGAGGTCGGGAATCTGGCCGCGGCAGTCCCGGATGTGCGTATCCCGGTCGACCCCCGGGCTCTGGAGAAGATGCCCGAAGTATTCCGGGGTACGGTGTATGAGTCGGCTAGCTACGCCGTCAACCATTTCTACAATATCAGGGAGAAGGAGCTTCGGGCCATCGAAACAACGAGCCCGGTCCGAGTTATAGAGTCTGCGATGGACATGACCTTAACGGTAAAGTGCCCCCTTCTTTTAAGGCTTTAACACTCACACGCCGCCTTTTTCCTTCCAGTTTGTTAATTTATCATTCTTTTCTTGCAGGGCATTGCTGCCGCATACAGAGGCATTGTTAGGACCAAGGCCCAGCTCGAGGGTTTGGAAGCTAATCGCCAGACCGCCCTCCAGGAGTCTCAGGAGACGAGAGACGCGCTGGCGGCCTCTAAAGCCGAGCTAGAGAAGATCCGCTCCGAGAACCAAGAGCTTAAAAACTCCCTGGCCGCATCGCGGACAGATCTTGAGGTGGCGAAGGCCGAAGCCCAGGCCTCCCAGGCCGCCCTGAAAGACGAGCGGGTCGTATCGGAGCAGTCCTTACAAGACCTGTTCTATCACTGCTGGTCCCACAATCCGGATGCGGACTTTTCTTTCATGCCGCCGGACCTCTGGGCATTCTTGTTGCCGCAGCTTCAAGCCCGCCTAAATAAGGAGGTTCCTCCATCGGAGACTGGAGAGGCCTCTGTCGCGGCGGAGCAGGATGAGACCGCGACCTCCAAAGGGCCAACTGATAGGGCTTAGGACACTTCTCGTTTAAGTATTTTGAACTCTTTCTATTGTAATTCTCTTTTTTATGTGAGGCGTTTCCGCCTCGAGACAATTTGCTCAGCCAGTTTGACATATATATTTTTATGCATTTGGTTACAATTCATCTCTTTATTTTTATGAACTTAGTTCGAGTTAACTTTATCCGTATCCCGGGCTCTTTAAAGAAGATCCGCGTTCAACAAATTTTAGTTCACTTCTAAGTTTTCTGACCTGGTTAAGACCAGGAACTTATTTTGAAAAACTTAGTTCGCGTCAAATTTTATCCGTATCCCGGGCTCTTTAAAGAAGAATCACGGTCAACAAATTTTACTTAACTTCTAAGTTTTGTGACCTGGTTAAGACCAGGGACTTATTTTGAAAAACTTAGTTCGCGTCAACTTTTATCCGTATCCCGGGCTCTTTAAAGAAGAACCACGGTCAACAAATTTTAGTTAACTTCTAAGTTTTGTGACCTGGTTAAGACCAGGAACTTATTTTGAAAAACTTAGTTCGCGTCAACTTTTATCCGTATCCCGGGCTCTTTAAAGAAGAACCACGGTCAACAAATTTTAGTTAACTTCTAAGTTTTGTGACCTGGTTAAGACCAGGAACTTATTTTGAAAAACTTAGTTCGCGTCAACTTTTATCCGTATCCCGGGCTCTTTAAAGAAGAACCACGGTCAACAAATTTTAGTTAACTTCTAAGTTTTGTGACCTGGTTAAGACCAGGAACTTATTTTGAAAAACTTAGTTCGCGTCAACTTTTATCCGTATCTCGGGCTCTTTAAAGAAGAACCACGGTCAACAAATTTTAGTTAACTTCTATGTTTTGTGACCTGGTTAAGACCAAGATAGGACTTAGTTTGTGATAACTCTTATCCGTAGATAAAAATTAACACCTAAGTCGTTAAGGAGACCTGATTATATCCAGGTACCATATGCCCCCCAAGAAACATTTGATTTTTATTTATACATGGAAGGTGACCTTCTAGGCCTTACAAATGGCTCATTGATAGTATTTCTTTAGGTGGATAGCATTCCAAGTCCGCGGGACCGCCCCTCCACCAAGTCGAGCTAACTTATAAGTTCCCTCTTTGATGACTTCGATGACCTGGTATGGTCCTTCCCAGCTTAGTCCCAAAACCCCATCTTTGGGATCTTTCCCGGCCAGGAAAACTCTCCTCAAGACCAAATCACCGACGCTAAAGGCACGTCTTTTGACCTTAGTGTTGAAGTAGCGAGCGATTTTCTGTTGATAATGGGCGAGCTGGAGTTGTGAATCCTCTCGCCTTTCATCCACTAAGTCTAAGGAGTGGCATAGGAGCTCGTGGTTCCCGTCTTGGTCGTAGGACCGGACCCTGTGTGACAGGACCTTCACCTCCACGGGGAGGACTGCTTCACTTCCAAAGGTTAGGGAGAAAGGAGTGTGACCCGTGGGAGTTCGATGTGAGGTCCTATAGGCCCACAGAACTAGGGGGAGCTGTTCTGGCCAGATCCCCTTTGCCTCATCTAGCCTCTTCTTGAGGCTTGCCTTCAGAGTTTTATTGACAGCCTCGACCTAGCCGTTCGCCTGGGGATAGGCCACGGACGAGAAGCTTTTCACAATTCCGTGCCTTTCGCAAAATTCGGTGAACAGATCGCTGTCAAATTGAGTGCCATTGTCGAAGACGATCTTTTTGGGTAGGCCAAATCGACATATGATGCTTTTAACCACGAAGTCTAGCACCTTTTTCGATGTTATTATCGCCAACGGCTCTGCTTCGGCCCACTTGGTGAAGTAGTCAATGGCGACCACGGCGTAACGGACCCCGCCCTTTCCGGTGGGCAGGGTGCCTATTAGATCTATCCCCCAAATGGCGAAGGGCCAGGGAGACGAAATCATTTTTAGCTCGGTCGGAGGAGCTCGCGCAACCGCGGCGAACCGCTGACACTTGTCGCACTTTTTTACATATGAGATCGAGTCTTTGGACAGAGTCGGCCAGTAATAACCCTGCCGAAGGATCTTCAAGGCCAGGCTTTGCCCCCCAGCGTGATCTCCGCAGAACCCGTCATGAACTTCTTGCAGGATGGCCTTCGCTTCACTTGGAAGAACGCACCGGAGGAGAGGTAAGGAATGCCCACGTCGGTACAACACCCCCTCGACTAGCGTATACCTCGGAGCTTGATAAAGGACTCGTCGTGCGTCGTTGCGCCCTTCGGGTAACTTGCCCTCGACGAGGTACTCAACAATGGGAGTCATCCAGGTCAGCCTGATGTCAATCATTTCAATATCTGCTCGATCTCCGTCTATGCTGGGTTTCTCCAAGAACTCAACTGGCACCAACCCCAGGGTCTCTGTCTCTCCCGAGGTGGCGAGCTTGGCGAGAGCATCTGCGTTGGCGTTCTGCTCCCGAGGTATCTGTTCGATCGACCCTTGCCCAAACACAGACAGTTCGGATTTTACCTTAGCCAAATAGGAGGCCATCTTGGGACCCCGCGCCTGATACTCGCCTAGAACCTGATTCACCACGAGCTGGGAGTCGTTGAAGCATTGGACAGAGCTTGCCTTTAGCTCACTAGCTATCCTAAGTCCAGCTAACAAGGCTTCGTACTCTGCCTCGTTGTTAGACGCCTTGAACCCGAACCTCAGCGCCGAGTGGAATCTATGCCCCTCTGGGGATATCAGAATGATTCCGGCCCCGGAGCCGTTCTCGTTAGATGAGCCATCAACGAAGATCTTCCACGATGAACTTGAGGAGGCGACCTGAGGTGAGTCTTCTGATGGGATCTCATGGAATCCCGCGCATTCTGCCACGAAGTCGGCCAAGGCTTGACTTTTTACGGTAGTTCGGGGAGTATAGAAAATCTCGAACTGACTGAGTTCGACCGCCCACTTCAGCAAGCGTCCCGAGGCTTCAGGCTTTTGCAAAACCTGCCTTAAAGGCTGATCGGTCATGACGTGTACAGAGTGGGACTGGAAGTATGGTCTGAGTTTTCGCGAGGCCGTGATTAGGTAGAACGCCAGTTTTTCCATCAATGGGTACCTTGACTCAGCTCCGAGGAGTCTCTTGCTGATGTAATAAACCGGTTTCTGAGCCTGGTCCTCTTCTCGCACCAGAACAGCACTAGCTGCGTCCTCAGTGACAGCCATGTAGAGGAAAAGAGGTTCTCCTACCTTGGGCTTTGACAGCACAGGCGGCTCAGCCAGGTGCGTTTTTAGGTTGAGGAATACGCTTTCACACTCTACTGTCCATTCGAACTTCTTGTTTCCCCGGAGCAGGTTGTAGAAGGGCAAACACTTGTCGGTCGATTTGGAAATGAACCGGTTCAGTGCTACCACTCTTCCTGTGAGGCCTTGGACATCTTTCCGCGACCTGGGGGAAGGAAGCTCGAGCAGTGACCTGATCTTGTCGGGGTTTGCCTCGATTCCTCGGGTATTGACTATGAAACCCAAGAATTTCCCCGATGCGACACCGAAAGTGCACTTCTGAGGATTGAGCCTCATGCCATATTCTCGCAGTATGTTAAAGCATTCTTCCAGATCGGTGACGTGGTTGCTGGAAATCTTTGACTTGACAAGCATATCATCGACGTACACTTCCATGATTTTCCCGATCTGGTCCGCGAACATTCTATTTACCAGCCTTTGGTAGGTAGCCCCGGCATTCTTAAGACCGAACGGCATGACCTTATAGCAATAGACATTAGTCGGGGTCATGAAGCTGGTATGATCCTGGTCTGCTGGATTCATCGTGATCTGATTGTAGCCCGAGTACGCGTCCATGAAGGACATGAGCTCGTGCCCCGCCGTGGCATCCACCAGTTGATCGATCCTCGGTAATGGAAAGCAATCCTTGGGGCAGGCTTTATTCAGGTCGGAAAAGTCGATACAGGTCCGCCACTTCCCATTGGGATTTGGAACTAACACGGGATTGGCAACCCAAATGGGAAATCTGGCTTCGCGGATAAAGCCACATTTTTTGAGCCGGGCCACTTCTTCTTCAAGGGCTTCGGCTCGGGTTGTCCCTAAACGCCTCTGCTTTTGAGACTTGGCAGGGACGCTTTTGTCTAGGTGGAGCGTGTGCATGATTACGCTCGGACTGATCCCTATCATGTCCTCGTGCGACCATGCGAATACGTCCAGGTTTTTCCGCAGAAACGCAGTCAGTTCCGCCTTTCTTCTATCGCAAAGGTTCTTTCCGAGCTTAACCGTCCGTGACGGGTTTTGTTCATCGATGCCTACCTCCTCGAGCTCTTCAATAGCTTGGAGCTCGGACCTGTCCTCGCCTACTCGGGGGTCAATGTCCTCACTTAGGGCGAGCTCTTCGTCTTCGGAAACCCGAGGTTTTTCAATCTCAGGAGCCGCCTTGGGTCCCTGAGATTCCTCTTCATCCTGAATGGCCATCGTCACCTGCCCGGGTTTAGATTTTCCCTTCATGGAAATGCTGTAGCATTCCCTGGCAGCGAGCTGATCGCCCTTGATAGTACAGACCCCTGTTGAAGTAGGGAACTTCATGGCGAGGTGCCGGACAGACGTGATAGCTTCGAAAGCAACGAGCGTAGGTCGGCCCAAAATTGCATTGTAGGCAGCGGAGCAGTCAATGACTACGAATTCGAGTAGTTTGGACACTGTTCGGGACTCGTCTCCTAGGGTGATCACCAGCTCAATCGTTCCTATCGCTGCTGACCCTTCTCCTGAAAAACCATATAGCATCATCGAGGTTGCCTTCAGCTCGGAGACGGTCAGACCCATTTTTTCTAAGGTGGACCGGAATAGGAGGTTCACCGAGCTCCCATTATCCTCTAACACTCTCCTTACTCTCCGGTTGGCGAGCTGGACTGCTACGACCAAGGGATCGTTATGAGGGAATTGGACATGGCTCGCGTCTTCCTCCGTGAAAGTGATCGGTTGTTTCTCTAATCTTTGTTATTTTGATTGACGCTGTTCCGGGACGAACTCCGCTCCATTGTGGGCCTTCAACTCATTCACATACCTCTTCTGGGCGCCTTTGCTCGTGCCAGCCATGTGTGGTCCTCTAGAGATGGTGGAAATCTCTCCCTCGACCACGGGGGGAAGGACGTCCTGATCTACCCAAGGTCCAGGTTGACTGGCTGGGATCTCCGGAGCGGGTCGACTTGTCGGGACCCTGTTCTGCGAGTATTGCGCCAACGGACCTGCTTGGATGAGAGTCTCGATTTCATCTTTGAGGTGCCTGCAGTCGTCGGTATTGTGCCCGACGTCGTTATGAAAACGGCAGAATTTGGAAGCGTCTCTCTTTCCCTTAGGGTGTTTTATTGGCTCCGGCCTTTTCCAGGGGACTCGCGTAACGTTGGCCAGGAAAATATTCTCTCTGGTCTGGGTGAGCTCGGTATACGTTGTGAACACGGGCTTGAATTTATCCGCGGACTTATTCTTCTTTTGACCGTGCTGGCTGTTTTCACCATTTCCTTTTCTTTTGCCACCACCGGTCTGGTTACTCTGCGCGACGTCGGGAGTCGCCACTACGATCTCTGTTCCCGTCCCAGCGGGCTTCTCGAGGACCTGGCTGGTCCCCGCGGCTGAAGCTTCAGCTTCTTCCAAGTTTATCTACTCTTGGGCTCTGTTAAGGAATTCACTAACCAAGCTGACCCCCCTCCTTTGAATATCCTTCCACAGATCTCCGCCTACTAGGATCCCGGTCCTCATAGCCATGAGTTTGGAGCTGTCGTCGGCGTCTCTGGCTCGAGCAAATCTGCTCAAGTAGGCTTTTAGCGTCTCTCCAGGTTGTTGTCTCACGTTAGCTAGGGAGTCGGCCTGGACTCGGGCGGCCTAAGAGGCGCGGAATGCCCTCTTGAAGTCAGCCGAAAAGGTCTTCCAGGAGCTGATTGACTGCCTTTTACTTTGTTTGAACCACTGCCTGGCAGGTCCAGTTAGGGTGGAAGGAAAGATCAAGCAACGAAGCTCTGGCCCGATGTTATGAGCCATCATTAGGGTGTTGAACATCCCTAAGTGGTCAGACGGGTCTCCATCCCTGTTGAACTTTGACAAGTGGGGCATACGAAAGCCAGAAAGGTATGCCGTTGCTGCTATATTGGGGGCGAAGAGTTCCATCTCATCCCCTGAATCATATTCGTCTTTTTCTTTCTCCGACAGGAGCTTCTTCATCAGCTCCTCCATCTGAGTTAAGCGCTCTAGGGTTTTGTCCTGAGATCCTGGGTTATTCCGGGGCTGTTCAACAGCTCCGGACCCGTTGTACGTATTAGGCGGGTTGTTGCCCCTCCTATCTCGAGATAGTTCATTTGGGGCATCCCCGCCGTTACGTACTTCGGATCGGACCCCAACTGAGCGGGCCTGGCTACCATCCCTAACTCGATCCTCTCTGTGAGAGTTGAGGCGATCTCGAAGGTCCCCTCCCTGGGTAGTATGGTGACTTTGTGCTGAACTTAGCCGCTGGCGCAGGTCTCCTCCCGAAAGATCACTCCGTGCACTGCCGGTCCAGTGACTCCTGCTGGACAGACTCGAGGTGCGTCTTTGGCGGCTCCGACCTGATCCTTCCCCCGGCACCCTGCTGCGCCGGGAAGGCCCGGCCGATGGCGGGTCTCTCCTACTATTTCCGTAGGTCGGGATGTCTCGGACGGGCTGAGGAGACGGGTATCTGATGGGAGAAGGAGGATGCCTGACCGGAGAGGCGATCCTAGTGCCGTCCGGATGGACTAAATTTGGTGGGGGCCTCTCGGCCCTGCCAGCTTGCTGGTTTCGCGCTGGGCGAGCTGGACAAGGAACTGGACGTTCTTCGGGGACGGGCTGACGTCTCCGGATCTCCTCGGCCCTTCTTTGGGAATTTCCTCGATCTCTTCTGGGCGTCCTCGAGGGAGGCTGAGAGCTAGGGGTTGACGTCCTAACCGAACGGCTGTACTGCTGCTGTTCGGTTCGAGGCATTTCCCTGAAGTTCGCCTCTTGATGGCGTGGTGAAGGGGTGGAGTTGGCTGCAGGGAGTCTACCCGAACGGCTATGCCTGGATCGATTACTCCGGCGAGACTTAGGAGCCTCGCCTTGCCTCTCTCCAACGTTACCGTTGTTTGTGAGAGGGGGTAGTCGACTCAGAATATCCTGGATTTGCTGACCAGATGCTGCTAGCTGGCTCCTCAGCTGAGCATTCTCCATCTCCACCGCAGTGTAATAACATGGATTCGGATTAGGCGGTCGGGGCGCTGAACTACCAGTGTCGTCTTGGCCTGCCGGCTGCTTTCCTGGCCTCTGCTGGACTTCAGGAACTTGCTCATCAGGGAGGGCAACATGGCGGGCCTCCTGCCCATCATGCTGTTCTGTCTCGTTGCCATGTTTGGATCGAGTGGTCACCATAGTTGTATGTGTGTGGTAGTACTAATCGGACTTGCTCTCAATGAAAGCACCAAACTGTTGACGCGGTTCTTCGGCAACAGATAATTAAGAGAAGAAGAGAAAGAGATTAGTACTAAAAGTAGAACCGTCACAGATAGGAAATCTTTGGGGAAAGAACTAGGTGACTCGAGACACGTTTTTAAGTGGTTCGAAGGTTAAAATCCTTCTACTCCACTAGTCAATATTATTGATATTCTCTGGATATTTGGTTTACAAAGTATATAGTTCTTAAAAGACTATTTTTCCAACCCCTATCAACTCCCAGGGTCTCCATATTTATAGGAGAGGGCACCTGGAAGTTGGTAGGGAGGTCATCCCGTGACCTTACCATTAGTCACATCAAGTCTGTGATATTCATGATTAATTCCTAAACCTGACACACAAGTGTGGTCTAATCAGTATGTAAGGAGATAATGGGCCGCACGGCCCAACTCGTCCGTGGGTTCTGAATACGCACGTTCCTGCTGCGTGTCCGAGAAGTCAGAGGTATCGGACACGTGATGGCAGGAATACGCACGTTTATCTTGCGTGTTGACTTCCCATAGGGTCAGAGCTTCTCGAGAAACTCGCTGCCGGAGCAGTCCATAACCCGAGCTTATCCGTCCGTGGCCGTCGGATGTTATTCCCAGCTCCTGGTGCAACAAGCGCGAGCTGGAAACAGGACCCCCTCGAGCTAGAAAGGGCCCGTCCTAGAAATAGAGCCTCTGGCCTGTGGGAGCCTTGGACTAAATCATGTTTAGTCCGAGGCTCGTCCTGCTAAACAGCCCGCGTGAAAACCAGGGCGTACAAATATAATTCACATAATCACGCATATAATTATTTAATGGCATAATAATTCAATTATGGCCCTTCCGGCCTCCTAATCAATGTCCTAAACCTTATTAGGAAATTTGGGTCATTACCCTAACAATATTTTTGGGCGATCTGCCTACAGTGTTATCGATGGTACGACTCGACAACTCGCACTCCCACTATGCCGCCTAACATGGAAGTACATACAACATGCCCTGACAGTCCCAGTGGCATGTTCCCCGTAAAGTGGTTACCTTTCTGTAGCAGACCCCACAAATCTTGCTTGTGCTGTGGTCTCTATTCAATGCAGTCCAATGCATTGAAGTGTATTAATCCCTCAATTATAAATTACTTATGATTAACATTAATGACTCCAGCCTCTATAAATAGGGCTGGGAGTCTCATTGTAATGGGTCGGTTTTTGAGAGAGAAAACTACTTGTACTTAGAGCAATCTAAACCCTCCCTGAGAATACACTACTGGAGCTTGCAATCACAAGCTTACAACCATCTTAATACCCGAGACTCGTGGACTAGGGTTCTTTTATAACCTAAACCACGTAAAAATCCTTGCATTCTTATAGTTCATTTCTTTAATCTCTTTTATTAAGGTTGATAGCGAAAAAGACAGTTAACACCAAAATTTTTTGTTATCTACATACTTTTTATATAGAATAGATATGCCCAGAAATTTCATTTATGTCTATATATTTATGGTAATAATTTTAGGATAGAATAACATTTTTTTCCTTCTAATTCTTGATTTTATTTTATAATATGATTTAATTTAATTTATTATATTTTGTATTTGTTGTATTTGTAGTTATTTAATTTGAGTGGAGCCGCATGTGCTCTTACTGCTAGTATAAATATATATATCAATAGTGGAATACTGGCCAAGCCTTGTACCATAGTATATATTATTCATAGACCCATATTTTGGTCAAGAGCTGTATTATTTCTATATTATTGATTTGGATTGAACGGCTCATGTATGTGTAAAGGATGTGATGATTCGATTTTGAACAAGGTACATGTAAAAGATGAGCACTGACATAATAATTAATTTTTTTGATGAATAAGAATCAATGTAAAAGATAAGCACTGACATAATTAATTACCGCATATTGTAACAAATTGCTGTTAGAATAGTTGTCATGCACTTTTGTCTATATAATTTATCATATAGACCATCTATAAATCTGTATATGTCACTCGTGTTAATTATTTGTATAATTATATGTGATTTATTTAAAGTACAATTTTCTTTAAGTATCATAATTAATTTTTAAATAATTCAGAACAAGCATCATTTAATAATTTTTGTTTAGCACGATTATGTTGAAATCAAACATCATTATATTTAGATTATTTAAACTAAATTATTTTTATTTTAATATACTGATAATACATAGTGAATTTGAGAATTTGTCCTGCTGTTTTAATATTTATAAATATATATACATATATATGTTATTGTTTCAGGCAAGCAATACATAATAGGAAAATATTCCCCATGCATATAATAACTATATTTTATATATAATAACTATTTGTCATATATATGTCCTATCAAGAAAATAAAAATAAAGACAGTCTCATCAGATACTCATAATATATATATCATCGTCAATTCATCACCGAAATAAATCATCTATAAACAAACGGATAATTATTCTGTACTCTGAAATATAATGAAATTCAACTTTATTGATTAATAATGTAGGGCATGACACACGAGTACATATTTAAGAGAAAGGAAAGGCATAATGAAGTACACATTATCAATAACTAATATTGCAATATACAAATATATAATACATACTACTACGACCGATCATTAATCATAGCGTACGTCGACTAAACTATATCAATCACTCGCATTATTATTTGTTCTTATATTAATTCAAAGATATATATATATATAAATATTCACTTCGACCAGCATATTATACTATTTATTATATCATGAAGCTATTAATAATCATGCAACCTTAAAAATTTATACTTATATATATAATACAGAGAGACTTATTTTGAGTTTGGATCGGCAGACGGTCCATGGTTATGACCAGCTCCGGGACTGTGGCCTGGCGCAGTAGGCCTGATATCGTCAGTATTCTTTACTGCTTCTGAAACATTAATCTGATCCTGATTATTATCATTATCGTCCAAAACTGATTGACGGTCAAGAACGACAAAGGTTTTGATCTGATCATGATGTTCTTCTTCGACGACGACGTTGTTTTTGTTTTTCACAAACGTCCTAATTCCTTGGCAAGACATGAACACTTCACATGAAAATATTATCAGTAGTACAAAAAAGAAAACAGTTCTAGCACGCATTACCTTGACTGGAGCCATATTTGAATTATAATATATATATATATTTTTATAATAAAGAATATAATAACTATAGAAAATTGGAAAGCGAGAGAGAGAGAGAGAGAGCTAAAGAGAATTAAAGACTCTAATAGTTGTTTTGGAGTGCGTTTATGTGAATGTAATCGAAGGTATTTATAGAAAGTTGCAACCTATGAATGATATGGATCACTATGAAATGAGAAGTTGGCGTAATGAATCAAAATACCTAAGTTTATTGAGTAATTTTTTTTAAAGCCAAAATAAAATGTGTGGGTTGATTAGTATATATGTACACATGTGGGACGTGATTTTAAACGATTCTATGATTATGTTTCCAAAGATTCCCTTTGGATTGAACTGTTTCTGTATATTCGATCTGTAGGTGTTGAGAGAATCCATTTCTCTATTTTGCATGTCCCATGCAACACTTCAACTTCTAAATTGCCCATAAAAAATAAATGTATATATAAATATAGGGAATCCGCTTCACTTTAAGCCCTACCGGTAGGGTTCTTATTATTCTCGACCCGTGAACAGTTTTCGGCGCGATTTTTTTTATGACCGTGTATATTCTAGCTATTTAGAGTATCCTGCAAATTTTTAGAAAATTCTGAATAGTTTACATTACCGAAAATTATACTCAAACATGTTGTTGTACTCGTGACTAAATTTTTTTATACGCGTGGAAAATAACAAGTTTTCGGTATTGTAAACTATTCGAAATTTTCTGAAAATTTACAGGATGTTTTAAATAGCTACAATATACACGGCCATAAAAAAAATTGCGCTTAAAACTATTCCTAAGTTAAGAAATACTAAAAGTCCTACCAATAAAACTTAAAATAAAACTCTAAAGGAGAAATGGCATATAAATATATACACACGTGCACACAAAGTTGCAATATCAATTTACAAGAACAGTGCGAAACATTTACACTCCACTAGCAATGGCTCCTCATGACGAGACGTTTCCGGTACATTTCAACTTTGACTTAGTGTTACATAAATTATATATATATATATATATATATATATTATGGAATTCTACCAAAAGTGCTAACTATATATACATATCGATAATTAGTGTTATTATAGTTAACGTGAGTAACCATATGTGCACCAAAAATATATATATAAATATTAGACACAGTAATGTAGTAGTTTAGTCTAGCCAATCATATTTATTAAAATTGAGACCACTATTTTAAAAAGCAGTGACACATTACTGTCTGTAATGTATGAGTGTATATTTTAGGTGCTCATATCATTACTTTTTCTATCTGGCCAATCACATTTATTAAAACTGGGACTCACTATTTTAAAAAGCAGTGACACATCACTGTGTGTAATTTTTTAGTGTATATTTTGAGTGCACATATCATTACCTAATGATATGTGTACTCAAAAATTACACACAGTGATATGATAGTTTAGTTTAGTCAATCACATTTATTATAACTGTGACTCACTGTTTTAAAAAGAAGTGACACGTGAAATGATTGCTATGAACTGTACATCTCATTTGTTTATCTCTTTCAAAATGATTGCTCAAAATGTATGTATATAATAGTCTATATTGATTTTGGGTATCTCTTAATTTGACATATATATTACGATTGTCATGGTTAAAGATATGATATTAGAGTATTTGACCTTTAATTAATTTCCTTAATTATTTGTTTATTAATTCGTTTTCATGTTCGGTGGATTTGTACTTTAGTTTCCAGCCCCCATCAATTTGCCAAGTTGAGAAAGAAAAAGAGTAGCCACTAGCTCGACAGAACTACCTACTCAAATTAGTATTTATTGTGTTTCACAATAACTTTTTTTTATAAGCGAGTTACTATTTTTTCAAGTTGTGCTAAGGAATTTAAAACTTTAATTTAGTATTGTTTATTCATTAACTGAAAACAGGTCGTGCAACTAGTTTGTACAGGTCTCCTTAATTAGTTAATAATAAGATTTTTTTTCTTCCTCATTTAGGTATATATTTCCCTTGGACCACGCATTAATCACGAATTAAAATAATCAGCGGTCTACTTTTACTATAAGTTTAATTATTAATATTATTAGTTTTCATTAGTTAATATTATCAAGCAAATCTTATAATCAATAACAAGAGCTAGCCATATAGGTAGTGGATAATATCTCTAATAGTATATTATATATATTGGTACCACTATAATAGTGATTATTTTTATTATTTTTGGTATATAAATAAGCTGCAAATTAAATTATTTTACAAAACGGTGATGTAGTTACAGGGAACTTTCCACAAATTTTCAGGAAATTCCAAATAATTTATGATGTCGAAATCAATATTCAAACAGCTTGTTACACGTGTGCTTGTTTCAATATTATTTGTATGTATGTGTGTGCAATATGCTATTTAAATCCTCATTTTGGTATCCTAATTTATCCGGAATTGCTGAAAATTTGTTAGATCCTGTAAATACATTATACACCGTCATGTAAAAAAGAAAAGAGTTACAACTTATCTATATACCGAAAATACTAAAAATAACTATCGGTAGTGATTAAAAATAATCACTACCAATTTTTTTTCCATATATATACATATATTTATAGGAGGGGAATTAGTTGTGATATGATGTGTTGTCACTATATATTGTTTGTGAATGTTAACAATGATAATTGTTGTTGACTACCTTTTTCAATATCAACTCAATTAATAAAACAGAACTATAAAGAAATGTAGTAAAGAGCAAGAGATTTTACCTGGTTCAGGTTAATAATTAACCCCTAGTCCACAAGGCTATTGTACTAGGATTGATGAAGCTTGGCTGGGCAAGCCTCTATGGAGTTTCAGGCAGCGTTTTTGCAATGCTCTGAATACAAAAACTCTGGATACAAAAGTTGGAGATCCCCTTACAATGGATGCCCTAGTCCTATTTATAGGGGCTGAGAGTAAATAATTCCCTTAATGGGAAGTTATAACAAAAATCCCCTCAAATGATTGGGATTAAAAGCTAATTAATACACCTTTTATGATAGAGGTAATGGTGGGCCCGTGCATATCACACGGGGCCCATTTACGTGGTTGCAACCCACCATCTTCTGGGGAGACACGCTCCTGACAGTGTCAGAAAGTGGCTACCTGTTTTCCCATGCCAGGTGGCGCATTGAGACATGTTATTTGTTGCTTGTACTCGACACCACGATCTATAGGACAATAGCTTTGACAATTACCTGTGGGTCAGGGTCTCTGTGTGTGACACCTGGCGCTACCATCTAGAGTCTGTTAGGTCTTCTCGCAAACCTGGAGGACTCACATGGAGGAACCTCAAGCTAACATATCAAAGGTTCTCGGGGCATGGCCTGCCGAAGGATAACTTTCCCCCGAGGAGCCGCCTGAAGACGGGAGACAGCCTATCTTCTGAGTAGACAGCAAACTCATTAGTGATTACTAAACCTCCTCGGAGAACCTAACTACTCCCAGAGTCTTCCACGTGTCCCTTGGTGAAAACACAGACAACATTTTCCCCCCAAGTCTTTACTTGTCCTCGAGCAGTGGAGACTTAGACTAAGTAGTACTTTCAATGAACGAACTAGAGGGGAGACACTTGGGCTCCTCGAGACATCAAACCTACCAAAAGGTTATGCCACGTGTTGACCCCCTATTTTTGGACCCATCAATCGACTCCATTTAATGAAGGGTTTAGTCCATACCCAAAATGTCTATTCCGTACCTGAAATATCCTTTCACGCTGCATTCAAGTCGTCCTTTTCTTGTGTTATAATTACAATCCATGCCTCAATATTTGTGACCGGTTGATCATGCTCGAATGCTTACTCCATAGGCGATTGACAGTCAAGAAAAAGTAACTTCGTTTCCAAGTTCTAGTGTATAAAACTCAAAATTTGCCTCTCATACTTTTACACTAACAATTGAAATTGCCCCAAACCAGAGCTCATGCAAACCCCTTCATCGTCCCACGACCGACATCCTCACTAGAAATCTTTTCACTAGCGATTATGGACGGCTAGAGGGAAGCAAGTTATTTCTAGGTCAACAACACTAAATATCTTCGCGTCGGGACTCAACATAGCACCTATCGTCGGTTCATCTTGGGTAAGCATTTTCCTCTTTTCTTTTTCTTTTTTCTGTATGGGTTACTGTGGCTGATTTGAAGTTTGCATGCTTAGGTGTTTGGTGGTCTTCTAAGATTTTTAGAGGTCATCTCAACCCCTTTATGGTCCTTTTAGGTCTAATTTCACAATAAGGCTACAGAAAATGGACCATTCAGGTCTCTGCGAAGTGGCTCCATTTGTCGAAAGGCTCGCGTCATAGGTACAATGCAGACTGACTACGGTAAACCTCTGGAGACGAGATAGTTCACTATTGGTTCCACCCAACCATCTTGAGGTTGGACTACTTCTACCTCTTCTGGTGCTGAGATGCTTGGAGTACCCAAGTGGTCATTCGGAACTATATTGATCAGTTCCTTAGTAGTTGCAAGCTTGGCCAAGGCATCAGCATTGGAATTATGTTCCCTTGGCACTTGTGGGATGGTAAAACTTTTGAAGTTGTGCAGCATTTCGTGGGCCTTAGCCAAATATGATGTAACGCCCTTGGTAGCAAGGACCGTTACACTGTGTGTTTATAAAGTGCTAGACTTGCTAATCAAGTCGTTTAATTAAAAACGTGTTATTGAAACTATAAAGGAACTAGGGTTAAAATGTTTTGGTCTAAAAAGTCACATTTTCATAAAGAAACGTTTCCTGTTTACACGGGATCCCAAAGATGTCAAAATTAAAAACCGTTTACAAAAGACGTAAGGTTTAAATACAATATCAAGCCATATTAAGGAAAAACAGACAGTTAGGCAATCCCTGTCCTAACCCACTCCTCGACCATGGCGATCGAACAGCTGGCTATGTACATTCAACCCCGCAGCTCTCCATCTCAGGATTGGTCGAACTTGCCCTTGCCTTTACCTGCACCATGTAGCACCCGTGAGCCAAGGCCCAGCAAGAAAACACAACAACAGAGCATAAGAAATCAACAGACAAACCAATATCTCATATTGCATCACATGTTCTCAACCATATAATCATTTAGTATAATCAAGTATTCAACATACTAAACATATCAACTCATATCATATATCAGTTCACAAATGATAACTAGGGCTAGCGCCCTCAGGCCGTTCCCTCCGTTATCCCATTGACTCTGGCCCGCTTAAACCGAGCTCAGTGAATATTAAGCTGTCCTCGGCTACCAGTGGCCAAGCCGCGCCCTGTGCGCAAATATTGTGTACGACACTCTTAGGCCGCTATCACATGTCCCATGGAATGATACCATCATTGATATAATACAAATATCGGGAGCACTTAGTCCCATCACAAACATATAACCGGGTGCAGTTTTCTTCCCTTTCGATTCGCTAGCTTTGATCACTTGACTCCTTGAGCACGATCCCTCTCGAGCCCTAGCGCTCACCTAAACACAATCATAGGTCAAAGTCATCACCAAACCTCAAGTGCAAAACCTAGCCTCGGGACCAATCCCGAGCCCCCAGGAAGTCCTAGTTCCACCAAACAAGGTGGTGGAATCAAACCCCAAACCCTTGGTCAAAAACCCTTGCAAACAACCCTAAAATCCCTTTATGAAAACAGGGCAGCGCTATGGGGCTCTTAGAATGGCGCTACAGCGCTACAAGCATAAGCAAAATCCCACAGGAAGCTTGGCCTAGCGCTACAACGCCCAAAGGCTAGTGCTAGTCACAGACAAGCAACTTCTAGATTTTCCCTCCTGTGATTTCCTCGAACCAAACTCAACCAAAACTTCTCCAAACCTTCACCAAACTCAAAAACAACCTTATTAACACACTCCACTCATCCCAAGCACCCCAAATACTCAAAACCCAAACACATGCATCCCTAATCTCAAAATTCACCATAGTTGATCCTAGGCTCAGAAACTCAGCAGAATTTAGTCAAACATCAAAGTTAAAAGCTCAGAGTTTATACCTTTAATGGGAATTCGGTTTCAAGAAAACCTCTACACCTCCTTAGCTTGCTCCTCCTCAACCTTTGGCCTGAATTCCCTAAATTTCCCATCAAATCCAGCTTACACACCATAGGTCAAAAACTAAAACCAGAAACTGAAGAAGCCACAATGTCTTACCTCAAGTGATGGTGTGCTCTTGCTAAACCTCTATCAATTCTTCAAGCCTAGCTTAGGATCCTTGATGCTCAGCCTAACCTTGCTCTCCTCTGAGCTTTGCTTCAAGAAAACCCAAGAAAAATGGTGAGAGAACCACAAACCGACCCTAGAGAATACAACTCTGTTTTTCCTTCCTTTTCCCTTTTCTTTCTTTTCCTTCTTTCCTCTCTTTCAGACTTCTATATTTTTCTACAACTTCCACTAACATAAAGCCTCAATAATACCCATCTTTAAAAGGACAAATGACCTTAATGCCCTCCCTATTAATTCTAAACCCTTTAATCCACTTAGGAGCATTTTTGTCATTTCACCCCAATTCCCGTTAACTCCTCGAGTGTCTCTAATATTTACTGCTTAATTCTTGATACCTAATTAATCATCAATAATATTCCTCTGTGTCAAAATAGACTCCAATATACTCACTGAATTCCCATTTATACCCCTAGGCTCACCCCGAGCCGGGCATAAATCCCCATCATGACTTTTCGCTAATATGCTCACTAGGATCGTCTCGAGTCACAGATCACAGATATATCCACATGATAATGTGGTCTCGACAATTATCATATATATCAATACAGTTATGCTCATAATGGCCAAAATTACAATTATGCCCTTCTAACCTAATCAGGGCCTACATGCATACTAATACACATAGTCATGCATCTCAAATATTCAAATAGTCATATAACATGCTTTAAATCATAATCATGCATTTTACTCATTAAAGTCACACATAATTCCCATTATGCCCTCCAGGCATACTAATCAAGGCCCTTAAGCCTTATTAGCGAATTTGGGTCGTTACATATGGAACCATCCTTGTTCCTCGAGCTTGATACTCTCTGAGGACTTCGTTTACCACAAGCTATGAATCACTGAATGTCTCAAGGCCTTCTACTTTTACTTCTAGGGCTACTCAGAGACCAGCAATGAGTGCCTCGTACTAGACTTCATTGTTTGAGGCATCAAAACTGAACCTTAGAGCGTTGTGAACCCTGTGCCCCTCGGGGAATTTACTAGCATGATGCCTGCTCTAGCACCATTCTCATTGGAGGACCCATCAACGAACAACTTCCATGTGGGTCTATCCACTGGGGCCTCCCCGGGTCGCTCATCTGTTCCTGTGCACTCGACAATGAAATCTGCTAGTGCATGTCCCTTTATGGCAGTCCTCGCGTGATAGCTGATGTCAAACTTGCTCAGTTTGACTGCTCACTTGAGGAGTCTTCTGGAGGACTCCGGCTTCTGTAGGATTTTCCTTAAGGGTTGGTTGGTAAAGACCCTTATGGGATGCGCCTGGAAGTAAGGTTTTAGCTTACGAGAAGCCATCATAAGGCAAAATGTTAACTTCTCCATAAGCGGATATATGGACTCCGCTCCGAGGAGCCGCTTCGTCACATAATAAACATGATGCTGGACACGACCTTCCTCGTGAACAAAGGCAACAGTAATCGTGTCTTGGAGACAACCATATAGAGGAGGAGGGGTTCTCCGTCTATGGGCTTCGAAAAAACTGGGGGATTCGGCATGTGAGCGTTTAATTAATGGAATGCATGTTCGCACTTATTCTTCCATTTGAATTTCTGACCTCCTCGGGGGGTGTTGAAGAAGGGAACACACTTATCACTCGCCTTCAAGATGAAAAGACTCACGACTATTATCCGACTAGTCAAGCTCTGCACATCCTTGTGCTTTTTGGGGGATGGCCTATCTATCAAAGCCTTTATCTTCTCAGGGTTAGCGTCTATTCCTCAAGAGCCGACAATGAATCCCAGAAACCTCCCAGAAGCTACAATAAAAGTGCATTTTTGGGGTTTCAACTTCATCCTGAACTTGCGAAGAGCTGATAATACTTCTGCCAGACCTTTCACGTGATCGGGGGCTATTCTTGACTTCACCAGCATGTCATCCACGTAAGCCTCCATGTTCCTACCGAGTTGGATTTTGAACATGCGATTTACCAATCTTTGGTAAGTGGCACCAACATTCTTGAGGCCAAAAGCCATCACCTTGTAGCAGTAAACACCCTTGTCTATTCTAAAGCTGGTGTGTTCTTTGTCCGCATCATGCATGGATATCTAGTTGTACCTCGAGTATGCGTCCATGAAGGACAAAATCTCATACCCGGAGGTTGTGTTGACCATCTGATCAATCTTGGGCAACGGAAAGCAATCCTTTGGGCAGACATTGTTAAGGTCAGAGAAGTCTATACATGTCCTCCAGGTGCCATTCGTCTTAGGCACCACGACT
Source organism: Humulus lupulus (assembly GCF_963169125.1). NCBI lineage: Eukaryota > Viridiplantae > Streptophyta > Magnoliopsida > Rosales > Cannabaceae > Humulus > Humulus lupulus. The sequence continues at coordinate 97,518,526 of NC_084802.1, forward strand.
GGGTTTGACAGCCACTTTGGGTACTAGGCTTCTTCGATGAAACCGTCGGTGAGAAGTTTATCGACTTTTTCCTTTAAGGCCTCTGCTCAAGTCAGGTCAACATTTGGATCAATGTTCAAGGCATGGCATATGATATTAGGGTCAATGCCTGACATGTCAAAGTGGGACCAAGAAAATACATCTTGGTTCTCTTTGAGAAAGCTTACCAAAGCTTCTCGGACCTCCACCTTGAGGTCAGTCCTAAATTTAGTCTTTCTATCAGGATTGGAGACATCTAGGATGATCTCCTCAACTTACTCCATGGGCTCAACAACCATTTCTTCTCCAACCTTAAGGTCCAGCTTGTTGGACTCCCGTTCCGCTTGAACTGCTTGGACCTCCATCTCCTCAGGAGGGGGCCTCGCAGAGGAAACTACTTCAACAACAATCACAGGATGCTTCAGTGATACATTGTAGCACTGATGAGCCTCTTTTTGGTCTCTGCGGACAGTGCCTATTCATGCCTCGGTGGGAAACTTCATGCATAGATGGCATATAGAGGTGACTGCCCAAACTCCACTAGGGCTGGACATCCCATGATGGCGTTATAAGCGGAGGAGAAGTCTACAACCACAAAACTACAATACTTGAAGGCTTGATGAGGCAATTCTCCTAGTGTAACTAGCAGCTTGATCTGCCCCATTAGAATAAGACCCTCACCCGAGAACCCATAGAGAGTAGAGGTGCACGGGAACATGTCATTAGTAGTCAGCTCAATCTTCTCGAAGGCTGTCTTGAACAAGATGTTCACCGAACTCCCGATATCAACCAGGATTCAGGCTACCATATGTTGACAATAGTTCCCTCAAAGCAATTGTAGTTGACAAATGTTTTAAATGAAATAGATAATTGAATTGAATTATTATATATATAGACTATGACCGATATTATCTGATAATATTAAGTGAATATCATAAAATTCCAAAGTTTATCTATGTGTTCTTAATCTCATATTGGTATGGGAGTATCAAGATTAAGATAATAAACTTCAATAGTTCGCAGCAAAATAAAGTTATGGAATCTTTAGATTAATTACTGCTAGTACGGTCCACTAGTTTTATGAATACATATAACCTAGATCCGAGTTACTAGATTAGAATGACACTTTAGTGGAGGTACTTTGCATGCTGAGAGTATGTAGAACTGGACCAGATCTGATTTGTTAATACTTTTTTAAACACCGTTTCATAGTATTAATCAAACACCTCAAACGATGATCATATACACGATGATCTTAATCTTGAGATTACTATGAACTCCTATATATGTCGTCTAATCCTTTGATTTATGCATTAAGGTTTCTTAGAATGATTAGGGGCTAAGAACAATTGTTTTTGGGGACTCAATGATGTATATGGCTGGGGACGTAGTTTGACGGATATGGAATCTATACCTTCTTATAGATTGAATAATGATTCCCTATTGGGTTAACTTTTGGAACTGAAAAGCTTATGAGCGCTCACGTCACAAACTTGATGTGACACAACCTTTACTAGTAAAGTCATTGGTACTCTAGGAACAAGATATAGCTAAAAGGGTAAAACTATAATTTTATTCCCTTTTAATTATGAACCATTAATAGAGGATTAACGTTCTATGTAATTATTATATCAACGAACACTTTATTCTTAATAAAGTACTCACTAAATATACGTCTATAATTATCAAGAGTTCACTCTCATATTTTTAGTGGAGTAATCGTGAAATTAATAAATATGATTATTTAATCAAAGAGCTTTGATTAATAAAGTAATATTTATTGGAGTTTGATATTATAAGTCCATAGGTCCCCTTGGGTGGCTCTACAAATGCTATATCAAGGCAAGAGTTGATACAATGGTATAACTGTAATTTGGGAATTTGAGAAGAATTTTATTATTTGGATCAAGTATACAATCATATGATAATTGAGGTTGAATAATTAATTTAGAATTAATTATTAAATTTCAAAAATATCTTTATTAATTTAAGTATATTAAATTTTGAATTTCATTTATATAAATAAATAAATAAAATTTTGAAATTAATTATTTTATTTGAGTGGGAGAAAATAAAATTGGTAAGTAAAAGATTTATTTATATAATTTTAAAAGATGATGATAATGATGATCATCAATTTGAATTTTTAATTTAGAATTTAAATTTTGAAATATGATTGTCATCTTTTCCTTAACAAGATAAATACCTTATTTTGTGGAAGATTGATTTAGTTAAATAATTAAACAAAAGAAAAATGCAAAATCCCTGAAAAGGGAATAGCAGTACACGCCTGACACAGTCCAAGGACTGTGCCATGTGTGTACCACTATACAGATATTGTATCTATGTAGTTTTTATTTTATTTATTTAATTATTTAATAATTTGAAAATTGTTTTTTCAAATATGGTAAGTTAGACATTTACCTAAAATCAAATCCTACAATCATTATTATATTATTTTATATTACTATTATTATTAGGAATAATAAAGTAACATAAATCTCTATATATATGATATAGAAGAAGAAGAAGAAGAAGAAGAAGAGAAAAACAACAACAATAACAAAACAACACAATACACAATTCAGAATACACTACAAGAAATATTGGTTTTAGAGGCGACTCTATTAGGGGTGACTATATGTCGCCTCTAATATTCTAGAAATCAGGGGCGACACATCATTATTCGCCCCTGATATTGGTATAAATCGCCCCTGATGTTGAGAAATTTTCCTGAAAATTATTAGGGGCGATGTGTCGTAGCTAATATTATAAAATGTCGCCCCTGATACATTTTATCATTCTCCTCCGCTACATAAAACCTAATTACACAGCCGCAGGCCCTCATTTTCCTCTTTGCCTTATAGTTTTGATTTCTTTATTGCCGCAAACCTCACCCTCACCCTCACTCTCACTCTCACTCTCAATCTCAGCCTCACCGTCGCCGCACCGCCGCTGCACCCTCATTCTCACCCTCACCCTCACTCTCGATCTCAGCGTCACCGCCATCGTCGCTGCTGCACCCTCACCCTCACCCTCACCCTCACTATCACTCTCACTCTCGATCTCAGCCTCATCGCCGCCGCACCGCCGCTGCACCCTCACCCTCACCCTCACTCTCGATCTCAGTCTCACCGCCACCGTCGCCGCACCCTCACCCTCACCCTTACTCTCGATCTCAGCCTCACCGCCACCGTCGCCGCACCCTCACCCTCACCCTCACTCTCGATCTCAGCCAGCTGATTGTAGCCGCACCGCCACCGTCGCCGCACCCTCACCCTCACCCTCACTCTCGATCTCAGCCAGCTGATTGTAGCCGCACCGCCACCGTCGCCGCACCCTCACCCTCACTCTCACTCACTACTACAAAACTGGGCTTTCCCGACACCCAACCACGACAGTCAACTCTGTTGACTATCGTAGTTGCTTAGTGTGACTCTACGCCGACAGTTAAAAACTGTAGGCATAGAGACCAACGCCGACAGCTAATAACTGTCATCGTTGCTTTTGACTGTCGCTATTGACCCCAACGTCGACAGTTAATTCGAGACCAATGCTGACAGTTAAAATGTGTCGCTATTGACCCTAATGCCGACAGTTAATTCTAAACCAATGCCGACAGTTAAAAGGCGTCGCTATTGAGCCCAACGCCGACAGTTAATTCGAGACCAATGCCGACAGTTAAAATGTGTCGCTATTGACCCCAACGCCAACAGTTAATAAAAGTCCAATGCCGATAGTCATAAAATGTCGCCAAAATTCAAATAAAAAATTATAATTAATGAATAATATAATTTTAAAAATATAAACTAAATTATGTAAATATATATTTATAAAAATTATGTATTTATTAAAAACTTTTAAAACTAGATTTTTTTTATTTCTAAATTTTTTATTTACTTTTTTATTTATAATAATTTTTATATCAAAATTTAAATGTATTATTCTTTAACATATTTATAAAATTAACTATATTATTAACTATATAATTCTTTAACATATTTATAAAATTTGTATTAGTTAAAATATAGTTGTTTTATTAATTGGAAAAATATTGTAAAAAAATTAATGAATAATATAATTTTAAAAATAAACTAAATTATGTAAATATATATTTATAAAAATTATGTATTTATTAAAAAATTTTAAAACTAGATTTTTTTGTTTCTAAAATTTTCATATTATTATTTTTTGTATTTATAATAATTTTTATATCAAAATTTAAATTTATTATTCTTTAACATATTTATAAAATTAATTATATTATTAACTATATTATTCTTTTAACACATTTATAAAAAAAATTTCCCCCCAAACCTCAATTTTTTGTTACGCGCGAAACCAAAATAAAAACCCCCAAATTTTTTTTCCCCCTCTGTAATTAATACTTTTCCTCTCAGACCCATACCGCAAACCCCAATCTCTCATCTCGAACCCGAAACCTCTCTCTCTCCTCTCAGACCCCAAAACTCAAACCCCAAACGACTGAACCCCAAACTCTGCGGCATCCTCCGATCATCCTCTCGGGCAGCGGCATCCTCCGATCATCTCCTCGGGCAGCGGCATCCTCTCGGGCAGCTCCATCGTAGGCGGTGTCCCCAAGTTCTTCGATCAACGTAGGCGGCATTCACGGCATTCACAGGTATATATATTTATTGTTAATAACAACATATCAATGTATATGGAACAAATATATATAATCACAATTTACAAAGTCCATCTCTTGATCCTAATTTAATTTGTTGTAGAATAGAGTCCCTGAAAAATTCATTATTACGCAATAAGAACCCAAGACATTGATGTGTAAGCGAGATCAAGAATTGTTCAAACTTATTACTACTCCATATAAATTAGTTATATATATATGAATTACTCGATTCTCATATGCCTTATAACATTGTTGACTGTGTTTTTAGCCAACGACGTGAGAACGTCAATAACGACAAGCCTTCAAGAAAATTTAAACGACACAGACGGTTTAATCAAGAAAAGTAAATAACACAAGAGATTTTTATAGTGGTTCAGCCCCAATCAGTCGGTAATAGCCTAATCCACTTAGAGTTGTGATTATAGATCTATACTCAAGATCAGATGGACTGAGCCAACTGAGTTTCTTCAGTACAAATTGCAAAAATACAAGGATTCTTTCAAATATTAGCACTTTCTCTCTCTAGAAAGAAGAAGCAGAAGAAGCCCCTCTCTCATCCCATAAGCCCTCTATTTATAGGCTTAGGGTCATACATACGGTATCCCCTAGAACCGGGATATTTTATTATATTTATTACATTTAAATTACAAAGAAACATTCAAAATTCAAAATGTAACAAACCCCCCATTTGTGGGAAGAATGAGAGATTCCCACATATCTTGTTGAAGTTATTTATGGGAATCTTGACTTAGTCCTCCTCTAGCTAGTTGATCCACCTCTCCTACTGACCACTCATGCAAGTGCTGGTCGGACATGTGCATGGTGGTAGGATATACACTTGTTGGTCGGACGTGCATGGTGGTAGGACATGCACTTCTCTCCTCATCCTTGGGGTCTCCTAGGTCCACTCTCTTGAGTTCTCCTCGGACCAAGGTCTCTTGGGCTCTCCTCCTCAGACCTCATCCTTGGGGTCTCCTAGGATCACTCTCTTGGGGTCTCCTAGGACCACATCCACATCCTTGGGGTCTCCTAGGACCACTCTCTTGAGTTCTCCTCGGATGCACTCTCCTTAGCTCTCCTAGGATGCACTCTCCTTAGCTCTCATAGAATGCATTCTCCTTAGCCTCCTAGGATGCACTCTCCTTAGCTCTCCTAGGATGCATTCTCCTTAGCCTCCTAGGATGCACTCTCCTTAGCTTTCCTCGGACCAAGGTGCACTTGGCTTGGTTATGACATCTTTCAAGCAGTCCAAATTCTTCGTCAGTCTACCGGGTCACCTTATCACAACTCTGAGGAGTCAATATATTTATTGACTATTAATGTGTCTTTTACTGACCATGCACTGCCACTTGTCACCATTATCGCCACGTCATTGATCTCCAATTTTTGGGTATAACAAACATATATATACTTGCTTTGATTAGTCGTGTAAAATACATAAAACCACTACATATATATGCTGTAGAAATTAATGTTGCTAGACTTTTAACTTGCTAAAATATAATAATATTATTATTAGTTTGATTATACAAACACTATAAGCCAATTCCTCCCCTTCCGATACTTATTAATACCCAAAATTTAGTTGATGATATTAGTTATTTATAGATTTTATTGTTTGGCAAAAAAGTCGTGTTGAAATTAATCAACTACTCATCACTCTATTTGTTTGTTTTATTGTTAATATTGTAAACTTAATTTTTTGTATATATATATTGTTTTGTGAGCAGTGTAGTCTCGGATAGAGGCATAGACTGTGATTTTGTCTAGATCTTTGGCGTATTTTACCATTGTACTGAGAGTGCTTCAGTGTATGGGGTAAGTCAGTGTTTTGAGAACTGAATAAGTTCTTGTATGAGCTGATTGGTTCTTGTATAAGTTTTTTCTGTTTGCTTTAAGTTTTTCTTGATGGTTTTGTCCTCTTGCTTGTTCTGTTTTGTGTGGTAATCTTAATATCAGGATTAAAAAATATATGCTTTTACTTTTTGCTCTGTGTTTTCTGTTAAGTGTTCCGAATCTTAAGCTTATTTTATAGCAATCAAAGAATAGCTTAAGCTCTGTGTTTTTCTGTGAAATCTCTGAAATCTCATTAGTTGTTTTTTTTATGCAATCAATATTTATGGACTTTGTATCTTGAGGTATTCTTTTGGTTCTTTTATATGTTTAGGATTAATTAGGTGCCCATTTTGTTATTAGTTTGTGTATATGTGTGTTTAAATCAATTTCTTATCCTGTTTAGAGTATGATTTATGGTTTATTTTAAAGAGTGTTATTAGTTGGTGTGTTGAGATTTTTAGTTAGAAATGTATACCTGTTTGAACTTTTTGAGTTGTGATTCATTACTTTGATTCACAATCATATCTTTTTCCAGATCAAGATTTGACTCTTTTTTTTCACTATTATTTGTTTTAAGTGGAAAGATTGGTTTGCTTACAAATGGGGAACTTTTTCATTATTATCATATTGCAAGTTAAAGTTACAACTAACTCTTATATGTGCCTTGCATTGAGCATAACTCTTATTACTTGGATCCTTTTTATTTTATGTTAATTGTTCTGTGTTTTTTTTTTACTAATCAGGTTGTTTTGTTTATTTTTTAGTTTTTTGTGAATTAATTATAGTCTTACCATGTTTCGTGTTTGTTTTCATCAATTATATTTATAGCTTCATATAGTTCTCGAAGTTTAACTAAATTATGGATATAAGTTATTAATTTATTTTTTTATTTGTAAAGTTTGATGATTTCAATTTGTTTGATTCTTGATGTATGATATTTTGGTTTACTCTTATGGACAATTGCCTTGAATATTGCTTTTAACAGTTTTGGTTCAAAATGATAATTTGTGGTTGTGCAGGAATTCATCACTTTGAAGAATGATTCTTTATTGTTTTCATAAGGAGATTGATTAACTCTGTATGTTTGGGCTTTGGCTATAGTCAAATATATTTTCAGGAATATCTTTCTGTTTGATGCTCAATTCTTTGCTTGTACTGCTTTGTTAGATCATAATTTGCTTTAGTTCAAAGTTTTGAAGACTTTTTGTTAAAAGAAATTGGATTTTGATTTGTTTGCTTTTAGACATTATTGGTGTTTTTGAGAGTTATATTCTTATTTATTTATGGAGTACTCTTGATCTTTCTGTCGCCGCACCCTCACCTCACCCTCACTCTCGGTCTGCTCTCTGATCTCTCCCCGATCTCTTAGACGTCGAAGCCCAGGTAAGCTGAAACCCAACTCAGAATATATATATAGTTGCTTTTATATATATATGTATAATATATAAATATGTATACCCTGATTATTTATATGTATATATATATGTATTTGGTCCGAAAGTTTGGGTTGTTGGAATTGGGTGATGATTTTGTTTGTGGAATCTGTGTGATGCTATAAATATATGTATAATATTTGGGTAATCTTTGGTTGGTCCGAAAGTTTTTTTTTATTTATTTGATTTTTTTGAGATGTAATTTTGTTATCACATTTTGATTTCTTTGATTTTCCTGGTATGCTAACAAGGGACAAAGAAAATTGTGGATTTATATATAAATATATATATATTAAGTTGATTTAATTTTTTTAAAATTTAATTATTTGGGTTGATTTTGTGTAGAAATTGAAGGAGTATTTGTTGGAAATTCGGTCACTGGTATAATATAATTTTGTGGCATCAAAGTATTTATTTTTTAATTATGTTATTGGTTTAATTAATATAATTAATATGTGAATGTGTGTACAAAGTGAGATGTGTTTAGTGATATATTTATATATGTGTATAAAATTGTAGTATGTGTTAGTATTTAAATTTGATTAATAATATGTATATTGTGAATGTTCTGGGAATTTTCTGAGTGTTTTTTGTAGGGTTTTAAATTTTTTGGATATGTTATAATAGAGATGTTATGCTGTCAAAATTTTGGTAGAGTTAGAGGACTAAATAAATAATAATATAATAAATAAGACATTGAATACTTAGAATTAACAAAATAAATTAAAGAATAAATTAAAATATTAGATAAATAATTTAATTTAATATTAACAATTTAATAATTTTAAAATAAAGTGAAAAATTATAATTTAATATTAACAAATTTAGTAATTTAAAAATAAATTAAATAATTAGATATATAATTTAAAAATAAATTAAAAGTGAGATAAATAATTTCAAAATAAATTACAAAATTATAATTTAATTTAATATTAATAAATTACAAATTTAGATAAATGAATTAAAAAATTATAATTTTATTTAATATTAACAAATTTAGTAATTAAAAAATTAGATAAATAATTTCAAAATAAATTAAAATTTTAGATAAATGAATTAAAAAATTATAATTTAATTTAATATTAACAAATTTAGTAATTTAAAAATAAATTAAAAGTTAGATAAATAATTTCAAAATAAATTACAAAATTATAATTTAATATCATAAGATTTTATAAGACATCATAAAACATCTAGTGTTAAAAAATATTTCTTTTTTTGTTGCTTTTCTTTGGTGATAAAATTTGATCACCAAAGATTGGATAGACGTTTTATATATTATCACTTAGTGATAATGTTTTATTAATTATTTTCAATCACGAAAAGCCTTAGACCCGTTTGGTGAAGCTGAGTCAATAAGAACTCTTAAATATGCTTCTCCGAATTATCCAGGACGGTATGTGTCCGCATGGATAGTTTGGATTTGTTGTCTACCTATAATTTGATCTAGTACTCATTTTATTGTTTCGTTAATAGAGATTTCAATATGTGTCTCCTTATTTGTTCTCGTAAGTGGGCAAACTTAATTTTAGTCTGCCCACTTATGAGAACTATAGGGAGGTGCTGCCGAAATTTTTACATAAACGAAACAATTTTAAGAGTGTAGATTAAATTATATGTATACTACAAATCTGAATGGGATAGGTTCTTTACCCTTATAGAAGTGGAGTGAAAAGGTGGATTAGGGCACACACACATAGTCAATAAGTTTTAATTATTGTTTATTCTTGTATCGTAGATGCCGATCGATAAGAGTTGGACGGCATTAAGGAATCGTAACTGTGATGCTTATTGGAACGGTCTCCAAGCCTTCTTGAGAATGGCAAAAGAACACGTAGACTGCGACGGGAGAATTTTATACCCGTGTGTGAGGTGCCTGAATGTTAAACTACAAACTATAGATATAGTGGAGGCTCATGTCTTTGACAAGGGTTTTCAACAGAGTTATCAAAAGTGGGTTTACCACGGTGAGGTGGAAGCTAGTGTTGCCAATGAGGTAGTTGAGGAGAATGAAGATGTAGACGAGATGGTTGACGTCGTTGATGATTTCCTCTTACCGACAAATGCAGAGGAAGAAGATGGTGTGTCTGGCAGTCGAATGGGACAATATTATGACGAGTTGTTCGACGAGATTGAAGCTAAGTTGCATCCGGGTTGTGATTGGATATCATCCTTAAACTTTTTGGCGAAGTTGATGCATTTGAAAGTTAGAGGGAAGTGGCCAAATAACTCTTTCGATGAATTGCTGAAGTTACTAAAATTTGCATTTCTGAAAGATAATAAAATTCCCCCAACACACTATGAGGCGAAAAAGAAGCTGAGTAAGTTAGGGTTGGGATATCAATCAATCCATATGTGTAAATATGATTGTTCCTTATTTTATAATGAGCATGCAAGCAAAGATTCATGTCATGTGTGTGGGAGTAGCCGATGGGTCAATGAAAAGAAGAAGGGGAAAAAGGTTCCACACAAGGTGATGCGTTACTTTCCGTTGACTCCCAGATTAAAGCGAATGTACAGTTCAAGACATACAGCTAATGACATGTTATGGCATCATACTGGGAGATCAATAGAAGATGGGGTGATGCGTCATCCGGTTGACGGGTCTGCATGGAAAGACTTTGATGCCACCCATCCTGATTTTGCAAAAGATCCTAGAAATGTTCGTCTAGGCTTGGCTGCTGATGGGTTTAATCCTTTTGGTAACATGAGCTTATCATACAGCATGTGGCCTGTGATTTTGACGAACTACAATCTTCCCCCTTGGCTATGCATGAAGGAAGAGTATTTTATGCTAACTCTGCTTATTCCTGGACCAAAATCACCGGGTAAAGACATGGATGTATTTCTAAGACCCTTGGTGGATGAGTTAAAACAATTGTGGATTAACGGGGTCGACATAAGAGATGGCACAAGGAATGAATTGTTTAAGATGCGTGCAGCCCTTCTGTGGACAATTAACGATTTCCCTGCTCGTAGTAGCTTGTCTGGTTGGAGCGGGCAAGGGTATAAAGCATGTGCAACGTGCAATGAAGACACCACTTCCATTCAAGTGATTGGTAAGACATCGTATGTCGGTCATAGGCGATTTTTGAGGAGTAATCATAAGTACAGAAGGGATAAAGAATTTGATGGCAAAGTTGAGAAAAGAAATCCTGCACAACAGTTTACTTGTCAACAAGTTTTAGATCAAGTCAATGCTTTACCGCTTCAAGTGTCTGGTAAACATGACAGATTTGGGGGGGGGGGGGGGTGAAGTGCAAGCGAGGTGCAGAGGAAAGTAATTGGAGGAAAAAAAGTATTTTGTATGAACTTGATTACTGGAGTTCAAATCAGTTAAAACACAACCTAGATGTGATGCATGTTGAGAAGAATGTGTGCGACAGTCTCCTTGGGACTTTGTTAGATAATGATAAATCTAAGGACACCACTAACGCAAGACATGATTTAAAGAATATGGGGGTTAGGAAATCGTTGTGGATTTACGAGGATGCCAATAAAAGGTTAATGAAACTGCATGCTCCATACGTGTTCACTTTTGAACAGAGGCGAGATTTTTGTCAATTTTTGAAAGGAGTGAAGTTGCCCGATGGTTTTTTTTCTAATCTAAAGAAAAAAGTCACAGACAATGACTGAAAAATTGTTGGGTTGAAGTCTCATGATTGTCATGTGATAATGCAACGATTACTTGCAATAGGTGTTCACAAGTTTGTACCAGAATCTATATCCACTACCATCACTGAATTGTGTAATTTCTTCAAACAATTGTGCTCTAGGACACTGAACGTTTCTGATATGGAGAAAGCTAAGGATGACTTGATTGTTATTTTATGCAAGATGGAGTTGATTTTCCCTCCAGCATTCTTTGACATAATGATCCATCTGGTTTTGCACTTGCTTGATGAAGTAATATTGGGAGGACCTGTATTTATGAGGTGGATATATCCTTTTGAAAGATACATGAAAAAATTAAAAAACTATGTCAGGAATAAAGCTCGTCCTAAAGGATCTATAGCAGAAGGATATGTTGCAGATGAGGCTTTGACATTTTGTTCAATGTATTTCAAAGGTGTGGAAACAAAATTTAATCAGCCTGATCGTAACGAAGATGCATCGTATGTGAATCGACACCTCACAGTGTTTGAATCTCAATGTCGTCCTCTTAGTAAGGGAATTCCCGTGCCCCTCGATGAAAATACTTGGAATAAAGCTGAGTGGTTCATATTGGATAATTCTCTAGAAACTGAAGTGTATTTAGAGTAAGTACATAATTAATATTCATTTTATTCTTTGTTCAATCTACTCCTTAATTAACAATATTGACATTGTTAATTAATTAACAGGGAACACCTAACTGAGGTGCAACAAAGAGATATGGCTGCCAATCATAAATTGTTACATAAGAAAGAGTTTCGTTCATGGTTTCATAAGAAGGTAACTTGTACTTAGCAAATTGCATACTACAAATTACAATCTCATTCTAATATATTTCTTTATTATTAGATATATGACTTGCACTAGCTTGGGTCATTAGAGCATGCTGATGAATTACTAGCTTTAGCATCTGGGTCATATCTATTGGCTTACTCCTACCAAGCATGTATAGTGAACGAAGTTCGGTTTGTTTCATACAATCGAGATCAGAATCGAATTACACAAAATAGTGGAGTGTGTGTTGCTGGAACAGAAGGTTTTAACTATTACGGGCAACTTGAAGAAATACTCCAGCTGTCTTTTACTGGTTCTTATTCGGTGGTATTATTTCGATGTAAATGGTTCAATACAGATCCGAAAAAAAAGAAAACCATCACTGTAAATAATATTACTAGTATCAATGTTAGCGGTGAATGGTATAAAGATGAACCGTTCATACTAGCTAGTCAAGCAAAACAAGTATTCTACATCGATGATCTCGTTAGAGGACGAGATTGGAAAGTTGTCCAAGAAGTGAATCATCGGCAAGTTTGGGACTTTCCAGATGCTTTAGATATGATTGCTGATGTTGATGTTGTACATGACACCAACTCATCGAATTTTGTTTTGACTGTGGATCTCGTAGAGTTAGTTGTTCAGCAATCTGATGTACCAGCGACTCAAGTCAACACGGCCCATTGACCTTCTTTAGTTGTTCAAGAAGATGATGGATTTATTAATGACAATGAAGATGATGTGGCCAAAAGTGTAGAAGAAGCAGAAGATGAGGATGAATTAATTGTCGACCTTAGTGATGATAATACTGATGATGTGTGCTCGATAGATGTTGATGTAATTAGTGAGGATAGTGACTATTCTACTTAGTTTTGTATCTAGTGTTCAATGTATTATACATATTGAGAAATAAAAAGTTCGTTTCCAAATAGCATGTTTCAAATGACCTAATCAATTGAAATAATACTCAATAAATTAATTATAAATAATAATTAAATATTAAAATAGATAGGTTAAATTACTGTCGTGTTAGTAGATGTCAACAGATGTGGCTAGAGCTCACGGTGGAGACGCTGGCGGTGATCCTCCACCGGATCCTACTAGGATCCCGACTACATGCGAGTCAGGTAATTTTTATGTTATTTTATTTACTCACATATGTTTATCATGTATATACTAATAATCTATGTATTATTAATAAAAAAAATACAGGAATCCCAACTAAGAAAAAGGGTCGTGGCGCAGCTATTGGAAAAGATCTAGAGGAGAGGCGGCGTAAAAATGGAAAACCACTGGAAGTAACATTTTTCCCACGAACGTACAAGGTTGTTGGGGGCGAGCACGCTGCTTTTGTCCGCCTTGTGGGAACCCAAATTAAAACGAAAGTTCCCGGACATTACGGTTCATGGGAATTAGTGCCTAAACAATACAAGGATCAGGTCCTTGGCATAATTCAGGTAAAAATAGTATTAAATATATTTTTTAAAAATTTGTCTTTAATATAGTACATATATTATTAATATGTTTAGTTTTCAATTTAGTACTATTATCAAATAGCGGGCCGCGAGGATTTCTTAAAGTGTTTAGATGGTATCGATCGAGAGATGAAAGACCGATACCGTAATAGGAAAACACTAAGACACAAACACTTTGAGAAACACTACAATGGACCGGAGGATTGGGATAAGGTTCTAAACAACCCAACCAATGATGTTAACAAGGAGGAGTGGAAGCAGAACTGTCAGTTATTTACAAGTCCACAATTTATTGCGCGCTCCATAATGAATAAGGAAAATCGGAAGAAACAAAAGTATTCTACAACGCAGGGTACAAAATCGCTGGCAGCCATCCGTTTTGAAAAAGTAAGTAAAAGATAAAATATTATCAAAATTATGTTCTTTTAAATTATATGTTCTCTAACATTTGGGCTATATTTTTTAGACGAACCCGGACCTCATTGAGTCATGGAAGGATTATCATTGGAAGAAAGCAACAAATGATTTCATGAACGATGATGCTCGCCAAGATTATGTAAGTTTGAATTATATTTTTTAATATTAATAGAGTTATATTTAATGTTAGTGTCTAACATTTTTTGAAAATAGGAAAAACTGAAGGCTGATTTTGAGTTACAAACTTAGCAAACATCCACTGATGCTTCTAATAATGATAGTCCGTCATCAGTTGATCAGGTGGAGGTGCGACAAAAAGTATTAGGCCAAAGGCGTGGACATGTGCGAGGAGTGGGCCGCAAATTGAAGGGGTCGGGGTCGGGGTCATCATCTACCCAACACTCTCACTTCAGCGAGTCTCAAGTTCCTCCTCATCATTCAAGAGAATATATAGAAAAATTGGAGAATAATCTACAGAAATTGACTGATCAAGTTAATTTCTTAACTCAATTTTTTGTACCTTCATTTCGTCCACCAAACGTTCAGATGCCGCCTGTGCCTGATAGTGACAATATTTCTAGGGCTTCGTCTTCTCAACCTCAACCTCCAGCTCCAACTCATCCTTCTATGTACGGGGCAGCGCCGTCTCAACATATGGTACCTCCATATATGTACAGAGCAACACCTTATCCGTGGCCGATTCCACCATCCTCCCAGCCGTCGTATCCCTACATGTATGGAGCTGGATCGTCCACATTACCTCCCCAATATCCTTGGCCGATGCCGCCACCGCAAAAATCACAACCACAGCCACCGCAACAACCACAACAAGAAGACAATAGGGAGGAGGACGAGGTAGCTGATTTAGGAGACTAGGTTTATTTTATTATTAATTATTGTTAAATTTTATGAACAATATGAATATTTGCTATGTTAATGTATTATGAATATGTACAATTGTTATTTTAATAAACTAATTTGAATATTTAATATAATATTTTTATTTTTAATATATTTGTTTTCAATTATTTAAATTTTAAATAATAATTTCGATAAATAATTAATTAAAATTGTATTTAATTAATTAATTTTATTATTTTTTTATAAATAAAATAGTATTAGGGGCGAGCCCCTGATAATATGCCACGTGCAACCATTTGGGGCGACATAGTATAGTATTAGGGGCGACTAATGGAGTATCAGGGGCGACATATCGACAAAAATAATTCAAAATTTTCAAATTTTTGAGGTGACATTTCAAGTTTTAGGGGCGACTTTGTCGCCTCTGATATTTGAATATCAGGGGTGACCCTTCGAGTCACCCCTAATGTACCCTTTAGGGACATTTTTTCACGGACGACTAATTAAGGGCGAATTTTCGGGTTATTAGGGGCGACATACGTCGCCCCTAAAACTCATTTTTGTTGTTGTGATAGTTCTTAGAGTTTTTGTCAGACAAAAACTCTCTCTCTCTCTTTCTTCTTCTTTATTCTAGTCATTCTCATGCCAAAGTCCAAGTTCTCATGTGTTGAGAAATACTTTTGATTCATAAAATACAAACTCATGTTCTCTATGTGCCCAAACACATCTTGAGGTGTAAAGAACACTCTGGAAGATCATGGTTTGAGTGCTCAAAGTTTTGGATAGGAAGATCGATAAAAATACGAAAAGACACAAGGACACTTGATAGGCTTCAAGAGGTAAAAGTTTATGTTCTCGATTTTTTTTGTTTATATATTATATATATAAATATATTGTATATATTATATATATTTGTTGCATGATTAATAGTATTGTATGGTAATGTTTCTAGATTGTTTTCTTGGTCATATAAATTGTTTATATGATTATTGAAATTTTTTGTATGTTGTTGTTCTGTTGTTTCATACTAAGAATAAAACAACAATAGGCCTTCCACGCTAGTTTTTCATTGCGTGCTCTGATTGGTTTTCCAACAATTGGTATCAGAGCCATGTTATTAATCTATACATATTATTAATTGTTGTCGGTTCATATGCATTTTTATATTATATGTGATATATGTTTGAATGAATAAAAGTTATTTTCATGATGATAGATTATTAAGGGTAGTTTATTATGGTGCTTTTGGGTTTAGGAATTGTTCTTAAAATTTCAAGATGAAATGTGTAAGCCATTTTGGGGCATAGGATTTTTGTAATTTTTTGTGTAAAAGTTATGGGGTATAAAATTCTGTCCCGAGCCCAAGTTGATGCCTGCGCTCCAGCCGCACGCCCAGCCATCACCTTTGCAGCCGTGCCCCTGCACCCAGCAGTTGTGCCTGTGCGCCCCGTCTCCTCCCTGCGCCCCTGTCGCGACCCTTGCGTGTGCCTCCCTGCTGTCCAGCCACCGCTCCACCAGCGCACCTCAGCCGTGGGCCGTCCCACTCCCATGTCGGACCACCCCTGACCACCGCCCCTTGGTACAAAACCTAATGTGTTGTTACAATAAACATATTTTTAAATATTCATTTAATTAAAAATGAGAAATTGAGTTAAAGTGGTTTTAATTTGATAATTTCTTTAATTGAAATAATAGTGATTATTTACCCTAATTAAAAATGTTTTAATTGTTATCTTCCATAATAATAATTTTTTTAATTAAAATATCCAAATTTAAATTATCTTGAATTTTAATTTATTGAAATTAAATTGTTTAATTTTATCTTTTGAATTAAATCACCGAAATTCAAATTGGGCCTCAGAAACTTTTGGGTGTTAAAACCAAGTTTAATTATTTTAAAATTTTGTTTAAAATAATTAAAAAAATTTATAATTCAAAATGGATATGAAAAAATGGGTGGCATTGGCTCAAAAGACTACATCTCAAGGTTGAAGATCAAAATGCTCTTCATCAAGCCTTAGCCTAGGTTATATTTTTTCACGTATATTTTTGGAAGTGCTGTAATTTTTTCTAGAAATACCCAAAAGTTAACATACCCACTTTTATTTTATTTATTTATTATAATTGTTTGAATGTGATTAAAATGTTTAATATTTTGTCATGCATTATAACATGCCATTCATATACTGTGGACGCTCAATATTCCACGCCCTTAAAAGACTCAAAGTGTATGCTTAGGCCCCATAAACGCCCAAAAATATGGCTGGGTTAGAATGACCCCGAGCCACTGTTGCCTCTCGCGCGGTAGCCCAGATGGCCTCGTGCGCGCCAACACCGGGCGAGGCCCTTTGTCTCGCGCGCGCCCAAAACCAGGCGAGGCCACCCCCTCGTCTCGCGCGCGCCCAGCACCAGGCGAGGCCCCGCGCCTCGCGCGCGCCCAGCACCAGGCGAGGCCCTAAGTCCCGCGCGCGCCCAGCACCAGGTGAGGCCCCAAGTCCCGCTCGCGCCCAGCACCAGGCGAGGCCCCGCGTCCCACGCGCGCCACGCCATCAACAGGCCTTCCAAGGAGGCCTCGCAAAGGAATAGGAGCCATGCCATGGCCTTCAAAGTCTGAGTGGCATGAGAACCACGCCACCAAGTGGCCACGCGAGTGGGGCCACACGACAAGGGAGCCGCGCCCCCAAAGGGCTTGCGAGGAAGGCGTCTCGCCTCGCACCCTTAGACATCTGATGAGGCCACATGCTTATCACCCATGCTCGTGGGTGACCTCGGGGTGCTTCAGGCATCTCGTGTCAAGGACCCGAGAGTCTCACCTCACGCCACCACCTTTACGCGTGCCAAATGTCCCGTTCCCTATACCTGGGGACCCCAATGCTTAGGGGCCCGGGTATGAGTTGAATGGAACGTACTTGTACGATCTAGTACTTGGTACGGCCGCTAAGACCCTGTATGTCGAGTACGGACACCCGTACCAGTGGGGTAGTGGGAGTGCTGGAGTAAGATTTGTGGCCCGTACGTCTACGGCCAGGAGTCAGAGTCGACACCACTACCACCTGCGCCACTATGTCTATCCCCACTCCACTGACATGGGTACGGACAAGTAGTGGAGACATTCTCCTGACGCCTGCCCTTGTACTGGATGTACGACCACAACTTCTGAAACCACTCTCCTGATAGAGTACTTATGTACCACTTGGTCTCCTGGACCACCATGTACCCAGGGCCATTAGAGCCTACTATAAAATGAACTCTAACTCCTCCTGAAAGGGGGTTGAGAAATTTACTGTAGCAAGTGCTTGAGAATGAATGAAAGATTGATTTCTCCATTGTTGTTCTGTCATTGTTCTTGAGTTATTACTTAAATTTCTACAGTTTTTTCATTGACTATCTTTACATGATAATTTTTTCCAACTCAACTTAGTTGACGAGTTCTCACCGTCAACAGTTTGGCCCCGTCTGTGGGAACGTTAGTTCCAAGCTACTGTTCTACCATTTTTTCCGGCGAGAAGAGATGCCAAGACGTTCGAAGCGGCTTAGGGAGCCACGAGAGGTAGAGGTTCACCTGAACGGAGTCCAGCTGAAGGCCTCCATGAAGGACGCTCCTCCACCTAGAGACGTGGAGCCCCCGAAGGACCCTGAGGTTCATGGAGGTGATAGAGTGGCCTCGTCACCGGTCGCTCCACCTGGAGAAAGTCCTCCAAGAGCACCATCGGAAAATGCTAATGAGTTCCCTCTCCCAAAACCACCACAGGCACCGAACTCTGGCCGGCAGGACCCGGGCCCCTCTACTCGCAGGCATGATAAGCATCCCCGGGTCCATTCTGTGAGCTCGAGTTCGAAATCTCGATTTTACGAAGAGGAAATACGTGAGCTCCACCGTAAGAACCAAAGGTTGGAGACCACCTTGGAGAACATGCAAGAGGTCCTGAATGGCCTGTTGCAAGGTAAATCGAGCGTGACCTTGCCTAAGAGGAAGGAGAAAGGTCGGGAAGGGGTGGAAACCACCGTACCAGTAGATGATGGGAGAACCCGAAACTCTACAAGTAACACCCCCCGATAGAAGCAACGCGAGCACCCTGAACCACCTAAGCAGGCTCAGAAACTAGCGCCAAGGACCAATGCTTCCCCTCGCAACGAGGATGAGGTCACCTCTAAAAGAGCACCCTCGGATTTAAGGGAGGAGCTTAATAAAAAGAGGACGGGCAAATGGACCACGCCCCCTATGGCGCCTCGGGAGGGCAAGGGAAAGGCGGATCTTAGCCCGTCCGCTTTGAGGGACACTCTAAGCAAGAGGAGGCAGGACTTGGATACGGAGATGAGGAGCCTGCGAAGCAAGATCGTCACCGCATCAGGCGGCCAGGTCTTTGAGGAAGAATTTGACCATGAGTCGCCCTTTGTGAGGGAGATTCAGGCCATCTGGCTCCCTGCCAACTTTAAGGAACCCAATATGACCCCCTACGAAGGAAATACGGATCCAAAGTACCACCTGGATGCGTTTAACGATCTGATGAACTTGAGAGGGATTGGAAACGGTGCCAGATGCCACTGCTTCGCTGTCACTTTGAAAGGACCTGCCTACAAATGGCTCAAAAGATTAAGGCCGGGGTCCATCAGGTCCTGGCAGTAGTTTTCTAACGAATTCCTCCAATAGCACCATGCCGTGCGGGATTACACGATGCCAGGTACTAGCCTGGCCAACGTGAAGCAAGGGAAGAATGAGAGCCTGAAAAGATACATTCACCGGTTCAATATGGAGGCCGCGAAAGTGGGGAGCCTAACTCGCCGAGAGTTAAAAATGGCCATTACAGCCAGAGTGCTCCCAGGAAGCAAGTTATGGGACAACATGTTGAAGAGGGAAGTCACCGACTTAGATGACTTCTACGAGAGAGCGCAGAAGTACATCCGTGTGGAGGATGGCCACAAAAACTTAAAGGCAGGAAAGGAGGAGCCCCACGCGAAGCCCCCAGCTAACAATGGGTCGAATGTGACAAAGAAGAAAAGGGCGTACGATGGGTCAAGAGATGACCAGTAGAGGAAAACCAAATGAGGGAATGATCATAGGCAAGCAGCTTATACTTACTATACGAACCTCACAGATACCAGGGAGCATATTTACCTCACCAACGAAGATCGAGTTCCCTTAAAAAAGCCCCCACCAATGAGAAAGGATCGGTCCAAAAGGGACCCCAGTAGATACTGCCAGTACCACAAGGATATCGGTCACACCACAGCAGAGTGTATCCATTTGAAGGAAGAAATTAAGGAGCTCATCCACCGGGGACACCTGGGCTGTTATGTCAGGAGAGAAAGGCCAAAGCCAGAGGATGAGCCTGCGACACCTCAGGCACAAGGGCGAGCCCCAGAAATACAGGGGGAGGTCCGAACCATTTTCGGAGGTCCAGGATTTGGGGGGGACTCTCGGAAGGGGTGAGATAGATATGCAAGAGAGGCTCGGCCCCCTGCATCATGAGTTCGGAACAGCGACCCCCGAAAAGTTTCAAGGGGGAAAATGACTCGATAACATTCACTAAGGAGGATGTGCGGGGGGTACATTTTCCCCACAATGATCCATTGGTGTTGACAGTTCAGTTGGCAAATATGTGCGTGCACCGAGTCCTAGTGGACAATGGGAGCTCGGTAGGCATCCTATATCGCCCTGCCTTGGAAAATATTGGACTGGGCATTCGTCACCTGAAGCCCTGCCAATCATCCCTATACGGATTCACGGGGAACTCAGTTCAACCCCTAGGGATGATCGAATTGACACTCACCATGGGGGAGCAACCCCGGCAGACTACAGTCATGGCTAACTTTGTCGTAGTAGATTGTGCATCAGCTTTCAATGCGGTATTCGGGAGACCATCCCTAAGAGAACTGAAAGCCATAACTTCAATAAATCACCTGGTTGTCAAGTTCCCAACCCCAGGAGCGGTCTCTAGTATGAAGGGAGAACAGAAAAGAGGCAAGGGAGTGCTACAATACCTCACTCCGTGCGCCTGTGAAACCGCGGGAACCAATGGCTATGGTGATACATGAGGAGCTACGTGTGCCCGCGGGGGGTCCGCAGGAGCTGGACCCTCGAGTCGTGGAGGAGTCAAGATCAGAACCAGTGGAGGAAGTAGAGGAGATTACAGTGACGGAGGAACCATTAAGAAAATTGAAGATAGGGAGAAGCCTGCAAAATGACGTGAAGGAGGAGTTGATAAGGTTTTTGAAGGATAATCTAGACGTATTCGCATGGAGTCATGAGGATATGGTGGGTATAGACCCCGGTGTGATGTGCCACCATTTGAATATCACCCCAGAAGCGAGGCCCGTTAGGCAAAAGAGGTGGGCGTTAGACCCAGAAAGGTACGCAGCATTAAAGGAGGAGGTTGACAAGCTGAAGGCCAACGGGTTCATCCGTGAGTCTTTTTACCCTGTGTGGGTGTCGAACCCAGTACTCGTTCCGAAGCCAAATGGGAAATGGAGGACATCCGTCGATTTATCGAACCTAAATAAAGCTTGTCCTAAGGATAGCTTCCCACTCCCAAGGATAGATCAGCTAGTAGACGCGACGACAGGACATGAATTACTGAGTTTCATGGACGCCTACTCGGGGTACAACCAAATCCCAATGAACCCAGCAGATGAAGAGCACACGTCATGCATTACAGATAAAGGGCTCTACTGTTACAAGGTGATGCCCTTCGGGTTGAAGAACGCGGGTGCCACTTATCAGAGGTTGGTGAATAAGATGTTCGCTAACCAGATAGGGAGGAACATGGAGGTGTATGTGGATGATATGTTAGTGAAGACCAAGAATGCAACAGAGCTCAACAAGGACCTTGGTGAGATGTTTGACACACTTAGGAAATACCGAATGAAGTTGAATCCCGTCAAGTGCACCTTCGGTGTATCCTCAGGAAAATTCTTGGGCTTCATGGTCAATTCCAAAGGCATTGAGGCCAATCCTGATAAGATAAAGGCCCTAATAGATGTGAGCCCGCCAAATAACAAGAAGGAAGTGCAATGCTTAACGGGAAGGGTGGCGGCCCTTAATAGATTTATTTTGAGGTCCACCGATAAGTGCCTCCCCTTCTTTGACATCCTCAAAGGGAGCAAAAAGTTCGCTTGGGGTGAAAAATGCGAAGAGGCATTTGTCAAGATGAAGGAGCACTTAGGGAAGCCACCCCTGTTGGCGAAACCTGAGAAGGGCGAGAGGTTGTACCTGTACTTGGCAGTGTCTGAACATGCCATAAGTGCAGCCTTGGTTAAAGGGGAGAAGAAGCAGCAACAACCCGTATACTATATTAGCAAGCGTCTGGTGGACGCGGAGAACCGTTACCCAGAGATTGAAAAGTTGGCCTATGCGTTAGTGGTGGCCTCGAGGAAGTTGAGGCCTTACTTCCATGCACACGCGATTGAAGTCCTGACAGATAGTCCCTTGAGGCAGGTCTTCCATAAGCCTGAGACCTCAGGGAGGCTGATGAAATGGTCGATCGAGTTGAATGAATTTGATATTGTGTATACCCCAAGAGCTTCCATCAATGGACAGGTGTTGGCAGACTTTATAGTAGAGTTCACCCATCAGCCGAATGGAGGAAGAAGTGAAGAAGGGGAGCAGCCTGTTATAGAGGAAGAGCGAGGGGGTCTAGAGGAATGGAGTTTGCATGTTGATGGGGAGTCCAATGAGGGAGGATCCAGAGCGGGCATCATGATGACTGGGCCCGAGGGACACAAAATGTATTGCGCGATCTGGTTAGGGTTTGAAGCCTCCAATAACGAGGCAGAGTACGAGGCGCTCCTGGCTGGCTTGCGTTTGGCCCAGGAGCTGAGAGTGACGCGCCTTCGTATCTTTAGCGACTCTCAATTGGTGGTGTACCAAGTAAAGGGGGAATACCAGGCGAGGGGACCCAAGATGGCAGCCTACTTGGAAAGGGTGAAGGGCTATCTGGGACGGTTAGTGGCATATAGCATAGAGCAAATCCCTAGAGAAAGGAATACCCATGCTGATGCACTCGCGAAGCTGGCGTCCACCAAGGACGGTGATATCTTGGAGTCGATACCCGTGGAGTACTTGCCCAAACCCAGCATCGGGAACGCGGGCGTGCATATGATTAGTGCCCCGAAGGAGTCGTGGATCGAATCGATTAAGAGATACCTGGAAGAAGGAACCCTGCCTGCTGACAAAAATGAGTCCCGGAGGTTGGTGTACAAGGCCGCTAGATACACCTTGGTAGAAGGGGTTCTATACAAGAAGGGGTTCTCAATGCCACTCCTGCGATGTGTGGAAGGGGAGGAGGCGTTGAAAGTGTTGCATGAGATACACGAGGGAGAGTGTGGCAACCACGAGGGCGGACCCTCCACAGCTAGGAAGGCCATGAGACAAGGATACTACTGGCCCTCCATGGAGAAAGATGCACATGACTTTGCCACGAAATGCGACAAATGCCAAAGGCACGCCAACTACCCTCGGAAACCCCCAAGTGAACTAACCAACATGACCAGCCCCTGGCCCTTCGCTATCTGGGGGATAGACTTGATCGGCGCTCTACCTACAGGCAGGGGTGGAGCGAAATACACGGTGGTAGCAGTGGACTACTTCTCTAAGTGGGTAGAAGCAGAACGCCTCGTGAAGATAATAGCCAAGCACATCACCTCTTTCATCAACAAATTCATTGTTTGTAGATATGGAGTACCCTACAAAATTATTTCTGACAACGGTACCCAGTTTGAGGGGGGAGCTTTCGAGGAGTATTGTAGGGGAAGAGGCATAAGGAGAAGTTTCTCCGCGGTCGTACACTCGCAGGCCAATGGACAGGTGGAGGCCATAAATAGGGTCCTTAAGAAGAACTTGAAGGCAAAGCTCGAAAAGATGAAGGGAGCCTGGGTAGAGGAGCTACCAAATGTGATGTGGGCTTATAGAACCACCCCACGCACGACTACTGGGGAGTCCCCATTCTCCTTGGCCTACGGATGCGAAGCCATACTCCTGGTTGAGATGCAGGTTGAGTCCCTCAGGGTACAGGCGTATGGCGACGAGGCTAACCGCGTAGCTCTGGCCGAGAGCCTGGACATGCTTGAAGAGAAGAGAGAAAAAGCACAAATGAGGGTGGCAGTATACCAACAGCGCGCCGCAAGGTACTACAATTTGAGGGTGCGAGAGAGAACTTTCTGAGTTGGCGACTTGGTGCTGAGGAAGGTACTCCCTAACACGCAAGACCCAGGAGCAGGAGTGCTGGGGGCGAACTGGGAGGGGCCCTACCAGGTTGCTCAGTGCATACCCCCGAACACCTATAAGCTGGCGCGCATGGACGACACCATCATACCTCGAGCATGGAACGCGGAGCACCTTAGGAAGTACTACCAGTAAGGCGCCCACGCCCGGTGCTAAAAGGACAAGTGTTGCACGCTATCTTAGTATGATAGAGAAGAATCAAAGAGGTTACTTAGATAACCTCCTGAGTAGGTGAGAGTCTTTTTTATTTTATTTTCTATGAAAATCTCATATGTATCGCTGTAGCCAGAATTTTATGAATGAAACTATTTGCAACCTCGTATGTACTTTTCTTCGCTACGCGGGCATCAGCCAAAGTGCCTGTTGAAATCAATTTCACCAAGCACTTGGGGGGCAGGACAAGAGGCGAAAACATGCAACTGACAGAGGATCCTAAAAAGGACCCCTTGCCCTCCTAAAAAGGAGGCCCCTAAAAGGGACCCTCTACCAAGAGGACCCTAAAAATGACCCCCTGTCAGGAGGACCCTAAAAAGGACCCTACGCACTAGGAGGAGCCTAAAAAGGGCCCTCCATCAGGAGGAAGTGACCCTAAAAAAAAAAAGGAACCCTTTAATGGGGGATCCCAGAGGGACCCCCTATACCAGGGCCTTAAACGAAGTCCTTACAAGGCCTCCCCTGGGATCACAAGGATTAGCTACCCTTGTGAACACCAAGGAGGCCATAGGGACTTACAAAAAAAAGATGGTAACGACAATAATAAGTCTAGTGCGGCCACCAAGACGTCTAGCCAAAAAGGGTCCTAAAAGAGACCCTTGCAAAAATAGTACTATGAATAACGACGAGAAGGACGCTTCTCGCAAAAAATAATAAGCGCGCGCAAGAATATATAAAAGGATAGTTAGGACCCAAGGGGTCAAAATATCCTTATAAAAGTAATCAAGAGGTACCAAAAGGGGTCCCAGTGAATCCTCTCACATGGGTTCCAAAGGACCTCCAGCCTGGTGAATAAAATAGGGGAACCAACCAAACCCCGTCATACAGGCTCAAAAGGACCTCAAATGCAGTAGAATAAAAGATAAATAGCAACACATATGTATATACATTGAAAGAGAAAGTTTTGAAGATAGTACAAGAGTTACAAAAGAAAAATAGTAATGATAGTCATATTACAAAGGCCCAAAGTACAAAAAAAAAAAGGAAGAGAGCATACACCCACGGAGGGCTAGCTGGAAAATGTTATGAAATAACTACTTCAGGGCCTCCTACCGCGGGCACTCCACATGGCCGCTCGAGCAACGACGTGCTCACCGAAAGAAGAGAAATCGAAATTAGGATCCTGCCTCCACACATTGTAAAGGGCACGGTCTATGGACCTGCGCTCAGTGGTAGCCCTCTTCGCCTCCAAGGAAGCATTTCTCTCCTGCGAAGACTGAAGCTCGGCCCTGAGGGCCTCGACTTCGGCCTCCAACTGGGTAACACTCTGCTGTGACGCGACCGCGATGGCCTTGGCCTCCTGGAGTTCACGCTCCAAGCTGGTAACCTTGTCCTGTAGCCCCTTGGTCTTGGCCCTTACTTCCTTCCTCTTTAGTAGCAAGTTGGAAAATTTGGTTCGGACCTTTGACAACTTAGCCTTGGTTTCATTAAGCTCTTTCTCAAGCTCTTGAACTCGTTCCGCAAGACGATCCCTCTCGGTGCACGACACGGAGAGATGGCCAGCTGAGTCGGCAAACCGCAAAGCCACAGTATAGGCCTGTACAAGAAAGTTAACAACAACAATAAGTGACAAAAAATATATATATATATGCATAAACACCTATACATAATAGGACCGACGCGAGGTGCGGGGACTCACCCAAGTCATGGAGCGCCTAAGGTTCTCCCCAAGGTCCGACTGAGTCACGTTCCCAAGGCCAGTCCAGTCGGATACAGGGAGGCTCGAGGCAAGTTGGGTGTATCACTTTCCGTAGGACGTTGCCATCCGAGTCACCCAGGGCTCCCCATCCGTGCCAGGGGCACCTGGCTGGATGGGGACAGATGACCCGCTTGCCGAAGCGGGAGGGGGCGCGGTGAAGGTGGAAAACTGAGGCTCTGGTAGATCAGAGGGGGGCTCCACAAGGTCAGCGTAATAAGCCCCCGATGAACCAGGGTCGAGAGGAGCCTGAGGGAAGGCGTCGTAGCCCTCAGGGCCAGGGGATACATAACACCCCGATGCGACATGCTGGTCTTGAGGTTGGAAGGCCATGTCCTGGTCATAGGAGTCATAAGGGGGGCATCCCCCGAGGGACAAGGATCGTTGGTGAGGTCCCTCATGTTCAAGGGGGGCTTCCCTCGGCTCCTCCTCAGCCTCACCTTCATCTGGGAAAGGCTCGGTCGGCGCATCCATTGTCTTTTTAGACCCAGGAATCGACCACAGGAGCTTGGGGTCTGAGACTGGGGACAACTGGTGGCGGTTGAGATTTGCCACGGTGAATAAGAATGCCGCCTTCTTCATGGCGGAGTCAGCATTAATGAGGTCATTCACGGCCTCCACCTCTGTCCCAATGACCGAAGGAACCGCAAACTGCTCTGCATGATCCAAGCCAGTGTTAGTGCAAGCGTGAGTACAAAATAATAAGTTCTAATAAGAAGAAAAGAAGGACCAGGGTACTTACTGGGGCCGGCGCGGAAATCTTCACGGACAGAGAGAGGGCCCTCTACGAAGAAAAATTCTTGCTTCCAAGACCCCGTATTGGACACTGAGCCTTCTATCAAGGGGAGCTCATTATTGGCCTTTTGCAGATAGAAGAAGCCCTTGGACTTGGGGGATCCCATGAGGTTGTACAAGAAGTGCACCTCTTGCGCCGTAGGGGTGCGTTTAGCCAGTTCCTTGAATGCCACAAAAAGGCAACTTAGGGTCAACCAACTGTTGGGTGACAGCTGAAGGGGGGCCAGGTCGAAATAGTTAAGGACCGCTACGAAAAACGGGTGCAAGGGAATGGTGCCAGCCGCCTTCAAAATGTGCTCGCTCAAGGCCACAAGGCCGGTCGGCCCGACATGCCTCCTGGGGAGCGTACAAGGCGTATTCTGGGGGAACACGATAGTGCTTCACAATTTCTCTCAGTTTGTTCTCAGACACATGCGACACCAGCCCGGACGCCAGTAAAGGAGCGTCGTCCTATTCCTGGATAGATACCTGTCGACGTGCCTTCGACATATCTGCAAAATCAAAAGAAAAATGTGAGGAAGAGACAGAACACTTGACCCTCCATTTTTTCCTCCTAGCAAGAGTTTTCCATCGAGGGAGCGACGGTGGAAGCGCTGAGCTAGGAAAAACCAAGACTAGGGGCTGAGGAGAAGTGGAGGCAGCCTCACGACCGTCATCAGGCGAGGATGGGTTGGGAGGTTCGGGTGGAAGGTGTCCCTCCATAAACTCTAACTCCCACTGCAATTCAAAAAGTGGCATCCTAAGGCTCGGTACATGGTTACTAAGGTCTGGGGGGGAAGGTGCTCCGTCTCCTCTCGACACCGAGTCAATTTCGCTCTCCACCACCCAAATTTTACGCCTAAGTTCAGCCATGTACTCAAGGTGGCAGATGCGGGCCTGCCTTAAGGAGTCATAGTCCTGGTGAGGGTTGCCCTCAGGGGACTCTGAGTCTGAGGACAGGTCAATAAACTCAGCCCCCGGGGGTATGTCGGACGGGCCGTCACTGGCCATGAAACCTCGTCCCGAAAGCGAAAAGGGGTTCACGTATAAATGAGGGGATGGCTACAAAACACAAAGGAATAGGCTTAATATCTCCAGATGCAAACGTCCTAAATGGCCCACTACAGGGTATAAAAAAGAGGGGCATGCATATGGTCAAACTCACTACAAGCTCAGGCTAAGGTATCCCATCCCGAGTAATGCTAATATAGGACCCGATGAATGTAAAAAATATATATATATACCTCAAGCAGATAAGATGGAGTGTTGTCGAGGTCGAAAGGAGGTCGAGGGCCGAAAAGCACCAAAGGGTCGAAAATACGCGTCTGCAACAATAGACCAAAAGGGTGAGTTAACCTCCAAATAGACATGCCAAGAAATTAGCTTATATATAAAAAAAATGAAGTGAAAACATAAAACAAATGGAACTTTGGAAAAAGTGAGGTTGTGGGGGATTGAACCCCTTACCTCTTGAAAGAGGAAGGATTCTCCAAACCACTAAGCCAAGGAAGAAAGGTGAAAATATGAGGCCTTGCATGAAGGCCTATTTATAAGAATTAAGGAGAATAGTCTACAAGAGCACCTAAAGGTCCTTTCCTAGACTGGGGGGCAAGTGTGGACGCTCAATATTCCACGCCCTTAAAAGACTCAAAATGTGTCCTTAGGCCCCATAAACGCCCAAAAATATGGCTGGGTTGGAATGACCCTGAGCCACTGTTGCCTCTCGCGCGGCAGCCCAGATGGCCTCACGCGTGCCCAGCACAGGCGAGGCCCCGCGCCTCGCGCGCGCCAGCACCAGGCGAGGTCCCTCGTCTAGCGCGCGCCCAGCACCAGGCGAGGCCCCTCGTCTCGCGCGCGCCTAGCACCAGGCGAGGCCCCGTGCCTCGCGCGCGCCCAGTACCAGGCGAGGCCCCGCGTCCCGCGCGCGCCACGCCATCAACAGGCCTTCCAAGGAGGCCTCGGGAAGGAATAGGAGCCATGCCATGGCCTTCAAAGTCTGAGTGGCATGAGAGCCACGCCACCAGGTGGCCACGCGAGTGGGGCCACACGCCAAGGGAGCCGCGCCCCCAAAGGGCTTGCGAGGAAGGCGTCTCGCCTCGCACCCTTAGAAATCTGATGAGGCCACATGCTTATCACCCATGCTCGTGGGTGACCTTGGGGTGCTTCAGGCATCTCGTGTCAAGGATCCGAGAGTCTCGCCTCACGCCACCACCTTTACGCGCGCCAAGTGTCCCTTTCCCTATACCTGGGGACCCCAATCCTTAGGGGCCCGGGTATGAGTTGAATGGAACGTACTTGTACGATCTAGTACTGGGTACGGCCGCTAAGACCCTGTATGTCGAGTACGGACACCCGTACCAGTGGGGTAGTGGGAGTGCTGGAGTAAGAGTTTTGGCCCGTACGTCTACGGCCAGGAGTCAGAGTCGACACCACTACCACCTGCGCCACTATGTCTGTCCCCACTCCACTGACATGGGTACGGACAAGTAGTGGAGACATTCTCCTGATGCCTGCTCCTGTAACTGATGTACGACCACAATTTCTGAAACCACTCTCCTGATAGAGTACTTATGTACCACTTGGTCTCCTGGACCACCATGTACCTAGGGCCATTAGAGCCTACTATAAAATGAACTCTAACTCCACCTGAAATGGGATTGGGAAATTTACTGTAGCAAGTGCTTGAGAATGAATGAAAGATTGATTTCTCCATTGTTGTTCTGTCATTGTTCTTGAGTTATTACTTAAATTTCTACAACTTTTTAATTGACTATCTTTACTTGATAATTTTTTCCAACTCAACTTAGTTGACGAGTTCTCACCGTCAACATATACCCATACAGTATGCAACTAGCATGCATTACATTCATGTAGAAACATGCTATTAGGAACGTCCTATATTATTTGTTATATGTTTATATGTGATAATTCATATAATAATAAATTTAGTCTTAATTAGTTAATAAGATGGTAAATTAAAATTAAAGATGTTTAATTTTATTGTTTTAATGAAAATGTATTAAATTAAAAATTGTATTATCTTAATTAAAGCAAAATTAGAATTAGAATTAAAGGCACAATTTTAATTTTTTACTTAATTGGATTAATATTTAATAGAATATCATTTTGTAAAAATAATTAAATTTATTTTTACAACTAAATTAAAAAATATTGACTTTGTGAAAAACACACTTTTCCAAAATAGTGAGTGGGAGAGGGAGTTACGAAAATAAGTCCCATGGTCTCCATTATTGGTTGAACACCAAGAGACATAGGAAAGGCCTCGTATCGCCTCCGTTTGCGGCCTCCCTAAAGAAAGACTTCCAAATATGTTTATTTTATCTCAAGGTTGACTTCTCTTATGAGAATATAATTAGTGATGCATTTCAAGTTTGACTGACCCTAAGGCACACTCTTGAGTTAAGTCATTAATTGAAAATAATGGGTTGCATTCCAAAGGTGTATCTAGGCTTTCGAGCATGACTAGTACATCTTGACCAAACTAGCGGTAGTTCATAATTCAAAAGAGAAAAAAATGTTTTAAAGTTTTCACTTATGAAATTGAGATTTGTCTCAAAATTAATTTGGGGTTAGTCTGACCTACCCTAAGGCGGTCCATTAACTTTTCAAATTAGTTTATCGTGGATTAATATTGTTTTTATATGTTTTTATATATTGCATTCATGCATCAATGATTATAAAATTTGATATTTATTATATGTTTTAATTCATTATATTTTACTTATTTATTTCTGTTATCCCCATTTCCTGCGTGGACCTAGGACATTCGTCCAGGCCCATGGTCAGGGGTTGTTCAACATGTGGGCCCGGCCCAAGGCCTCTTGGTACGGGAATGTCCAAGAGGGGCACGGGCTTGGGTGCACTTCGGGGCCCACAAGGAGGTTCGGTATGGTCATCCGGGACCCGTCATCTGGGACAGTCATCCAGGAGACGTGCAGACAGTTCGAAACCCCCATGACATACGCGTCCTGGTCTCGGACCCTGGTAACGGTCCGTGCCTGTGGTAAATGAAGAGGGACAAAGGTAAACGAACCCGGATCACATCATCCCCGGTTGGTGGGACCAAGCGTCCAGGACCCTGAAGCCGCCCCACTCTGCGTGGGCGTTGTCCCTACTTTTCAGATCTGCGCCGCCAAGTACTCTGACTGGTCGTGTCCAGACCAAAAGCACCGTTTTGTCGGGCGAAATATAGCACTTGGGCCAACTTATTGGGTCTTAGCTAGTCTGGAATTCATGTATGTTTTATCTTTTATATTGGGCTCCCACTAGAAAGGCCAAGAGTATCCATATCTCTGATGGGCCCGGGTCATACCCGGCCCAGACCCAGTGTTCCCATAAGCCTATAAATACAGGCTATAGAACACTGGAAAAAAGATCTCTCTTAAACTAGTATACAGTTACTCTGTCAAAATATAGAGAGAAACTCCATTGTAAAAGGCTTTCCAAGCTCTAATACTATTGACTCGAGGACTAAGGCTCATTAACGCCCCAACCACGTAAAAATCCTGTGTTAATCTTCTACTTTTCTTATCATTACTCTTAAATAATATTCTTTAATATAGTTTCTGAAAATCTCGGCAAAAAATTTCCAGCAACAATGATTAATCCTCTTAATCCTGATCAAGAACCTCAAAATGAGAAAGAACCAATTAATCCTCGTGATGACTTCCTAAGTACTTTTCATTTAGACTTCAATATACTAGATGTTTGGTACAAAAACATACACATTGTTCTAGATGAACTAAATGTGTATGATGCAATCATTGATGCGCCTCGAGATGAGTCATCAACTTTATCTGATTATGATAGTCATAAAAAATATGTGAATTGAATGAGATCTGATTATTTGGCACGTCATTGCATACAGTGGCGGACCCAGGAATTTGTTAAAGGGGGGGGGGGGGGGGGCACAATTTTTTTTTCAAAACAAATAATATAATATGCTAAAAAATTAATTAAAATTTTGGAGTTACTTTTTACGAGTAATGACTATCAAGAAATCTCAAGCATTACTTAAAAATAGTACACAATGTCATGAAATTTTAGCATAATAAATCAAATTTTCAGCTCGTACATTTAAAGTCGTCCTCGTCGGGATTTCATGTCTTGAAAATGATGAATAATAGGCTCATTATCAATAGCATTGAATACATCATTCTCAAGATACATAGTGAGGCTATCATTCAACCATTGATCTCCCATTTTGTTGCGCATTTGATTCTTCACAATGTTCATTGCAGAGAATGCTCTTTCTACTGAAGCTGTTGCAATTGGAAGCGCTAATGCCAATTTAATAAGCAAATAAACCAATGGATATACCTTATCCTTTTGTGTCTCATCTAGTTTCTTAGAAAGATCAACCATCCCTTTCAAACCTGAAAACTTGACATGAGAATGCATATCATCAACATATGTTTGAAGTTGATATTCTAGTACCTTTATATCCATTGTAGAAAAATCACATGGACAAAGTTGAGCAAGAAGAATTAACTTTCCCTTGTCAAAAGCAGAAAATGAATTAGCTGGAGATAAGCACGCTAAACAAAGTAGCAACTCAGTATTAGCCTCATTAAAACGACTATTTAGCTCTTGTAGTTGTAAATCTATCACTGTATTGAAAAAATCAACACGGAAATAGTGAAAATTTGTAAGCTTTGGAGCCTTGCGCCGTGATTTCCCTTGAGCACAATACATATGATTCATATCAAGAACATCAATATTGAACTTCATACAAAAATTAGAAACTTATTCTACTAAAGAATCCCATCCATTGTCTCTCATCATTTGTAATTGTTTCTTGCATATTTTGACTAAATCCATTGCATTCACAATATCTTGATCACCTTTTTGTAAGACTTGTGACAACTTATTTGTGATCCCAAGAATATTCTTCACCAAATGCAAGCTAAAGACAAAATCATATGTTTGCACCATTTGTAACATAATAGATGCTTCATATTTTTGCTCACTATTCAATCTATCATTTGTAATTTCCTCAAGCACATCAATAATAGATGAAAACATGATAGTAAAGCTTACCAAAGTACCAAAGTGTGATCCCCAACGTGTATCACATGGACGCTTAATTCCACTTTCTTGATTTTGGCCTCTTCCACTCAAAAGTTCTCCACCTTTTAAGGCTTCGATGACTTTGAGAGCTTGTTTTTCCTGGACAATGCCACGACGCTTAGATGAGACTCCAACAACATTCACCATATTACACACTACGGTGAGAAAAGTACCTACTTTTTCATAAAAATATAAATCATTAAATATATATATAAATTGTTGATGAAACAAGTATTAGTAGAACATGAATTAAAAGGAAAATACCTATTAAATCATGTTTTTTTGCCACACCCAGGAGTGCTAATTGTAGTTGATGAGAAAAACAATGGACAAAAAGAGCGCATTCATTCTCCTTCATGATAATACTTTTCAAACCATTAAACTCTCCACTCATGTTACTAGCTCCATCATACCCTTGACCTCGTAATTTGGATATGCTCAACCCATGCTTTGAAAACAACTTATCAATTGCTATCTTAAGTGAGATCGCAGTGGTATTAGGAACATGTTCAATACCGATGAATCGCTCAATCACACATCGTCTCTTGTCCACATAACGAAACATTACGACTATTTGTTCCTTTATGGATACATCACGAGATTCATCAACTAAAATAGAAAAAACAACATCTCCCATATCTCTAATAATAACATTAATTTTTTCCATAGCACAAGCATTTACAATGTCCTTCTGAATCTTTGGCGAAATCAGTTTAAGATTCTCAGGAGCATTTTTTAAAGCAACAGTTCTAACTTCCTCGTTATGATTAGCAAGAAACGTTAGAAGTTCGAGAAAGTTACCTTGATTATTAGACTCTTTGGACTCATCATGACCACGAAATGCAAGACCTTGTCGTACAAGAAAGCGAATACAATCAACTGAAGCAATTAATCGAACACGGTAACTTATTCGATCTTTGATGTTCTTCTTTAAAAAAATGTGTCAATTTGTTGTTTTCCATCCATTAAAGCTTCACATTTTTTGTAACACTTGTAATGACTACTATTGTGATTTTCGACATGGGCTTCAAGTAGGCTCATTTTCTTCCAATTTAAAAAACCCTCACACAAATGTGTTGCCACCAGCTTGTTTTCCAATGCTTGATTTAAAAAGATAGCAACACAGACAAAATTCATAATTCTTACTTATGCTATATTCCAACCAAGTAGAAAATTGATCAAACCATGTAATGTTGAATCGACGTTCCTTTGCTCCATAGAATTTCTTAGGAAATTCATGACTTCTTAGTTGACAAGGCCCTTGTTGTAGATAATGTCTACGAATTTCATCTTGAACATTTGGGTGGTAATTGGAAATTGGTGGTCGCAACCCAGGATCGATAGGAAGATTAGTCATATCAATTGAACTTGAAGTACAATTTTTTTTTTTTTGAATTATCAAAATCTACTTCAGGAAAATGTGATATAATTGAAACTTTTTGTCTTTTTGAATTGTCTACCTCCACCTCAGGAAAATGTGACACATTTGAAGCTCTTTTATAATATTTTTCCATATCTTTGTCAAATATAACTATAAAATATCAAGTTTATATAATTTGTATTCATGTGTATGCTATATATGCAAGTACACATATTTATATTAATTAAAAATATCAAATAAATATAGCACAAATTTTTATATATAATTTGTATTCTTATGCATACATGTAATTATACATTTATATTGATGAAAATAGCAAATAATTATAGGACAATTTTTTTATGAACAATCACACATACATTTCTTATATAATTTGTATTCATAAATACACATTTATATTGATAAAAATATCAAATAAATACAGAGAAATAATTTTATTTTTATATAATTACACATACATACCTGAAGAGATATCTCTTCTTCAAGTGATGGGTGAATCCCAATAATTCTTCTACTACAATTTTTTTTAGATCATTATAATAATTTAAAATTAACTAAAAAAAATAAAAACTACACTTGTTAAAAACTACAAAAGTTTCAAAGAAGTGTTTTTGATAAACTAAAACCGAATTTGGTGATTATATATAGTTAAAAATTAGATAAACTTTAACTCTTAAAACAATGTGGGACTTTGTAATTCTTTTTATTTTAGTGCTAAAAATATGTTTACATGTAATTAAATATTAGTTATGATTATCTATTTCATAGAATGCAATTGGTGGGATGTCAAAATTGACTCTCACACTCTCTTGGAGGTCCTTGGTTCGAATCACATGGGTTACATTTCTTTGTTTACTATTTTTAACAATGAAAATTCACATACTTGTATATGTAATATTTTTTTTTCGCCTAGGCCCCAGCTAGTCTTTAGCTGGGTTGCCCATGATTACATACTAAAGACTATGCCAGGCGATCTTAAATTGAGATATGTGAACCTCATATCTACATATGAGATATGGGAGAGGATCAAAAGAGATTCTTTTGATCACTTTAGAAGTTTGCAAGAAGAAATGGTAAATATGATTTGCTCATCTCTTTTTAATATATTTGAATAGTTGATTCAAATTTTTACGCCACCATATTTTTGTCTTGTTTTCAGGAACACATTATTCAAGAAAATAAAAGAATGTGAAAGAAAAACAAGAAAAAGGACTGCAGATTGGTAGACCAAGAGAGAACTGACATGGAAATTAGTTTTTCATTTTCAACTTTGTATTAAGTTCTTTTTATTTAAAGTAGTTCTAGAATTATATATATTTTTTCTAGAAACTATGTTTTTAGATTCCTTTATTTGATGAATGAACAAGTTTAGTATTTCTTTTAAATAATAAATTTAGTTACTATTTTTTTTTTAAATATACTTATTCCACCTATTTCATCAATGAATATAAATGATAATTATGAATTATTCATTATTGTGCAAATCATAGATTTAATAAGACATTTTACTCCAGCCTTAATTAAGTGAAACATATATGTGAATTATTTTTTATTGGTTTATAATTTATTAAACACATAAAACAAATAAAAGACAGTCTTTTATTTCAACACTTCAATGGTTATCTCCCTATTTATATAATTTGTTAATTAAAGTTAACCAAAAGACCTTTCTCTAATAAATGATCAAAAATCACATAATTGTTTAGCTAATACATAGAGATGTATGATTGAACTTTTTAATGTTCAAAGCTAAAATAAATAATAAATGGTGAGTCAATATTGATTGACATTTATTTTAGATATGTTTAACTTTGATCAAATGCAAAGAAAATTTCTAGAAATTTTTCATGCAACATTCAAAGTAAAGTCACTTAGAGACTTGTTTGATTTGATCATAAGGAAGTCTAAACTCGAATTTTGAATTCAAGTAGTTTGCATGTGAACTTGGAATTCAAACCCAACTCACATACATCTAGAATTCTAAGCACAATTAGTATTTTGGAAATGGAATATAATCATATTAGATAAGATTAAATAGATAATGAGTATTCATTATCATCTTTATTATTTCTATAATTTTAACACTTGTTATACTATGTAGATGTTTGATTGTACAACATCGAAGACTTAGAAGTTGGGATTCACAAGTGGTTGTGTGAATGAAAAATTGAAATTTTTCCATGAAGTCATTTAGTGAAACAATTTAATAATCATAAAAGATTACAAAAGAATTTGTATCTCTTTAAATGCTACTGTACCAAAGAATATCACAAATTCTGTAAAGCATTTTTGTAGTGGGAGCATTAGTTAGTAACTACTCCATTACAAATGTAAAGATAGTTAAATTGTGTGTAGCACAATTTAAATATACTTCACTCACATACTAGTATATGAAATAAAGAGTTTTTACAGAAAACAATGGTTGAAACACCATGAATCAAGAAATGGAATTTGGAATTCTATGACATCTGGATTCTTGAACATCAAACTAAAGTTCATTGAAATTTAGTTTAAAATATGATATTAAAGATGAAGAGGAGAACAGAGGAAAGTACAGACTTTTCTATGTTAGGTTAATAGACAAAGGCTATGAACAGAAAGAAGAATTTATTGCTTGAATAAATGTCTTTTACTGCAACCAAACTTGAATCTGTTTACAGGATCTTATCCACTGCTTTATGCATGGATTATGAGATTAATTTAAATGGATGTCTAAGTAGTCTTTACTAGAATGGCTGACATGACAAAATCATTTGAAGATCTCGACCAGAAAAGATTATGTTGTGATTCTTATTCTTGATATTGACAAACGTTCTAATCATTAGGAATGATGTAGAGAAATCGTCAATAAAAAAGAAATAGTTAGTTGAACATTTCTAAATATTGGATTTAAAAAAGCTAAGAATGTTCTGTACATTCAATTATGTAGAGATTGAAAGAACAATCATTAGGCCGTATCTCAAGCAAATTATATTGATAAGAAGCTTAAAATACTTTACTTTACAAAATCCAAGAAATGCTTTTTGCCTTCCCGGTAAGGAGGATGTATTATCTAAAATAATAAATGTCCATTTATTCTTTTACTAGAAAAGAGGACATGAGACAACATTCTTACAACTCAGTGATAGACTATTTGAATGTATCGAATGTTATATTTTCGAATTGACATTTGTTAAATGGTGGGAATAGTCAGCAGTTATCAATCCATTATGGATTGAGTCATTGAAAAATTATAAGGACTTAGTTTTGAGTATCTTAAATATAATAGAGATTATATGTACGCGCATTTAGGCAGAGACCAAAAATCCCAATGGATGATCTGATATTAAATCTTTAAAAATTGATACCATAATCAGATTCCATAACTGTGGAGGAAACACATTAATATAGAAATGTGTTAGACATTTAAAATTTATAATTTTCACCACAAAAGTCGATATACAACAGCTACGAGCAGTTAAATAGGCTATTTGATTTAGTTAAGTTCTTTGACATTCTGGAAAGACTTTCAGACTAGAATAAACAACTAGTATTTTATTGCGAAAGCAATGGAGATACAACTATTCTAGAAGAACTAGAAATCATGAGAGGGTAAAACACATGAAATGAAGTATCATTTAATATAATTGATGTAATAATCTTGATGATAACTTAAAACAATTTCTTACAAAATTGCTACAAAGACTTTGTTAGATAAAATTGGTCAGGAGAATATGATTGACATATTAAAAGAGATGCCTCAATTTTCTTTAGGAAAAGTGGGAGATTGTTGGGAATAGTGTTATTAAAGCAATTGTAGTTGACAAATGTTTTAAAAGAAATAAATACTTGAATTGAATTATTATATATATAGACTATATCCGATATTATATGATAATATTAAGTGAATACCAGAAAATTCCAAAATTTATCTGTGGTCTTAATCTCATATTGGTATGGGAGGATCGAGATTAAGATAATAAACTTAAATAGTTCACAGTAAAATAAAGTTATGGAATCTTTAGATTAATTACTGCTATTACGGTCCACTAGTATTATGAATACATGTGTCCTAGATCCAGGTTACTAGTGTAGTAGGATACTTTAGTAGAGGTACTTTGTATGCTGATAATATGTAGAACTGGACCAGATGTGATTTGTTAATACTTGTTTAAACACTGTTTCATAGTATTTATCAAACACATCAAACGATGATCATATACACGATGATCTTAATCCTAAGGTTACTATGAACTCCTATATATGTCATCTGATCCTTTGCTCATGCGTTAAGGTTTGTCAGAATGATCAGGCTAAGAACAATTGTTTAGGGGACTCAATGATGTATATGACTGTGGACATAGTTTAACAGATATTGAATCTATACCTTCTTATAGATTGAATAATGGTTCCTTATTGGGTTGACTTTGGGAACTGAAAAGCTTATGAGCGCTCACATCGCAAACTTGTTATGACACAACCTTCACTAGTAAAGTCAATGGTACACTAGTAAAACGGTAATTTTATTCCCTTTTACTTACGAACCATTAATAGAGGATTAACGTTGTATGTAATGATTATATCAATGGACACTTTATTATTAATAGAGTACTCAGTAAATATATGTCTATAATTATCAAGAGTTCAATCACATATTTTTAGTGGAGTAATCATGAGATTAATAAATATGACTATTTAATCAACGAGCTTTGATTAATAATGTAATATTTATTGGAGCTTGATATTATAGGTCCATAGGTCCTCTGGGTGGCTCTAACAACACCATATCAAGGTCAGAGTTGATACAAGTGTATAACTGTAATTGGGAATTTGAGAAGAATTTTATTTTTCGGGTCAAGTATACAATTATATGATAATTGAGGTTGAATAATTTAGAATTAATTATTATATTTTGAAAATATAATTATTAATTTAAATATATTAAATTTTGAATTTCATATACATATATTGTTATCCCAAAAATCAGAAGTGAATGACATGGCAAGCATTAAATACACGTGGCTGACACCTGGAAGAATCTGTGCTCGACCATCGACCAGGAAGACATCCAGTGTCATGCGATCGGTTTCTTCATACAACCAGCCTGGTCGTACGCACATTATACGCGGAAAAGATCTTATGCAGTTATGATAGTATCTGAGATTATCTCCAATCATTTCCTGAGTATCCGACTATTTAGGAAATCATATCTGTAACAAATTAATGTAAATTCTCCTTGAGCCTATAAATAAAGGATGAGGGCTCAAGGGAAAGGGATCATCTTCCTCTTCTTCTTTTTTCTTACTTTCAGATCACGAGAAATTAGAGTTATTGTACTATTCCTGAGAGAGGACTGAAACACATTGAACCCTAGTTCTTTGATCACTCCTCTGAGTCTTACATCAATAATAATTCAAGTGGACGTAGGTTATTACCAGATTATGGGGCCGAACCACTATAAACCTTTGTGTTCTTTATTATTTCGTCATCACATTCTTTCCAACGTGTTTGTCCACATCAAGCGTATTTGACTCCGTGTCAGTTGGCCAAATTCAGGGTCAACATTCTGGTGCTTTCATTGAGAGCTTGATACAGAATCGTTGAGGAGATCAATGGCGAAAACTACCAGGAAAACTGGATAGGCGGCCGGCGCTGCACCATCTAACCCGCCTCCTCCTCCTCCTCCAAACGTGGTTGAAGATGAGCCGCATTTGGAATTTGATGAGGAAGAAATGGACGACGCGACGCTAAAGAGTACCCTAGGGGAATTGCGTGAGGAGCTGGCCAATCTGAGGGCCAGCCATGAAAGTGCCGCCGAAATCATGGCGCGGCAGCAGCAGGAAATTGAGCGGCAACGCCTGGAGTTGAGTGAAAGACAGGTGGAGATGGACCGTTGCCAGAGGGAGGCCATGGCAGCCCTCGAGGCAGCCTTACAATTGGCTAGGAATCACGCAGCACCTGCTTCGCAGCCTGATCAACTCGCGGATGGGCCACCCCAGAGGGGTCCCAATCCTAGCCCGCCTATCCAACCCTCGAGCCCACAAAGGCCCGAGCAGCCACCGGCGCCTCAGGACGATGTCCAGCTAGGGGGCCCTGAAGCATAGCCTCCATCCCAAACTAGTCGCGGTAATCCCCCGCAGCAGAGGCAAAATAGGACTGGGCAGCAGCCTCGTAGTCCTAGATGCCATAGGGGCGATGAGCCAAACCTTCCGAACAGAGAACATCATCCTCCTGGTAACAGGAGGAACTCAGAGTTAGGCTCTGCGGTCCAAGGCCCCCAATGGCATGATAATGCATGGGGACCTAACGACCAACGTAGACCACCCTCTAACGCTTGGGAGGTTCTTGCCAGAGAAGGCAATTGAGGGAACAATCGATCCCACCAAAGCCAATCAAGATTCAGAGATGGCCATGGTTATAGTGAGGCCGACTCAGGCAGAGGGAATGTCGGTCGGAGAAATGAAGAAAGAGGTGGAGGCAGGAGCCAGCTACCTCAGGATGACCAGCCCGACAGACAGGACGCTGGGGGGGCAGCCCAGACAAAATAACGTCTTCAACCGGCTCGGGGCTAGCGAGCAGCGGAGGAGAGATGAGGACTTGAGGGATGTACTCAACGATCGCCGCGAGCGGCACGGTGAGTACGTTCCCCCAGCACCAGAGGCCACAGCAATTCCTGGCGCTGTGTAGGCCCAGATAGATGCCCTCAACCAGGCAGTGCAGCAGTTGGTCGGAGGAAGAACATCTTATATCGACCACGATAGAAGAAAGGGAACTCTTTTCGTCCAAAGGATAGCTATGGCAGAAACTCCTAGCAAGTTTAAGATGGCTACGCTTCCGAACTTTGACGGGTATGGTGACCCGGTATCTCACATCAACAAATTTGAGATATAAATGGACATTCAGAAAGTGTCCGAAGACGCTCGATGCAGGATCTTCTCTGCAACACTTTCTGATGCCGCACAGGAGTGGTTTTTCAAATTTCCTCCTGCAAGTATAGTTTCCTGGGAAATGTTTGTGAAAGAATTTTACGGATAGTTCTATGCAGGTCGTGTGCACCCGACTGAGGCAAATCAGCTGGTCGAAATACGCCAGCAGGACGGAGAGCCACTGAAGGATTACGTCCAACGCTTTATGCGAGCAGCGGCTGGGGCGAAAATAGTGGGAGACGAGGGCAAGATGATGGCCATAACCGCAGGGGTTAAGCACTGCATGCCTATCTCGGAAAGCCTCAGAAAACATGGGGTTAGAACTACCTAGGAATTCTTAGATCGAGCTGATCTCTACATTAAGCTCGAAGACACCATCGCCAACGAAGGAAAGCCCCTAGGCAAGGACAAGGGGACTGCCGAGCCCGCCAAAGCCGCCAATGGGTCCAAGCCCAACGGCAATGGCAAAGGCAACGGGAACGGCAATGGCAATGGCAAGAATGGCGGGAAACGGCCACACAATGAGCCTTCCACCTCCGACAATAAACGATCCAAGGGTAACCATTATGAACCTTGGTTCACTAACTATACTGCCCTAGTTGAGTCTCGGGGAGAAGTTTATCAGGCCACAAGTTCCAGCGTGCCTTATAAGAAACCTGCCCCCATTCGAAAAGATATTTTGAGAAGAGACACCACCAAGTTCTGTCGTTATCATAATGACTACGGACATGATACCAATGAATGCAACCAGCTGAAGGATGAGATCGAGTTCCTTATTAGACAAGGACACTTGAGAAGATATATACGGGCCTCGGGAAATTCCCAACGAGAAGGTCCAGGTGGCAACGAGCAAGCGCCCACACGCCAACGTTCGCCACCTTTGCAGCCTGACCCCGTGACTGGCACATTGTTAACCATCTGTGGAGGCCCGTACCTCGCGGGAAACAGCAGAAAGGGCAGAGAACGATATGCTCGGAC
The DNA here is from genome assembly GCF_963169125.1 of Humulus lupulus. Taxonomy (NCBI): domain Eukaryota; kingdom Viridiplantae; phylum Streptophyta; class Magnoliopsida; order Rosales; family Cannabaceae; genus Humulus; species Humulus lupulus. Next base: position 97,560,899 of record NC_084802.1, read on the forward strand.
TCTACGCCACGAACAAGACATCGAGATGATGATTGTGGATGACCGCGCGCCGAAAAAGGCTCGATCAAAAGAAGGCGAAATAACTTTCTCTGATAGCGATGCCCAACATGTCCGGTTCCCACATTCTGATCCGCTGGTCATGGATATTCAGATGGCCAACATGATGGTGAAGAGAGTGCTAGTTGATACAGGAAGTTCGGTGAACATCCTGTATAAGTCTTCGCTGGAACGCATGAAGTTGTCCGTTAAGGACCTGGAGCCCTGCAACCAAACAATATACGGCTTCTCTGGTGAGGGACTCGCCCCAGCAGGGTCAATCAGACTACCGGTGACAGCAGGTACAACGCCTGCTACCAGGACATTACTCGCTACTTTCATAGTGGTCGATTGTCCCTCGGCATACAATGTAGTCATTGGAAAGCCTATACTTGTTGATCTACGGGCCGTCACCTCCATGTGGCACTTAGCCATGAAATTCCTGACAGACGCAGGGGTAGGACGCGTGGTGGGAAACCAGAGGGAGGCCAAGGAGTGCTACAATGTCCAGTCACGAAGGTGAAGAAGGGAACGTCAAAAAGCACTCCCTCTAATAGGTTGTAGATGGCAATTGATACACAAGCCCAATCCGGTGATGAAGTCACCAAATAGGGTGTTGCCCAAAGTGAGAATAGAGATTTAGATCCGAGATTTGGGGATTTTGAGGAAAATGTTGGACCCGTCGAGGACCTGGAAGAGGTCCAACTTGACGAGAAGGACCCGACCAGAGTCGTGAAAGTCGGGAAAAACTTAGAGCCCACTACGAAACATGCACTGGTGGAGTTTTTGCGGAAGAACCAGAAAGTCTTTGCCTGGTCGCACAAAGACATGGCTGGGATAGATCCCGCAGTCATAAGCCATGTCCTGAACATAGACAAGAGTTTTCCGCCCGTGCAACAGAAAAGAAGGCTGCTCGATAAGGATCGGTCGAGAGCCTTAAAAGAAGAAGTTGAGAGATTAAAGGAGAATGGGTTCATAAGGGTGGCGTTTTATCCATCGTGGGTCTCCAATCCAGTACTGGTTCCCAAGCCTAATGGCAAATGGCGAACCTGTGTGGATTTTACAGACCTCAATAAAGCCTGCCCGAAGGATTGTTTCCCACTCCCAAGGATTGACCAGTTGGTCGATGCTACTGCAGGACACGAGATCCTCTCTTTCATGGATGCATACTCGGGCTACAATTAGGTTAGCATGCATCCCCCTGACGAGGATCACACCAGCTTTCGGACCGATACGGGATTATACTGTTATGAAGTAATGCCCTTCGGACTGAAAAATGCAAGTGCGACTTACCAGCGACTGGTTAACCACATGTTTAAAGAGTTGATCAGCGTAAACATGGAGGTATACGTGGACGACATGCTGGTAAAGTCGAAAAAGGTGGAAGGACATGTGAAGGATTTGCAAGAGTGTTTCGATGTATTGAACAAGTACCAGATGAAACTAAATCCTCTCAAATGTTCCTTTGGGGTTGGATCAGGGAAGTTTTTGGGGTTCATTGTTAATTCAAGAGGAATCGAGGCCAACCCCGACAAGATAAAAGCCCTGATTGACATGAAATCGCCAGAGAAGATTAAAGACGTACAAAGTTTAACTGGGAGGATTGCAGCCCTAAGTAGATTTATTTCAAAATCAACGGATAAGTGTGTCCCTTTCTTCAATCTACTTAGGGGCAATAAGAAATTTGAATGGACAGGAGACTGCAAGCAAGCTTTTCAGGCCTTGAAAGCCCATATGGCACAGCCTCCTATTTTATCAAAACCTATCGAAGGAGAAACTTTGTTCATCTACCTGGCAATCACTAAAGTTGTTGCTAGTGCGGTACTAGTACGAGAGGAAGAAGGCGTACAAAAGGCAGTTTACTATGTAAGCAAAAGGCTAATCGGAGCAGAACTGAGGTATCCTCCCATCGAAAGATTAGCATACTATTTAATCTTGGCCTCAAGGAAGCTACGTCCTTACTTCCAAGCCCATCTTATTATAGTCTTAATTGACTAGCCCCTTCGGCAAGTCCTTCAAAAACAAGAGGCGGCTGGACGTTTATTGAAATGGGCAGTCAAACTGGGGCAGTTCGATATTACATATTCATTGCGAGCAGCAGTAAGAGGACAAGTCTTGGTTGATCTTATTACGGAGTTCACCGAACTCCCAGACAACGAGCAGTGCAAAAAACCTAGTGCGCTTGAGCCTCAAGACGAGGCTCCTTCGTGGAAGTTATTCACAGACGGGTCGTCAAACGAATCCCACACAGGATCAGGAGTGATCTTGATAACGCCAGAAGGGCATCGATTTCACTGCGCCATTAGGTTCGACTTCACCGCGTCAAATAATGAAGCCAAATAGAAAGCACTCCTCGTTGGATTAAGAATGAAAAAGGACATGAGTATAAAGGTGCTCGATATTTATAGTGATTCACAGCTAGTAGTGAATCAAGTTCTAGGGGAATATCAAGCACGAGGCCTAAAAATGGTGGCCTACTTGAACAAAACTAAAGATCTATTGGCCCAATTCAAGAAGTTTACCCTCCAGCAAATCCCCCAGGATCAGAATTCGAACGCAGATGCCTTAGCCAAACTCGCAAGCGCGAAAGATGCTGATTTTCTGAACATTGTGCCAGTAGAAAGATTGAGTGAGCCAAGCATACGAGCAATTGAAGCCAGTATGGAAATCCGGATGGAAGATACATGGATGGCACCCTACTTGGAGTATCTGACAAATGGTGTACTACCAACAGATAGAAACAAGGCCAGAACTCTTCAAAGGCAGGCTGCTAGGTATATACTGGTCGATAACGTTCTATACCGAAGGGGATATTCCATGCCACTGCTCAGATGTATTACACCAGAGAAAGCTAAGGAACTAATGAAAGAAGTACATGAGGGCTTCTGCGGGGATCACGCTGGGGGGCAAAGTTTGGCGAAAAGGATTCTAAGGCAAGGCTATTTCTGGCCGACTATGAATGAAGATTCAATGGAGTTTGTGCGAAAGTGCGATAAGTGTCAAATATTTTCAAAAATCCCACGAACAGCTCCAAACGAATTGAAACAGATGTAGAGTCCTTGGCCTTTTGCAGTATGGGGAATAGACTTGATTGGATCCCTGCCAACGGGAAAAGGCGGAGTGAAGTACGCAGTCGTAGCAGTTGACTACTTCACCAAATGGGCCGAAGCTGAACCACTCGCTACCATAACGACCAAGAAAGTTCTCAACTTTGTCATCAAGAACATTGTTTGCCTATATGGTTTGCCTCAAAAAATCATCTCAGACAACGGCACCCAATTTGACAGTGATCTATTCACCGACTTCTGCGAAAGACATAGGATTATCAAAAGCTTTTCTTCAGTTGCTCATCCACAAGCGAACGGGCAGGTCGAAGCAGTGAATAAAACGCTTAAGGACACCCTGAAGAAAAGACTTGAAGACGCTAAAGGAGCATGGCCAGAACAGCTGACTGAAGTACTCTGGTCGTATAGAACTTCTCATCGAACAGCTACAGGTCACACTCTGTTTTCCTTAGCATACGGGTATGAAGCTATGCTGCCCGTCGAATTAGATCCCCCCTCACATCGACGCATTACATACGACCAGAGCCAGAATAGCCAACTAATGATGGAGTCCCTAGAATCGATTGAAGAGATACGAGAAAGTGCCCAACTCCGAGTTGCTGCGTACCAGCAAAAGGCCGCCCGGTATTTTAACTCTAAAGTTAAAGAAAGAAAATTCAACGTCGGAGATCTAGTGCTACGACGAGTTTTCTTGAACACCCGCGACCCCACTGCTGGAGTACTCGGACCAAACTGGGAAGGACCTTACCAGATTGAAGAAGTCCTTCATCCGGGCACCTACAAACTTGCACGCTTAAATGGAGATCTCGTTCCACGTTATTGGAATGGTGAACACCTGCGCAAGTACTACTAATAAACAGTCCTTTTTAAAGAACTGGCTTGTATTAATTTTTACTTTTTACAAGTTTTGAAAAAGGGTTAGCCACGTTGTATGGCTAATCTCTTATAAGTGTAAGATCTTCTTAAGATCACTCGTAAAGACATGTTTAGTCCATTTTTAATACGAGATTATAAGGGACTGTGCGCAGCCAGTCATTCTTGCCAAACTTTGCAAATTTATTTTTACAAGTATTTGTTCATTACGTGTGTTGTTTTGCTGTATTATATATTATGTTTACTATCGAGCAGTTATGTTCGCACAGGCTGTGGTCAAGGCAAGTGACCAAGGACCTAAAGCTCCTAGATCACTTGGGGGGCATATAAGGTACATCGATAGAAAAGCATACCAAGGGGTATGTAAACACATGAACAAAATGAGTGAAAGCATGCTACGGTACTTAAAGAATTTTTCAAAATTTATATTTTGTTAAATCAAATGAGTACTATGCTATGTTCGGTCATGCGAACAGGTATTATAATAAAAGAAACATTATAATATCAATAAGGCAATCATTTACACTGCGAGCATTAGTGCTCGGATGTAAATATGAAATTAAAAGGAAAAAGCCTTTACACCGCGAGTAGTACTACTCGGATGTAATTGTTCAAGTGTAAGTGAAAAAGCTGACCTCGCAGCAATAAGAGTAAATTGCCTTTACAAATAGACCCGTGGGCCATAAAAGCTGAATAAAAAAAAAAATTATTACTGGGGAGCAGGAGGGTCTTCTGAATTAGGAGCGCTCTGATCAGCCGGAGGACCAGCCGTAGCATCAGCAGCAGGGGTTTTGGCCTTGGCTCTATCCTTTGCCTCCAACCGAGCAGCGCATTGCGCCATCAGCGTCCTTTGCAACCGCTCAGAGAGATAGTTAATGTTGGCCTCTCAATTGTGCTTCCAAAAGTCGTAGAAACAAAGGAAGGTGGCTTCCTTGTACTTCTTCAAATTTTTGACCCCGTCCTCCTCTAGCTCCTGCACTCACCCCTCGAGCTCTCACACCCGCTCTTCAAGCTTCTTCGCCTCATCCCTGCTGGTGGTCAGATCGAGTTTGAGTTGTTTACACTCTTGGGTGTTAAGTAAAGCTCTTTCCCTCCATTTGTGCCGCTCCTCGGTGGCTTTCTTTAAAGCCCCTTGACTCTCCTGAAGCTCCTGGGTGAGAGTGGCTTGGTCCTCGCAAAGTTGTTCGTTCAGCTTAGACAACTCCTGGTTCTCCACGAGCAGCCTGTTGTTATCAGCCTCAAACGCTTGCTTAGCCTGGGCAAGCCTGGAGTCGAAATTCTTTTCTCGAGAGACCATTGCCCTAGCACAGCACCAGCTAGCAGTTAAAGACATCAGCCCCTGAAGAAAAAATGAGATAAAGTTAGGAAAAGAAGTATAATGTAAACCAGGAAGTAGCAAAAGATGACTTACGCTGGCTATCTCATTCAACCCTCTGTTGATGATTTGGTCGACGTCCATAGTGGCAGTGTTATTGATTGCGGTCTGGCTGCGTCTATGCTTCGAGAGCCAATATATTCTCTCCCTGGCCATGCCAACTATGTGGCTGGACAGGGAGCCTTCGGACAAGTGGTCCAAAGTCTCCTTGTCTGCAGCCTTAGAGGAAGGCTGAGGATCGACAGGCGTGGGGGTCGTCTGCTCGGGGGCAGGTGGATGTGGTATGTCCTCCTTGGAAGGGGCGTTGATGGGAGCATCTTCTGTCCGGGCCTTCTTTGAAGGGGTCTTGCTGCTTTCCCCTCGAGCCCTTTTGATGTCCTTCTTCGGGATAGAAGCGGCTGCAGCAACTTGGTAATGCTCGAAGAAGTCCTCAGAGTCCATACCTGCACAAAGGAAAACAATTCGAACAGTGAGATTAAAGGGTCACGGGAAACAGAGATCAAAGTAAAAGGATTACAAGTAAAGTACCTGAGCTACACCTACTGGTCGTAACATTATCTACTGAACTACCTAGTCCCTAGAAGAAATCTGAGTTTAAAGAAGGGGCGTTCCTAAAGTTGCCATCCCCATCAAATAGATGAGAAGTAATTGGCAGATTATTCAAAAACGAGAATGATGTACCGTTTACATCCGATGAGTTGTCAGACAGTTCGGTAGGCTCGGCAGCCTTTTGTTTCCTCTTGCCCTTGGGAACCGAAGATTCCGCTGCTCGATGGGGAACAACAGGTTCCCTGATCGTAACCCCAGTTGGCCTCCTCCGTAGAGGGGGTGCTTGAGGTTGCTGCTTGGGTTCCTGCTCAAGTTCCGCATCAACGTGGACACCGCCCGCCGCGGGTTCGTTAGTCGCAGGTTGGGAGCCCCAAAGGCCAGCCAGCCTAAGGTTAGCCTCATTAATTAAGTTCTTTACACTCTTAGCAGCATTTGGCATGCTGGCTAAAAGTGCTGCCCTCGACTCCATTCCTGGAGTGGGGGTCAGGCGTAACCATGGGCCTGGAACACAATGGAACAGCAAAGTATTACGACAAGAAAGGATTAAAATACGAAAACCACTGGTGAAGGATTTTTTTTTACCTCCTCGTGTGAAAGCCAGATTGTTTGCGGCGATGTCGGGCGTAAGGAAGTACTCCTGATGGTACTTCCCCACGTTGGAGATGTGAGTGGTGTCGGACAGAAAGGTGCACCCGGTCTCCTGGTGGCAGAAGTGGAAGAATCCCGTACCATCATGGTTGGGGTTGAATTTGAGGTCAAATAGAAAATTGACCTCATGTGGAGAAGGAGCTGGCCGTTTTCTGAGCTTGTAGAGGATGTAGAGGGCGGCCAGCATCCTATACCCATTCAGGGTGATTTGAAAAGGGGCCACCCCAAAGTAGTTTGCCACCCCTTGAAAGAATGAATGAAGAGGTAGGGTGGCAGCTGCCTCAATGTGGTACCTCGACCAGGCGCCGTAAGCCCCCCCTGGCAGGTTGGCTCGCTGGTCGGTTAAAGGTCTGACCAGGGTCACCCCTGTCAAATTGTATTTGTTTAGGTAGTTGGCGATCATACGAAGCATCACCGAACTAGGGGGACGACGTGTCACTCGACAACCGGCTGATCAGCGTGGCGAGGACGGGCACACCTCTGGACGTCGGTCTCAGGGGCGAATTCCCCTCGACCACTGGTCGAGGGAGCATCAGCAGAAGGCTGACTTGGAGAGTTAGGGGTTCGTCTTTTTCGGGCTTTGGTTTTTGTTCTGGCCATTTTCTGATTGGGGACTGGTGGACAATTTGGGCTAGGATGAGAAAAGGGGATTTATGGGATCAATGTAGATGGATTCTCTTCGCATTCGAGCAGTTGGGCCAAGAGATCGTCTTCAATAGGTCTTTCTCCTGCCCAAGGGTCTTGCATATGAACTGCAAATAGACAATGGAGGAGATAGGACACAATCTGCGAAGTAGTGTGAGAGATTGGGATAACGTTGCTCGTGTCTAAATAACCAGCAGCATCCTAATCCTACGCTAAGTTCAACGTGGGTAGTTTGAAAAAAGGAAGTAAACTGTTTTTTGAAAGAGAACTTTTTTGACTCCTAAGGGGCGGGAAAAAACTTTGGTTTTTTCACCTGGCTTAAAGGTTGAATATTTCGTCAACCTAACGCCCTAAACCAATGATCCTAACTATCAAACTAAAGTCCTAACCTATACAAAGCATAAAGATACACTCTTGTTGAGCAATGGGCAGTTTATACCAAAAAACCCTTAAAACCCTACTCAAGAACACAGAAGTCGCAGAGCATAAAAATGGCATGCATGGCATAATGGAAAGCTTAAAGAACGAAGTTCTTACCTGAGCGAAGATGGAGGTTCGGAAGAAGGCGAAAAATTTGAGTCGGAAGACCTTCAGCTAGACGTCAGACTGGTTTTGAAGCTATATACTCTGGTGCAAGTTCTTGAAAATATTGGCAAAAATGGTGAATAAAAATTTCTTAAAAGGAAAGAAAAGCCTACTTATAGGGATCGAAGGGACGACCAAAAGGCAGTAATCATCACTTCCCACTTTCGAAACGTGGGGAAGTGTATAAGCCGTCAAATTGCCTTTTTGGAAACCGAAAAGACTTGATTAGACATAATTATGTCACTGTTTTCGAAAATGCACGGGGATTCTGACAGACATCATGGGGATGTGAACAGTTGCTTCCTTAAAGTTTCTTTATTGCTGGTCGCACTAAACAAACATTAAATACACGTGGCTGACATGGCAAGCATTAAATACACGTGGCTGACACCTGGCAGAATCTGTGCTCGACCATCGACCAGGAAGACATCCAGTGTCATGCGATCGGTTTCTTCATACGACCAGCCTGGTCGTACGCACATTATACGCGGAAAAGATCTTATGCAGTTATGATAGTATCCGAGATTATCTCCCATGATTTCCTGAGTATCTGACTATTTAGGAAATCATATCTGTAACAAATTAATGTAAATCCTCCTGGAGCCTATAAATAAAGGATGAGGGCTCAAGGGAAAGGGATCATCTTCCTCTTCTTCTTTTTTCTTACTTTCAGATCACGAGAAATTAGAGTTATTGTACTATTCCTGAGAGGGGACTGAAACTCATTGAACCCTAGTTCTTTGATCACTCCTCTGAGTCTTACATCAAGAATAATTCATGTGGACGTAGGTTAGATTCTGGGGCCGAACCACTATAAACCTTTGTGTTCTTTATTATTTCGTCATCACATTCTTTCCAACGTGTTTGTCCACATCAAGCATATTTGACTCCATGTCAGTTGGCCAAATTCAGGGTCAACATATATATATATATTAATTAATTAATTTTTGAAATTAATTATTTTATTTGTGTGGGAGAAAATAAAATTGGTAAGTAAAAAAAAAATAGTTTTTGATTTATTTAATTTTAAAAGATGATAATGATGATCATCAATTTGAATTTTGAATTTTAAATTGAAATTTTGAAATATGATTGCCATCTTTTCCTTAAAAAAATAATTACCTTATTTTGTGGGAGATTAATTTAGTTAAATAATTAAATAAAAGAAAAATACAAAATCCCTGAAAAGGGAATAGCAGTATACGCCTGACACAATCCAAGGACTATTCCATGCATGTACCACTATACAGATATTGTATCTGTGTAGTTTTTATTTTATTTATTTAATTATTTAACAATTTGAAAACGATTATTTCAAATATGGTAAGTTAGACATTTACCTAAAATTAAATTCTACAATCATTATTATATTATTTTATATTACTATTCTTATTAGGAATAATAAGACAACATAAATCTCTATATATATGATATAGAAGAAGAAGAAGAAGAAGAAGAGAAAAACAACAACAATAACAAAACAACACAATACACAATTCATAATAGTTCTCAGAGTTTTTGTCAGACAGAAACTCTCTCTCTCTCTCTCTCTCTCTCTCTCTTTCTTCTTCTTTATTCTAGCAATTCTCAGACCATAATCCAAGTTCTCATGTGTTGAGAAATACTTGTGATTCCTAAAATACAAACCCATGTTCTCTATATGCCCACACACATCTTGAGGGGTAGAGAACACTCCGGAAGATCGTGGTTTGAGTTGTCAAAGCTTTGGATATTAAGATCGATAAAAATACGAAAAGACTCAAGGACACTTGATAGACTTCAAGAGGTAAAAGCTTATGTTCTAGATTTTTTTATATATTATATATATAAATATATTGTATATTTATATATATATATTTGTTGCATGATTAATAGTATTGTAAGATAATGTTTCTGGATTGTTTTCTTGGTCATATAAATTGTTTATATGATTATTGAAATTTTTTGTATGTTATTGTTATATTTTTTCATAATAAGAATAAAACAACAACGGGCCCACCATGCTTGTTTTTGGCTGCGTGCTCTGATTGGTTTTCCAATACCATCTTGTTGGAGATTTGGCGCTCAACAACTAAGGGATTGTGGTGGGGAAAAGGCACTCTTCGAGCTTCGTCCTCGGAGAAGGTGATGACCTTGTCCATCATCTGTGGCATCTGTGCTGGCAACTTAGCCAAAGCCAACACTTCTTCATCGTGGTTTAGGGCCCGCGCATAACAATTATGCAAGCCCCTAGACGTGACCCCCAAATGGGGCCGTCCGGAGGTATTCCATACTCTCTCGTTAACCTGGGAGTTCCACGGGCTACCTTTGGCTATGGGATCATGGGCACTTGGCCCAGAGCCTGAGGAACCACCTATTCTGAACGCAATCCTGCGGCTTGAGCCTGGGCTATGCGTTTACCAGCCCTAGCATATTGGTGGAGGTGCCCCAGTTTGATGAGACTTTCAATCTCATCTCTAATTTTCTTACACTCGTTGGTGTGGTGTCCCACATCATTGTGGAACCGAAAAAACTTAGTGGAATCTCTTCTCTCCCGATCCCTCCGCATAGGTTGCAGTTTCTGGTAGTGGACCTGCTGCTTCGTGGCCAGGAAAATATTCTCTCAAGTATCCACCAAGTCCATATACTCAGAGTACTAAGGAGCGCACTTCTCTTCTGGAGCTTAGAAAGTTCTCTTGGGCTTCTTACCTTTCCCATTTCCCTTGCATTTTCTACTACTGGGGTTCTCGCTGAGTGTCGTTGCTGGGGCTGGATCTGCTGTTCCAACACTGAATGCAGGCTAAAAAGCACTGTATCCAGTGGGAGCTGCTCCATAGTGTTGGAAAATCATTAAGAGCATGGAGCAAAAACTTTACGTGGTGGGCTCATTGTTGTTTATGAACAACAAAACAACAACAATAATTTTTTTCATAATTATATAAACGATTTATATGACAAAGAAAACAATCCAGAAACATTATCATACAATATTATTAATCATGCAATAAATATGTATATAAATATAAAATATATTTATATAGAATATATAAACACAAAAATCAAGAACATAATCTTTTACCTCTTGAAGCCTATCAAGTGTCATTGAGTCTTTTTGTATTTTTAACGATCTTCCTATCCAAAGCTTTGAGCACTCAAACCACGATCTTCCGGAGTGTTCTCTACACCTTAAGTTGTGTGTGGGCACATAAAGAACATGAGTTTGTATTTTAGGAATCACAAGTATTTCTCAACACATGAGAACTTGGATTATGGTCTGAGAATGTCTAGAATAAAGAAGAAGAAAGAGAGAGTTTTTGTCTAACAAAAACTTATGAAAACTATTCTGAATTGTATATTGTTGTGTGTTTTCTTTTCTGTTTGTGTATATATTTTCTCTTCTTCTTCTATATCATTTATATAGAGATACATATTACCTTATTATTCTTAATAATAATAGTAATATAAATATATCATAATAATGATGATAGGATTAGATTTTAGGTAAATATTTAACTTAACAAATTTGAAAAACCATTTTCAAATTATTAAATAATTAAATAAATAAAATAAAAACTACACAGATACAATATCTATATAGTGGTACACGCATGGCACACACATGGCACAGTCCTTGGACTGTGTCAGGCGTGTACTGCTATTCCATTTTCAGGTATTTTGTATTTTTGTTTTATTTAATTATTTAACTAAATCAATCTCCCACAAAATAAGGTATTTATCTTTTTAAGGAAAAGATGACAACCATATTTCAAAATTTAAATTATAAATTCAAAATTTAAAATTCAAATTGATGATAATTATTATCATCATCTTTTAAAAATAAATACATCAAAAACTATTTTTTGACCTACCAATTTTATTTTCTCCCACTCAAATAAAATATTTAATTTCAAAAATTAATTAATTAAATTATATATATATTGGAAATTCGAAAATTTATATATTTAATTAATAAAAATATTTTTGAAATTAATAATTAATTCTAAATTAATTATTGAACCTCAATTATCATATAATTGCATATTCGACCTGAATAATAAAATTCTTCTCAAATTCCCAAATTACAGTTATACCCTTGTATCAACTCTTACCTTTATATGGTGTTGATAGAGCCACCCTCGGGACCTATGGACCTATAATATCAAGCTCCAATAAATATTACATTATTATTCAAAGCTCTTTGATTAAATAATCATATTTATTAATCTCAGGATTACTCCACTAAAAATATGAGATTGAACTCTTGATAATTATAGACATATATTTACTAAGTACTTTATTAAGAATAAAGTGTCCGTTGATATAATAATTACATATAGCATTAATTCTCTATTAATCGTTCATAATTAAAAGGGAAGAAAATTACTGTTTTACCCTTTTGGCTATATCTTGTTCCTAGGGTACCATTGACTTTACTATTGAAGGTTGTGTCACAACAAGTTGCAACGTGAGCGCTCATAACCATTTCAGTTCAAAAAGTCAACCCAATAGGAAACCATTATTCAATCCATAAGAAGGTATAGATTCCATATCTATTAAACTATGTCCTCAGCTATATACATCATTGAGTCCCCAAAACAATTGTTCTTAGCCTGATCATTCTAACAAACGTTAACACATAAATCAAGGATTAGATGACATATATAGGAGTTCATAGTAACCTCAGGATTAAAATCATCGTGTATATGATCATCGTTTGATGTGTTTGATTAATACTATGAAATAGTGTTTAAACAAGTATTAACAGATCACATCTGGTCCAGTTCTACATACTCTCAACATGCAAAGTATCTCCACTAAAGTGTCCTATTACACTAGTAACCTGGATCTAGGTCACATGTATTCATAATACTAGTAGACTGTACTAGCAGTAATTAATCTAAAGATTCCATAACTTTATTTTACTGCAAACTATTTAAGTTTATTATCTTAATCTTGGTCCTCCCATACCAATATGAGATTAAGACCGCATAGATAAACTTTGGAATTTTGTGATATTCACTTAATATTATCATATAATATCGGACATAGTCTATATATATAATAATTCAATTCAATTATTTAATTCATTATAACATTTGTCAACTACAATTGCTTTAAAGGCATTATTCCCAACACATAGCCGGAGGGCGCAACATTGAAACCAGTCGTGGGAACGGTACTGATGCCAGATGTGGGAACGCTACTGAAATCAGCTATGGAACAGTTGGGTCAGAATGCCGTGAGCTCAAAACACTCGTCTAGGTTGGAGTGTATGGCGAATATTTGGTTCTCGAAGCCATGGTGTTTGGGAACAACAGAGGGGGAAATGGAAATGGTCCTCCAAAGGCTCCAATCTGGGCATCCTCCCAGTTGATGTACTCTTGGGCTCGACGTATGAAGTCATCGAGCCTATGGCATCCTCTTCGTTGGAAGTCATCCCATAGAGGAGAACCTGCTTGGATGCCAGATTGTAGGGCCATCAGTTGTTGGCCATCATCGAACCTCTTGGTCCTAGCTGCTTCCTCTTTAAAGCATTTGATGTAGGCTTTAAGGGTCTGAAGTGGTCCCTTCTTTATGGTGGCCAAAGCATTGACCTCAAAATTAACCTTCAAAGCAACTATGAAATTGTCTTCAGAAGGAGGAGGAGACTTGGTGCCAGGAGTGAATGGGTCTTGTCTTGTGCTTCTTGAACCACTCATCTGTTGGTCCCGTCAAAGTTAACAGAAAGATGTGGCATTATGCGTCCTCGAAGACCCGGTGAACCGACATCAATTTGTTGAACTTCGAGAGATGGTCGGTTGGATTTGTGCCTCCACTGTACGAATTGATGTTTGACATTTTGAACCTCGAGGAAATGGAACTTCCACAATGTGGGGAGAATATGGCTCCCCATCTTCATCCTTCGAGTCGGAGTCATGACCTTGTCTCCAGGCCATCTTCAACATTATCCTATTCAAACTCTCCAACTCTTCACGTAGAGGCTCGTGATTTTTATAGGCACTATGTGTCAGGAGTTCTCTCCTCCAAGCATTAAGGTCATCTCTTTCGCTCTTGCACAGGATCTTCATCGACTTTGCCTTTACCATGATTCTGTATTGCAGGTGGGGCTCCAACTCCAGCTGGGTACACAGGCGGTACACCATTTGGCAGATCTTCCGCCCTGTCATCGGGTTGCTCGGGAGGCACACCCACTGGCTCATTAAGCAACACTCCAATTGGGTGTGCAGGTGGCACGCCAGTTGGTTGCCTAAGTGGTACCTCACCATGGGGGTACACTTGCAGCCCTTGGGATGCCAGAGTCGCCCTCTTGGGCATCGATTTTCTACTGTTAGGTAGCGACTTGGTCTCTGAGAGCCACCACCTCTGGCGATTCCTCCGCGTCCATGGGATAAGGATAATCATCCTCATAAAACTCGCTGTCTTCGTCGTTGTAGTCGGTGTTTTTGACATAATCATCTTGGGCCACCTCTGGGTACTCTGGCGGAGGTGGTCGGCTGGGTTCTCCTCTCCAAGCTCTGGTGGGAGGAGCGACGTCGTCTAGAATGTTTCTTCTAGTGGTCACCATTTTCGACTCTTCGAAGCATGAGTTCAACTCTCAATGAAAGCATCAAAATGTTGACTGCATTTTTTGCTATCAACTTAATAAAACAATACTATAAAGAAATGCACTAAAGAACATGAGAATTTACGTGGTTCAGGTTATTAATTAATCCTAGTCCACGAGGCTATTGTATTAGGATTAATGAAGCTTGGTTGAGCAAGCTTCTATGGAGTTTCAGGCAGTGTTTTTGCAATACTCTAAATATAAAAGATGGGGATCCCCTAACAATGGATGCCCTTGGCCTATTTATAGGGGTTGAGAGAAATTAATTCCCTCAACGAGAGGTTATTACAAAAATCCCCCCAAATGATTGAGATTAATATACTTTTTGTGACAAAGATAATGGTGGACCTGTGCATATCACACGAGGCCCATTTATGAGGTTGCAGCCCACGATCTTCTGGGGAGACACGTCCTGATAGTGTCAGAGAGTTGTTGCCCGTTTTCCCACGTCAGGCGGCGCATTGGACATGCTATTTTTCGTCTATACGAGCTCGACACCGCAATTTGTAGGACAACAACTTTGTCAAACAATTTCCCTATGGGCCAGGGTCTCTGTGCACGACATCCGACACTACCATCTGGACTCTGAGAGGTCTTCTCACAAACCTGGAGGACTCACATGGAGGAACCTCAAGCTAACATATCCAAGGTTCTCGGGGCATGGCCGACCAGAGGATAACTTTCCTCTTGGGAGCCGTTCGAAGATGGGAGACAACCTATCTTCTGAGAAGATAGCGAACTCATTATAGATCACTAAACCCCCTCGGAGGACCTAACTACTCTCAGAGACTGTCACGTGTCCTTTGGTGAAAACATGAACAAATACTGTAATAAACTAAATTTTGTTCAAACTACATGACCTAGTACAACCTAATTGTCTGCCATGATTGAGAGAAGCTAACAATTATTCATAAACATTTAATTACTGAATTAATCACTTTCCATTCCACGTTATTCTTTCTGGTTTAAGCTTTTTTTTTTTCCTAAAAAATATTTAAAAAAAATCAGTTCTTTATGATGATACGAATCAATGTGGGGGATATTACATGGGTCTCCTTTTTGACTGGAAGATTTTTCTTTGTGAAGAACTGGTTCACCACTTATATTAAGCTATCTGTGAAACCCCAATATATGGCTATTATATGATCTCACCATGACTCAACTCAGTACGGAGAACCTTTATATTTTTTTATTGTTTTTCCTAAATTCTCTTCAAATTATAATAACTAGTACTAATTAAATTAATTAGTTGCCTACTATGTGATGCGAAAGAGAGCACCATTAAAGCACCACCCACCTCTATACTCATCATATAAAAAGTACTATATCAAGTATAAGATGTCTTTTTTCCATATTAGAGATATCAAGTGTAATTTATAGAATTATACAAAATTAACTGAGAAATGATAATCTCTATTTTTTTTCTTGTATGAAATTGATATATACTTACTTTGCTAATATCTCTTTTATATAAAAAAAATGTGTAGATGACGGAAATTCTTGGTTTTAACGGTTTATTTTGTTAACTTTAACAAAATATTCTAAATATTTAATGAAATATTCTTAATATTTAACGGAATATACTTTTAAAACAAATTAAAAATATATATGTATTAATATTAATATAAATTTAAATTCAAATGTTATAAAATATAATTATTATAATAATATATAATACAAAACTAGATATTTAATAATTATATTAATATGAATTCAAATATTATAAAATATTATAATAATATATAATATAAGACTAAATATTTAATACTTATATTAATATAAATTTAAATATTATAAAATATCATTATAATAATACATAATTATAATTTTTATTAAAAAATTATTATTTATGTCAAAAAAAGTTATCATATTATATATATATTTAAAAAAATTATAAATGTTTGATTTAATTTTTTATTTAATATGTTTATGTTATTATTTTATATATAATATTTTTTATTTATTCAAAATTTATATAATAATGATAAAAATTTATTGAAAATAATTAATAAATTTTATAAATAAAATTAAATGCAAGTTACTTGTATCTAGTATTTAATAATATGTTAATTTTTACTATCCATTGTTACATAAGTTCTAATCGTTAAATCAATTTAGTAGTTGTATAACTGACAAAAAAAAGTATAATAAACTATGTCAACTCACAATTTAAAATTATCAATAATATATATATTTTTTAAACGAATAAAATTATTTTCAATAAGTAATAATTAAAAACTCTTTCACATATATAAAATAATTTTTAATAGTTAAGTTTACATGAAAATGTTATTTTAAAATTATGAAATTTTTTTGTTTATATATATTTTGTTGGGAGTTATTTGTTTCGATATGACAGAAATTTTTTCTAAATTGATTATAATTATTAAATAAAAATTTAACGATTAAAATCTATACGATCATTCATAAATTTAACCTAACTAACTATTGATATGTATATATAATGGTTTTTTTTTAAAATTAATATAAAGACGAGGATGAAACAAATTTATCTAAGCGTGACCTTAAGCTTAGTTTATTAAGTAGTTTCACACATCTCTTGTTGAGGAGGTCAACGGTTTGAAGCCTCCTCACCCTATGTAATAAAAACACAAACAAATTTATCAAAGCAAAATAGATTAACATTTGATATGCTTGGACTAAATTGATTTTCTGATGACAAAACTTATTGCTCGATGTGAAAAAATTTATATTTTCCACAAGATATAATATATGTATATGTTTATATAGCAGACCAAGCTTTCAGGTTTAATTCAAAGGTATACTCCATAGTCTCTCCGAACAATCACTAGTAAAGAATCCCCACTTATATAATTTGCGTCTTCATGCATCTAAACAATAGAAAGAATACACAATGCTCAGGGAGATTGATGCATGAAATGGTAAAAATAATTATTCAATATATATGCAAGTACGGGTGTGGCCAATTTAATTACATTACAACGTTTTTCCTATATAGACCACTATAAGAAAATAAAAAATTGAAAATTAATTACATTACCGCTAAAGATTTCTAGAAAAAGTAAATCAATTATATAACACTTTATATTGATCTACATTATACATATAATATTCTTCGTCCAAACCATGATTACCAAATCAAGATTTTTGAAAGCCAAATAAAGAGATTTGGTGAACCTCGCATTTAATAATAATAATAAGAAGAAATAGAATATATGGTGCATTATATATGTATATATATAAATATGTACTCAAACTCATAGATATTTATATATACTAAAACTGCAATGCCAAGCTAGTGATCTGACCAAAGTGCGCATGCACTAATTAACATTATATATAATTTTGAAAACAATTACCCTTAAAAGAAAGGTGCACAACCTTTTGAACCCCACACATATCCAACCCCCTTTTCTTTGTCTATTAAGCGTATCGAAACTCTTAGTCAAATATGAGACTATATATATATCAGTAATGATCATGTTCCCAATATTTAAATTTAATTAAAATCTCTCTTTCTCTCTCTCTCTCTCTATATATATATATATATATTTTGTATAGCTTGATCTCAATATTATTGTGACCCCACCACACACAGATATATATATATTTATATGAGCTTGTGTATTAATTTCAGTAAGATATAATTTTCCTTCACAAATTCGTTAGACTTGTAAAAGGTAGTTGAAATTGAAATGTGGGGTGTATGTATGCCCGGACCTGGTTGGCTCCTCAAGTCAGGGAATAGAAGATCGATGCTTGTTGATTTTGCCAGTTGCCAATCGGTGCAGTTGGACCCTAGAATATGGACTTATTAATTTGTCAGTCACTTTCGATAGTGATTTTTTTTTTGTTTCAAAATGTGGGGTGGGGAAGAATCACCACGGCATATAAGTATATATGGACACTATGTAGTAACTTAATAGAGGTATATTTACCATAAACTATTAGACATGAATTAGAAAAGCATTAAGAAAAATTAAAAGAGTTGTCAAATCAAACCTAAAATACTACTCCAGAGATCAGTTGAGTACTTATATGAACTACTTATATATTAAGATACGTAGGAATCTTTCGATTCCAGCACCATTTGTAAAAGGTCATCCCAATTTTGTATCGACTGAGCTGTTATTTCCTACTATTTTGCTGTCCTTAGGCTGGCACAAAAGCCACTCTATTATGCAGTCGCACTAGTAGCCTCTATAATAATAATAATAATAATAGCTTGGTTGTTTTGTATTTAATTTTGAAATTATAGTGATAAAAAATATTTAAATTAAAGAATGAATAGACCAATTTTATCCATATGTTTTAATATGTATTTTTATACTTAATTGTTATTATAATTATTATCAATTGACCAATCATTAATAGAAGCTCGTGAAGTATGAGGTTCCGAACTCGCCCGAACTTTGGTTGGATTAATATTGTCGAACCCACAAAGTTTAGGAGCTATTAGGGTTGAATCTTACCAAACCTTACCTATTTGAAAATCGTTATTTGCCATTTGTAGGTGGACCAATCAAGACAAGTCTTTCTAACCTTAACTAACTTATGAAATTCTATAAATAGCACCCAATGAGACCAGAAATGGGACCTTGAATTGATTTCACACACACTTATACTTCTGTTGATGATTTTTTAGAGAATCTTTGCTGACTTAAGCATTAGAGTGCCTTCTTGTTGGTATCTCCAGAAGCTTTTTTTTCAATATTACAAGAGTACCTGGTGATTTAATCCTTCCAATCATTTCTTCAATTCAATCTAAGTAATTTCATTCCATATACAACCATTAACCTAAATATGGAAAGAAATTACTCTACAAATTTCTGGATCGAACAATTGGTGTTGCCTGTGGGAAGCTTAAATTGTTTTCTTGTTGTTTTTCTCTTCTTCCAGGAATTCAGCCATGAAGATCAATTAGAAAGAAGATCTGGAGTATGATCGCGATCATAAGCTCCAAGCTTATAAGCAAGTGATTGAAGAAGAACTAGAGGAACTTTAGATAACATTACTTAATTTGATCACCAAGATTATCCTTGATCTAATAGATATATAAAAGAAAGCCTTGATAAGCATTTTTTTTATCAAAATAATAGAAGAAGAAACTCATATAGTTCTTGAAAAAGAACTCCCAAAACCTTCACATGGAGTTCAAAGGACATGTCTGGCATTAATCCATCTGTTATGATGCATAAACTAAACTTAGATCCACAATTCCCGTCTGTCATACAAAAGCGTAGACGATTCACTCTGGATATTAACCGGGTTATCAACGAGGAAGTAGATCGGCTACTTAGTATTGGAGCCATAGAAAAATGCATATTCCCTATTTAGATAGTCAATCTAGTGCTCGTCACCGCCAAGAGAAAGTTTAAACAATACTCTGAGACCTACACAGTCACTATCTTAACCAATTATTTTATTTGACAGATTTCGGCAAAGCCAGACCTATCAGAAATATTATCGAAATGGGTTATAAAACTTGGTGCGTACGACATTAAGTTCTTACCCAAGAAGGGCAAGAAGAGACATGTCCTAGGAAATTTCCTCATTGAAGTCCATTCACTTAAACTCAAATGTGAGAAAAGGACTAGAAGATCTTAAAGGTAAATAGGTTTGGATAATAATCATGGATGGTTCTTCTAACATTCTTGGTGTAGGAATTAGTGTAATTTTGGAAGCACCTTCCAAGTTGTGGATTTAAGAAGCACTCTGCCTTGATTTCCAAGCCACTAATAGTGAGGCAGAGTATGAAGCACTAATTTATGGATTATAACTTGTCTGATGAATGGGGGTGAAGAAGATCCAAGTTCAGGGAGATTCCCTTCTCGTGGTCGAACAAGTAATACGGAAATTCTAGGCAAAAGAACATCGGATGAAGGAGTACAACGGATGAGTAGTCTTATTGGTGAAACAATTCAAGTCCTTTGAAATTAGACAAGTACCAAGGGAGTTGAACCAACCAGTTAATGAGTTGACAAATAATGCTTCTAGTGGTTATTGCATCAAACGCACTAGAACTTTTGAAAAAATAACATGCAACTTGTAGAGAATCTAGACCTTGTAGAAAAATCTCTGAAGTTTCACAAATCAGGTTGGTGAAGTATCATCACTTGGCCAAGAACTATTACACCAAGAAGGTCAATCCCCAAACATTTCAGAAATGGTGAGTGGTACTCATGAGAGTGACTACTACTCCAAAGAAGTTGGAACCTAACTAGGAGGGGTCTTTCGAAACTACAAAAGTAACGAGAAGAAGATATTTAAGGGGTAAGTGGTTTTCTCTCAACAAAACAACAGATAACTCAATGTTTGAATCAATAACAATGGGGTTACATAAACATAGAACATAAACACAGATTAAGAGAAGAAGAATCACAAAAGACTTGCCAAGATAAGATAATCTATGTCCAAAACCTTTATTCCAAATCACTATAGATGAAGCTTAAGGTTTCTTCACTTGGAATAAGGAGGGGATATAACAAGCCTTTGATCTTCAAACTTGCATGCTTTTTTTGTTGTTGAAGATCTTGGGGAAAAGTTTGAATCTTTGAGAGCCAGATAGAGAGTTTAGAGAGAGTGAGTGAGAGTGATTAGGTCCCAAATACTCTAAAAAAATTCTTTAAATAGATTAAGATACTCCATTAGGTCTAACCAATAGGATTAGAGCATTTCGAATTGAGTTTTGGAGCCAAAACACGAAACTGTATCACTACAACAAATTTGATATACAATGACTCCCTACAATGTCTTACACCAATGGTGTAAGACATTAAAACTTATCAGGGGTTTTAAATGTCTAATGGTGTAAGACATTGAAAGTTTATTTTAATGGCTACAATTGGAAGACATTAAAAATGGTGGAAGACGTTGGAAATAGGTTGGGGAAGTGTTCATGGGTACATCCAACGTCTCCCGTTGGGAGACGTGGGACACGTGGCACGTCTCCCAATGGGAGACGTTGGATGTCTCCCTCTTATAAAACTCTAAATTCAGCCTTCTTCCTCACACATACACGAACCCGAGAGCAAACCAGAGAGGAGAGAAACCGAATTGGGCGAATTGGGGCTGCGTTTTTAGGGTTCTAAGGTAAGTTTTTTTTTTAATTTTCTTGATTTTTAGTTAATTATTTTGCAAATAAATCATAGGTTGTGCATTAGGATGAGTAATATACATGATTTTGTGTTAGTTTTACATTTTTATGCATTTTTTTATATACATTGTAGGATTTTGTGGATTTTTCATGGAAGTTTTTTAGGGATTTATGATTTTTTAGTTTTTTTTTTAATTTAACCTATCACATTGTATAGATTTCATTAGAGTATATATGTTCATGATTTTTTAAAATTTTTATCATTTTTTATTTCGAAATTTAGATATATTTTTGTATATTTGAATTTTTTTTTTAAATTGTAACTATTTTGTTATATATATAGTTATGTTAAAATAAATTTATTAAATAATTTATAAAATATAAATATATGAAAATTTTTATGTTTTTGTTGATTATTAAGTTTTTAGGTTATGAAATTTTATATTGATTTTTTGTTGAGGTTATAATTAGTGGCACATTGGGATTTTTTTTATTTGTTTACCAATATCATTTACTATTATTAGATATTTAGTGATATTTGTTTAGTAATGTTTAACATATTAATTAATTTAATTTCATAGGTTGTGATTTTTGTGGTGAGATTTTAGAGAGTATTTTGCATCAAAATTCCTATATCAATCACACATTTGAGGTAATTAAGTTTCTAAAATTACAATAATACGTTATATATTGCTAGATATTTAGTGATGTTTTATTTATTATTTATTAATTTAATTTTATTGGTTTGTGGATTTAATAGCGAATTTGATTACTAAGTGAAGTAATTTTGCTAGCTTTTGGATTATTAATTGCAAGAGGTACATACATATTCTCTTACTTCTAATTTTAATATTATTAAACAAATGTTAGAGGAGTTTGAATATCTTAAATATTCATCCATAGTGAAGTAGGTTCTGAGATTAAAATTGTGTGCTGCAATGATAACGGAAGGTTGAAAACTTGTGTGTTTAAGTGAAGTAGGTTCTGAGAAATTTGGTTGTGTGCTGCGAAGCTATAAGGAAGAAACTTATTGTATGCTGTTTGAATTGTTTGTTTTGCTATTCACATGCAGATGGTTAGGTTACTATTATAGGGGAAATGCTGCCCGATTTTATCTAGGATAATAAATAATTAGTTTAATATAGACATCCTATAAGGAAAAAACTTATTTTATGTTGTTTGAATTGTTTGTTTTGTTATACACATGCAGATGGTTAGGTCACTATTATAGGGGAAATGCTGCCCGATTTTATCTAGGATAATAAAAAATTAGTTTTATATAGACATACAACTTTATCACGTGCTTATTTAGTGTTGTTTTTTTTTCTTTTCCATAGACATAGGAGAATATATGGATAAACAGTGGATGTCAGCGAATTGGTTATCTGCGGAATAGGAACGGGGTCGATTTGTTCTTAAGGTTTTGTTCGGAAAATGTGAAAGACCCAAATTTTACTTATTGTCCATGTCTTAAGTGTGGAAATGTTAAAAAGATGGATCTTAAAAAGATTAAAGAACACTTATATTTCAATGGGATCGACAAGAGTTACACAATTTGGTATTACCATGGGGAGATAGCTCCGATTGCTCCAACTCTGCCAAGTAGACCAAAAGGAGTGAGGAGGAATATAGTGGAGGAGAACTGGGATCCATTAGATGAAATGATTGACGACGCACATTATGGATCAGGAGTAGACCCAAATAAGTTTGAGACACTCCTTAATGATGCCGAGAAACCAATTTACTCTGGTTGTACAAGATTTACAAAATTATCTGCGCTTCTTAGGTTGTACAATCTAAAAGCTAAACATGGCTGGAGTGATAAAAACATTACTGATTTATTTGGTTTCTTGAAGGAGTTATTGCCTGAAGATAATGAAATTCCAATTTCATTTTATGAGGCGAAGAAGACGTTATGCTCATTAGGCATGCAGTACGAAAAAATTCATGCATGTCCTAATGATTGCATATTATATCGAAATATTTTTGCAGACGCAAAATCGTGTCCTACTCGTGGTGAGTCACGATGGCAAAAGAAAAGAAATGGTGACGATGTCAAGGAAGGAGTACCTGCCAAAGTTTTGTGGTACCTTCCGCCAATTCCTCGTTTCATCCGATTATTTAGAAATGCCGAACATGCTAAAATTTTGTCGTGGCATGCTAATGAAAGAATAAAGGATGGTAAATTAAGACATCCAGCTGGCACCCTTGCTTGGAAGAGAGTTGATTGGAAGTGGCCTTCTTTTGGAAATGAATCTCGTAATATTCGTCTAGGTCTTTCGACTGACGGGTTTAATCCACACGCATCCCTTAGCAGTAAGTATAGTTGTTGGCCTGTTATTCTTGTTATTTACAATCTACCCCCATGGTTGTGTATGAAGAGAAAGTTTACGATTTTGACCTTAATGATATCAGGACCTAAACAACCTGGTAATGATATTGACGTCTATCTAGCTCCTCTTATAGATAACTTGAAAACTTTGTGGGATGAAGGGGTTAAGGTTTATGGTGCGTATAGGCAGGAAGAATTTAATCTTAGAGCGGTCTTATTCTGGACAATTAATGAATTTCCTGCTTATGGAAATTTATCTGGGTTTAGTGTGAAAGGATATAAAGCTTGTCCCGTTTGTCAAGAAAAAACATGTTCTGAATACTTAAAACACTCTCGGAAAATATGTTATATGGGACATAGGAAGTTCTTGCCTAATACGCATAAACTTCAGACTTGGAAGAAGGCATTCAATGGTAAACAAGAGTTTGAGGAGGCTCCTGAGCCATTGAATGGGATCCAAGTACTTGAGAAGATGTCTAAAATTGTGTTCAAGTTAGGGAAGCCCAAAGTTCGTACACCTACAAAGATGAAATGTAGTCGTAAGGCCAAGGTTGTGGAGGAGCCAAAAGGGTGTTATAAAAAGAAATCTGTTTTCTTTGAACTTGAATATTGGCCTTTCTTACTTATACGTCATAATTTAGATGTTATGCACATAGAGAAAAATGTATGTGATAGTTTGATTGGCACTTTGTTGAATATTCCTGGGAAAACTAAGGATGGAATTAAGGCTAGACAACACTTGATTGCAATGGGTATAAGGGATGAATTAACTCCAAAACCAGATAAGAGACGAACATATTTACCTCCTGCAGCTTACACTCTTACTAAAGAGGAAAGAATGGAAATTTGCAGATGTTTGTTTAATATAAAAGTTCCAGACGGATATTCCTCATATATAAGGTCATTGGTAGACATGAAAAGTTGTATTCTGACTGGCATGAAATCTCATGATTGTCATATTCTAATGCAACATTTGCTACCAGTGGCCATTCGATCTGTGTTGCCTAGGAGAGTTCGAGATGTAATCACAAGGTTATGCTTGTTTTTCAAGTCACTGTGTTGTAAGGTGATTGATCCACTAAAGTTGCCTAAGTTAAGAGATGAAATTGTTGAGGTATTGTGTGAGTTGGAGAAATATTTCCCGCCGGCATTTTTTGATATAATGATCCATTTGACAGTTCACTTGGTTAGAGACCTAAGATATTGTGGTCCAGTTTATTTAAGATGGATGTATCCATTTGAGCGATATATGAAGATTCTTAAGGGGTATGTTAGGAATAGAAGTCGGCCGGAAGGATGCATCGTCGAATGCTATATTGCAGAAGAGGCAGTTGAATTTTGTTCTAAATACATGACTGGTGTACAAAAATTGGGTTAAATGATGTTGAAAATGTTGAGATTCAGAGTCATCGTGGTAGCATTGCATGCACAGTAAGTCGAGATCTTCTAGATGAAGCGCATCGTCTTGTGTTGCAGAATATAAATGAAATTCAACCTTATATTGAGTGAGTTATATTCATATAATACATTAAGTTTAAGTTGTGTAATTTCATATATTCAATTGTTTAACAGCATATTTATAATTGAAGGGAACATTTTAATTGGATAAAGACCAAATTTCCATCCAAGTCAAGGAACTCAGAATGGTTACAAGACGAACATTATCGAATTTTTAGTAGTTGGATAGAACAAAAGGTAAATTGTGTTGATTATTGAAAGTTGTCATTAATTAGTACTTAATTACAAGATGACATTTTTGGTTGTTTTTGGTATGTTGATTTGATAGGTTGTGTCAGAATTACAAAACACATCAAATAAGGTTTCAGACATTGTTAAGTGGATTTCTCGAGGATCTTCGGTTAATGTCATCAAGTTTTCATCATACATGATTAACGGTACTCTATTTAACACTAGGGAGCACGATAACAACAGAAACACACAAAACAGTGGTGTTAGCCTTGTTGCTAAAACTGTGCAAGTCTCTAGTGCAAAAGATAAAAATCCAGTTGAATGTGATATGACTTTTTATGGAGTAGTTAATGAAATTTGGGAGTTAGATTATATCACAACTCGAGTACCTGTTTTCTTTTGTGATTGGGTGAAAAGTGACAGCGGCATAATATTTGAAGATTTTGGTTTCACATTAGTTAATCTAAATCGAATTGGGCACAAATTTGATCGATTTATATTAGCTTCACAAGCGAAACAAGTATTTTATGTGAATGATCCTTCAGATAACCAATGGTCAATTTTTCTTCCAACGCAAGCAAGAGAATGGAACATTAAAGATGGTGATTTACATGACATACCTCTCGAAGAAGAACTTGTCACATTCACCGCAATAGAAGATAATGATGAAGTTGATGATGATTGTATTTGTTTCCGTGAAAACGGTGAAGGATTATGGGTTGATGATAATGGGTCTTGAGGTACCATTTAATAGGTTTCATATGTTTATGATATGTGAAATTCTTAGTTTCATCTTTTGGTTTTGTCAATTTGTTTCATCTTTTGATTATGAGTGTCCAAAATTGTTATAATAATGATATTTATGTTTCACAGATGGAGGCTGATCCTTTTGGTGGTAGTTCTGATGAGGGGGAGCAACGCCCTCATTCTCAGTCAATGGAACAAGAAAATAAATCTGTGAGAGGACGTACATGGATGTCTAGAAACACCAAAAAAAGGAGTGAAGGACATCTTACTCCTGTTGAATACAATGAGTATGGTGAACTAGTGGGTGAATCTAGAAGTAATGTTTCATCACAGCTTGGATTAGTTGTTCGAGCAACTGTGTCCATCAACATTAACAGTTGGAAAGATGTTAGTGTGGTGGATAAAAATAAAATATGGGACACAATGAAGGTATATTTTTATTAATTATATTTCATTTAATGTTTTTAAAATATATATTGTTTTGATAATATGCTTCTTATTACTTTCAAACTTGCAGAAAACTTATGATTTGGACCCCAAACAAAAGCAACAGATGTTGAAGGATGCGGGAAAGTACTTCCGAAATTGGAAGACTAATCTTACAAGGGTACACGTTTACGATGCTTTGAAAAAAATACCCAAATGAGTTCCCGCCAGCTTTGCCATTTGGATTTGAGAATGTCATAACTCCGGATGAATGGTTAAAGTTTGTGAACTCAAGATTAACTCCCGAGTGGCAAAGAAAGAAAGAGGAGATGCAAAATTATCGAGCACTGAATAAATACAATCACAACCTCTCTATAGGAGGTTATGTGCGTATTGAAGAGATGTTAATGGAACAAAGTGGGAAAAGTCTGACTGAACTTGATAGGGCAGACTTATGGAGCATGGGTCGTCGGAATGGAAAAGGAGAGCTCATTGGAGAGGCCTCTGAGATTCAAAAAAATATTGTAAGTGCTCATATTTAATAATGTTGATATATCAAATTATTAGCTTATATATATAACTTTCTGTGAATATTTTTTCACAGGATCATTACCGGCAACTCCAAGCTGAGGGTAAATGGGCACCTGATGGCCCTGATGATGTGCTGACGAGGGCGTTGGGCACTCCTGAGCCTCGAGGACGTGTTAGGGCTGGAGGACACGGTGTGTCCCGCTCAGTATACTGGAATACTCCAACACCTACCTCAACAAAAAATAAATCAAAAGCCTCTTCTTCGAATGACGACATTAGAAAGGAATTTGAAGAAAGATTTTGAAAACAAGAGGAAGAGCATCGTCAACAAGCACAACGCCTAGAAGAGCGCCTTCAGCAACAAGATGAGCTCTTGAGAAAATTATTGGCCCAACAGAGCGGGTCAGGATCTAACGTTGGAGTCCCACCAGCGCCATCATCATACTATGTGCCCGACCCACCAGTGCCACCAGCGCAGGCGTCCTACTATACTCCAGACCCAGTAGTGCCTCAAGCAGAACACCACATTATTGCACTACAACCGCTTTTGCAAGAGGTAATTAAACTTTCTTGAATATTCTGAAACCAAATAAATTTCTTTACTGCTTCAACATGATTATTTGTATATAATATGTTTCTTACGCAGGGCCGAGCATGCCAATTAGCAATTGGTTCGGTTTCAAACATTGTTGCATCAGGTACACTCATTGAAAGAGAGGCAGGAAACAACTTCCAAGTTATGATTACGAGTGTTCTTAAGCCAACCTGTCCTCTCCCTTTTGCATATCCTGATTTGGACATGTACATAGTTGCTTAGGCCATTGGGACGCCAATAGCGTGGCCTAAGGATTTTGTCATTATATCTGAAGATGTAACTCATGAGGTGATGCCATATTTTTACATAATTATCTTTACAATTCTATATTTGTTTGAATTTTTTTTAATTGTTGATATAATTGTATACAGACTCCCTCTACAAGTAGGACCAAATCACAACGACCAAGAGCTCCATCAACACAACAACCTCGAGAAAGAAGACGACAACAAACTCCTCCAACACAATTGGCCCACACTCCATTGGAACGATTACAGAATATCGTATCTCATTGGGATGATGGTGAGTGTGTCAATCTAGGCATAGAGTCTGAAGTTTTTGATCAGGATATGTCTCACTGTTATGTATTTAAGGATGACATACTTCAGTTTGCTCGAAAGGAGAAGATTGGACAAGCAGTAGTCGTCAGCTACATGAGGTATATATCTCACAAATAAGTTTGTTCATTTAATTTTCTAATTTGATTTATTCATTCATATAACAATTTTTCATATTTTTGTATTAGGTTCATTTACAGATATGTGGTACAACAAGGTCACCAAAATAAGTTTTTATTTGTCAATCCTAATATCGTCGCCACTCAAGGGAGTTCATTCGACGATCGTGTTCAGAATCTGTTCAGACGTTACAATGACGTAAAATCAAAAGAACAAGTTATGCTTGTCCCTTGGAACCATGGGTAAGTTTAAAAAGTTGTCATTTTTCCGAACCATATCAATAATTTCTTTGTTTAACATTTGAGCTATAATTTTTTTGTTTTTCTTATACAGTGAACATTGGATGTTGCTTATTTTGGCACCATATGCATATCATGTTTATTGTTGTGATCCGGTGAATTCAGAGCTAAATAACCGTGAGGAGATTGTATCAGTGATCGTCAGTGCTTTCAATCTTTTTTTCTCTATGAATCTTCCTGATGTCGAGATCCTTGATACTCTACGCATTAAGCAACCTCAGGTAAGTAACTTCAGCAGACATTTTTGAACATTTATAATAATTAAGTAGAATAATATGTATGCATTTTTAAAAAAGTTTCAATTTAATAATAAATTACTCATATTTTTAAATAATTAGTGTCCACACCAACCGAATAATGTGGCATGTGGATACTACTTAATGAGGATGTTGAAGGATTTGATTGAACATGCGAGTCCCGGGCATTACTTGAGAACGGTATTATTAATTAAAATTTACAAATATTTTTAACAATAAATGTAATCAAATAATTAATTAATATATTTTACTTTATATTTCTTGCAGCTAACAAGCACATCATATACAGAGGCACAAATTGATGAGTTGCGACAAGAATGGGCGACATATATGTTGCCGATAATCCAAAGTTACCGACCTCGTTGATAGGATTTTTTTTTTTTTTAATTTTTTTACCTCTTTCTTCATACACAATGCAATATTTGTTCATTTTGAATATGTCTAACAAATATTGTATTTCTTGTATATGTCTAACAAATATATTTTTTTCTTTCAATTTAATTGATTATTAAATCAAATTAAATTTAGATTAAAATAATTTCAATTTAAATTAAAATAATTTCAATTTAATTAATTATTAAATCAAATTTAAATAATATTAATTATAAATTTATTTATTTATTTTTTAAATCTGGAAGACTTTCAATGTCTCCAATTGAGAGAGGTGGGAGACTTCCCACGTCTCCCAGTGGGAGACGTGGGAAATGACTCACCTCTCCCAATGGGAGACGTTGGATGTCTCCTAGAGACTTCCCACGTCTCCCATTGGGAGAGGTGAGTCACTTCCCACGTCTCCCAATGGGAGAGGTTGAAAGTCAACGTTTGACTTTCAACCTCTCCCAATGGGAGACGTGAGATATATACCTACAATGACCCCAACAACAACGTCTCCCCAGTTGGGAGACATTGTAGACTTCCAATGTCTCCCAAATAAAGTCATAAAACTCTTATTTTCTTGTAGTGTATGGTTGTTGTACGGACATGTTAGACAACACATTACCTACTAACAAGCGACGTGTCGCCTGTTGTGACTGGCATAATTTTTAAGCTTCAGGCAATGCATCGTCTTTGAGGAGGAGGTGCAACACCTGATGGATTATGTAAGCTTCTCAAAAGTGACGTTAAACACTTCCAAGTGCTCTCAAATATTTTTGGCATGCTTAGATACCTCATTGTATCAATTTTTACCCAAAAATACAATTTTTAAATGCGTACAAGAAAAAGTCAAATTTCACATCACCATTATGTGAAATTGCTAAGTGTTTTGCAATGTCTTTTGAAAACACACTTATTGACGCGGTTTTTCGCCAACAGTGGATTAAGAAATCTGACAGTAGAGATATTAGGCTTTTTGCTAACTATAATTGAACAAATGAAAAATATCACAAACATTCACACTTTTATGTGGTTCAGTGGTTAAAATCCACCTAGTCCACGAGACAATTTTATTGATCTATTTGGGACTCTGGAAGAAATTGTTGATGACAATTTCAACAGAGTTTTAGTATATAGAGAGTCGGTCTCTTTTTTTCTCCATTCCCATGGTATTTATTGAGGATTCTCCTTGACAGCTTTGGGTAACCGCGTACATAAATATGGTAAATAATAAATTTGGGTAACTTCCCATTTACATAAGGATATGATTGCCTATAAAATTTACATTTGTTATCTTGGGTCATAAATGTGTAATAAAATATGGGCCTTTATGAGGCGTATAAAGAATCTCCAAGTATTTTGGAATCCTTCATTGTGTGTCATGACAAGGCTTCTGCGAGCTGAACACTTCCTTCAAGCTGGATGTCGAAGAACTAGCCCAATCTGACACGGGCCAAGTTCAGAGTTTATTTTGGCAACCATGCATCTTGAACTAAGTTATTGGTGCAAGAGGCGATCTAGAGATTATCTGGTTCGTAAGCTGTCAAGTTTGTCTTGAGCGGCTCACTCCAGAGTTAGGTAGATGTTCTATCTATACGCTTTCTTCATGTGCTTGTCTGCCAGCTGTACCCCGTGCTAAGTAATTTAGTTCGTATTTATTTTGGGATACAACATTTGCCCCCAAGCTCCTACTGGTGCATGACGTCACTTTTTGACATACACGGTAGGGGCTTTTAGGCTCTTGTTATGTGAAATTGTGCACACCCACTCACTCGAGTGTGACACACGTGTCAGTCTGTAATAGGCGCCTGTTCGGGTTTCAAATACTGTGACAACTGTCTTGTCAACTTTTTTCCACCGCATGGTTTATTTAACCTAGGCCCTTGGATCTCGAACTGATCTAATCATGTGGCCTAGATCAGTTCTTGAAGTTTACATATAAATAGGAGAACTAGACTTGAACCTTACAACCTTTGCATTAATTTTTTTTCTTTTTTCTTCTCAAAATACCTTCAGAGCCTTCTGTTGGGTTTTATGCCCTTATAAAACCATGTCAGGCATGTAACACAATTTTATATTGTCAATAAAAGTAGTATAAATCATTTAGTTTGACAATCGTGTTGCTTGCTTATTTTATTACATGATTATTGAAATATACAAACATTTATAAAATCTTGAACACATGGATAGTTACAATTATAGTGACTAGGTCACACTGGATTATAGTTGTAATTATATGTTAAAAAGAATGAGTCCTAAGATTAGATCAGTGCATTGGATTTTCACTGATTAGGCAATCTACAATATGATCTACTTACACATTCGGGGTGTGATGTCTTGTCCGAGGCATTGATCAAGTAGATAAGATCGAATGTATTTGGTTTCATCAGACTAGGATTGATATTAAATATTGATTGATAAATAAGTATTGTAGTTATCGAATCTAATCAATGTCACAATGTTGACCATAAGTTCAATCGATCTTAATTCTGAGTGATAATATTTGCTAATTATATTATTTAATTCTTTTGACTTGTTCGTTACTAGCTTACCCTTCGGTCTAGTCCATACTTACATAGTGGAGACTTAGTATGTAATTGAGTGAGAGTATTATTCATAGATATGAAATATATAACTTCATTTATGAGAAGTGAAAATGTGATTTCCTTAATTTCTTTGTTCAAAAGGCTAAATGATTGAGATCTCATTTCTATGATTAAGTTCACGAAAATATCAGTTATAAGGAACTTAGTGGGAGTTAAGGATAGAGTACTGATGAGGGGTAAAATGGTAATTTGCATCCAGATCGTTAGTAAGTCATCGATAGAAGATTGACTGACTATAATGATTATAACAATGGATAACGTATTTATGATTTAGAAAATATGTTCTATGAATTCAAGAATTCTATTCCTAGTCTATAGTGGAGTCACGAGGAATGAATAAGGTAGTGAAATTATTGACAAATAAATTCACGGTAACTTATTGGAGCTTGATTTCATGGATCCATGGCCCCCGCATCACCTTTGAGTAAATCATCTATAATATCTCAATTAATTGATTTAATTATCAATTATGATTTTTAAAGTTGACTAGGTCAATTTTGGAAAAAAATTATAGAGATATGAGATTTAGAGAATAAAATAGAATCTTTGGGCAAATTTATTAATATTGATAAATTTGTGTCAATATAAATAAATAATATTAAATCAAGTTTCAAATTATAATTAGTTAATTTGAATAAGGATTCAAAATTAATTAAAAGATAAATAAATAAAAATGTTTTGAATTTAGGCCCGATTGAGTTTGAAATTCAAAACAAAGAGATTGGGCCCACTTCCATTTGTGGGAGCCCAAGACTTTTATTTTTTTATTGATTATTTTTAATTAATTTAAATTTAAATAAATCCTATTAAGTTGCATATATAAGGAGTATGATATCTAGAATTTTCATAAGGAAGTCTCAATTGATTCATTGGGTAGGTGAAAACCTAGACACTCTAATCATTTCTTAGCCACCGTCTCTTCTTCTTCTTCTTCTTCTCTTCTAGATCTCTATGTCATGTGTTGAGAACCAACCCACACTAGTTCTAGGTTGATCAAAGGTTTGGTGAGGAAGACTGTGTTGCTGATCTAGTTCATTCTCTTGATAATACTCTGCTACAGAAAGGAATCAAGGGTTAGAGAGATTAAAGGAAGGAGTTGTTCCAGTTCCTTTACTGTACTCTGCGTAATGTAAGTTTCTTTACTGTACTCTGTTTTGTATCAATTTTATAGGAGCATGTTCTAGGTGTGGATGCCAAAAATCCACCAAGGAAAAAATCTTTGATCCCTGGTTGAAATACATGGCTAAGGATCACTTAGTCCTGCTATCGGGCTCAAGCCTATAGGTCTCTCGAGACCACGTTCTAACCAACACTCCTAAGTGCCCACGAGGCCTTCGCCTCGTTGAAAAACAAATCGCCTTGCGCCCAGGTGCCACGCACCCTTGCGCCTCGTTGAACACCAATGGCCTCGCACCATGGTCTCGCACCAAGGGCCTCGCACCATGGCCTCACGTGCGGAGCCTCGCCTCATTCCATGCACCTCGTGTTAGGTGGACGTCTCGCACAAGGAAGGCTCCTCGCACCTGGAGGGTGTCTCGCACTACCACCATGTCGCGCCTCACGCGCTGCATTCATATCGCGTGCTCAGCGAGACCCCCACGCCTTGCACGCTGCCACCACGCCTCGTGCATTGCCACCACGCTGCGTGCCCAGCGAGACCCCCACACCTTGTGCACTGCCTCCATGCTGCGTGCCTAGCGAGATCCCCATGCCTCGCGCGCTGCCACTACACCGCGTGCCCAGCAAGACCACCACGCCTCGCGCGCTGCCACCACGCCACGTGCCCAGTGAGACCCCCACGCTTCGTGCACTGCGATCTTGTCTGATCCCCATGAACCTCTTGAGGCATGTAGCTCACTGAAGAGGCCCTATCCCATTTTGGGGGAGGTGCCACTAGCAAGATGCACCTAACATGTAAATTCCAAAGGAATTCCCAAGTATGCTTACTTAGCCAAATATTGAGGAGCTCAAGACATAAAATGGTGAGTGGATGGAATTCACGTACGTGTACGGAAGGTACAAACAAGACAAAAGGAACCAATGTAGTGTACAACACCCATACCCTTCAAGTAGTGGCTGTATAAGAATGGTACATGGCAAGTACCCCCTTAGCATGTCTATGAGGTTCGTACCTGATAAGTAGTGGATGTACGGCATGGTACCATGGCAGGAGTACTTTGGCAGACCCCTGATACATACTGGAGTCGACCACCACTCCTTCAACAACACTACAACCTACAGCCTGGATATGCAGCTCCATGTCTCTTCGGGACCACAATGTATCAAGAGCCATTAGAGCTCACCTATATATAGAGCCTCACTTCATCATTGATGGGAGGTTGGAAAATTCATTGTATACTCAGGCTATTAAGCAATATACGAATGTTCACTCCATTGTTGATCTGCATGTAATTTTTCCTTAAGTCTATTCTAAGTCCTTATCTACCTCTCTTCTTACTAACCTTTGAGTTTCCGACATAACATCGTTGAAGAGTTCTCACCGTCAATAGTTTGGCGCCGTCTATGGGAAGAACAAGCATCAACCAACGTTCTTTCATCACTTCCAGCAAGGAAAAATGCCAAGGCATTCAAAATGCTTACGGTAACTACAAGATGTTGAGGCTCACCTGGACGGAGAACAACAAAGGGCTTCCAGGAAAGACCCTCCTCCGCCTAAGCATGGAGATATGCCAGAGGAACGTCGTCCCCCAAGGGAGGAGAAGGAAGCATCATCCCAAGCTGTCTGGCCTAACAGAGGTCATTCAGAGCCGCCAGTGCACCCACATCCTCGGCCCCCGGTGGCACCACGCTCAGGCCATCAAGATTCGGGTCCCTTGACACACAGGCTAGGCAAGAGTCCCCGAGTACATTCGGTGAGTTCCAGCTCAAGGACTCTCTTCTATGAGGACGAGATTCGCGAGTTCCATGAAAAGAATCAAAGGATGGAAACCATGCTAGAGAACATGCAGGAGGTTTTAAACGGCCTTCTGCAAGGAAAGTCGTGCCTACCTCTTCCAAAGCATAAAAAGAAAGAGCGTGAAAGAGGGGAAACCCTTGTCCTCATAGAGGATGGGAGAACCCAACTTTCCACCAGCAACACTCCCCAGAAAAAGTACCATGAGGGACCTAGCCCGACGAAGTACCCCCAGGAGCAAAGGTGGAGGGATGACGATGGTCGTCAGAATGAAGCCGAAGTCACCTCAAAAGAAGCACCCCTTAGCCTAGGAGAAAAGCTCAATGGGGAGAGGTCAGAAGTAAGGATGACACCTCCTATAGCCCCCTTGAGGGACAAAGAGAAGAGAAAGGCAAACCCTACTTAACTGAGAGACCCCTTGAATAGGAGGTGACAGGAGCTAGACACCAAGATGAGGAGTCTTCGAAAGAGCGAGATCGTCACACCGTCTGGGGGGCACATTATCGATGAAGAGTTCGACTACGAGTCACCCTTCACAAAGGAGATCCAGGTTGAACAACTCCCCGCCAGCTTCAAAGAGCCTCACATGACTCCGTACGATGGTACTACGTATCAAAAGTATCACTTAGACTCCTTCAATAACTTGATGAGGTTAAGGGGGGTCAACAGTAGAGAAAAGTGCCATTGCTTTGTCATTACACTTAAAGGAGCTGCGAACAAGTGGTTCAAAAGGTTAAGGCCAGGAACAATCAAGTCATGGCAGCAATTCTCTGGCGAATTTCTTCAACAACACCATGCAGTCCATGATTACATTATGCCAATTACCAGCCTCGCTAACATAAAACAAGGGGAGAGTGAAAGCCTAAAGAGGTATATCCACATATTCAATATGGAAGCAACTAAGATGGGGAGTGCGACTAGAGCAGAGCTCAAGAAGGCAATCACAGCTGGGGTTCATTCTTGAAGCAAGTTATGGGATAACATGCTCAAGAGGGAGATTACAAGCTTAGATGAGTTCTTCGAAAGAGCCCAAAAGTATATACATGCGGAAGAAGGCCATAGGAACTTGCATGTTGAGGAAATCAGGCCTTCCTCCGATCATCTTTCAACCAATACGTCTGAAGATTCTGCATAGAAGTGATCATTGTGATAGAGGAGTCACTGATCAAGTTGAAGATTGGAAGAGGTTTACAAGAAGGCTTCAAGGAAGAGGCAAGCGGGATTCAGCAAGGATAACCTCCGATAAGACTCCCTTTATATGAGTCGCTGAGGAACCAAAGAAGTCATCACAATTGGCCTCCATAAAGATCCAAAGAGGTCACCAAGCTGATTCCAGAGATCTGAAATTGTCAGAGCATATAAAAAAACAAAATAAGACAAAGTGCTTGGCAAGATAGACCCAATCAACCACTTGGGAGGTGTTCAACCTCGCAAGCCTCAACAGGCACCCAGTCTTGTGCAAAATAAGTGTCTAACCTCGCGAGCCTCAACAAGCACCTAGCCATGTGCAAACTAGGTGCCTAGCCATGCAAGCCTCAATAGGTTCCTGGAAAAGTTCGAAATGGGTGTCTAGCATCGTAAAGTATATATGTAAGTACTTATAATACATGCATATATGAGCGGTGAACCTTGTAAGACAACATTTTAATATATAAGGATTAGCTACCCTTACAGAATCTAAGAAAGTCAAAAGGTCCATCAAAAGTTACCTCTCCACGAACACATGCATCCTATAAAAGGACCGCATCGCAGAATACCAAAGGGGAGCCCAAAGAGATCCCCAAGTCTAGATCGACTGAGTCGCCTTACCAAGGGAAAAAAGGCCTTGAAAATAGGTGCTTGCGAGGTTTCACAAATACCATCTCCCAATAAATGGTCCCAACCCAAGGGTAGATCACGTCAAAGACCCAAAAAGGTCCTCATAACACTCCTAGGTCGACCAAGGTCATTTGGCCCAATAAGGGCCTCAAAGAAGGCCCTTGTGAAAAGGGTCTCAAAGAAGACGCTTGTGGACAGGGCCTCAAAGAAGTCGCCTGTGAAAGGAGTCTCAAAGAAGACGCTTGCAAAAAGGGTCTCAAAGAAGACGCATGCAAAAATAGTACTATGCATAATGACGAGAAGGATGCTTCCCACACAAAATAAAACTCGCGTGCAAAAATATATAAAAGGATAGCGAGAACCCAAAGGGTCAACATATCCTTACAAGAAATCAAGGTGCACCAACAGACACGAATCACATGCAGTAGAGGAGTCCTAAAGGGAACCCTTTCAACTTAAAGCTATTGACCATAAGGACTTGCAGAAGATCCTCATGCGAAAAAAAAGAAAAAACTGGCTTCTCAAAGTCCCAGACTAATAAAAACAAGACTTCTCAAGGTCCTGTACTAACGAAAAGAGTGGACTTCTCAATGTCTCACACCAATGAGAGAAGGAGGCGAGCCTCACCATGTAAGAGGGTCTCGCTGTGCGAGACCATCTTGCATAGCGAGGTCTTCATCAACTAATAATGTTGAATGACACCTTTTGATGCCTTATATGCCTCCAAGTTTAATGCAAGTATCGCAGTCATGAAAAAGATGACAAACAAAGGCCTTCACGTGTTGACAGATGAAGGTTGAAGACTCAGAGGCAAGAAGGAAGGTCACCATTGTACCGATGCCCCCGAATAACTTGGTTTGTTGCCTCACATGTCAATGCTTAGTCCTTTTCATCCAGCACTTGATCATGCCCTCCAAAGTCTTTTCTCAAGTGCCATACAATTTCATCTATACTTAGTCATCTCGAGTGATCTCATGAATTATTAACAACATGCCATAATGCTCGACCACTCCCCCGTGGAGGTAATACATGACTGGATACAGATTAGTTGTCTTTCCACTCACGCGACCTTGACAACCCAGAGTGTGCCACCATTTTCACTAGCATCTACAAATTCTCACTGTCAACAACTTGGTTTACAAGAAATCACAGAGTCGTACCACCAGAACATAATAAATGTAGCATTATAACGAGTCTACAAGGATGCCTAAAGACCTCCTTATAGACTGGGGGGCAAGTGTGGATGCCAAAAATCCACCAAGGAAAAAATCTTTGATCCATGGTTGAAATACATGGCTAAGGGTCATTTAGTCCTACTATCGGGCTCAGGCCTATAGGTCTCAAGAGACCACGTTCTAGCCAACACTACCAACAGCCCACGAGGCCTTCGCCTCGCTGAAGACCAAATCGCCTTGCGTCTAGGTACCATGCACCCTTGTGCCTCACTGAACACCAAAGGCCTCGCACCATGGTCTCACACCAAGGGCCCCGCACCACGGCCTCGTGCGTGGAGCCTCGCCTCACTCCATGCACCTCGCGTCAGGTGGACGTCTCGTACAAGGAAGGCGCCTCGCACTTGGAGGGTGTCTCGCGCTGCCACCATGCCACGCCTCGCGTGCTGCGTCCACGCCGTGTGCCCAGCGAGACCACCACGCCTCGCGCGCTGCCACCACACCGCTTGCCCAGCGAGACCTCCATGCCATGCGCGCTGCTTCCACGCCGCGTGCCCAGCGAGACAACCACGCCTCGCACGCTGCCGCCACGCCGTGTGCCCAGCGAGACCCCCACACCTTGCGCACTGCCACCATGTCGTGCCTCGCCTGCTGCCTCCAAGCCGCATGCCCAGCGAGACAACCACGCCTCGCGCGTTGCCACCACGCTGCATGCCCAACGAGACCCCCATGCCTCGCGCGCTGCCACCACGTAGTATGCCCAGCAAGACGACCACGCCTTGCGCACTGCGACCACGCCAGTGCCCAACAAGACCCACACGCCTCGCGTGCTGCCATTTTGTCAGATCCCATTAACCTCTTAAGGCATGTAGCTCGCTGAAGAGGCCCTATCCCATTTTGGGGGAGGTGCCACTAGCAAGATGCACCTCACATGTAGGTTCCAAAGGAATTCCTTAGTATGCTTACTTAGCCAAATATTGAGGAGCTCAATACATAAATGCACCCCATTAAAGTTGTTGAGTGGATGGAATTCACGTACAAGTACGGAAGGTACAAACAAGACAAAAGGAACCAAGGTAGTGTACAACACCCATACCCTTCAAGTAGTGGCTGTATAAGAATGGTACATGGCAAGTACCCCCTTAGCACGCCCATGAGGTTCGTACCCAATAAGTAGTGGATGTACGACATGGTACCATGGCAGGAGTACTTTGGCAGACCCCTGATACATACTAGAGCCGACCACCACTCCTCCGACAACACTATAACCTACAGCCTGGATATGCAGCTCCATGTCTCTTCGGGACCACAATGTACCAAGAGCCATTAGAGCTCACCTATATATAGAGCCTCACTTCATCATTGATGGGAGGTTGGAAAATTCATTGTATACTCAGGCTATTAAGCAATATACGAATGTTTACTCCACTGTTGATCTGCATGTAATTTTTCCTTAAGTCTATTCTAATCCTTATCTAGCTATCTTCTTACTAACCTCTGAGTTTTCTGACCTAACATCGTTGACGAGTTCTCACCGTCAACACTAGGTATTTACATGTTTGTTTGATAATATGTAAATTACATGAAACTAAATAAAGATCCTGTTATATCTATTTCTTACACCTTCTACATTCCCTCATTTTCCAGAAGCTATTACCTTTGGTGCTGTCATCACTTTCTTGACCGAAAAAACCAAATTGTAAGTATCTTTATATTAGGTTTAAATTTCATCTTCTAATTTTTCAATAAGTTTTATGAAATTTTCCAGTGTATTTTCTTACTTTGGTTATGTTTGAGATTAATATGAGTATCTATTATGCCAAAAACAGTAGCACTAGGTCTAATTAGAAATAATGTACAAAAAGAAATAATTGATTTTCTAGGTTTTAAAAGAGATCTTCTGAGTGTATGTGTAAAAATTTGAGGGTTTTTAGGTTCAGTTCTAGGTGGCTTAAGGTTTACGATTTCTCAAAAAATTTT
Source organism: Humulus lupulus (assembly GCF_963169125.1). Classification (NCBI taxonomy): domain Eukaryota; kingdom Viridiplantae; phylum Streptophyta; class Magnoliopsida; order Rosales; family Cannabaceae; genus Humulus; species Humulus lupulus. The sequence goes on from NC_084802.1 coordinate 97,600,754, forward strand.
GTATTAAACCCCTATTTAAAAAGGTATTGGGTCTGACACGCGAATTCCGAAGTATTAGGGGTTTCCAAAGTTTACAGAACGTGGTCACTAACCGCGCATGCGCACACGCGTTGGTGCTAGGGAAAATCTTAGCTCGTATATATGTTAGGTTGAATAGATCAAGTTCAAACCCTTGGATTGCCATACTTTTATCACCGTAGCAAGGTTTTATCTTAGGTATCTTCTAACAAGCCGCTTTGTTTCCAGGCGAGCTAAATCATGGCCCACCAGAAGAAGTCAATGTCGAGCTCTTCTTCTCAAAGTAAGAGTAAGGGTAAGCAGATTGCATCTAAGATCCATATTCCCTACTTTGACCCAGCAGTGGATATGGATATCGTAGTTGACCCCAACGCCTTCTTTGAGGATGAACTCATCGAATCTCGGAGAAAGACCTTTCTTTTGCGCACCATCTACAAGGTGAATAAAATTTTGCTGAGTCACGGGATCGAGTAGGGGTCCGAGGGACTTGTTGCCCGCCCTCCACTAGAGGGATAACGGAGCTGCACTCCACTTTAGAACGACTTCGGGGCCTGGAGTGATGAACACTTGAAGGCAGGTGCCTTTCTCCCCTTGGACCAGTATTTCATAGATTTTTTGAACTACGTTGAACTGGTACAATTCCAACTCCCCCCAATTTCGTACCAATTTTTGGCGGGGCTAAAATACCTTTTTTTGAAGCACGAGTGGGACATTCCCACCCCTGCCAACATCATGTACTTCTTTTGCCTCAAGTCCAATCCATAATCAAAGGGACGAGGTGATGGCTTCTACTACCTCACTAGATTCCCCAGTACGACCTCCATCATTGACCTCCCCAGCCACTCGAATGACTACAAGGATCAATTCTTTATGTCAAACGGGTTCAAGAACTGCACCCATCAATATTTCAACCGTCCTCGTAAGTTTCTCAACTCCTTGAACTTTGTACTTGAATTCCTTTTCAACCAAGCTTAAACATATTTTGATTGAGTTGTTAATTTGTGCAGCTGAATATAAGAAAACGAGGAGGTTAGAGACCCTCATAGGTCAATATGAGACCCTGGCTTGTATTCCTGCCGAGGAGAAAAAAGTTTCAAATGGTGGTTAATGATGCTACCATGTTGTCCTGTAATCTGATCCGAAAAGATCAAACACTGGACATCAGAGCTTGAGGTCCTCTCCTCGAGCTCCCCCCCCAAGGAACTTATCCCTACCATTGAAGAGGCTGATGAAGAGGAGGAGGTTGTGCATATGGTATGCAAAAGAAAGGTCTTTGAAGATGGACAACATCTTGACCAAGGCCGAGCTGAATTAGGGGCAGCATCCGGCACCTCCGGCTAAGGTAACCCATATAGAGAATTGAACCAAGCTGTTACCAATTTTAGGCTAGTCCGTTTCAACCCAAGGGAGCTCGCGAGTCGACACCCAGTTGATCCTGACCTTAACGTCACCCTCTTTCAGTGTGTGGATCACTTGGTTGTTTGCTACGACCATAGCTACCCTCGATGTACTGTAGTGGTAGATAATACCCTTCATATTAGGTCAACTATTTTTGAGGAATACAATACAAACATTTTGTCGTGGCCTTCCCTTTGTCATGGTGTTTTTACCCTGGGTATTAGGCAGGCCGTGTCTAGTCCAGATGAGGAGCCTGAACCCTGTGGGTCCCAAAATGTAATAAAATTATAGTCTCCCCCTCTTTTGATTGTCCAAGAGTTAGAGGTTTTACCCAGCCCGGTTCGTAATCTAGAACCGATCATAGTAGTTTCCTCCTCTAGCTCTATTCTTTGCCTTGTATTACTCTGACTAATAATTTCATGGATCTGAATTTTTTGCTTGTCCTTTTGTAGGCGAAGATGTGGACTTGAAGCGCGCCTTCAAATCTACTGGGGCCAGAACTGGACCCATCATCAAGAAGGAGAGAATATCAAAGAAAAACACCTCCAAGGCTGGAGCTACCACCAGATCTCCTGCAAAGGATAAAGGTGCAAGCTCCACTAAAAAATAGCAGCAGCAAAAATAACTGCCAACTCAGGTAATTGAAGTTACCATTCTTAAGGCTCCTCATCCTCATCCTCCCAAAGTTGCTCCAGTTCCTCAAGTCATTCAGGGTGAGGCCCTATTTGCTCAGCTCCCAAACTCGCAGTCCATGGGCTTGCAGCTCCCAGTCAAGCCGCTCGATGTTGCAAGGATCCCGGAAGCACTTCGTGGCCCCTCCACGACATGGTGAATAACATGGTGGGTCATGCCAATCAAGTGAATGTTAAGGACCTGAGAGCCATAGAGGAGCGTTCCCTAGGGGACATCCTAGAGTCAACCTTGGGAATGAATCTGACTGTGAGTTATCCTACTCCCTGCTACGTTATTCCCCCCATTTTTATTTTCACGAGATAATCCTGCCATGTATTTTTCTTTTGTAGTCTTGTTCAACTCAAATCTGTGGCATCGCCCAGATTTGAGCTCAAAGAGATGAGGTCAAGGCCGCCCTGGCGGCATCCCAAGACAACGAGCGAGTCGCCAAGGAGCAGGTTATTGAGGTGAGCCAGCACCGAGACTAGCTACAGGCCGAGGTCGTCAGCCTCAACATGAAACTTGAGGAAGGCGATGTGCTCAAAAAGAAATTGTATGAGGTCAAAGACAATGCTAAGGAGGATGCCGTGAAGGCAAAGTAGGATGCCGAGCAGGCAAAGCTGGATGTTGCCGAGGCAATGAATGCCTTGGAGGAGATGCTATACAAGTGTTGGGCCTACAACCAAGAAGGGGATTTCTCCTTTCTGGATGATGAGCTTTGGAGGTGTTATCTTACCATGTTCTAGAGCCGACTCTCGCAAGAACCCTCCGAGACCGTGGAGGCGTCTGGAGCCACTGAAGGGGGCAACAAAGAGGTGACTTCACAAGGGGAAGTTACCGGAGTTCAGTGACATTCAGGACGCCCTCATCTCCTTTTTTGTGTGTTTTCTTTTTGTTTTATATCAGGTTTTTTACATTCCTTGTAATTAAGCTTTCAACAGATGAAACAATCGCCTTCAGGCTCAATTCGAGGTTTTTTGCTGCTCGAGTTATTCATATATTTATTAGTACATGTTCATTACTTTATCATCAATTTTTTTCCCCTTAACCCATTATCTTACTATAAATGAATTTTAAATCCTTGTACATTCGCAATCATAGGGCTTACCTTTAGATCGAGATAAACGATTGATGGCTCGACCAATTGATTCTGGCCGATGGCCTGGTTATATCGAAGAATTTGCCCGTCTAATAGTGTTATACCTGTTATGAATCAGGCCTTAGACCTGGTTTTGTCCAGGAGTTTGCTTGACCAATTAGCATTATACCTGTCAGGAATCAAGCCTCGGACTTGGTTATCCTAGTAGAATTCTAGGTTTTATTTCTTTGAGTTTTCTTAACATAGTTCGTATTCGAAATTTCTTAGAAAATTTGAGCTTTAAAAAACGTTTGAATATTCAATTTTCCAAATTCTAAGTTTTGAATTTTATCCAAATGTGCTAAATACTTTTAAAGACTCTTCAAGGGTTATATGACCCCCAAGTGATCATGATTTATGAATATTCTTGGTCGCTTTTACAAAATGAGCACGTGATACATCGCAAGAATAAGATAGAAATATTGGTTCTATGTTTAAATTACGTAGCAATCCAGTGCTATTAAAATAGAATGGCTTTTATAAATAAGCCTTATATGGAAAAATACTAAAAACATTAAAAATTAACAAAGTCATCCTATTACTGATAGTATTTTTTAAGATGTAGAACATTCCAGGTCTGTGGGACTAACTCTCCACTTAACTGATCTAGTTGGAAGGTTCCTTCACATAAAATTTCCACGATCTGGTATGGTCCTTCTTTGTTTGGCCCCAATACACCATCTTTAGGATCTTTACTTGCCAAAAACACCCTTTGAAGCACTAAGTCCCCCAGTTCGACTCTGCGTCATTTTACCTTCGAGTTAAAGTAATGAGTAATTCTTTGTTGATAATAGGCGAGCTGTAATTGTGACTCCTTCCATTTTCCTCGATCAGATCCAGTGATGTGTTGAGAAAGTCCTAATTTCGATCTTGAACAAAGGTTTTATGTCTATATGACGTCACTAGAGCTTCAATTGGGAGCATAGCCTCACTTCCAAAGGTTAAAGAGAAGGGAGTGTGCCCCGTGGAGGTACAATGTGAGGTCCTATAGGCCCAAAGTACTTGCAGGAGTTGCTCGGTCCATAGTCCCTTGGCTTCATGTAGTCGTTTCTTTGAACTCGCCTTTAGGGTTTTATTTATAGCCTCGACCTTTCCATTAGCTTGTGGTTACCGCACTGAAGAGAAACTCTTGGTTATGCCGTACTTCTCACAAAAGTTCGTGAAAAGATCACTATTGAACTAAGTTTTGTTGTCAGACACAATCTTCTCTGTGAGCCCAAAATGACATATGATGTTCTTTACGATGAAATCCAGGACTCTCTTCGAGGTTATGGTCACCAGAGGCTCAGCATTGACCAATTTGTAAAGTAGTTGACTGCGACAACTGCATAGCGAACTCCTCATTTTCTTGTTCGTAATGAACCAATCAGGTCGATCTCCCATACTGTGAATGGCCGTTATGTTTTTAGATGATCCTTCAACGAAGAGTTTTCACAACTCTTGCACTAGTTCCCTCATTGGAGGGTCCTAAAAACCTATGCATTCTGCCACAAAATCAGCAAGTGCTTGACTCTTAAGAAAACGTCCCGATGTTTCAGGATTTTGCAAGACCTGCCTTAAAGGTTTATCGATTAAGACGTGGATAGTGTGGGATTGGAAATACGGTCTGAGTTTTCTTGAGGCCAGGATCAAGCAGAACGTGAGTTTTTCTATTAAAGGATATCTGAACTCAGCTCCCAGAAGCCTTTTACTCACGTAGTACACCGGTTTCTGAGCCCGATTTTCTTCTTGAACTAATTCGGCGCTGACCACATTTTTTGTCACAACTAGGTATAAGAGCAAACATTCTCCAGTTGCGGGTTTCGATAATATGGGGGGTTCAGCCAAGTGAGTTTTCAGATTCTGAAATGCATGCTCACATTCTTTGGTCCACTCGAATTTTTTGTTTCCCTTGAACAAGTTGTAGAACGAGAGACACTTGTCAATTGATTTTGAAACGAAGTGGTTTAGGGACGCTACTTTCACAGTTAGGCTCTGTTGTAATGACCCAAATTCCTAATAAGGTTTAGGACCTTGATTAGGAGGCCGGGAGGGCCATAATTGATTATTTGTGCTATTATATGATTATATGCATGATTATGTGGATCATATTATTATATGATGATAAAGGCATGTATAGAGGTATATATTTTGGTTATGAGGGTATTTTGGTAATTTGGCTGTTGAGGGCATAAGCGTAAATATCCGTGATAAATGTTGAGACCACATTATTATGTGGATATATTTGTAGCTTGTGACTCGAGGTGATCCTAACAAGCGATTTAGCGGGAAAGTCACAGCGGAGATATATACCCGGCTTGGGGTGAGCTTGGGGATGTATCTGAGAATTTGGAAACATATTGGAAATAATTTGATAATGAGGAAAAATAGTTGGTGAATAATTAGATGATGGGAATTAAGTGGTAAATATTTAGGACACTTGAGGAATTAGTGGGAATTGAGAGCAATGACTAAAATGCCCTTAGGATGTTTAAAAGCTTGGTTTAATTGGGAGGGAAATATGGTCATTTGACTATAAGAGATAAGTAACATCTACCTTTATGCCTTAGTGGAATTGTTAGAAAGTGTGAGAAGCTGAAGGAAAGAGAAAGAAGGAAAGACAGAAGGAAAACAGGGACTTTTCTTCTCCATTCGTTTTGTTCTTTCCTCACCATTTCTTGTGAGATTTGGAGCTGGGATTTTAGAGAAAGTTCAGGTTGCAGTTTGGGGCTAAGGAGTTAACAGGGATTGGTTACTCAATTGAGGTAAGGTTTAAAGGGTTTTGTTGACTTTTCTGAATTTTGCTAGAATAGATTTCTAAACTTGAGGCTTTGGATGGAACTTAAGGGAATTGAGCTTTGGGGATTGAGGAGCTAAGGACAAGAGGGATATTGGAGACAACCTAAGTTTGGCTCTCCATAAAAGGTACGGATTTCTGGGTTTTGTTATCTTGAATTGCTTGGTAGTTGCTGGTTTTCAGATGAGTTCTTGAGTTTTTGAGTTCAATGTTTATTTTCTTAGCTTGATGATGATTGTGGCTAAGTTTTGGGTTGTTGGGTCATTTGTGATGAGATATAGGTGATGGTAGACTCAATTTGGTGTGTAGTTGAGGTTTGGAAGGGTTCCAAGGGTTTTTGGTTCTAGAAAATCGAAGAAGGGAAAAACAGGGTGTTGCTGGTCTGTGACTAGCGCTGTAGCGCTAGCCTTTGAGCACTACAGCGCTAGCCTTGGGCTTTCTAGGTGTTTTTGGCTCTGCTAGTAGCGCTGTAGCACCCTCTTTAGAGCGCTGTAGTGCTACCCTGTTCCCAGAAAGGGGTTTTTGGGTTATTTCTTAGGGTTTTTGGCCGGGGGCTCGAGGTTTGATTCCACCACCCCGTTTGGTGGAATTAGGGCTTCCTGGGGACTCGGGGTTGGTCTCAAGGATAGGTTTTGGATTTGAGGTTTAGTGATGATTCTGATCTATGGCTATGACTAGGTGCGCGCTAAGGTTCAGAAGGGATCGTGCTTGAGGATCAAATTGAATGAGTTAGTGAAATCTAAAGGTAAGAAAACTGCACCGATTATGTGGTTAGGTTGGGACTAAGTGTTCCCTCTATTTGTATGCATTATTATGTGATTATGATGGGACTAAAAGCTCCCAATATTTGTGTGATGTTATAGATGGTATTATGCCATGGGACATAAGATAAACGGCCTAAGGGTGCCGTAAATAATATTTGCGCACATGGCACGGCTCGGACACTGGTAGCCGAGGACAGCTTATTAATCACTGAGCTCGGTTAAGCTGGCCAGAGTCAGTGGGTATTACACTAGGGGCGGCCTAAGTGAGCCGAAGACAGTGGGTTAAATGGAGGGAGCGGCCTAAGGGTGTCGACTCTAAATATTGTGTAATGATTGAGATAAACTGTTGATTATGCATTTGATTGTTGTTGCAATCTGATAAATATGATATGTTGATTATCTGGATGACAAATTGTTAAATTGTCGATTGATATCACTGATTAGGTGAATGTTATGAATTGCTAAATTCTTGGTTATGCATTGTGAGATATTTGGTTATTGATATTGATCATGCCATGCTGTTATGTTTTCTTGCTGGGCCTCGCTCACGGGTGCTATGTGGTGCAGGTAAAGGCAAGGGTATGTAGATTCAACCATGAGTTGGAGATCTATGGGGGCGAGGTGTACATTGTCAGTTGCTCGGCCACCACGATCGAGGGAGTGTACAGGGACGGAAACCTAAAATGTGTATTTTTCCATTAGAGTGGCCTGGATTGTTTATAACTTCTGAAATTTTTATAAATATGTCATTTAAACCCTGTTTTGAGATTCCCTGTGCTAAACTGTCATTTTTATTAAAATAACCTGCTTATGACCAAAATCTTTTATTCCTAACCCAAGTTAATGATGTTAGATTCACATTTTGTTTAAATGACTTTTTTTAAACACACAGTGTAACGGTCTTGGTTACCTAGGGCATTACATCTGTACTTCTTTACACGACCTAGGCGAAGACGTTTCTAATAACGGCCTAATCTTCTTTGGGTTCGCCTCTATTCCCCTTGTGTACACTATGAAGCCCAAAAAATTTCCCGACGAAACTCCAAACGTGCACTTCTAAGGGTTTAGCTTCATGTCATATTTCCTTAGCAAGCCAAAACATTCTTCCAGATCGGACACATGGTTACTGCCTGTCTTTGATTTAACTAGCAAATCATCAACATACACTTCTGTGTTTTTTCCGATTTGGTCAACAAACATTTTGTTGAATAGTCGTTGGTATGTTGCACCAACATACTTTAGCCTGAATGACATAACCTTGTAGTAGTATACGTTATGCCCAGCCATGAAGCTAGTGTGCTCTTGGTCTATAGGGTTCATCACAATCTGGTTATATCCATAATATTTGTCCATGAAAGACATGAGCTCGTGACTGGCTGTTGCGTCTACCAACTGATCGGTTCGAGGTAGTGGAAAATAATCCTTAGGACAAGCCTTATTGAGGTCAGAGAAGTCAATGCAAGTTCTCCACTTTCCATTGGGCTTTGGGACCAAAACATGGTTAGCAATCCAGATTGGATATTTTGCTTCCCTTACGAATCCACACGTAAGTAAGCGAGCTACTTCTTCCTCTAAAGCTTCTGATCGCTCATTCCCAATTAGCCTTTGTTTCTATACCTTTGCAGGAACAATACCTGTCCGGATTTAGAGTATGCATTATAACATTTAGATTGATTCCCACCGTATATTCATGTGACCAAGCGAAGACATCTAGGTTATTTCTCAAAAACTCGACCCGCCCCTTCTACCTTTCGGTTCCAAGATTCTTTCCAACCTTAACCACCCTTAAAAGTACTTATGGGTCGACAAAGATTTCCTCGAGATCCTCCAATTCTTAGAGCTCAGACCTATCTTCACCTAATTTTGGATCAATGTCATCCTGTTGGGCGACCTCGTTACCTCATTCCTGAGGTTCTTCCACCCTATGTGAAATTTCCATTACCCGAGGCTCCTCACCCCTTCAATGATGACCATTTCTTTCGGCCAAGGTTGGGATTTTCCCTTCATGGTAATGTTATAGAAATTTTTGGCAGTGAGTTGATCTCTTCTTACAGTACATATACCTAAGGTCGAGTGGAATTTCATTGCTACATGTCAGATTGAGGTGATAGCCTCAAAAGTCATCAGAACAGGTCGTCCCAAAATTGTGTTGTATGTGACCGGACAATTGATTATGATGAACTCGAGAATTTTAGCAACAGCTCGCGCATCATCCCCTAGCATAACTACGAGCCCGATCGTCCCTATGGGTGTTGTTCTTTCTCTTGCGAATTCGTATAGGGTCATTGAGGTCGCCTTAAGATCGGCTATAGACAACCCCATCTTTTCTAGGGTGGACCTGAATAACATGTTTACAGAGCTCCAATTATCAATAAATATCATCCGTACTCTTTGATTGGCGAGCTGAATGGTTATCACCAGTGGATCATTATGCAGGAACTGGACATGGCTAGTGTCTTCTTTCATGAAAATGACTGGTTGTTTCTCCAACTGCTGTTGTTTTGATAATCTTTGCTTTGGAATGAACTCAGTGCCATTGTGGGTTTTTAGCTCTTGTATGTAGCTTTTTTGGGCCTCATTACTCGTGCCCGCCAAGTGAGGTCCTTTGACGATAGTGGTTATATCCCCCCTTATATTGGAGGGGGGACGATTTGGTTCCCATGATCTGGTTGAGCCTGGGGTTGACTGACCATATTTTTTAGAGTTAAATGAATATTTTTCTCAGCTGACTAATTGGGAACTACTCGGTTTGGGCATATTGGGCTAACGACCGAGCCAGGATGAGAGTCTCAATCTCATCCTTTAGCTGACGATAATCATTTGTATTATGGCCGATGTCGTTGTGATATCGACAAAATTTGGCGGGGTCTCTCTTGGCCCTCTGGTGTCTCAAGGGCTCCAGTTTTTTCCATGGAAGGTGATTAGAGTTTGCCAGGAAGATACGTTCTCGTATATCTGTCAAGTCGGTATAGGCGGTGTAGACAGACTTGTACTTTCCACCCAGTTTGTTCTTTTTGTTTCCATTCTGGTTGCTCTCACCAATCCCCTTCCGCTTATTGCTCCTTGTCTGGTAATTCTGGGTAGTGGGTTATTCCAGAAAGAAGTTGTACTTTTTACCAGCGGGTTGGACAAAGGTCTGGCTGGTTCATGTGACAACAAATTGTGCCTGCAGATTTATCCACTCCTAAGCCCGAGCCAGGTATTCATCTACACTCTTTTCTCATTTCCGTTGGAGTTCTTTCCATAAATCTCCTCCTATTGTAATCCATGTCCTCATAGCCATGAGCTTGGAGTTGTCATCAACATCCCTAGCTAGTGTTGTTGCATTGGTGAACTGGTTCACATATGCCTTCAGGGACTCACCAGGTTGTTGTTTAATGTTAGCCAACGAAAAGGCTTCAACGCGAGTTTCCTTCGTAGCTCGGAATTATCTCTTACACTCGAAAGAAATTTTTTTCCACGAGGTGATTGAATATTTGTTGTACTTGTTCAACCATAATCTGGTCGGTCCAAATAGTGCCGCGGGGAACAAAATACATCTTAAGTCAAAACCGACGTTGTGGGCCATCATTAATGTGTTGAACGTCCCGATGTGATTGGACAGGTCAGTGTTGCCATCATATGCGAGCATGGTCGACATCCGAAAGACAATAGGATACGGAGTTGCTACAATATTAGGGGTAAAAGGCTCGAACTCCTCATCGGAATCACACTCATCAACTCTTTTTCAAGATAGGAGTCTCTTCATCTGTTCTTCCATTAAGGCCAGACGCTCAAGGGTTGCATCCTTGGCATCTAGGTTATTTGGAAGCTGATTATCAACCCCTATCCTTTTGTATGCCTTAGATAGGTTGTTTTCCCTCCATGTTTGAGCTTGGTTAGGTGGGACATTCCCATTGTCGCATACAATAGACGTATCTCCCCTGGAATGAGTATATCTCAAATCCTCATGGTGAACTAGATATCTTCTTTGTGAATTCAAATGATCACACAAGTCGATATGTGTTTCAGAACGAAGACTTCGTGCAGAGCTCAAGTAATTCCTCAGGTCGCTCTCATGCCTGCCTTCGTTGTGGATCTCTGTCCACTAACTTCGATTAGTGAATCTTACAGCTCGTGGCTAGGATCAAGGACCTGGATTATTAGCATGAGGTCGTGGGATATAGATGTCCTATGAGGGAGGAGGATTTCTCCTGCCATCCCCTCGAGCTGGAGCATTCCTCTATGGGCGAGGTGGTGTTGGATGTCGAGCGGGTGACGACAGATGTCTTATTGGTGAAGCTATCCTCGTTCCATCAGGGCGAGGTGGTGTTGAATTTTACCCGAAACATTCATAGAATCCCTATAAATAGAGAGGGAATGGACTGATAAAGAGGGAATTTTAGGTATGTAAAAGCTCTGTAACGCCCCGTGTTTTGGGCACGTGATAATAGAAATTCATATCAGAATTTTATTTCCATAATATATATCATACTGTGGTTGTATTACGATTTGAAAATGAAAGTTGATATTAAGATGTGGCATTATTATAAATTTAATTGACTTTTGGTCAAACTAAGAATTTCGGTCCCGGACCGAAACAAAATCATCACACAGGTAAAATTTCAAATAATAAATATTGGAAAATAAATAATTACGGTGAAAACATTTACATTTGGCATAGGAATATTATGAGAGAATTTTAAATAAAAATTTGTAGGAAAGCATCCTAATTTTTTGAGAGAAAATGCTTATTTGGCCTTATTCGGATAAATAAATTAAAACGATTTCCACAAATGCTATAAGAAGACTTTGGTGATATTTTGGGTGGCTATATTTAGATTTTTATCATGTTTTATTGGGCTTTAGGTTTAAACCATCATTGAGTCTTATTTTTGGGCTCAACCACCCCTTAAGTGGACATTTAGGCATATTTCAAAAGGCACTCATGCCAAAATCCTAGAATGCACTGTAGTTTTAAGTTAATTATTTAAATCAAAATGGGAAATTAATTTATCATTAGGATGTGACTGAGTGTATTTGGCTAATCACATGTTGTGGTCAACTCTAAATAGTGTCATGTGACACTTGTTGAGCCTAGGAAGCCACTCCACACCAACCCACATCACATAACCCATCCTCACACTTGGTAGCCACCCTACTCCCTGTCTCTCTCATTTCTTTCAATCAAGCTTTGAAAAATTCAGAGCACTCTCTTCTCTCTCCCTTTCAATTTCATTGCTCTCGCTCACTCTCTTGTTTCCTCAAGGAATCCTCCATGGAAGCTTCAGAAACTAAGTTTCAAGGTGAGTTCTTGTACCCCTTCTTCTTGTTCTTCTATATGTTGAAGCCTAGGGCTCCATTTGTGCATTGTGATATCTATGTTTTAACCATGTTTTTAAGGTCTACAAGCTCAAGGCAGTCACAAGTCTCTCAAGCTCAGTTAGAAGATTGCATGCAACCTAGATCATCAAGGACGTAACCAACTAGTTTTGAAATGTCCATTTCTTCCGTTGTGTCCATCTTTTCCTTAGGGTATGATTTGACTTGGTGATGTTTTGGGAGAGCTTTGAAGGTATTAAAGGATAGTGGTGAGGCCCGAAACCTAGGAGGATCACACACAACCAAAACCTAGAGCAACTAAGGTAAAACTCTAGTGAACTTTAGTTTATGTTTTGTACAAGCTTAGGAAATTTGTTTTGCAGGAGTGTGTCATGTGTTATGTTCTTCATTTGTCCTGTAGTATTTTTTTTTTATGTATGGTTTATACGTCCATGGTGATAAGGTTTTTTTTTAGCTTGGAATCCAAAGTTCCACTAAGTTGTATGCTCTTATGCATGCTGCCAATGTTTTTGACTTTATTTCCAAAGGGTCAAGCACTGCCATAACCTAGTTGGTGACAGACTTTTGGTGAAAACTTTCACCTAGTTAAAATGTGTATTTTTGACTAAAAATTGGTATGAAACTTCTTAGAATATCTAAGAATAGCTCTGTAAAAATTGGGAACATTTTGGTCTAAAGATTTAAAATGGAAGCCTTCGAAAGTAAGTTTAAAAGGATATTCAAAAGTAGGCTTAGATTTTCACCTTAACTAAGTAATAGGAATATTTCAAACACCTTTTAATGGAATACACTTATAATGTTAAGACTCACCTTAAAATAATTAAATATATAATAATAATTAAAATGGGGTCCAAACCTATTTTTTCCAAAAAAATTAAGGGGAAAAACAATTCTTTTCTAAATAAATCTTAAGAGATTTTGAAGTATAAATTAATTATTCTATGAGCTAATTAAATACACAAGTTAACTTATTTTCCTTATTATTGAGTATTAATTGAGCAATTTTCTTCGCCACTATTTGTTAAGGGGATTAAGCTAGGTACATCATTAGTGCTCTACATTTTGATGAACCAGCTAGGGTTGAGAATAGAATAAATCTTTGAAAGTAATTAGGGTCAAACCTTTCTAAAGATTCTAAGGTTCTCGAGGGCTTAGAGGGAAGGTTTGAAAAACCAATAACGAATTATTATACTAGTTCAATATTTTCTATATTGATCTTAATGCCCAAAGAACACTTAATAATTATTAATCACCATAATGAATCCGAGTGTAATGTATGTCTAACTACAGTACTTTCTAATCGAGGACGGGACCTCTAGTAGAAGAAAATCCTGCATATTTCTAAGGACTACTGTAAGTCAACCATGAAATGCGTTATGGAACGAAATCACTCGAGCAGTAGGACTAGCGAGAATTGGACTTAGGCCTCAAGCTGAAAAACCTGGGATGGAGCAAGCTCATGTATCGGCATAAGCCTCCGGAGATATGGAACAAATTGTGGAAATGCATTGACGATGGAAGGTCAAGTGGTTCAAACTTAACAAGGTCAAAAAAGATAAGAGAACACGGAAGCTCGTTAAACACGGATGATCAAAGCACTGCTTTAACAGCTTCAGTTAGTACCCGATAATGTCCAGAACAACCCTAGTTAATTTGTGGCTGGAGAACAAGACAAGGAGTAACCACAACAAGTAGACACTAGAAATACTGGCCCAAAGTCATATGTGGAGGCGATAGGACAAGCTATTCGCTGGTATTCATGTGATAGAATGGAGAAAAGAGAATACTGAAAGAAGACGAAAGAAAGTATAATACTAACAACTTGGGACATTTTTAATTTAGTTAAAATAGACTAGGAAGGAGATTTATCCTAGGTTTACCCACAATCTAGGAGACGGAGTAATCAAGGTTTCTCGAAGTTAGCCAATAGTGGCAATAATAAGAGGAAATGAGGCTTTGTTAACTAGGGATGAGCTAATCTCAACAAGCAATTTAGGCATGATTTTATGTATTGATCTACAATGAATGCAATCTATGCTATCAGTGTGAGTGAATTGTCGTAAGTACTAACTGTTGTAATTGCAAGAAATTGAAACACTTTTCCAAGGAATGCCTGAACCTATACATAATATTTGTGGCATGTTCTTACACTCGGGAGAGGATATGGTGGTGCGATTTTGGGTTAGAACTGTACCAGTTAGGGTAGATGGTTGTCAATGGAAAATCGTATAACTATTAGTATTGAACCTAGATGAGTTTGGCGTCATATTTGACATGGATTAGTTCACCAAATATGGGGCGATTATCAATTGCAAGTGTAGAAGAGTAGCCTTCACTCTAGCGGGAGAGCAGCCGTTTGTATTCAAAGGCACACCCAGGGAAAAGAGATGGACAATGATCTCTACATTAAAGGCGAGGAATTTTTTTTTAATAAAGGATGCTTTGGAAATCTGGCGAGTGTAGTGGATAAGGACAAGGAGACAAAGATTTAACCGACGGATGTGCCGGTAGTATGCAATTTCCTTGAGGTATTTCCCAAGGACCTTATAGGAATACCACTAGGCTGAGAAATCATGTTTGAAATAGAGCTAACTCTGGGAACAACATTGATCTCGAAGGCACCATATCGGATGGCACCAATTGAGCTCAAGGAATTGTAGCCGCAATTGCAAGAGTTGCTGGACTAGAAAAATAAAATAAAGCCATTCCCCATTGGGAGCCCTGGTCTTGTTCGTGAAGAAAAAGGACAACTCCATGGGAATGTGCAACGATTTTCGAGAGTTGAATAATGTGACAATCAAGAACTGATACCCACTACGGAGAACCGATGACTTGTTCGATCAATTACAAGGGGCATCTGTATTTTTGAAGATATATTTGCAATTCGGGTACCATCAACTAAAGGTGAAAGAGTCGGACATAACAAAAAACAATGTTTCGATTACGTTACTGTCACTATGAGTTTGTAGTAATGTCCTTTGGACTCACAAATGTGCTCGAAAACTCTATGAACCTTATGAACCGTGTGTTCAATGAGTTTATGGATAAATTTTTTATCATTTTTATAAATGATATCCTCGTATACTCAAAGAACTGGCAAGAGCATGCTGCACATCTAGAGATGGTTCTCCATCTGTTGAAAGAGCAGAAACTCTATGCCAAATTTTTGAAATGTGAATTTTGGCTAGAAGAGGTGGGTTTCTTAGGCCACGTAGTGTCTGAAAAAGAAAAATCAATGGATCCAGCAAAGATTAAGGCGGTAAGTTAGTGAAAACCACCATAGAATGCTCAAGAAGTAATAAGTTTTCTTGGATTGGAAGGATATTATAGGTGGTTTGTTGATGGTTTTTCAAAAATATCCACGCCTATGACTACTCTTACATGTAAGAACGCTAAATTCATGTGGACAAAAAAATGCGAGAAGAGCATCCAAGAGTTGAAGAAGAGATTGCCGATTGCCCTGGTACTAACATTCCCCAACGACATGGGGGGATATGCCATTTATAGTGATACATCAGGGCAAGGAATAGGGGAGGTATTGATGCAACATGGTAATGTGATAGCTTATGCCTCCCAATAATTGAAGAGTTATGAGAAGAATTAACCGACGCACGATTTAGAGCTGGTTGCAGTGGTGTTCACATTATAGATATAGAGACATTACCTCTATGGAGTTGAACATGAGGCATCAATGGTGGCTTCAGTTGTTCAAAGATTATGACTGTGATATCCTATATCATCAAGGAAAGGCCAATAAGGTGGCGTATGCCTTAGGCTGGCAACTGATTTCCTACGTGATGATGGTGAGAGAAACTCTACAGGAATTACAAATCGACATCTCCGTATTGGATTTAGAGATAGTAGTCAGTAAACTGGCGAATCTCTAGGTACAACCAACCATCATTGAGGAAATTCAAGGAGGGAAACTTGCCAATCCATGGATACAGCGACTGGTGTACGAATCGTTAAAGAAATTGTGGACAGGATTCCAGATCTCTGATGATGGGTGTTAGGGTTTAAGGGCATGATTTGTGTTCGAGATGACGATGAGAATAAGAGACAGATCTTTTATGAGGCACACAATGCACCTTATGCAAGGCACCTGGGAACCACAAATATGTAACAAGATTTGAAGAAGTACTTCTGGTGGCCAAGGATGAAGATGGAGGAGTGGAATATGTGTCATAGTGTTTGTCATGCGAATAGATGGAAGCAGAACACCAAGAACCGGCTGGGTTGTTGCAACCTTTATAAATTCCCGAGTGGGAGTGGGAAATGGTGACATGGATTTCGTCGCAGGTTTACCAGCCACTCCAAAGGGGCAAGATATGATCTGGGTCAATGTCTACTGAGTGACCAAGTCAGTCCATTTCTTACCAACAAAGAAAATTGATTTTGCTGACAAGTTGGCACAGTCATATTTCTCAGAAATAGTGATATTACATGGAGTGCCAATATCAAATTCCCAGCTTAGTTTTAGGGGCACATCCCCACCATGACAGATGTTTCACATCTGCATTTTGGAAGGAAATGTAAAAGGACTGGGGACCCAACTAAAGTTTAGCACTGCGTTTCACCCCTAAACGGATGAAAAAGTGAGCAGACCATCCAAACCCTAGAGGAGAGTGTGTACTCGACTTCCAAGGTTCATGGAATGGAAAACTCTTATTAATAGAATTTGCGTACAATAATAGATACCATGACTCGATCAAGATGGGACCATACAAGTCACCCTACTGAAGAGAATGTTGATCTTCAATACATTGGCATGAAGCAAAAGAAAGAAAATTCTCGGGATCTAATGAAGTCAATCAAGTTACTGAAGATATTACAAAGATACAACAACAGTCACAGACTTTGGTTGATCGACAATGCAAGTACGCAGACCGTCAGAGAAGGCCATTGACTATTGAAGTAAGAGATAATGTGTTGTTTAAAGTAGTGTCTCTCAAAGGGGCTATGCATTTTGGTAGAAAGGGAAAGCTCAGCCCATGGTATATCACACCTTTCGAGATACTAGAAAGAATTGGGGAAGTGCCATATAGTTTAGCATTGCCATCTGTCTTATCTCTGGAACATGATGTATTTCATGTATCCATGCCGAGGAAATATATTGATGACCCTTATCATGTACTCACCTATGAGGAATTAAGCGTTGATCCAAAGTTCTGATATGAGGAGAAGCTAGTGGCGATCTTTGATCGAAAGGACAAAGTGTTGAGAAACAAGTCCATACCCTTGGTTAAATTGTAGTGGTGTAACCACAGAATCAAAGAGGCAACTTGGGAACCTAAAGAAATGACTAGAGAGTTGTATCCTCACCTACTTTGAGTTTCATAGACAAAACTTTTATAAATTGCAGGTATTGTAACGCCTCGCATTTTGGGCACGTGATAAGAGCAATTCGGATCAGGATTTTATTTCCATAATATATATCATACTTGGGTTGTATTACGATTTGAAAAAAAAATTCAAATTAAAATGTGACATTATTATGAATTTAGTTGACTTTTGGTCAAACTAAGAATTTCAGTCCCAGACCAAAACAAAAACTATACACGGGTAAATCTCAGAAAATAAATAATTATGGGGAAAACATTTACTTTGGGCATAGGAATATTAAGAATGCAGTGAGGGAATTTTAAATAAAAATTCTTAGGAGAGAATCCTAATATTCACTAGTACAAAAATGGTTATTTGCATCAGCTCCCAACTGCCACAATTGATTTTTTGTTTCAGTTTTAAATGTGACGCGAAATCTCATGATGCAAACTAGCCTGACATTTGCGTCAGTGGAGCATTGACGCAAACCAGACATTTGTGGCAGTTCTCCACTGACGCAAATCATTTGCATCAATGCTCAACTGCCACGAATGCCAGGGTTACGTCAGTGCTCCACTACCACAAATGTCGGGTTTGCGTCAGTGCTCCAATGATGCAAATTCCAGACTGGCTTGCGTCAGTGGAAAACTGACACAAATGCTAAAAAATGTGATTTTTTTGCATCATTTAGGAATTTCCATATAATGTTTTAACCAGAGAAATTGCAAATGTTTTTGCCAATTCCCCTGGCCTATATGATAAAAAAAACAGAAGTAGAAATAAACAAACAACGTCAAAAATAGAAAAACCAGTAGTTTAAACATAAAAATAACACCATAAATCAATAAAACGTTTGTATATTTAACATTTTTTTTTATTAAAATCTACAAAAGTAATTAAGATTTCAAAGTTAATCTATGTATATAATTATAACTATTGTATTCTAAATTTCTAAGTATTAAACTCTTAAACTAAAATTTCCTCACCAAACTTGCTCATTTGCTAATTGAGATACGCTAAAATTGATTCAGTCCACTCATCCCATATCTTTTAGATTTCATTAGTCGTACATGGTGTTGTATTCTTAATCTATTTATGAAATATTTAAAATAGTAAGTTAGAATTCATCCAAATAAAATCATAAGCGATATTTTAAATAAAATTTAAAGGGTAAAATAATACCTCATTTTTCAAGTAAGTCTTAGGTCTAGGCTGTGAAATCAATTCTCTAATAAACTTCATAATGTAATAGCCACACTCGGTAGACCCAGTTTGGTTTCGACACTATTACAACATAGTTATCCAAATGTAAGTATCATATTTAGCAAGTTATTATAATAAAAATATGTCAAAAACTTTAATAAGATAAATAATAATTTAGTTAGTTTAGGAACACAAACTTATACTTTAATAGACTCTTTTTGTAATGCCCCAAATTCCCTAATGTGGCTTAATGCTTGGTTAGGGGGCCAGGAGGGCCATAATTGATTTAATATGCAATTATGTGATTATATGCATGATTATGTGAATTATATTATTATATGATGATAGTTACATGCATGTGGGCCCACTTCTTATTAGAATGGCATTCTTGTAATTTTGGCCCGTTAAGGGTATATTTGTGTATTTATGTGAATGTTTAGGATTTATGGGTGAGACCACATTATTATGTGGATATGTTTGAGCTATTCGACATGAGACGATCCTAGAATTCAAGTTAGCGATTTTGTCAAAATGGGCTCAATTATCGGGATATTGGGTAATGAGAATGATTATTTGATGATATATTGAGAGTTAGTGAGATTAGGAGGAAATTCTGGGAATTTTGACTATTTGACCCTCGGGGGCGTTATTGGGACATCGAGCATTAGGATTTACTTGAGGTTACTTAAGCTTGAAGTAACTTGTCAAAAGGAAAATACGTTCAAACACTTTTTCTCTTTCTCTCGTTATCCCTTTTTATTATTCGTCACATTTTCGAAGGAAACTTGAGTTTTAGGACTCAAATTCAAGCGAGGATCGAGTTATAGCGATTCTAGGGAAGATTAGAAGCTTATTAACTATATAATTTAGCGAGAAACGACTCAATCAAAGGTAATCCAAGCTTTAAGTTTGGAGTTTTTGAGTTTCTAAGCTTTGAATTGGAATTTATGTGTTGATGAGTTTTTGAGTTGTTTGAGCTACGAATTTTGGTGGTTTTGGATCATTGGAATGTTTGGGAACTTTAATTTTGGGATTTTGATATGTTTGATTGGGTTTTTGGAATGATTTGAAAGGGGGAAAATGAAGGTTTTTGGCTGAGTTCCAGGTGGGGCTGCGGCCCAAGCTTAGTGAAGATGAGAGAAAAAGCTGCAGGGCATTCGGGCCACGGTGCCTGGGAGGCGGGCCATGGCTCAGAGGTGTGGGGCCATGACGCTTAAAAACAGGTTGGGCCAAAATTGTGTTTTAATCATTGGAACTCAAACCTACGGCCTCAGGAATGTTCCTACTACTCGGTTTAGTAGAATTCGATGTCCTGGAGGCTAGATCTTGGTCTGGGAACCTTTTATTACTTATTTTATTGATGCGATTTTATATTTTGTTATGATTAGGTGACCGCTAAGGGGCCTAAGGGCTGATCGTTCTCAAGGGTTGTTATTTTATTATTTCATGCTCGAACCAGAGGTAAGAGAACTGCACCCAATATGTGACATGCATGGTTATTGATGAGGCATGTTGAGTGCTCAATATATGGACATTGATTGAATTGTAAATACTTAGCAGCTTTTCTTATCTGTATATGCTGCTGACTTATTAGTCAGAAACGACATTGGTGTTAGTACTGGTTGTGATGTCTTGACTTATTAGTCATGATCGGCAGTGGTACTGAGCATTGGTCATATGGTATTGGCTTAAGAGTCAAGAATTACATTAATGTGTTTAACACAAGTCGAAATGATTAGATCTAATCAACATGAGCATTAAATGCTTGACCGACCTCAACGTCGAAGAAAACTAAAAGCGCTTGTCTGGTCTAAAGGCTAGTTACTTAGAGCCAGGGCCAAAAGGCTAAGGTGACTGGAACGTCACATGGTTTAGGGAGTGGATCCCCAGAGATGGACTCATTAGTCATCTATTCAAGGAGAGGATCCCCAGAGATGGACTCATTAGTCATCTATTCAGGGAGCGGATCCCCAGAGATAGACTTATCAGTCATCTATACTGAGATAGACTAATCAGTCGTCCAAACAGATATAGACTTATCAGTCATCTATACAGAGATAGACTTATCACTCATCTATACAGAGATAGACTATTAATCATCAATTATTTATTGATATTGTACATGCACTAATAAGTTTTTTGCAGGTAATGGGAAAGAAAAGCTCACGGGTGCTATGTGGTGCAGGTAATGGGAAAGAAAAGCTCACCCAGCCTTGAGTGGAGAGCTTAGGTGGCGATGTGTACATATGCACCCGCTTGACCACAATGGCCAAGGTGTTTCTCAGAGGAACTAGGAGTTAACCCTATTTTTGCCGCTTAGGCAGTGGGTTGTAATTTTTACACTGTAATGACCATTTTGGATTGTAAATAACTTTGTAAGAACTTTTATGGGCCCATGTGCAGTTTAACATTTTAAATAAAATATATCCATTCCTTTTTATCAAGATTTTCACCCTAGCCTATTAATAACACCTACATGGACGTTTATAACCTAATGACCTGTTTAGCGAGTTAAACACTATTTAAAGTCCACAGTGACAGTCTTGGAGTAATTAGGGTGTTACAACTTGGTATCAGAGCGTGCCAAGGTTTAGGGTTCCTGTAGATTGGTTGGGCATGTACACTCGTCATTGAAGACAAGCTCAACTCATGGTGTTGTAACTATTTATGTGGTTATGTGTTTAATTGCTTAAATAGAATATAAATTCTCTACCTGCATGTATGAGATACATTAATAAGGCTGGGCCTTGATTGCAGCATTATAAGCAAGAACGTGCTTATTAGCACTGATATTGCTAGATCATGCTTATTAGTATTGTGGAATATCTGCTTGATCTTGGACCGTGAGGCAGCAAGAGGTTTAGTTATCACTACCTACCTGGCCGTATTGATTATTGCAGCAAGGTTTGAGTTGTAAGTATGATTCCAAGGTAGACAGATTCATTAGCTGGCTAGGATGATCAGGGCCAGAATGATAGACATGGTCAAGAGAATGACCAGAGTCAGATTCCCCAGGCAGCTCCTGAAAACTAGCAACAATTTTTTGCTGATTTGCAAGCTAGATTAATGATGCAAGAAGAAGAAATCTGCCTCTTGAGACAACAACAGATTCCTGCAGGGAACATTTTACTAGAGGCACCCCCTGTAGTTGTGCCAACATTTGAGCAGTTGCTAGAGGCTAAAAGTAAATGGGAACCTCTTTATGGAAGGTTCAAGAAACAACACCCTCCCGTTTTTTAGGGTGGTGCAGATTCAGCTAAGGCTGAGCAGTGGGTGAGCATGGTTACCACCATCCTTGACTTTATAAGGGTGTCTGGTAATGAAAGGGTGGCTTGTGCCACATATATGTTTCGGGAGGCTGCCCGATTTTGGTGGGAAGTGATATCCCAGACAAGAAATGTAAATGCCCTGAGTTGGGAAAAGTTTCAAACCCTGTTTAATGAGAAATACTATAATGATGTCATCAAGGCTGCAAAAGCTGAAGAGTTCAGCAAATTACTTCAGGGGAGTCTGTTAGTGACTGAGTGTGCCTTAAAGTTTGACATACTAGCCAAGTTTGCAATGGAATCGGTGCCCACTGATGGGACCAAAAGGGAGAGGTTTCTCCAGGGGCTACAACCTAGAATAACCTGTGATGTTTGTATCACCACTGTGGCTGGAGTTACTACTTATGCACAGGTGGTTGAGAAGGCGCTCACTGCTGAGAGCGCAGAAAACAAGATCTAGCGGGACAATGCATCCAGAAGAGAGTTTAGGAGTGTGGGACTTCCATTTATGGGTGTAGGTAGGGGCGGAGGCCCCAATGATTAGAAGAGGAAGGCTCCTAGCACCTTCCCAGCCCCAGGCCTTAATAGGAGACCACATGGAATTTCAATGGGCTGCCAGGGTGGCAGGGAAGACTTATCTTGAGTGCCCTAACTGCAAGAGGCGCCATATGGGGGAGTGTAGGGACAAATCTTGCTTCTTATGTGGAGTAGTGGGACATTTCAAGAAAGATTGTCCGAAAGCAAGGAAAGAAGAGCCAAGGAAGGCAGACAGCTCGGCCCCAGCTTGAGTGTTCGTGTTGACTCAGGCAGAAGCTAAGGCTTCACTCTCAGTAGTTACAGGTTAGTTTTTTAGAGCTGGAACCCCTTATATTGTTTTGATTGATTCTGGTGCTACACATTCTTTTGTTGCCAGTAGAATTATTGAAAGACTGTGTAGACCATGTGATTATTATGCTATGGGGTTTAGAACCTTATTACATACTGGGGAGTTAGTAATATGCAAGAGATAGGTCAGATCATTGCCAGTGACAATGGAGGGACGAGAGTTGTCAGTTGATTTGATAGAGTTGGTTATGACTGACTTTGACATGATTTTGGGTATGGAGTGGTTAGTGAAGTATGGGGCAACCATAGATTGCAGAAGGAAGATGGTAACCTTCGAGTGTAAAGGTGAGGATCCTTTTGTGTTTTTTGGCACTGTGCATGGACCCCGTATACCTATGATATCTATTTTGAGGGCTAGAGATCTATTGCAAGGATGTTGCATAGGATTCTTAGTCAGTGTGGTTGATACCACTCAGGTCATGCTAGTGGGACCAGAGGAGACTAGATTACTCTGTGAGTTCCAAGATGTGTTTCTAGAGGATTTACTAGGGTTGCCACCACACAGAGATATTGAATTTGTGATTGCACTTGCACCAAGGACGGAGCCAGTGTCTAGAGAACCTTACATAATGGCCCCGGCAGAGTTAAAAGAATTGAAAGTATAATTGTAGAAGCTGTTAGACTTAGGTTTTATCAAACCTAGTTTTTCACCATGGGGTGCACCAGTTCTGTTTGTGAAGAAGAAAGATGGTTCTTTGAGGATGTGCATTGGTTACAGAGAACTGAATAAGTTAACAATCAAGAACAAGCATCCTCTGACAAGGATAGATGATTTGTTTGATCAGTTGCAAGGTAAGTGGGTATTCTCAAAGATAGACCTTCGATCTTGTTATCATCAGCTGAGGGTCAAGTAGGGAGATACACCGAAGACTGTTTTTCACAATAGATATGGGAATTATGAGTTATTAGTTATGTCCTTTGGATTGACTAATGCCTCGGTTACTTTTATGGATTTGATGAATATAGTGTTCATGGATTATTTGGACTAGTTTGTGATAGTCTTCATCGATGATATTCTGGTATATTCTCAGTAAAAGTCAGAACATAAGCAACATCTGAGGTTGGTTCTACAGAGACTGAGGGAACACAAATTTTTTGCAAAATTCAAGAAGTGTGAAGTCTGGTTATCTCAGGTAACTTTCCTTGGGCACATTATTAGTAAGGATGGGATTAAGGTAGACCCAGCCACGATTGAGGCGGTCAGAGATTGGCCAAGGCCAAAGAATGCTTCAGAGGTTAGAAGTTTCCTTTGATTGGCAGGTTATTATAGACGTTTCGTGGAAGGGTTCTCAAAGATTGCCACTTCATTGACTGAACAACACGTAAGAATCAGAAGTTTATGTGGTCAGACCAGTGTGAGAACAACTTTCAGGAACTGAAGCAGAGGTTGATTACAGCTCCAGTTCTGAGTCTTCCAACATATTAGGAGAAGTTTGTGATATAATGTTATGCCTCACATCAGGGTTTGGGTTGTTTTTTGATGCAGTCAGGGAAGGTGATTGCTTATGGATCACGTTAGCTGAAGGAGTATGAACAGAGATATCCAACTTATGATTTAGAGTTGGCAGAAGTGGTCTTTGCATTAAAGGTATTGAGGCACTACCTTTATGGGGAGAAGTGTGCGATTTATACTGACCACAAGAGCCTGAAGTACTTCTTCACACAGAAAGACCTGAACATAAGACAAAGGCATTGGCTGGAGTTAGTAAAGGATTATGATTATGAGATTCTGTATCATCTAGGAAAAGCCAACGTGGTCGCAGATGCTTTAAGTTGGAAGGGTTCGAGATAGATTTTCAGTGTGAGGTTAAGATCTAGAGAGTTAGCAGAGGATATGACCAGAGCTGGCATAGAGTTATTAGTGGGCTAGTTGGCCAATTTTACGCTAAAGTCTACGCTGTTGGAGAGAATCAAGGAAGGTCAATTGGGTGATCCATAACTGATCAAGATCAGAGAGGATGTTTTAGATGGAGTATCCAGAGATTATACAGTGTCAGATATGGGCTTGTTAAGATACAAAGGTCGGATATGTGTTCCGTTAGACACTGTTATGAGGCGGGAGATTCTGGATGAATCTCATACTACTCCTTACTCTTTGCATCCAGGCACCACGTAGATGTATCAGGATGTGAGATCGCTGTATTGGTGGCCTGGGATGAACAGGGATGTAGTAGAGTATGTGGCTAAGTGCTTGACATGTCAACTGGTCAAGGATGAGCATCATAGGCCAGCAAGGCTATTGCAGCCTCTAGATATCCCAGAGTGGAAATGGGAGGACATCGCGGTGGATTTCGTGGTGGGGTTACCCAGGACTGTGGGTCAACATGATTCAGTATGGGTTATTGTGGATCGATATACCAAATCAACTCAAATCCATCCAGTGAGGACTACATATATAGTTGACCAGTATGCAGATCTCTATATGAGAGAGATTGTTCGCCTCCATGGACCAGCAAGGTTGATCGTGTCAGATTGAGACCCCACTTTCACTTCCAAGTTCTGGGGAAGTTTACAGAGGGCCATGGGAACATAGTTGAAGTTCAATATTTCTTATCATCCTCAAGCAGATGGACAATCTGAGAGGACAATTCAGATATTAGAAGACATGCTGCGAGCATGTGTGCTGGATTGTGGTGGGTCCTAGAGTAAATATCTACCATTGATAGTGTTTTCCTACAATAACAACTATCAGTCAACTATTGGGGTGGCACCTTATGAGATGTTGTATGGTAGGAAATAAAAATCTCCCATTCATTGGGATGAGATAGGAGAAAGGAGGTACTTGGGTCCTGAGACAGTTCAGAGGACCAGTGAGGCCATTGAGAAGATTAGACCTTGGATGCTCACTTCTCAAAGTAGACAGAAAAGTTATGCAGATCCCAAACGCAGGAACATGGAGTTCCAAGTGGGAGACTATGTTTTCCTTAGACTCTCGCCATGGAAAGGGGTGGGAAGATTTGGGAAGAAGAGCAAGCTGAGCCCTAGATTTGTAGGTCCATTTAAGATCCTAGAAAGGATTGGTCAGGTGGCCTATAGGTTGGCCTTACCACCGGCATTGTCAGCGTGCATAACATATTTCATGTTTCAGCTCTTTGTAGATATGTATCAGATGTGACTCATGTTTTGATTTACGAGGATCTAGAGATTGAGGCAAATCTCTCCTATGAGGAACAACCAGTCTAGAAATTAGATAGAAAGGATAAGGTCTTGAGAAATAAAACTATACCTTTGTTTAAGGAATTATGGAGGAACAACAAGGTCGAGGAAGTGACCTAGGAACTGGAGTCAAATATGTAGAGTCAGTATCTCGAGCTGTTCAGGTTAATTTGGAGGACGAAATTTCTGTAAGGAGGGGATAGTTATAATGTCCCAAATTCCCTAATGTGGCTTGATGTCTGGATTAGGGGGCCAGGAGAGCCGTAATTGATTTAATATGCAATTATGTGATTATATGCATGATTATGTGAATTATATTATTATATGATGATGGTTGCATGCATGTGGGCCCACTTCTTATTAGAAGGGCATTCTTGTAATTTTGGCCCGTTAAGGGTATATTTGTGTAGTTATGTGCATGTTTGGGATTTATGGGTGAGACCACATTATTATGTGGATATGTTTGAGCTATTTGGCATGAGACGATCCTAGAATTCAAGTTAGCGGTTTTTTCATAACGAGGTTAATTATCGAGATATTGGGTAATGAGAATGATTATTTGATTATACATTGGGAGTTAGTGAGATCAGGAGGAAATTCTGGAAATTTTGACTATTTGACCCTTGGGGGCATTTTTGGGACCCCGAGCTTTAGGATTTACTTGAGGATTTACTGAAGGTTTTTGGCTGAGTTTCAAGTGGGGCCGCAGCCATGTTCTTGGGCACCGCGGCCCAAGCTTAGTGAAGATGAGAGAAGAGGCTAAAGGGCGTTGGGGCCGCGGCGCCTGGGAGGCGGGCCACGACGCATGGTGCAGGTAACTTGAGGCTAGCGTCTCTGTTTGGAGGCAGGCCGTGGCTTAGAGGTGTGGGGCCGCGGTGCTTAAGTACAGGTTGGGCCAAAATTGTGTTTTAATCATGGGAACTCAAACCTAAGGCCTCAGGATCGTTCCTCCTACCCGGTTTAGTAGGACTTGACGTCTTGGAGGCTAGGTCTTGGTCCGGTAAACTTTTATTGCTTATTTTATTGATGGGATTTTATATTTGGTTATGATTAGGTGACTGCTAAGGGGCCTAAGGACCGATCATTCTCAAGGGTCGTTCTTTTATTATTTCATGCTCGAACCAGAGGTAAGAGAATTGCACCCAATATGTGACATGCATGGTTATTGATGAGGCATGTTGAATACTCTATATATGGACATTGATTGCATTTTAAATGCTTAGCAGCTTTTCTTATCTGTGAATGTTGCTGACTTATTAGTCAGAAACGACATTGGTGTTAGTACTGGTCGTGATGTCTTGACTTATTAGTCATGATCGGCAGTGGTACTGAGCATTGGTCATATGGTATTGGCTTAAGAGTCAAGAATTACATTAATGTGTTTAACACAAGTCGAAATGATTAGATCTAATCAACATGAGCATTAAATGCTTGACCGACCTTAAGGTCGAAGAAAACTAAAAGCGCTTGTCTGGTCTAAACGCTAATTACTTAGAGCTAGGGCCAAAAGGCTCAGGTGACTGAAACGTCACATGTCTTAGGGAGCAGATCCCCAGAGAAGGACTCATTAGTCATCTATTCAGGGAGCAGATCCCCAGAGATGGACTCATTAGTCATCTATTCAGAGAGCGGATCCCCAGATATAGACTTATCAGTCATCTATATAGAGATAGACTTATCAGTCATCTATACAGAGATAGACTTATCAGTCATCTAAACAGAGATAGACTTATTAGTCATCTATTATTTATTGATATTGTATACATCCAGTAATAAGTTTTCTTGCTGAGCCTTGGCTCACGGGAGCTATGTGGTGCATGTAAATGGAAATATAATCTCACCCAGCCTTGAGTGGAGAGCTTAGGTGGTGATGTGTACATATGCGGTCGCTTGACCACCGCGACCAAGGTGTTTCTCCGAGGAACTAGGGGTTAACCCTACTTTCGCCGCTTAGGTTGGCGGGTTGTAATTTTTACACTATAATGACCATTTTGGATTGTAAATAACTATGTAAACACTTTTATGGGCCCATGTGCAGTTTAATGTTTTAAATAAAATATATCCATTCCTTTTGATCTAGATTTTCACCCTGGCCTATTAATAACACCTAGATGCACGTTTATAACCTAATGATTTGTTTAGCGAGTTAAGCACTATTTAAAGTCCACACTACTGGTCTTGGAGTAACCAGGGTGTTATACTTTTTGTCTTTGGTCTGTATCATATTGATCTAATGCCCTGCACAAAATATTAATATTTATCGAGACGTGAGTCCGGATGAAATTGTAAATTAATTATGTAATATATATAACTTATGTGATAATTATCTCCTTGATTTCCAGATGAAAATGTGAATTTACAGGATCCAAAAATGCCACCGAATGACTGTGTGGCTGAATAATTACTAACATCCTGTGAAAGCTACAACCAAAAAAACTTTTGTGTAAGATGTTTATCAATAAAAAAAATATGTATATAAAATTTAGTTGGCTTACTTGTTGTTCCAAGGACAAATTAGAAAATGTGTGTCTAGCTCCATCTGCAGAAATCGTTTGAAGAGATATTTAGCTCATGCTTCATTGGTTCCTTCATCAGTGGACACTAAAGCAAGATGCATGAAAGTGTACATGTGGTTCAACCCCATCGTTTGCACTAAATCATCGAGCACCCTACTTATAAAAAAAGTCAATAAACTAATCAATTTCAAGTTACACTAATTAAACTATAAAATTTTAAACACCGTTGTACCTCATTTATATTGTCAGCTCAATCTATCCAATCTTCTCATAGTTGAAAAAGTTGATGATATCCTTTTTCAATAACTGAGCATCGTTTGAGAATCCAAATACCCTTTCTACAATCGAAATTTCTACCACGTGGTCACTTTTCCACCGATCAATAAACTTCAACAAACATTTCAACATTCTTGTAATAGGCACTTCTATAGGCTCCTGTGTCAATACCTCTATTATTTGCCTTGATTGTCTTGGTTGTTGAATAGAGGGCGCAAGTGGCTCTTTCATTTGTCCATTAGTAAGGACCCAATGTTGTGGCCATCCAACATCGTACCCGACTGCATGATCAACCAAGGTATAGCTTTCCATTGTAAGCAGATGCGGTAAACTAGCATTCTCTTGATTGGCTACCTCAACTCTCACACGATAATTTCCTGGAGGTAGTTGAACGCTATGTATGTCTGTGCAACAAGTACTTAAAAGCTTTTCTTTTGCAACTATATTTTGTGTCGAACCAAGACACAACTTGCAATTATTTTGTTACATTAAAAAACAATCAAAGTCAGCCTTTTAGATAAACTAATTTATTTTTACCTTATCCAATATATGAAATAATGAGTTAATAAGAAAATATTACCTCATCAGGAATGTTTGACTGTGGTGGTGGGGGAGCGTATGGTGCCTGTGAGGGTGGTGGGTGAGCATATTGTGCCTGTGTTGGTGGTGGAGGGGCATATGGTGCATGTGGTGTATTTGAGGCTCCTCCAACACTAGAACCAGATGCATTTGATGATCCAAACGCACCACTTTTTTTATACTGAATATGCGCCATCAATTGGTTTAACTTTTCCTCCAGTTGATGTGCCCTTTCTTCAGATTGACGCCCTTTCTCTTCAAGGTCTTTATAACGAGCATCTTCCACACCTTTTTATTTTGTGGTCGAATCTTCTTGGCAGTGGGCTGTGAAAAAATGCACGTAGAACGACATGCCCACCGACTCCCCCAACACGTCCCCCATGCTCTGGTGTGCCTAATGTCATAGTTAGTATATCGTATGGACCTTCCTCCACCAACTCGCCATCTCCTACTTTTTGCCTGTATTATGCCTGTATACATAAAACAATTAAATCACTTAGAATTTAACACACACGTTAATAATTAAAATTAGTAAAAAAAAAAAGTCTAAGAAGACTTACAATCCTCTTCACCACCTCTCGAGATTCTTCATGAAAAACTTCTCCTTTCTTATTCATCCGTGCCCGTGTCCACATCTCAGATCTGTCATATTCAGTCAACTCATGACCCAGTTCCTGCTCCATTTTTTTCTCTACCAGTGCATAACCACCACGTTTTGAGTGATGTGGATACTTGTTATGAGCTTGAGCATCTTGTTTTATTTTCCTTATCTCTTCCCACTCTCGTGTTAGTCTTTTCACAATTTTTTTTTTTCCAATCTTCAGGATCATAATATTCGATGTAGTCTGATGGCGGTTTGTCAAGAAGCTTAGAAGCTACCTTCGTATATACATAAACAAGATCTTTTGTTAGTCTTGTTTTCCAGTTTCTCCATGTCTTTCCTGCTTCTTTGAGAACGTATGTGTTTAACAGAATTTGGTAGTTTGAACTTACCCTTCACAAAATTAACAATAAAATTTTAAACTTTTTTTTTCAATAGATTAATTTCTTAGGATAAATTCAATAGTTAATATTAAAGCTTACCTAGATTTGACCCCATATATTTCCTTTCTAGCCTTCGATATTTGTTTCCAATTGTTGACATTTAAAGGAAGGGTTGTGCGTGATAGAAGACCAATGGTGTAGTTCATCTTGGACCCCCCTTTTCCCATCGCTCGACCAAAGCGATTATACTTGGCCTCATAATTGCGACCCTCACTTCTTACTTTGAATACATCACTACATATCGTTTTGCCCCTATACTTCTTATATTGTGTATTTGTTGGTGTGGTAGGATCGACGCCCTCTGGACCATTACCATCATCATCAGCAAATAGATCGCCTTGATCATCATATGGTGGATCCATAATCAATGAAGCTGCAGTTAAATGAACAAAAATTGTATATGTTAGTTGACTTAAATCTTGTATATAGTATTGTATAGAACTCACAAAATGCATAAAAACAAAATAACAAAATAATAAAATTAATATACATATATAACTTTAATTATCTACCAACAACCCATCACCATTCTCGCATATATTGTCATCATCATTATCAATGGTGACATCAATAGGCGATGAAGACATTGTAAATGTTTCTTGTTCAAGTAAAATATAATCACTCCCAAACTCTGAGTAGATAATCTTTTTGTTGACTTATTAGGACAACTGACTATCGAGCATCTACTAGATCACTCACATAAAATACTTGCTTGGCTTGTGACGCCATTATAAAGTGGTCAGATTTATGTCCTATTCTGCTTAAGTCCACCAGTGTGAATCCTAACTCATCTGTTTTGACCTTGTTGTCACTTTTCACACAATCACACAAGAAGAAAGGAATCCAAAATGTCACATATCTAGTTCCCAAATTTATTTGATCACACCATAAAATGTCATATTACATTGTATAGGATTTTTATCTTTGGAACTAGATATTTGAAAAGTCTAGGCGATAATAGTAACAACATTATTCTGTCTTTTTAATATTATCATGTTCCATGGTGTTAAATTGAGTACCGTTTATATAGTAACATTAATATTTAATTATACTCATTGAAGACCTCGTGCTATCCATTTTAGTGTTTCAGACACTTTGTTTCTGGTGTTATTCAACATCTAGAACAGGCAACGTAAAACAAAGTCTATAAAAATGTAACAAGTTAAAATAAAATAAAACTCAAACAAGAACAAGACAAGTATTTTACCTCATTCTTTAACCAAGTACTGAAATTTCAATAATGTTCATCTTGTACCCATTTTTTATTTTGAGGCTTGTTAGGATAAGTAGTCTTGATCCAATTAAAATATTCTCTTCAAGAAAAACTATTTATATCAACAAACTACATTAATTAACAATATAATCAAATAGCAAAATAAGACTAACCATACATATGTATAGGAACTTACTCGATATATGGTTGAATGTCATCAATGTTTTGTAAGACTAGGCGATGTGTTTCATCTCTATCAGATTTATTTACTTATGAAACAACACAACCTCTACAACCTTTACTTATTTCAAACTCAATTT
Organism: Humulus lupulus; assembly: GCF_963169125.1. Classification (NCBI taxonomy): domain Eukaryota; kingdom Viridiplantae; phylum Streptophyta; class Magnoliopsida; order Rosales; family Cannabaceae; genus Humulus; species Humulus lupulus. The sequence goes on from NC_084802.1 coordinate 97,632,622, forward strand.
TAGGAGAGCACATCCCAATACTCACAACACATGATAAGTACTCTGAGCAGAATTCCATTGTTTCTTCAACGATGTAGGATTCAACAATGCAACCCTCAGGTCTTCTTCTATTTCTAACATTACCTTTTAAAATCTTCATATACCGTTCAAATGGCTACATCCATCTCAAGTATATTGTTCCACAAAATTTTACCTTTCACACCAAATGAACTATTAAATGAATCATTATGTCAAAAAATGAAGGTGGGAAATACTGCTCCAACTCACACAAAGTTATCACGGGATTTTTTTGGAGATTGTCCAACATTGATACATCTACCACTTTACAACAAATAGATTTAAAGAAGAAGTATAGTTTGGTAATTGCATATTGAACTTTTTTGGGAAACACAGAGTGGATAGCCACCGGTAGAAGACTTTCAAGTAGTGTATGGTGATTACGAGACTTCACTCCAACTAAATGCAAATTTTGCATATCTACCAATGTAGAAATATTTGAAGAATAACCTTCTAGTACTTTCACATTCGACAAAGAATGATATAGCATTTGTTTCTCTTCTTTAGACAGTGTATAACACGCAGGTGGTAAGTAGGTTCATCTCTCACCAACCTCTGGTTGTAGCTTTTTGTGTATACCCATTAATTTTAAATTCAACCGAGCGTTAATTCCATCTTTACTTTGATCAGGAATTTTCGGCAATGTACTAATTAAGCTATCCGACACCTTTTTCTCAATGTGCATCACATCCAAGTTATGCTGCAAAACCAAATGCTCCCAATATTCAAGCTAAAAAAAATAGATTTCTTCTTCCAACAACCTGTCACACCATCTACAACCTCCTTTTTTTTCACATATAACATTTTTTTCTCTTATTTGTACAATCTATAGGCTTATTGAACTTGGATTGGACTTTGGTCAACTTTATTAACAATTGTCCTCCAAGTAAAGGTGTTGTAGCCTTTCCAAATTCAGGTTTACTATTGAAGGCATTTGTCCAACTTCGAAATTCATGATCTTCAGGTAAGAACTTTTTAAATAATCAGAATGAGCCACCTCTTCACAAATAAGACATGCCTTATACCCTTTCACACTAAATCCATAAAGATTACCTAAGGGTGGAAAATCATTACTAGTGCACAACAACACTTCTTTAAGATTGAAATTTTCTTTCTTATAAGAATTAACCCCCTCATACCACAATGTGCTTAAATCGTCAATTAAAGGAGCTAGGTATACATCAATATCATTTCCAGGTTGTTTAGGACTTGATATCAACATGGTAAACTTCCTCTTCATACTTAACCATGGCGGTAAATTATAAATTACTAGCATTAAGGCCAACAACTATATTTACTACTAAGGGAAGTGAGTGGGTTAATTCTGTCAGCAGAAAGACCCAAACAAATATTCCTCGATTCATTGCCGAATTTAGGCCATTTTACATCCACTGTTTTCTAAGAGGAGAGTCAGCTGGTTGTCTCAGCTTACCATAATTTACTCTATCTTTGGTATGCCAAATTAAATTTTTAGCATGATTATCATTTCGATACAACCGAACCAAACGAGGCATCGGTGACAGATACCATAAAACCTTAGCATGGATACCTTTTCTAACCGCATTAGAATTTTTTTTCTTTTTCCATCTAGACTCACCACATGTCAGACATGCAATTGCATCAACAAATCTCTTTTGATATAAGATGCAGTCGTGAGGACAAGCATGTCTTTTTTCATATTGCATGCCTAACGAACGCAACATCTTCTTTGCCTCCTAAAATGAATATGAAATTTCATTACCTTCTGTTAATAAATCTCCTAAAAATGATAACAACTCTGTCATTCCCTTATCACTCTACCCATGGTTGTCTTTTAAGTTATACAACCTAAGAAGTGCTGATAATTTAGAGAACCTTGTATAATTAGGGATAATGGGTTTCTCAGCATCTTCTAAGATGGATGGAAATTTAACTGGATCCACATGTGATTCGTATTGTGCATCATCAATCATTTCTGCAATATCATCATCTTCATAATCCACATCAAAATAATTATTATTCTTAGATGGTCCCTCATCAATGACTTTCATTCTTTCTCTATGCAAAAATCATACTTTATAACTTTTGTCTATTTCGTTCCTATATAAGTGATCATTTATCTTAACAATTGTCATCCTGACAATGTTGCCACACATAACACAAGGACAAAGAATATTATTAGGAGATTGAGTATTCCTTGCACAAAATTGCAAGAAAAACTTAACTCCATTCCTATATTTCACTGATTACCTATCCGCTGACATCCAATCTCTAAAAATTTCAAAATTCACACAAACAAAAAAACCAAACAAACATTAACAATTAGGTTCATGAATTACCTAATTGACAAGTAAATAAAGCGAACAATATGTCCAAAAAAAAATTGGGCAGTGTTATCCAATAAATTAGCATTTGTGACGTGGCGAATAATCTCTTGACAAGTGGCTGACACCTGGAGCGTCTGCTAGAGTATCGACCAGGAGACACACCAGAAGCAGGACAGACCTGTCTTTACCACGACCAGACTGGTCGGTGGTTCCGCTGGCAAAGCAATATTTATGGAAAGATCTTATGAATCCCGAATTTATCTCATGCAATCTTCTGAATATCCCGTGATTCAGGGGATAATATCTGTAACAATATTGGACAACCCTCCATGAGCCTATAAATAGCAGGAGATGGCTCATGGGAAGGGACTTTTGGAGCCCGGAAATCATAGAGATTATAGAAATTATATGAGTAAACTTGTATTGTTGATGAGGAGTGTTGAAACTCATTGAACCCAAGTTCTCTGATCACACTTTTGATCCCATATCAATATTATTCCAAGTGGACGTAGGTCATTACCAGATCCTGGGGCCGAACCACTATAAATTACTGTGTTTTCTTTACTTTTGTCATTACGTTATTATCTATACATATTCGTCTATATCATTCATATTTTGACTCCATGTCAGTTGGCTAAATCGTGGGTCAACATTCTGGTGCTTTCATTGAGAGGACGATTCATCGTTGTTGATAAAACTAATGGCGAAAGCAGGGAAGAAAGCTGCTCAGACCGCCGCTGCTACACCGTCGAATCCACCACCTCCTCCTCCCCCTGCAAGCATGGCGGAAGATGAGCCGCAACTAGATTTTGAAGAGGAGGAGATGGACGATGCGACTTTGAGGAGCACCTTGGGCATGTTGCAGGAAGAGTTGGCTAGTCTGAGAGCCAATCAAGAGACTGCCGCAGAAGCTATGGCAAGGTAGTAGCAGGAACTTGATCGTCAGCAGGTGGAGTTAAGCGAGAGACAAGCGGAGGTGGATCGCCGCCAGACCGAGGCCATGGCAGCCCTTGAAGCGGCCTTGCTGTTGGCCAGAAATCAGGCCGCGCCTGCCTCGCAGCCTAATCAACCTGAAACTGGGCCACCCCAGGGAGGTCCCAATCCTAGCCCACCGGTCCATCGTTCAAGTCCGCAAAGGCCTGAACAGCCCCAGATGCCCCATGACGACGTCCCACTGGACCCCGAGGCAGATCCACCATCCCACGCTGCTCGAGGTAATCCCCCGCAGCAAAGGCAGAATAGGGCCGAGCGACAGCCTCGTAGTCCTAGACGCCGCGAGAATGATGGGCCACACCAAGCAAACAGGGGTCACTACCCTCCTGGTAACAGGAGAGACTCGGAGTTAGGCTCTGCAGTCCGTGGATCCCAACGGCATGATAATGCGTGGGGACATCGCGACCAGCGCAGGCCACCCTCTAACGCTCGGGGTGTTTCTGCCAGAGACGGGAATAGAGGGAACAACCAGTCTTACCACAGCCAGTCAAAGTTCAAAGATGGCCACGGCTACAACGAGGCTGACTCAGGCAAGGACAATGCTGATGGGAGGAACGGAAATAGAGGTAAGAGCAGGAGCCAAATGCCTCAAGATGATCAACCAAATAGACAGGATGCTGGGGGGCAACCCAGGCAAAATAATGTCTTCAACCGGCTCGGAGGTAGCGAGCAACGGAGAAGAGAGGAAGATCTAAGAGACATACTCAATGATCGTCGAGAGAAGCATGGTGAGAACATCCCCCCAGCAGCAGAGACCTTAGCTATTCCTACTGCGTTGCAAGCCCAGATAGACGCGCTAAATCAGGCTGTGCAACAGCTGGTCGGAGGAAGGACCTCTTACATCGATCACGATAGGAGAAAAGGCACTCCATTTATCCAAAGAATAGCCAACGCAGAGACTCCTGGCAAGTTCAAGATGCCTACGCTCCCAAACTTTGATGGATACGGGGATCCCGTCTCGCATGTGAATAAGTTTGAAATCCAGATGGACATTCAGAAAGTGTCCGAAGACGCTCGGTGCAGGATCTTTCCTGCAACACTTTCTGAAGCCGCACAGGAATGGTTCTTTAAGTTCCCACCTGCAAGCATAGTTTCCTGGGAAATGTTCGTAAGGGAGTTCTACGGACAGTTCTACTCAGGTCGTGTCCACCCGACCGAAGCAAACCAACTGGTTGAGATCCGCCAGCAAGATGGAGAATCACTAAAGGATTACATCCAGTGCTTTATGCGAGCGGCAGCCGGAGCAAAGACAGTCGGAGACGAAGGAAAAATGATGGCTATAACCGCGGGAGTGAGGCGCCGTTCGCCCCTATGGAAACGTCTTCGAAATGATGGGGTCAGAACCACCCAGGAGTTCTTAGACCGAGCTGATCGGTATATCAAGCTCGAACAAGGGTAAGAAGGCTGCCGAACCCGCCAAAGCTGCCAATGGCACCAAACCAAATGGCAACGGCAACGGCAACGGTAATGGCAAGAATGGTGGGAAACGGCCACACAATGAGCCTTCCACCTCCGACAATAAACGAGCCAAGGGTAATCGTTATGAACCTAGGTTCACTAACTACACTGCCCTCATTGAGTCTCGAGGAGAGGTTTACCAGGCCACAAGCTCTAGTGTGCCCTACAAGAAACCTGGGCCCATTCGAAAAGACATTTCAAAAAGAGACACTACCAAATTCTGTCGTTACCATAACGACTACGAACATGACACTAATGAATGCAACCAGCTAAAAGACGAAATTGAGTTCCTCATTAGACAAGGACACTTGAGAAGGTACGTACGGGCCTCGGGAACTTCCCAACGAGAAGCTCCAGGTGGCAACGAGCAGACGTCCACACGCCAACGCTCGCCACCATTACAGCCTGCCCCCGTAGCCGGAACACTCTTAACCATCTATGGAGGCCCGCACCTCGCAGGAAATAGTGGAAAGGCTAGAGAACGATATGCTCGAACTCTACGCCACGACCAGGACATCGAGATGATGACTGTGGAGGACCGAGCGCCGAAAAAGGCCCGCTCAGAGGAGTGCGGGATAACCTTCTCTGAGGGCGATGCCCAACACATCCGGTTCCCACATTCCGATCCGCTGGTCGTGGATATCCAAATGGCCAATATGATGGTAAAAAGAGTACTGGTCGATACAGGAAGTTCAGTGAACATCCTGTATAAATCAACGCTGGAACGCATGAAGCTGTCCGTGAAGGACTTGGAGCCCTGTAATCAAACCATATACGGCTTCTCTGGAGAAGGACTCGCACCAGCCGGAATGATCAAACTCCCAGTGACAACGGGTACAGCGCCTGCCTCAAGGACATTACTCGCCACTTTTGTAGTGGTCGATTGTCCTTCAGCGTATAACGCCGTTATTGGAAGACCCATACTGGTTGAACTGAGGGCCATCATCTCCATGTGGCATCTAGCCATGAAATTCCCAACGGACGCAGGGGTAGGATGCGTTCTGGGAAACCAAAGGGAAGCCAGGGAGTGCTATAACGCCTCGATCACAAAGGCAAAAAGTGGAGCATCGAGGAGCGCTACCGTAGAACGATTGCAGATGACGGAAGACAGACAAACCCAATCAGGTGGAAAGGTCACCAAATAGGGTGTTGCCCAAAGTGAGGATATAGATCTGGATCCTCGCTTTGGGGATTTTGAAGAAAATGTTGGACCCGTCGAGGACCTGGAGGAAGTCCAGCTCGATGAAAAAGACCCGACCCGAATCGTAAAGGTTGGGAAGAATTTAGAACCTACCGCAAAGTAGGCGCTGGTGGAATTCTTGCAAAAGAACCAGGAAGGTTTCGCCTGGTCGCATAAAGACATGGTCGGTATAGATCCTGTAGTGATCAGCCATGCCCTGAACATAAACAAAGTCTTCCCACCGGTGCAACAAAAAAGAAGGCTGCTCGATAAAGACAGATCAAGAGCCTTGAAAGAAGAAGTCGAAAGACTTAAAGAAAATGGGTTCATCAGGGTGGCGTTTTATCCATCGTGGGTCTCCAATCCGGTGCTGGTCCCCAAGCCTAACGGCAAATGGCGGACCTGTGTGGATTTTACAGACCTCAATAAAGCCTGCCCAAAAGACTGCTTCCCACTCCCGAGGATCGACTAGTTAGTCGATGCAACTGCTGGGCATGAGATCCTTTCGTTCATGGATGCGTATTCAGGCTACAATCAGATCAGCATGCATCCCCCTGATGAGGATCATACCAGCTTTCGGACCGATACGGGCTTATATTGTTACAAAGTAATGCCCTTTGGACTAAAAAACGCAGGTGCGACTTACCAACGACTGGTCAACCACATGTTCAAGGAGCTGATCGGAGTAAGCATGGAGGTATATGTGGATGACATGCTGGTAAAGTCCAAGAAGGCTGAAGGACATGTGAAGGATTTGCGAAGGTGCTTTGATGTGTTAAACAAGTACCATATGAAGTTGAATCCCCTCAAATGTTCCTTTGGAGTCGGGTCAGGAAAGTTTTTGGGGTTTATAGTGAATTCAAGGGGAATCGAGGCCAACCCCGACAAGATAAAAGCCCTGATCGATATGAAGTCGCCAGAAAAGATCAAGGATGTCCAAAGCCTGACCGGAAGGATAGCTGCCCTTAGTAGATTCATATCAAAATCAACCGACAAGTGTGTTCCATTCTTCAATCTACTTAGGGGAAATAAGAAGTTTGAATGGATGGAAGACTGCGAGCAAGCATTCCAGACAATAAAGGCTCATATGTCGCAACCTCCCATCCTATCAAAACCAATCGAAGGAGAGACTTTGTATATTTATCTGGCGATTACCGAAGTTGATGCTAGTGCAGTACTGATACGGGAGGAAGAAGGCGTGCAGAAAGCTGTTTACTACGTCAGCAAAAGGCTTATCGGTGCAGAATTGAAATATCCACCGATCGAAAGATTAGCATATTGCCTAATTCTAGCCTCCCGAAAGTTGCGACCGTACTTCCAAGCCCATCCTATCACGGTTCTGACCGACCAGCCCCTTCGGCAAGTCCTCCAAAAACCCGAGGCGGCTGGACGACTGTTAAAATGGGCGGTCGAATTGGGACAGTTCGACGTAACTTATTCACCGCGAGCAGCAATAAAAGGGCAAGCCTTAGCCGATTTTATTGCAGAGTTCACCGAACTCCCCAGTAACGAGCTGTGCAAACAGCCTGAAGCGCCCATGCCTCAAGACAAGACTCCTTCGTGGAAACTATTCACATATGGATCATCTAATGAATCTCACGCTGGAGCGGGAGTGATATTGATAACGCCCGATGGGCATCGATTTCACTGCACAATCAGGTTTCACTTCGCAGCGTCAAAAAATGAAGCGGAATACGAAGCACTCCTCGCTGGACTGAGAATGGCCAGGGATATGAACATAAAAACGCTCGATATTTACAGCGACTCTCAGCTGGTCGTGAATCAAGTCCTGGGAGAATATCAAGCGCGAGGGTTAAAAATGATGGCCTACCTTAATAAAACAAAAGATTTGCTAGCACAGTTTACAAAATACACCCTCCAGCAGATTCCGCGAGACCAAAATTCGAATGCAGACGCCTTGGCCAAACTTGCAAGTGCTAAAGATGCTGACACCTTGAACATAGTCCCAGTAGAGAGATTAAGTGAACCAAGCATTGATGCAACCGAAGTCAGCATGGAAATTCGAATAGAAGATACATGGATGGCGCCGTACCTGGAGTATCTGACAAATGGGACATTGCCAGCAGATAGAAACAAGGCCAGAACTCTGCAAAGACAAGCTGCTAGGTACATACTGCTCGACGGTGTTATGTACCGAAGAGGATACTCAATGCCACTGCTCAGGTGTATCACATCAGAAAAAGCTAAGGAACTCATGAAAGAAGTGCATGAAGGCTTCTGCGGAGATCACGCTGGGGGGCAGAGTTTGGCGAAAAAAATTCTCCGACAGGGCTATTTTTGGCCAACGATGAACGAGGATTCGATGGAGTACGTACGAAGGTGTGACAAATGTCAGAGGTTCTCCAAAATCCCACGAGCAGCTCCAAACGAGCTAAAGCAGATGCAGAGCCCGTGGCCTTTCGCAATATGGGGAATAGATTTAATTGGATCCCTGCCAACAGGAAAAGGAGGAGTAAAGTACGTAGTTGTGGCAATTGATTACTTCACAAAATGGGTCGAAGCTGAACCACTCGCAACCATCACAACCAAGAAAGTTCTCGACTTTGTCATCAAGAACATTGTGTGCCGGTATGGTTTGCCCAGAAAAATAGTATTAGACAACGGAACCCAATTTGACAGCGACCTGTTCACCGATTTCTGCGAAAGGCATGGGGTAATTAAGAGCTTTTCTTCAGTCGCACACCCCCAAGCGAATGGGCAAGTTGAAGCTGTAAACAAAACCCTCAAGGACACCCTGAAGAAAAGACTCGAAGAAGCTAAAGGAGCATGGCCAGAACAACTACCTGAAGTCCTCTAGTCGTATAGAACATCTCATCGAACAGCCACAGGACGTACCCCATTTTCCTTAGCTTATGGGTATGAGGCCATGTTACCCGTTGAGATAGATCCCCCCTCACATCGGCGTTTAACGTATGATCAAGAGCAAAACAGCCAGCTAATGCTGGAGTCCTTAGACTCAATTGATGAGATACGAGAAAAATCTCAACTCCGAGTTACTGCTTATCAACAAAAAGTCGCCCGGTACTTTAACTCCCAAGTTAAAGAAAGAAGATTCAACGTCGGAGACTTGGTGTTACGACGAATTTTCTTGAATACCCGCGACCCCACTGCTGGCGTGCTCGGACCTAACTGGGAAGGACCTTACCACATTGAAGAAGTCCTTCACCTAGGCACCTACAAACTTGCACGCTTAAATGGAGATCTCGTTCCACGTTACTGGAATGGAGAACACCTGCGCAAGTATTATCAATAAACAACCCTTCTTAAAAGGACTGGCTTGTTCAAATTTTTCTAATAATTTTTACAAGTTTTGCAAAGAGGGTTAGCCACGGTGTATGGCTAACTGCTCGTATATGTAAGATTCTATTTCAGAATCATTCGTAAAGACATGATTAGTCTATTTTTAATACGAAATTATAAGGGACTGTGCTCAGCCAGTCGTTCTTGCCAACCTTTGTGAATTTACATTTACAAGTATTTGTTCATTACGTGTGTTGTTTTGCTGTATTACAAGTAGCATTTTTTCGCACGAACAGGAATGTTCGGACAGGCCATGGTCAAGGCAAGTGACCAAGGACCTAAAGCTCCTCGATCACTTGGGGGGCATATAAGGCACATCGATAGCAAAGCATACTCTCAAGGTATGTAAACACATGAACAAAATGAGTGAAAGCATGCTTCAAGTACTTAGAGTATTTTTTCAAAATATATGTTTTGATAAATCATGACAAAGTACTATGCTAAGTTTGGTCATATGGACAAACGTTATGATAAGTAAAAATATTATAACACTAAGAGTTAAGCCTTTACACCGCAAGCATTGCTGCTTGAATGTAATTGTTCAAACAAAAAGATTTACTGCCCGTGCAGCAAAGTTTAAAAAGAAACTATTGTTTTTACATTGCGACCCGTGGGTCGCATGTTCAAAAAAGAAAGAAAGACAGTTAAATAAATTAAGAGGCATGGGGGGCAGGAGGATCCTGGGCAACAACCTGGTCAGTCTCTTCCTCGATGGTTTCTTCATCCAAACCAACGACGCTTGGGGTTGCAGGAATCGCGGCTCTTGCCTCCTCTTCATCCAGTTGAGCAGCGCACCGAGCCAACTCCGCAACTCTGACTTCCTCTGAAAGGTAGCTAAAGTCAGCACCCTGATTGTGTTTCCAGAAGTTATAGAAACATCGGAGTGTCTTCCTTTTGTACTTTTCCAGATTCTTGGAGTTGTCAAGCTCCGACTGCTGCACCTTGCCCTCGAGAATGGCAATAGTCTCGTCCTTAGACTTGACCACCCCCTCCAGATGCTTGATTTCGCGGAGATGAGTTTTGTTGTACGACCGGTACTCTTCCCTCAGCTTAACCGCTGCATCTTTTGCAGCTTCAGCCGCGGACAGTTTGGTCACTGCTGCATCCCTCTCTCGGACCACTGCCTCCAACTCCTTAGCATGTTTGGCCTCGGCAGCCGAAAGCTCCTCAGCCGCCTTCACCTGATGTTTCTCGAGAACTTTAGCCTCAATCTGCTCAAAGTAGGCCTGGGCTCGGGTACGAGCAATAATGGCAGAAAGTAAGGCCTATAAATGAAAGAAAAAGAAGTCAAGACTTATCACGAGGGCTAAAAAAAAAAAAAAAAACAAAGACTCAAGGAATAAAGAAATACTTACGCTGGAGATCTCGTTCAGAGCCCTGTTCAGGATCTGATCGACTGGTAGTTCTTCAGCTTGGATCATAGAGGCCCCAACACGCTCACCTTTGCCTATGCGTTCAATTCGATCCTTAGCAGATCGGATGGTACGGCTCACAAGCCTGGCCTCATGAGCCTCTTCGCGAGAAAGATGCTCCCTAGCAGGCGCAGGTGGAGGGTTGGACCGAGCGAGGGTGTTTTGCTGTTCAGAAGGAGCTGGAGGAGGGGTAGGAGTTCGCCCAGTTGGCGCAGGACTTTGCCCGGTTGGTGTGCCCTGAGGAAAGTCTTCTGGTCGACTCTTCTTGGCTGAAGGGACTTGACTGGTTTCACCAGCTCGTTTCTTTGACCTCCGTTGAAGTTGAGGGACTTCCTCTTCCTCTTCGGCCTGGTACATGTCAAAGATATTGGGAGTCGACATATCTACATGAAAATAAACACAAGAGGTTAGTAAGGGAAGAAAAAGGTGAAAGTAAGTAATACAACAGAAAGAAGATAATAAAGTGAATACCCGAGCTACAACTACTGGTCGCTACACTATTGACTCTATTAATCATATACTCATTTTCTAGCATGAAGAAGTTTGGCCCTAGATTTGGAGCATATGTAAAGTTACCATCCCCATCAAACATGTGACAGGGGATTGGCAGACCATTTAAATGCGAAATAACGTTACCATTGTCATCAGAAGACTCTTCCAAGTCAACAACTGGTTCTGTGGCCTATTCTTTCCCCTTGCCTTGGGGAGCAGAAGGCCTTTCTGCAGAAGGGCTGCCCCTGGGTTCCCTGATCGTAACTCCTGTTGGCCTCCTCCTTAGAGAGGGCACAAGAAGTTGCTACTCGGGAACCGCCCCGGCAGTGGGTTCGTCCGTTTCGAACCCTCTATTGTCATGGCGAGGAGCCAGAAGGCCAGACGACCTCAAATTCTTTTCTAGTGTCAAGGTCTTGACACATTTGGTTGCGGCAGACATCTTGGCCAGAGTTTCAGACCTCGACACCATGTCTTGTGTTGGGGTCGGGCGCAACTAGGGGCCTGAAAGGCAAATCAAGTTTGAGAAATGACGAAAGGAAATACTCTATGATAAAGTATCGACCAAGGCAAAGACAAATTTGTACCTCCTCTCGCGAAGGCCAAGTTGTTACTGGATATATCTAGAGTAAAGAAGTACTCCTTGTTGTAATGTCCCACGTTTGATATGTGGGTGGTGCCACTCAAAAACATCCGGCCAGTTTCCTGATGGCAGAAGTGAAAAAAGCCCGTCCCGTTGTGTTGGGGATTGGACTTGAGGTCAAAGAGGTAGTTAACCTCATGAGGTGAAGGTTCTGGCCATTTGTTAAGTTTGTACAGGACATAGAGTGCAGCCAACATCCTATATCCGTTAGGGGTTATTTGAAAGGGAGCGACGCCGAAATAATTGGCCACCCCCACAAAGAAAGGATGAAGAGGGAGATAAGCCCCCGCTTCAATGTGATACCGGGACCAGGCGCTGTTTGCTCCTCCTGGACGGTTAGCCCTCTGCTCCGCAGTAGGACGTGTAATGGTTACCCCCGTTAGGGGGTATTTTCTGAAGCAGTTGGCGACCATCCGAAGGGTCATCGAACTGGCTGGAGGAGTGTACCACTCGACATCAGGCGGATTGCGATGACGAGGACGAGCCCTAGTTTGGATATTGGGGTCAGGAACAAGATTCTCTCGACCACTGGTCGAGGGAGCCCCCGCCTGCGAATCAGGCTGGGCAGAAGAAGAAGGATTACTTTCAGATTCGGGCCTTTTCTTGCCAGAGGATTTTGAACGGGCCATAGAAGGAGAAGGGTGCGGTCTAGAAGAGGCTCGTGAGAAAGGTATCTGGTGGATATGATCGGCTGGTTGTTCTTCTCCCTCGAGCAGTTGGGCGAGGAGGTCGTCGTCGATGGGTCTCTCACCTCCCCACAAATCTGGCATCAAAATCTGCAAACAGAAGAATGGGGAGGCGAGGTCAGAGGAATCTAGGAGATTCTTAAAGTAACGTTGGTCGAGTATAAAAGCTAAGCCTTTATATAACAGCATTCTAACTAAGTCTCTCGGTGCAAACAATTTAAAAAACGGACCAAAAGGGTGAAAGTGAAAGGTTTTCCTGAAAAGCTTTTTCGACTCCCCTTACGACGGGAAAAAATTATTTCTAACTGGTTTAAAAAATCGAAATGCTACTTCGATCCTACATCCTAAAAAGCACAAATCCTGGGTTTTAAACCTACTCAAAAGCCTACTTTGCCTACCAAAACATCTTATCTACAGGCGTTCAAGAAACCAGAAACCAAGAGATTCAAACAGTACACCATTTGAAAGCATGCACCACGAAAGGTTAGAAGCATGGAGTTTCAAAGTAACTTACCAAGGAAAGTGGTCGTGAAGATGGAAGTGAGAGTTTCGGGAGTCAATGAGCCCACCGTCTGATCCTACAGCACAAAGGAAGGTTCGCCGGAGAGAGTAAAGCTCTGGTTTTTAGGGTTTTCGACAGAGAGGTGACGTGCGTAAAAAGGAAAGAAGTGGCTCAAGTAACCTTATATAAGTTTGTCTTTGGTATTCAAAAGGCGTGATCATTAGTTTTCCATTTTCGAAGTATGGGGAAGCGTAATGGCCGTCAAAATTGTTTCTGGGAAACTGAAAAGCCTTGATTAGACAGGAGTGGTTTGCTTTTTTCAAGAACGCACGAAGGGCTCTGACACGTCAGGAGGGGTTACCGAAAGGTCGTTCGCTCAAAGTTTATTTACTGTTCGTGGTAAATAAACTTTGGGGGGCAAATGTTATCCAATAAATTAGCATTTGTGACGTGGCGAATAATCTCTTGACACGTGGCTGACACCTGGAGCGTCTGCTAGAGTATCGACCAGGAGACACACCAGAAGCAGGACAGACCTGTCTTTACCACGACCAGACTGGTCGGTGGTTCCGCTGGCAAAGCAATATTTATGGAAAGATCTTATGAATCCCGAATTTATCTCATGCAATCTTCTGAATATCCCGTGATTCAGGGGATAATATCTGTAACAATATTGGGCAACCCTCCATGAGCCTATAAATAGCAGGAGATGGCTCATGGGAAGGGACTTTTAGAGCCCGGAAATCATAGAGATTATAGAAATTATATGAGTAAACTTGTATTGTTGATGAGGAGTGTTGAAACTCATTGAACCCAAGTTCTCTGATCACACTTTTGATCCCATATCAATATTATTCTAAGTGGACGTAGGTCATTACCAGATCCTAGGGCCGAACCACTATAAATTACTGTGTTTTCTTTACTTTTGTCATTACGTTATTATCTATACATATTCGTCTATATCATTCATATTTTGACTCCGTGTCAGTTGGCTAAATCGTGGGTCAACAGGCAGCATTTCCCCTATTTCTATCACAATTCCCAAATTTAAAATGTACATGTATACAATACACAAAAGTATTCAATATATCAATCAAACATGCATAATTCTCATATTACTAAATCTAAAAAAAATTGAGCAGCATTTCCCCTATTTCTATCACATTTCCCAAATTTAAATGAACTTATATACATCACATAAACACAACCAACCAATTAATCAATCAAACATGTATAATTCCATCTTTATATCATCGCAGCACATGGTCCTAGAACCTATCTTCAAATGCTAGGCTGATTTGCGTCAGTGGAAAACTTCCACGAATGCTAAAAAAATGTGATTTTTTGCGTCAGTTAGGAACTACCACATAATGTTTTAACTAGAGAAACTGCATATGTTTATGCCGATTCCCCTAACCTTTTAGATAAAAAAAATAGTAGTAGAAATAGAAAAACAACATCAAAAATAAAAAAATAGCAGTATAAAAATAAAAAAAACACCATAAATCAATAAAACTTTGTATAGTTATCATTTTTGATTAAAATCTACAAGAGTAATTCAGATTTCAAAGTTATAACTATTATATTCTAAATTTCTAAGCATTATATTCTTAACCGATAAGCAAACTCAAAGGTTGTAAAGATTGGAAAAAATCTTAGTGCCAAGCACAAAAGGGATCTGATCTCGTTTTAAGAAATCACCTTAGCGTCCTTGCTTGGTCACATGCCGACATGGTAGGAATCAATCCAAGCGTAATCATGCACACATTAAATTTTGATAGAAACATACCTTCCATGCAACAGAAGATAAGGTTTTTGGGGAAGGAAAGAGGAGAAGCTTTGGAAGAAGAGGTTGCTTGCCTCCTAAAATGCGAATTCATCAAGGAGGATAAATATCCAATGTGGATAGCCAACCCCGTCCTAGTTCCAAAACCAAACGGGAAGTGGAGGACCTGCATTGACTTCTCCAACCTCAATAAAGCCTGCCTAAATGACTGTTTTCCCTTGCCAAGGATTGATCAACTTGTTGATGCCACAGCTGGTCACGAGCTCATTTCTTTCATGGACACATATTCTTGATATAACAAGATCGCGATTGGTATACCAGACCTAGAGTATACCAGATTTATGACCAAACACAACGTGTACTGTTACAAAGCCATGTCGTTATAGCTGAAGAATGTTGTTGCAACTTACCAGAGATTGGTAAACAAGATGTTCGTTGACTAGATTGTGAAAAACATGGAGGTTTATGTTGATGAGATGGTCATCAAGTCAGCAACCATGTATCCAACCTTGAAGAATGTCTTAGCGTGCTAAGAAAGTACAACATGAAGTTGAATCCCCATTAATGTACCGTCGGGGTCTCGTCAGGAAAGTTCCTGAGAAGATCATATCACTATTAGAGTTGTCATCGCCCAGGTCATGAAAAGAGGTCTAGAGCTTGACTAGAAAAGTTACAACCATTAATTGGTTTATGTCAAATTCTATAGACAAGCGTCTCCCCTTCTACAATTTTCTCATAGGAAACAAACGATTCGAATGGACCAATGAATGCCAACAGGCATTTCAGGACCTAAAAAAGGCACCTAGCCGACCCCCCCCCCCCCCCCCCGTCCTGCCAAAGCCCGTTAGCAGGGAAGATTTATACCTCTACCTAGAAATAAACGAGAACGTGGTCAGCGCCATTTTAGTTCGCGAGGAAAATCGAGCTAAAAAACTAGTATATTATATTAGTAAGAGGCTTCTAGGAGTTGGGTCCCGATACCCTTTGATCGAAAAGCTTGCGTTCTACTCGATCTTAACCTCAAGGAAGCTCAAGCCGTATTTCCAGTCTCACGCTATACACGCTCTAACTGATCAACCTCTAAGGCAGATCTTGCAAAAACCTAAAGCATCGGGATGTTTGCTGAAGTGGGCCATCAAACTCAGCCAAGTTCGAGATTTTGATATAAGCCACGAACAACCATGAATGGTCAGGCCATTGTTGATTTCATGGCCAAGTGCACCAGTTTTCAGGTTGAGCCCATGAGGGAGCTAGTTCAAGAATTGTGGAAAATCTAGAGCTAGAATAATTCTGATTCCACATGAAGGACATCGCTTTCACAAATCTCTCGAATTTGGATTTGGAGCTTCCAACGAGGCTGAGTACGAGGCATTGTTGGCTAGAATCTAGATCGCAAAAGAGTTAAAAGCAAAGGCTATCTAGTGCCTTATTGATTCCTAACGTGTGGTAAATTAGGTATTGGATGAGTACCAAGCCCGTGGGAACAAAATGGCCGCTTATTTGGCCATGGTAAAATCTGAACTGTCAGAATTTGACTTCTACTCCATAGAGTAGGTCCCACGCGAGAAAAATACAAATGTAGACGCTCTCACCCGGCTTGCCACAACAAAAGAGGCCGACTCATTGAATGTGGTCCCAGTTGAGTTTCTTGACAAAACCAGTACAGAAGAAGAACTGAAAGAAATCGAGATGATCAACGAAGGTTCGACTTGGATGACTTCAATCTTGGAATATATCACCTCTGGAAAATTGCCCGAGGATCGCAAAGATGCTCAAAAGCTATTGTAACTGGTCCCAAGGTATGTTCTGGTCAAGGGAACTCTTTATAGGTGAGGTAATTTCATGCCACTCCTCAGATGTGTTTTTCCCGATGAGGCTCAGACTATCCTTAAAGAAGTCCATGAGGGATTCTATGGAGACCACGCTGAGGGGCAAAGCCTGGCTTTGAAAATAGTGAGGCAGGGATAATTTTGGCCTACCCTGAAGAAAGATTCAACCTCATACATTCAAAGGAGTGAGAAGTACCAACTTTTTTCGATGGTAGCCCGAGATGCGCTTGTCAAATTAACCATGATCTCCTCACCCTGGCCATTTGCCATTTGGGTAATAGATTTAATCGAATCATTGCCAACTGGTAAAGGAGGAGATCGTTATGTAGTGGTGGCTGTGGGTTATTTCACGAAGTGGGTTGAGGCAGAAAAATTAGCATCCATAACCTCAAGGGGAGTACTCGATCTCGTGATAAAGAACACAATCTGCCATTTTGGACTCCCAAGGAAGATTGTGTAAGATAATGGGACACAGTTCGATAGCGATCTATTCACCAAAGACTGTTACACTGCCTAAACCAGGTATGAAAACTGTAACGCCCTGGATAGCAAAGGCCGTTACACTGTGTGTTTTAAATAGTGCTAGACTCTCTAAACGAGTCCTTTGGCCATAAACGTGTAACTAAACATGCTTAACAGTTTAGGGTTAAAATTTTGGGTCAAAAGGAATAACCATTTGATTAAAATGTTTACATTCATACATGGGATCCCAAAATAACGTTTAAAAGGCTAATTACAATTCAAAAGTTACAACCAACCGACCTAAGCGGAAAAATAGGGAATGGCCCTAGTTCCTCCGAGAAACATTGGCTGTGGTGGTCAAGCAACCGCATATGTACACGTTGCCACCGAAGCTATCCAACTTATGGCTAGTCCAGCTTCCCTTTACCCTTACCTGCACCACATAGCACCCGGGAGCCAAGGCTCAGCAAGAAAACTTAAACATGCTCATAAGCAGTTAATAACATATCACATAATCATAATAAGCATGGCTGGTAGTAATAACCCTACTCATGCATGCATTATATTAAGTGACTACAATGTCACACTGGGGCCCGTTGCCCTAAATAAATATTTAATATGTCATACTAGGGCCCAGTGCCCTAGGATATGGGACTATGGAGTCACCCCGGGGCCCCATGCCCTATCCTCTATATAACTAACCTTGGAGCTGGCCCAACATACCTGGCGCTTTGATTTTCTAATGATCATTGGATCAGTCAAGCATATATCACACTCCTAATTAGGCCTAACTGTAGTGACCCAAATTTGCTAATAAGGCTTGGGGCCTTGATTAGTGTGCCTGGAGGGAAATAATTGTTATACTGTATTAATATATGTGAATTTAATGAATATGTGGTTAGAATGCATGTTTAGGTGATTAAAAATGCATGTGGGCCCCATTTGGTAGTTAGGGGCAGATTTGTAATTTTAGCCCGTTGAGGGCATAAATACAATAAATGTTATATATGTGATATTTTTTATATAATGGTGATATATTTGTGATGCACGTTCCGAGACGGTCCTAGAGAACTATTCCGCTTAAAGTCACAACGGGATGTAATACCTGGCTCAGGAGGAGCCTAGGGGTATTTCGGGAATATTAGAAATCTAGTTGGGGACTTTTAATTAAAGGTTAATGGCATTTTAGTAACTTGGGTAACCATAGGTAACCATTGAGGATGGCTACTAAGTGATAAAGTGGTATATTTGTACAGGGTTAGGAAAGGTCTAAGATGCCCTTCAGGATTAGTTAGAATTTGGGTTAGATGAAAGGGTAATTGGGTCTTTTGGCAGTTGGTTATGTTGGGATAAGGCTGAGGGAAATTTTAGAACGGTTTAGAAATCAAAGGAAGGAAAAGAAAACAGCACTTCTCAGCTCTTTCTCTCTCCCATGCGATTCTCTTCTCCCTCTTTTTGGTGAATGAGAACTTGCTGAGTTTTGAGGACTTTGGGCTAGCAAACTGAAGGAATTTGGCTGCTGTGGTTAGGAAAGTTAGCTCAAAGGAGTGCCAAGGTCTGAGGTAAGGTGTTTATCTCTGCTTTGTTTGAGTTTCTAAGCTTGATTTTGAGAGATTGTAGTTGGAAGCTGAAAGTTGGTTTGTGGCTGGTTTGTGTGGGAATCCATTTTGGAAACAAGAGGAACTAGCTTGGAAGTGGATTTGTTGGTGGCTCAAGGTCGAATTCCATCTTGAGGTATGAATTCCATGCATATTTGAAAGTTATTTCTAGTTTAGTTTAAGAATTCTGAAGGCTGATTTAAACTTTGCAAGGGTTGATTTAAGTTTTGAGAATTTTGAACCACTAAGTGATTCTTGAGTTTGATTGTGTATCTAGGGCTGTTGTTGATGTTTGTAGATTGTTAGATGGCTTATTTGGGGTTTTGAATTGAATTTGGGACATTGGTAAGTCTTGGTAAAGATTTGGGAGTGTTTTGGCTCGGGGAAAATGTAGGGGAAAACCTAGAATTCTGGGTTCGCGAAGGGGCACCGTGGCCCTGTTCTTCTGCACCGCGGCATTAGGCTTCAGTAGAGGACGGGGGCTTTTCTGGGCGCCACGGCCCTCATAGGGTGGCACCGCGGTGCTAGGCTATTTCTGGGTAGGGGAAAATTGTGGTTTTTAGGCTTTTGCCCAGGGGGCTTGGGGGACGCTTCCACCACTTTGTGTGGGGTTCCGGGAGGTCCCGAGGGCTCGGGTTTGGTTCTGGGAGATGCTTTTAAAATAGTTAGTAATGGGAGTGCTATTTATGTGTTGTGACTAGGTTCTCGGTGAGGCTCGGACTAGAGGATCATGCTCAAGGATTCAGTGCTCAAGAAGCAGGGCGAGGCCCCATAGTTGTGTTGCAAGGCATGACCCTATATGATTATGTGTTGGGGGTATCCCATTGATTATGTTAGCATATGTTTGAGTTATGTTTTAATTATCCTGAGTGTGCTTGTATATGAATGATCGGCGAGGGCAGGGAACGGCGAAGGCCTAGAACGGCAAGGGGCCGGGAGCAGCGTTTAGCACGCGGAGTGCAAGTTGCTAGGGTAAAATCCTAAAGGATACTTGGGGTATCCTTACGGTGTGGATCGCAACCCAAGGCCTAGTAAAGTGCCTGGGACGGCTTGGCCATACATGTTTGGTTTGTTGGTGAATTTCTTATATGCTGAGTGGTTTGTATGCATATGTTATCTTTATGTGGAGTTTTCTTGCTGGGCTTCGGCTCACGGGTGCTCTGTGGTGCAGGTAAAGGCAAAGAAAAAGTCCACCGACCATGAGTACGGAGAGCGTGAGGCGACGCGTACATGTCTGGTCTGCCTGGCTGCCACGGCCAGGGGTATTTTTGGAAGTTGTTTATAAAGAATCCTATTTTGTCGTTTAGTCGACTTTAAATATATTTTGAGTTGTAAATATTTATAAACAGTATTTTGGG
This sequence comes from Humulus lupulus, assembly GCF_963169125.1. Classification (NCBI taxonomy): domain Eukaryota; kingdom Viridiplantae; phylum Streptophyta; class Magnoliopsida; order Rosales; family Cannabaceae; genus Humulus; species Humulus lupulus. Next base: position 97,652,702 of record NC_084802.1, read on the forward strand.
ATCCCAAATGTTAATTGTCTTAAGAATCTCAGTAAATGGAATTATTTTCGAAGTTTATGTTTATGTTTCTGTTTATGATTTAATTACACGTTTATCTTAAAACCTCGATTAGCGAGTTAGAAGCACGTTTTAAACTCACTTAGTAACGACTCTAAGGAAGTAGGGCATTACACTAACCATATCGACCAGCGCTCAGTGCGCTATTACAACCCTTGACTTATAAGTCAATGCTTTCGAACAACGCTCAGTGCGCTATTGTCGCCTTGACTTATAAGCCAAGCCCTTTTCAGTCAGATAATGCAAACAAGCCTACATCATTTAACTATTATCAACATACAGAGCATCCAAGCATTCTTAATCAAGAAATCACAGGCATAATCATAATCATGCTAGTTAATAGAGGCCCGAGCACTAATCATATCTATATTTAACAACTGGGCCAAGCTCTAATCACATATATAATGTATTGGGTGCAGTTTTCTTACCTCTCATCCAAGCACGAGTTAATTAACAATGACCCTCAAGCACGATCCCATCTCAGGCCCTATTAGTACCCTAGTCACAACCATAATAAGCAATATCCATCAATATCGAGTAAATAAAGTCTTCCGGACCAAGTCGTAGTCTCCGGGACCTAGAATTCTACTAAACTGGGTAGTAGAATCCTTCCTGAGCCCTTAGGTTCGAGTTCCCACCACCTGAAACCTAATTTGGCCAAGGATCCTAATTTGAGCCGCGACGCCCCTCCCATGCGTCGCGACTCTCCTCAAGTCAGAGAGCCCAGCCCTCAAATTTTCTGGACACGGGCCGCGAGGCAATGGCGGTTCAAGGAACCGCTCTGGCTTCTCTGTTCGTGAAGGTCACAGCACAATCCTGCGACCCAGTTTTTCAAACATTTTCTCTAAGCTAGTACCCTGGAAATCCACCACAACTCCAAACCAAACTAGAATTATACCCCACAAACATTTCCACACATTATATACAACTTATAAACCCCGAAAACCCATCCAAAACACCAGTGAAACTCATAATTCTAGATAAGCTCTAAAACTTAAAAACCAAAAAAAAAAAAAAAAAACTCACTACTTAGGTTTGAATTTACCTCTGTTAGATCTCTTCCTAGCTGTACTTCCTAAATTCCCAGCTCTAGGATCACCCCCAAGCGTTTAAACTCAAGAACTGTATTCCAAATTCAAGCTTCACCAAAGGGAGAAGGAGAGAGAGAGAGGGAGAGAGAGAGAGAGAGAGAGAGAGAGAGAGAATGATGACTGCTGAGTATTTTTCTTCTTTTGGTTCTACTGGGTTTTGAGTTGGCTGAGTTTATCATTCGTTTAGGCAGTAAATGACTAAAATGCCCCTTCCCCATTAGCTTACCCTCTAATGCTCTCAAGGGCAATATCGTCATTTGCCACTTTTTTCGCTAACTCAATTAATGCCTCATAAATTTTGTAACTTCCAATATCCTCAAATAATCACTAAACAATTTCCCATTACCTGAGAAATCTCGATAATGTACTAAATTACTAAATTATCCTTAGGCTCACTTGAGCCGCGTATTTGACCCCATTGTGACTAAACCACTAACTTGCTCCTCTGGATCGTCTCGTGCTGAATAACTCAAATATATCCACATAATAATGTGGTCTTAATCCACATGCACACACACACACACACATATATATATTTATATATTGAAATATGCCATCAATAGGCCAAAATGACTAAAATAACCTTCTAATAAGAAACGGCCTCACATGCATGCTTAATACAAGACATTGAGCCTTATTAGGGAAAATGAGATGATATAATTGTCCCCTCCTTACAGCAATTCTGTCCTCAAAATTTTACCTGACCAGCTCAGGATATTAATCTCACATGTTGGACTCTAATTCCTAGGTCGCCTTCTCGACCTTGTTGTTCCTCCATAATACCTTAACCAAATGTATGATTTTGTTCCTCAGGACCTTGTTCTTCCTGACTAGTATTTGGACTGGCTGTTCTTCATAAGAAAGATCTACCTGCAACTCTAGATCTTCGTAACCAAATACATGAGTCACATTTGACACACACTTCCAAAGCGTTGAAATAGGAAACACATTGTGTATGGCCAAAAATGCCGGAGGTACGACTAATCTATAGGCCACCTAACCAATCCTCTCTAGGATATCAAAAGGTCCTACAAACCTAGGTCTCAATTTGCCATTCTTTCCAAATCTCCTCACCCTTTCCATGGTAAAATCCTAAGGAAGACATAGTCTCCCACTTGGAACTCCATGTTCTTGCGCTTCAATTCTGCATAGCTTTTCTGTCTACTCTGAGACGTGAGCATTCGAGCTCTAATATTCTCAATAGCCTCATTGGTCCTCTGAACTACCTCAAGACCCAAGTATTTCCTTTCTCCCACCTCATCCCAGTGAATGAGCGATCTACATTTCTTACCATACAACATTTCATAAGGAGCTACTCCAATGGTAGACTGATAGCTGTTATTGTAGGAAAATTCTATCAAAGGCAAATACTTATTTTAGGACCCTTCAAAGTCAAGCACACATGCTCCCATCATGTCCTTTAATATCTGTATCATCCTCTCCAAATGTCCATTTTTCTGAGAATGATAGGCTGTACTAAACTTCAGTTGTGTACCCATAGCCTAGTACAGACTTCCCGAAAACTTGGAAGTAAAAGTTGGGTCCCAATCTGATACAATCAACCTCGAAGCCTCATGAAGGCACACTGTCTCTCTCGCATAGAGATCTGCGTATTGGTCAACCGTATAAGTCATCTTCCCTGGTAAGAAGTGAGTTGATGAGGTGTATCGATCCACGATAAGCCACATCGAATCATGTTGACCCACAGTCCTGGGTAACCCAACCACAAAATCCATTGTGATATCCTCACATTTCAACTCTGGGATATACCTAGGCTGTAATAACCTTGTTGGTCTCTGATGCTCAGCCTCGACCTGCTGACACGTCAAACACTTAGCCACATACTCAATTACATCCTTCTTCATCCAAGGCCACCAATACAAAGTCCTCGGATCCTGATACATCTTCGTGGTGCCTGGATGAAAAGAGTAAGGGGTACTATGGGATTCATCTAGAATCTCACGTTTGATAAAAGTATCCAGCAGAACACATATACGACCATTGTATCTTAGTAAGCCCATCTCTGACATTGTATAGTCCCTAGCCACTCCAGCTAGGATGTAATATCCCAAATTACCTAATAAGGCTCAGCCTTGATTAGGGGATCAAGATGGCAAATTATGAAAAATGATGTGTTTATGTGATATATGTGTGTTATTATATGATTATGTGAGTTATGTTATAATATGACTAGATATGCATGTGTTAGGTGTATTAAATATGCAGTGGGCCCATTTCTTATCAGAAGGGCAATTTTCATAATTTGGCCTGTTACGGGTATATTTGGTGTATATGGGCATATATGTGATATATGTGTGAGACCACATTATTATGTGGATATATTCGGGTTACTTGGCACGAGGCGATTGTAGGGAGCAAGTCGGCAGGAAAGTCACAACGGGACCAATACTTGACTCGGGGTGAGTCAAGGGGTATTTTGGGTATTTAGTACATCACCGAGATATTGGGTAATGGGAATAAACACTCGAGGATATATTCGGAGTTAGCGAGACTAGGAGGGAATTTTGGGGATTTTAACCATTTTACCCTCGGGAACGGTTTTGGTACCTCGAGCCTTGAGACCTGCTTAAGGTTACTTAAACTCTAAGTTACCTCTCATAAACAAAAAAACACGTTCAACTCTCTCAGCTCTCTCCCATTCTCATATTTCCGCTCGTTAGCATTTTCGAAGGAAATTGGAGTTTTAGAGCTTGGATTCAAGTGAGGTTGAAGTCATAACGATTCTAGGAAATATTAAAAGCTTGATAACCAAGGGATTTAGTTAGGAAACAACTTAATCAGAGGTAATTTAAGCCTTAGGTTTCTAAGTTTTGTTTCCCTTAAGTTTCATAAGCTTTGATTGGATTTTTAGGGTTTTATCAGTTTTGAATCCGTTTGAAAGTTGAGTTTTGTTGCTTGGGATATGCTGATGATGTTTTGGGAATTGTGGGTTTGGTACGGTTTTGGTGTGAGTTTTGGGAGGAATTGGGTTGGAGAAAGGTGGGTTAGCGGGGTCACGCCATGACCCTGTTCTTGGGTGCCACAGCCCTCATTAAAACAGGAGTCCGGGCGATTCCCTAACGTAGGGTCGCGCCACGACGCTTGCTGGGTTGCGCTGCGACCCGTGTCTAGAGAAAATGGGGGTTGGGCTCTCTTATTTGTGGAGAGTCACGACTCTAATTGTGGGGCGTCGTGGCTCTAATTGAGGGGAGCTGCGGCACAAATAGAGGTTTTTGGCCAAAGATGGTTTTGAGTGTGGGAACTCAGACCTAAGGGCTCGGGATCGATCTTACTACCCATTTTAGTAGAATTTGACGTCCTGGAGGCTAGGTCTCGATTCGAAAGCCTTTATCCACTCGTTATTGATGGGATTCTACATTTTTTTGTGACTAGGTTATTGCTACGGGCTCAAAAACTAGGACCGTGCTCGAGGGTTGATCTTAATATACATTGCACTCGGACATGAGGTAAGAAAATTGTACCCAATACGTGATGTTCGTGTTTAGGGCTTAGTCCAATTGTCGAGTATAATGTTGATTGGGGCATGGGCCCCTGTAAATGTTCATGATTATGATTACGCCTTAGATTGTTTGATTAAGCATGCTGAATGCTCTGTATTTGGATATTTGCTATATGATATATGCTTGTCTGCATTATCTGATTGAAAAGACTTAACTTATGAATCAAGAATGACAATAGTGTGCTAAGCGTTGGTCGAAAGCATTGACTTATAAGTCAAGGGCAGCAATAGCGCACTGAGTGCTCGTCGATATGGTTAGGCCTAATCAGGAGCACTTCATACGCTTGTTCGACCCAATGGTCATGGAAAACTAAAGCGTCAGGTACGTCGGGCCACCTCCAAGGATGGTTATACAGATGATAGGGCAATGGACCCAGGGGTGACTTATGAGTCCCATATCTTAGGGCACTGGGCCCCAGTCTGACTTATTAGTTAGTTCATTAGGGAAACTGGCCCCATATGACATTGTAGTCATTTACATGAATGATATGCACACATGAGTAGGGTTATTACTACTAGGCATGCTTATTATGACTTGGTAATGTGTTATTAACTGCTTATGAGCATGTTTATGTTTTCTTATTGAGAATTGGCTCACGGGTGCTATGTGATGCAAGTAAGGGAAAAGAGAAGCTGGACCAGCAATGAGTTGGAGAGATTCAGTGGCGACGTGTACATATGCGGCTACTCGACCACCACGATAGGGGTTTCTCAGGGGAACTAGGGTTAAACCATATTTTTTCCGCTTAGATCGGCTGATTGTAACTTTTCAGTTGTAATTATCCATTTGGAACTGTAAACAACTTTGGAAACGTTTATTATGGGATCCCATGTACAACTTAACATTTTAATGAAATAGCTATTCCTTTTGATCGAAATTTTTAACCCTACACCAATAATCACGATTAGTTACACAATTATTTCCAAAAGACTCATTTAGCGAATCTAGCACTATTTAAAATACATAGTGTAACGGTCTTGACTATCCAGGGTGTTACATAGGACGTCCCCTCTAATCCTCATCAGTTGGGGATCACTCAATTGCCTTTCCTTTATCCTCTCCAAAAGAGTAGACTGCAATGTGATGTTGGCTAACTGACCCACCAATAACTCTATTCCAGATTTGGTCATATCCTCTGCCAACTCCTTGGATATCTGTCTCACACTGTATATTTGTCCCAAACCTTTTTGGCTTAAGGCATCTACCACCAAGTTGACCTTTCCTTGGTGATACAGGATTTCACAATCATAATCCTTCACCAACTCCAGGCAACGCCTCTGTCTCATGTTCAGGTCTTTCTGCGTGAAGAAATACTTTAGACTCTTGTGGTCAGTGTATATCCCACAATTCTTCCCATAAAGGCAATGCCTCCATACCTTTAATGCAAAGACCACCACTGCTAACTCTAGATCATTAGTAGTGTACCTCTGCTTATATTCCTTCAACTGACGTGATGCATTACTAATCACCTTCCTTGCCTACATAAGAACACAACCTAAGCCCTATCTTGAAGCGTCACAATACACTACAAACTTCTCCTGATCTGTCGGAAGACTCAGTACTGGTGCTGTGATCAATCGCCGCTTCAACTCCTAGAAGATGTTCGCACACCTATCTGACCATGCAAACTTCTGGTTCTTGCGTGTTAGCTTCATCAATGGAGTAGCAATCCTTGTGAACTATTCCACAAAACACCTGTAATAACCTACCAATCCAAGAAAACTTCTGATCTCTGAAGCGTTCCTTGGTCTTGGCCAATCTCTAACTGCCTCAATCTTAGTTAGGTCAACCTTGATCCCATCTCTACTGAAAATATGACCAAGGAAAGTCACCTGTGGTAGCCAGTCTTTGTAATACTACCATGAGATGTTGCCCATGTTCTGTCTCTAACTGAGAATAAACTAGAATATTGTCGATGAATACAATCACAAACTGATCCAGATAATCTTTGAGCACCCTATTCATCAGATTCATAAAAGATGTTGGGGCATTAGTCAAACCAAATGGCATGACTAAGAACTCATAATGCCCATATCTGGTGCGAAAAGTAGACTTCGGTATATCCTCCTCCTTGATCCTCAAATGTTGATAACCAGATCCAAGATCTATCTTCGAGAATACCGTCATACCCTGGAACTGACCAAACATGTCATCTATTGTAACGCCCTGGATAACCAAACATGTCATCTATTGTAACACCCTGGAACTGACCAAACATGTCATCTATTGTCGATGAAGACAATCACAAACTGATCCAGATAATCTTTGAGCACCCTATTCATCAGATTCATAAAAGATGTTGGGACATTAGTCAAACCAAATGGCATGACTAAGAACTCATAATGCCCATATCTGGTGCGAAAAGTAGACTTCGGTATATCCTCCTCCTTGATCCTCAAATGTTGATAACCAGATCCAAGATCTATCTTCGAGAATACCGTCATACCCTGGAACTGACCAAACATGTCATCTATTGTAACACCCTGGATAACCAAAATTGTTACACTGTGTGTTTTAAAATAGTGTTTAACTTGCTAAGCAAGTCATTTGAACTTAAATGTGTAATTAAGACTAAATCATGGTCAAGTATTAAAAGATTTGGTCAACAAAATGGTTATTTTTAATTAAAATACTAAGTTTGTACACGGGATCCCAAAATCAGTTTATAGACTTGTAAAAGACCAACAAAATACAACTCAGCCATCCTAAGCAGCAAAACAGGATTTAACCCTAGTTCCTCCTAAGCTCGTTCCGCTATCCCTTCCTCTTACCTACACCACGTAGCACCCGTGAGCCAAGGCTCAGCAAGAAAACTTACACCAACATGCACAACTAGGCAACGGTATAAAAATAGTAAAAATAAATCATCAGATTCAATTAACAACAAGTTATAACTAACCAACCAGCATTATTAATCAACTCAGTCAAATATGTAAACCAAACTTATCAAAAAATCACAATGATTAAGTGTGAACCACACTTCTATTTATGGTATATTATCTAGGCCAGGCGCCTTTAGGCTGAGTTCCCTAGTCTCTTAGTTGATCCCGACACCCTTAGGCCAGGCTGTGTTCCGCACGCTTGCTATTGGCCCCCGACACCCTTAGGCCGACCTGCAAGCATATACACTCATAATACACAATGCACAACAAGTAATCAATGGTAGCGTATACAATCATGCCCATCTGGATATTCTCAGTTATAGATATTTTCATATTCATAATATATTCATGTAAGGGGGTTTAAGCTGGAATCACAACTCGGGTGCAATTTTCTTACCTCAGGTCGCGAGTAGCAAGCGTATGACAGCCCCGAGCAGGATCTCTAGTTTTGAGCCCTTGTGGTATAACCTAGTCACAATGCGGTAATGGATAATCATTAAGATCCTAAAGCAATTAAAACTTTGGAATAATGTACGAGCCTCAAGGACCTCAATTTCTACTAAACCAGGTCGTAGAAACCGTCCTTAGTGCTTAGGTTTAGAACCCTGAGCCACCTCGAGCTTTAATACCAATTCTAGTTAGGGCTGCCTAGGCAGGGTGCAACCCACCCCAAATCAGAGGCGTCTGCTTCTTGTCCCAGGGGGAGGTGGGTCGCAGCGCGCCTGCAGAACAGGAAGCCCTCAGGGCCTTCTTAGGCACGCGGGCTGCAGCACACCCCCATGAACCCAGAATTCTTTGGGTTTCTCCAACATTTTCCCAGCTCATTTTAAAAAAAAAAGTCATTTCCAACCTTCAATCAAACTCAGAACCGAGTCTAGGACCCTTAACTACATAGTTTAAGCATAATAATTCACCCCAAAATCTACTAAAATTAACACCTCAAATCAGAACTCAATCAACATCCAAAAATCAATCTAAACTCGACCTAATAGTCTGAATTTCTAGTAGAAACAAGACAAAGGTTTTACCTCAATTGATAGCCTCAATCCACAACAATTACTTGATTAATCCCCAGCTTAATTTCCTAGACTTTCTTGCTAAATCTCTTGGCTTTTCCCTTCAGAAATTCCTTTCAGCTTCAAAAACTTGCAAAGGGAGAGAGAGAGAGAGATAAAAACATGTAAGAGGGAGGGAGAGAGAGTTTGAGAAGTTTCCACCCAGCTCTTATTATTCCAGCCTAAGTCTAACTATTCCCTTCTATATCCCTTTAATTAAAATGACCAAAATACCCCTTATACTAACCTAGCCTCCTATTTTCCCTTGGGGGAAAAATGGTCATTAACCCTAATTCCCGCTAATTCCTCGAGTTGTCTTACAAACCCCAATTACTCCCATCATGTCCAACTAATTACCAAATACTTACCCATTACTCGATAAATCTCAATTATACATTAAACTTCCCAAAATACCCCTAAGCTCACCCTGAGCCGGGTATTCAATCCCGCTGTGACTATTCTGCTGATCCGCTCACTAGGATCGCCTCGAGCCGTATACTATAAATATATCCACATAATAATGTGGTCTCAATCATTTACACACATATAATCGCATTTATGCCCACAACGGGCCAATATTACAAATATGCCCTTACTATAAAGAATGGGCCACATTTATAATCACATGCATTTAAATCCATATTATCATATAAATCATGTATGCCACGTGGTCACACATTTGTTCAATTAATTCAACATGTATAACTCATTATGCCTTCCAGGCAATGTAATCCAGGCACTTAGCCTTAACAGTAAATTCGAGTTGTTACAACTATCCCTCTTTATTGGAATTTCGTTCTCGAAATTTATTCAACACCTCGGGGCACAAATCTCGTGAATTTGACTATAGCCACAGAGTCCAGTCCTTTACCTTTTATACCTTAGTAACACTCTCACTAGAGTGACAGTCTTATTCCATAAGACATTATCTCATTTATCATAATTCCATTGTCTTTTCCTTGCACAATAACTCCCACTGAAATCCCAGGGTCTCTTCACCCCATCAGTGGTAATAACTTACACTTCCTTTCTTGACATTGGCACCAGTAACACTTTATAAGCCACCACCCATACTAGGGTAAGGCTAATCTATAGGACCCTAGCCTAATCCTTGATAAGATCTTAGAAGTCTTATTAAATCGGAAGTCAAAACTCCCCTTTCTTTCCCAAAATATCTTATCCTTTCTTGTCCACAATACTCAAAGAAATACAAAGATCTCCCATCCTGGAACTCTGTGTTCCCATGTTTGAAGTTTGCGAACTCTTATGTACTTTTAAATAGGCAGACACTTCTGCCCTAATAATCCCAATAACTTCATTGGTTTCTTTGAACCAATTCTGAACCACAATACTTCTTGTCTGTCATTCTCTTACTTGGAACAAATGCTTCTCGCTCCCTATCCAAAGTCACCCTAGTCGTTGACCAGCTTCCATCACTGTGACTGTACAATCAAGGGTCCATATTTATCTCAATGCCCCAACTACTTACACATTTGATGTGAAATTCTTAAGGCCTGAGTCATTCCTTCAGATTGTCAGTCTATCTGAAGGTAACTAGTAATTCTTAGTCTCAATCTTATACCCATTGTCCTCTACAACTTTTTTTTTCAAAACTTGGGAAATGAGGGTCTCAGTTCAACACTATTGACTTGGTGTCCCATGGAGACATAAGGTCTCCCATTGCCCGTACGCATTACTATACTACTCGTTCACTCGAACTGAGGTGTATTAACTCAATCTGTTGAGTCATAACTTTCCGTGTCCAAACATCTTATTTGTAGTCTAATGTAGTCCACCCTTACAGTTCACCACCATACCCTTTTACCTTCCAATATACAAATTTTAGATCTTAATATCCATTCAAATTCTTGGATACAATATTCATAAAGAGGTAGTACAATACTCATCCAAAATCTCTACCTCGGCGCCAGGTTCTATCGAATCACTCATTCGATCTTCATACCTTAACCTATTCATAATAAAATGGTAGGATTTTGAATCATTCCTACAAGATCTCCTCCCTGAACTTCATTGTCCATAGAGTTACATCTGGCGACTATCAACTGCAGATACTATATCAACCTTAATTGTTACCCCATCTGACTTTACTATAATCCGTGGCATCCTATTCAACTGGCACAGATCTTTCCAACTTAGGCGGTCAACTTCCATGTTAATTTTCTCTTATGCAATCAAGGGTTTCCAATGTGAATCACCCATTAATTCCCATTAGGGCCTTAGTCTCAAGGTTATTTCTCTACAGATGACCAAACACTTAAATTCTTTGGTCTAATACACTCACTTTTATTCTGTAGGGGCCATTAATGCACCCTAATCATGGCTATCTAGCATCATCGTGAAATTAATGCTCCATGTATAACATTCATGTTTTTATTCTTTCATCTACCGTGGAGCAGGAACAACCATCCTTTTTAATCTATACTTGGGTGTGTCCTAATACTCAATGCACCATCCTATAGTTTCTTGTCTTAAGGAAAGATAGTATCCATCATGTTGTCCTCCCATATCCGTCCATTACTTACGGATTCTAATACCATAGGGTGCTAACCAATCCTTAGTCCATCTTCTAGAAATCTGACATGAAACTATCCATTCAGAAAAACTTTAGGTTCTTGTATTATCTCAATCTTGGGTATAGCTATCTTCGAAGATGCTTCAAGTAGTAGCTGGCATGTCTTACCGGTCTCTCTGTACTTCTCACCCCACAGACGTTCTTCAGTAATTTCATTGTGGCTTCTAACTAAATTTCCTCCATACATGATCCCATCACTTCCTATAACGTGACCTTGAATTGTCACTTTCTAGAGCCTTATCTGTAACCCCGCTCCATCAGTCTTAGTATTGTCAACAAAGGGGTCATTTGTGTTCTCCTTCTTGCTGGGATTAGACCAACACATCCCTAACCGATCTGAATATGGCTTGTCCAAGTCATTCCTGTACTCTTTGCTTGTCGAGCTTACCTGTGTCATTGAAGCATTGGTCAGATAAGATCCTTCACTGGAAACCTATCACATCCTATTCAGTGCAAGAAGTAATCCTTGAAATGTCCCTTTCCTTGATCCTCACCTGGTAATAACCAGATCGAGGTTCAACTCTTGAGAACATTGTCCTATCTTGCAACTGAGAAATTGAACCCTTCATTCTTAACAAATGGTGTTGATGTGTCCCATGATGTGACGCTCTGTCCAATCAACCCTCAAATCAAATACCTCTTCAAGTGAACCATTAAATCTTCCTGCAGAGCTTATGCCATTCTTCACGATGTCCCTTATACCGATTCTATCCGCACCTTAATCTTGTCGCGTACTCAATAATTCCTTATACACTCATCTGAAACCTTACCGGCCAATCCAGCTTCCATTCAGTCTAACTGATATATTATAAGTGGTACCTACCACAATTCTAGCATCCTGTAAGCGCATTCGGGTCCTTCCCTTTTAAAATTCTAACGTTACCACATCCCTTGCAATCTGTGGTTGTCCCTTATTTAACAGATTAATCCCTACTCAGGATCATATCATAGTGCTCATAAGATGAGCTCAAACAACTCTACTGTCAACCTTTTACCAATAGTACTCTAACTCTTCTCTGGGAAGTTACTGATTTTTCAATAAGCACTATAATCTCACGCCCCATTCCGTGGCAACCCAAAATTATGTGCCTCAAATCTATGTCTCTTCTGGGAGATACATAGCACCAACTCATTCAGTTCATTATATCACAAGGAATGAGAACTAACAAGTTAGTTGGTCCCCTCTGAGGGACTAGCCCCAGACTCTGGCTATACCAAGGCGGACCTTCAAACTAGTGTCGAGTAATCTATACTCCTCAATTCTTCCAACTTTGATTTTGGGCAATCCTTCTTGGCATGCCCAATCATTCCACATAGAATACATGCCTTCACTTGGAGTCCTCCCAAATGGCGTCCCCCACACTCAGTGCATACTAGATAACTTCACCAAGCTTTGTTGCTGCCCTGGCGACCATCTTGTAAACCATAACCCCTTCTATCATGTCTAGGAGTAGTAAAACTATTAGGGGTCCTTCTTTTCTATCCATTGGGCATCCACCCCTTTATCTGATCCCACAAATAGGGATATCGTTGACTGAATTTCTTGCCCTATGACATTCTCAAACCATATCTCGTCTCTTGTACCTTTAATAACGAGGCATTCTCTACTGCCAGAGCATAAATAAAAGTCTCCTGCACTGGAGCGACCCTAACGCTCTGTGCCATTTCAGATTTCAATTCTCAAATGAATTGTTCTTTCCATGCCACATCCGCTGGTACCAGATCAAAAGCGGATTGGCCAACCCATCATCTTCATTGACATACTCTGTCATTATCATGCTATCTTGAACCAAGTTCATAAACCCATTGGTCTTTGCAGTTCAAACTGCATTACAGTGGTCTCTTTCGTCGAACCATTGTCTAAATTCCTCCCAACCCATCATTCAACATTCCGTGTCGGGGGTACTACTTCCCACCACGTCCGGGCATCTTTCTGCCGCATACGTGTGGCACAACCGCTCTATCATGGCCTACCGGTCCCACATCATCAAAGACATAGCTAACCATGTCCATTTACTGATCAGTTCTGAACAAACCCAAACCCCCTCGAAAACTGGAGGATAGTGCCTCTAAGGACATTCATATGATAACTCTTATCTATTTTTCCATTCTCAGGTTGAACTAACACTGGTGCCATTACTGTCAAGATATACGAAGCAGCGTTCCCTAATGGAACCCGCTGATTCAACCATCTAATCTCCTCACTCTGATCTAACCGACAAACATCTGCTATGAATTCCAGGGACAGATGGAGGATTTCGACCCTAACTATCATCTGCAACCTCCCATACTAATGATGCCAGGTCCAATTAACTATCTTGAGTACATACTTTCTAAATCAGTCTGCAATCAATGACTTAACTCCTCAACCCAGATATTCATATCCAAAATTTTCCCACAGGCAAGTCCAAACAATCACAATAATAACACACATAATATACACATCAAAACACAAATCCACATTACTCATGCATCAACTATCAAATCCCATTTCCACCACATACATTCATACACATCATGCTCTATATACAAGCATGCAGATAAGGCACATAGGTTCAATTTAAGTAACTAATCACGCAATCATGTCGTTGGATACCTAACCATGAGTCGAGCTTATCTTTAGCGGCGAGTGTACATGCCCAGCCATTCTTCAAGAACCCTTAAACCTAGACCGCTCTGATACCAAGTCGTAATGCCCTAGATAACTAAGACCGTTACACTGTGTGTTTTAAAATAGTGCTTAACTTGCTAAGAAAGTCCTTTGAACTTAAATGTGTGATTAAGACTAAATCATGGTAAAGTATTAAAAGATTTGGTCAACAAAATTATTATTTTTCATTAAAATATTAAGTTTGTACACGGGATCCCAAAATTAGTTTATAGACTTGTAAAAGACCAACAAAATACAACTTAGCCATCTTAATTGGCAAAAAATGGTTTAACCCTAGTTCCTCCCAGGCTATCTCGACTGTGGCAGTTGAGCAAGCTGCATATGTACACACCGCCCCTGAAATTCTCCAACTCATGGCTGGTTCCACATCCCTTCCTTTTACCTGCACCACGTAGCACCTGTGAGCCAGGACTCAGCAAGAAAACTTAAACCAGCATGCACAACTAGGCAACAATATAAAAGCAGTAAATATAAATCATTAGATTCAATTAACAATAAGATATAACTAACCAACCAACTCAGTCAAATATGTAAACCAAACCCATCAAACTATCACAATGATTAAGTGTGAAGCACATTTCTATTTATGCTATATTATCCAGGCCCGACGCCCTAATGTCGAGTTCCCTGGTCTCTTAGCCGATCCCATCACCCATAGGCGAGGTTGCATTCCACATGCTTGTTATCGGCCCCTGGCACCCTTAGGCTGGCCTGCAAGCATATACATTCACAATACATAATGCATAGCAAGTATTCACTGGAAGCTTAAAAAAGCATGCCAATCCAGATATTCTCAGTTATAGATATGTTCATATTCATAATATATTCATGTAAGGGGGTTTAAGCTGCAATCACAACTCGGGTGAAGTTCTCTTACCTCAGGTCCTAAGCAGCAAGCGTATGACAGCCCCGAGCACGATCCCTAGTTCTGAGCCCTTGTGGTATAACCTAGTCACAATGCGGTAATGGATAACCATTAAGATCCTAAACTAATTAAAAACTTGGGAATAATTTACAAGCCTCTGAGACCTCAATTTCTACTAAACTAGGTAGTAGAAATCATCCTTAGGTTTAGATCCCCGAGCCACCCCGAGCCTTAAGACCAATTCTTTTTAGGACTGCCTAGGTAGGGCACGACCTGGCCCTAAGGGTCGCGGGGCGCCCCAAGTCAGAGGCGTCTGCCTCTTGTCCAAGGGGGATGCAGGCCACGACCGACCCTTTAAAGGTCACGGCGGGCCTGCAGAAAAGCAAGCCCTCAGGGCCTTCTAGGGCACGTGGGCCACAACGCCCATGAACTAGGTTGCAACACACCCCTGTGAACCCAGAATTCCTTGGGTTTCTCCGTCATTTACACATATAATCACATTTATGCCCGCAATGGGCCAATATTACAAATATTTCCTTACTATCATGAATGGGCCCACATGCATATTTAATACACATAAACATGCATTTAAATCCATATTATCATATAAATGATGTATGCTACGTAGTCACACATTTATTCAATTAATTCAACATGTATAACCCATTATATCCTCCAGGCACTATAATCCAGGCACTTAGGCTTAAAGGTAATTTCAGGTCGTTACATCTATCCTTGGCGAAGGATACTTATTCTTAATGGTTAACTTGTTTAGTTCCCTGTAGTTAATGAACATCCTCAGAGAACAATTCTTCTTATTTACAAATAGGACTGGCGCACCTCATGGAGAGAAATTGGTTCTAATAAAATCCAAGTCTAACAACTCCTGTAATTGTACCTTCAGTTCCTTCAACTCTGCTGGGGCCATTTGGTAGGGTGCCCTAGACACTGGCTCTGTCCTTAGTGCCAGTTCAATAAAAAAAACTCTATCTATCTGTGTGGCGGCAACCCTAGTAAATCCTTTGGAACACTTTATCTAGTCATTGGGGCCTTCGCCCCTATCTGAACCCATAAATGGAGGTCCCATCCTCATGTTATCTCTCTTGGCCAAGTTCTCATGCCAAATTTTTTCTCTATGCCCTCTATAGTAAAGGCTTTCTCTACCACCTATGCATATGTTGTCAGTCTAGGCATGATGTTAATGCAAACATCCCAAGCTATCATAGGTTGTAGCCCCTGGAGGAACCTTTCCTTCCTTCTCCCATCAGTGGGTACCAAGTGGCAGCAAACTTGGCTAATTTGTCAAATCTCAGTGCATACTATGTCACTGACATGTTTCCCTGTAACAAATTACTGAATTCCTATGCCTTTGCATCCCTAACTGCATCATTATAGTACTTTTCATTGAATACCATTCTAAACTCCTCCCAATTCATGTTTTTGGTATGGGATATCACTTCCCACCAAATTCAGGCATCCTCCTGAAACTTGTATTTGGCACAGGCCACCGTTTCATTACTAACTACCCTAATGAAATCCAGGATAGCGGTAACAATACTCATCCACT
Source organism: Humulus lupulus (assembly GCF_963169125.1). Classification (NCBI taxonomy): domain Eukaryota; kingdom Viridiplantae; phylum Streptophyta; class Magnoliopsida; order Rosales; family Cannabaceae; genus Humulus; species Humulus lupulus. The sequence continues at coordinate 97,669,004 of NC_084802.1, forward strand.
GTTCGGGCTTGGCAGGATCTGTAGTGCCCTTAAAAACTGGAAGGTGTTGCTTTCTAAACCTTTCATAGAGAGGTTCCCATCTATTCCCAACCTCTAATGGCTGTACTACTGTTAGCACCAACACAGGTGGCACCTCCGACTGAACGTTCTCTGCAGGAACCTGTTGCTGTCTCAAGAGGCAGATCTCTTCTTCCTGTCTCTGTAATTAGGCTTCCATATCAGTAAGCACTTACAGCCAGTTCTCAGGAGCTGGTGGATGGGTCTGACTCTGATTATCATTCTTCACCTGTATTCCTTGGCCGACTTGCAGATCTAACTGCTTTGGAAGCATACTTCCAAGCTTATACCTTCCTGCAATATCAATTTGGCCAGTTAGGTAGTAATAACTATACCTCTTGCTGCCCAACGATACAAGACTGAACAAACTAGCATTCACACTCAATAATCATGCTAATAAGCATGTCGATTCATGTTCATACCCAAACATGGTGCTAATAAGCACTTCCTGACATTTATAAGCAAATAACGATACTACAAAGAATTTCCTAACATTTATAGATGAATAACGATGCTAATAAACATTTCTTTAACATTTACCAGTATTAACAGTGCTACTAAGCATTTCCTGGCCTACATATACATATAACAATGCTAATAAGCATTTCTTTAACATTCACAAACAATATCACTGCTAATAAGCATGTCTTTATCAGTTCCTCAATAGTCAAGGGCCAAGCCCTATCAGAATATCTCATGCTTCCTAATAAGGCAGGCATATAAGGCATTTATATCCTATTTAAGTAGTTAAATATATGACCAAATAAATACTTACCAAACTCCGAGTCAAGCTTGTCTTTAGTTGCGAGTGTACATGGCCAACCAGTCTTCAGAATCCCTTAACCTTGGCAGGCTCTGATACAAAGTTGTATTTCCCTGGATAGCTAGGACCGTTACACTATGTGTTTTAAATAGTCTTAGACTCTCTAAACTAGACTCTTGGCCATATACGTGTAGCTAAACATGATTAACAGTTTAGGGTTAAATTTTTTTGTCAAAAGGAATAACCATTTCATTAAAATGTTTGCATTCATACATGAGATCCCAAAATAATGTATAAAAGGCTAATAATAATTCAAAAGTTACAACCAGCCGACCTAAGCGACAAAATAGGGTTTGACCCTAGTTCCTCTGAGAAACCCCGGCTGTGGTGGTCGAGCGGCCGCATATGTACATGTCGCCGCCAAAGCTCTCCAACTCATGGCTGGTCCAACTTCCCTTTACCCTTACCTGCACCACATAGCCCCCGTGAGCCAAGGCTTAGCAAGAAAACTTAAACATGTTCATAAGCAATTAATAACACATCACATAATCATAATAAGCATGCCTAGCAGTAATAACTCTACTCATGCATGGATTATATTCAGATATGTGACTACAGTGTCACATCGAGGCCCGTTGCCCTAAATAAATGATTAATAATTCATACCGAGTCCTAGTACCCTAGGATATGGGACTATGGAGTCACCCCGGGGCTCATTGCCCTATCCCCTATATACCAGCTTTGGAGCTGGCCCTGCGTACCTGGCACTTTGATTTTCGAACGACCATTGGATCGGTCAAGTGTATATCACACTCTTCATTAGGCTTAACTATATCGACCAGCGCTTAGCATGCTATTTCTGCCATTGACTTATAAGTCAATACTTTCGACCAGCGCTTAGCACGCTATTGTCGCCCTTGATTTATAAGTGAAGCCTTTTTCAGTCAGATAATGCAAACAAGCATACATCATTTAACAGTTATCCAGATATAGAGCATTCAAGCTTGCTTAATCAATAAATCATAGGCATAATCATAATCATGCTCATTCATAAGGGCCTGAGCCCTAATCATATCAATATTTAACAACCAGGCCAAGCCATAATCACATATATCACGTATTTGGTGCAGTTTTCTTACCTTTAGTCCAAGCACGAGTTAATTAACAACGACCCCCAAGCACAATCCCATCCCGAGCTCTAGTGGTACCCTAGTCACAACCATAATAAGCCATATCCTTCAATATCGAGTAAATAAAGATTTTTGGACTGAGTCCTAGTCTCTGGGACCTAAAATTCTACTAAATCGGGTAGTAGAATCCTTCCCGAGCCCTTAGGTTCGATTTCTTGCCACCTGAAACCAAATATCCTAATTTGAGTCGGGATGCCCCACCCAAGAGTAGCGTCTCTCCTCAGGTTAGAGATCACATCCCTCAAATTTTCTTGACATGGGCCGCAACGTAGCATTGCAAGAGTTGCGGCACGATGCCAGTTTAGGGAACCGCCCTGGCCTCTAGGTTCTGATGGTCGCGGCGCCCAAGAACAAGGTCGCAACGCGTCCCTGTGAACCTAATTTTTCAGACATTTTCTCCGAGCCAAAACCCTACAAAACCACCACAGCTTCAAACCAAAGCTAGAACTATACCCCACAAACATTTCTAGACATCATATACAACTTATAAACCCAAAAAACCCAGCCAAAACACCACTGAAACTCATAATTCTAAAAAATCTCTAAAACTCAAAATCCACAAAAAATAACTCAAGACTTAGGTTTGAATTTACCTCTGTTAGATCGCTTCCTAGTTGTACTTCCTTAATTCCCAGCTCTAGGATCACCCCAAGCCTTTAAACTCAAGAATCTATTCCAAAATCAAGCTTCACCAATGGGAGAAGGGAGAGAGAGAGAAAGTAACGAGAGAGAGAGAGAGATAATGATGATTGCTGAGTGTTTTGGTTCTACTGTGTTATGAGGATTTTGAGTGTATCATTCCTTTAGGCAGTAAATGACTAAAATGCTCCTTGCCCTTTAGCTTACCCTCTAATGCCCTCAAGGGCAGTAACGTCATTTGCCACATTTTTGGCTAACTCAATTAATGCCTCATAATTCCTGTAACTTCCAATATCCTCAAATAATCACTAAACAATTTCTTATTACCCGATAAATCCCGGTAATGTACTAAATTACTAAAATACCCATAGGCTCACCCGGAGCTGGGTATTTGACCCCGTTGTGACTAAACCACTAACTTGCTCCTTAGGATCGTCTCGTGCTGAATAACTCAAGTATATCCACATAATAATGTGGTCTTAATCAATATGTATATATATATATATTAAAATATTCCCTCAATGGCCCAAAATTATGAAAATGCCCTTCTAATAAGAAACGGGCCCACATGCATGCTTAATACACCCAAACATGCAAATATATTCATATTATAATATAACTCACATAATTCATATAATCAAAAACATGCACATAATATTCAATTATTGCCCTCCTGACCCCCTAATCAAGGCCCTAAGCCTTATTAGGGAAAATGGGATGTGACAAAAATTAACAGGTAGGCAACTAGGCAACTAAAACCCTAGATATAACTAGGTCTGCGACTTGAAAAATAATTGGGTGGCCATCAAGCACACTCCTCGATCTAAAGTAGCCCCTATAACTATGCATGTGTATAAACATAAAAGGTTTAAAGCACAATACATAGGAGGGAAAATGCATAAATATTATGGTTAAGTAAATTTAAAGCGAGGATAAATAATCTCGAACAATGCTCTTTAGGCAAATGGTCTCTTCCTATAAGGCCTAATCACAATGGATAAAAAATATATTTAAAAAAACGAACATATAAAATATACAGATGGACGAGGTCCTCAACCCTGAGCTCCAACAACTTGCTCACTTGAAGAAGTTTCTTGCTCAGCATCCTCTTCGTCACCAGAGGCCGTGTCCACCATTTTGGTTGGCTCCTGGGCTAGCAAATCCCAGAATTTGGAAGGATACCGCTGTAGTGCACCAAATTTTGTTTTTAGTTTATTAAAATTTTTGTGTTTTATTTTATTTAAGTGTTAAGTGTGGTGAATTGTCTATTTTATTTAGTTGTTGTTTGTTTTATTTAATTGTTTGTTATTTTATTTAATTGTTAGAATTGTTTGTAGAATATTTTTGTGAAATTATTTGTTAAATGATATTTATTTATTTTTATTTTAAAAATGTGATTATGTGAGATTTGGTTGAATGCACTAAGGTGCATGGTAGATAATGATGTATCCTAGTGATTTAGTGTATGCTAGTGCATGGTAGCATGATGCACATGGGTAGAATTTCCTACACATTATATAGTTTCCATATATTAGATTTAATTAATTTATTTACAAAAAAAAGGGAATGGGAAACCATCTTGGACGTGTATGTGTAGTGGGAAAGGAATGGTTTATTCCATTTATTTTCTTGATTCTAATAAATTAAAAATTAGAAGACCATGGTTATTTTAAGTAAGGATGTGATCATCTTTTTATTCCATGCCATTTTAAGATGAAAACAATTATACAAAAATTAAGAGAAAATAAAAAGAGAAAGGAAACTTACCATTTTATTTGATTAGGCTTTATTGAGGGAATTAAGATAAAGGGGGAAGCAAATTTGGGAAGGGTCATTTGTTTTTTTGCTCTTGGCCATGTGTTGAAGAGAGGAAGAGAGAGAGAGGGTGGCAAGCTAGAGAGAGAAAGGGGAAGGGGCTGCCATTTTCTAGAGAGAAGGTGGAGGAGAAAGGAAAAAGAAGGAGGACCTAGGTATGGTTTTCTTATGGTTCCTTGTTATTTTTTTTAGATTAAGGTTTATCTTCCCCATCATCTTAAGTCTTTTCTTTTATGTTCTTCTTCTTCATGGGTTTAAAAAACCCTAGGGTATTCAAGGGTGATTATCACTTGGGTGTTGATCAAGTTGTGTTCTTGATTTCTATCAAGAGAGGTATTGAATTTTTCTCTCAATCTTTTGGTTATTGGTATTTGATGATTGATGTTTTGGAGAGACTATGGCTGAAAGTGGTTTGTTTGTAATAGGATAATATGTGGTGTTGATGGAATGTTTTTCTTATATTTTGATGCATGGAAAAATAGACCTAGGCGTAGGCATGGGTTTATGGGTTGGTTTGATTTTTGTTGTATGTTCATAATATGTATAATGAGATAATTATTGAGATATGATGTTGTTGCATGTTAGGATTTGTGAATTATTGTGTTAATGAAACATGAATGATCTTGTATGAATTTTATGAGGTATGAGGTAATAGATAAAATTCATGGTGATTTATGCTTGCTGATTTTGTGAATAAATTGTGAAAAGATTGATGAAATAAGGGTATGTATGCATAAGAATGACTCTAATGATAAGTGGTGTTTGTGAAAATATAATGGTATTTTAATTCACAGTTTAAATAATGTTTTTGCACAAATAATTACCTACAGATTTTTTGTGATATTTTTGAGAAAATATGAGCTTTAAAAATGAGGATGGTGATTTTAATGATAAATTTGATTGCTGGAATTTTTGTTTAAAAATGTAAAGTGTGTTTCAATAAAATGAATTTGATTGGTATTTTGAAATAAATAAATAACCTAAACAATGGTAAAATTTAAAAGTGATGTTTTTAAAATAATATGAGTGGTTATTTTACAAGTTATGATTTTCTTTAATTGGATTAAGAAAAATGTTGGATTTAATTCATTTGTGATTTTTAAATAATGGCTGAAAGTTTAGTTTAAAAAGTTTTAAATAGTTATTTAATTTTCACATATGAATTTGTATTACATAAAATTAAGTATTAAAAATGATTCAAATAAAATATATTTTTCCCAAACTTAATATTATTATTTTTCTCACATCAAATTATGAAATTCTATTAACTTAAATTAAATTGTTATTTTTCTAAGGAAACATGGTAATCATAGGTATTTTTTAAAAAAATAATTGCCAATGTCTTTGCTTTCTTTGTAATTTAAAAATAATAAATGGGCCTTTCATATTTTCTTAATGGGTAAATAAAATTGTTTTTTATGAAATAAAAAGAATGTCTTGGGAGATTTAATCAACCTAGTAATTTTAATAAGATAAACAATGGTAAACAAAACATGCTACAAGTCTATTATTTTTAAAACGATAGAAGTAGACGCATGGAATTATCGTTTTTAACGCCACATTTACGCAACATTCCCACGTATGCATGTTACATGCAAATTCACTTTTACGTCCAAAATAATATCTATTTTACAACCATGTAGTTTTTATAGAAAGATCATGCATGTAATATAGGTAGAATGAGCATTATTCTTTTTATGACCTTATGTGTAACCAAGCATATTGTATGTTGTGGCTAACTCTCACCATGTGTGCATGGCCCATGCACACATGAGTTGTATGAAAGGGAAAAATAGTAATTATATGAAGCTAAGAAATGTCGTTTTAATTATGGTATAGGCTCGTTGAGAAGGTTGTGGTTTTACTTAGCTTGGACCTGAGGTAAGGGAGTTAGATAGAATTTATGAATGGTAAGACTGTTGTGTGAATGAAATGTTATGAATTATGAATGCCATAATGTGATGATATGTTGGCTTGTATGAATATTGTATGATATGAATGGATGTTAGCGTGATGAACGCGACACATCAAAATGGGTTCCTAAGGATAAAGAAGACGTAACCCTAGTTACTAAGGATATGAAGACGTAACTCCATGGGCGGACGCGCCAAGGTTATTCAAGGACCAGAGACTCTTGTTTACCTCAAAGGGTGGCATGGACAAGTTAGTAGGCCATGTTCACAAGTGTTATCCCCAAAATTTGAAAATGATGACGTGGCAATAGAAATGACAAATGGCAAGGAATGGTTGGGTGATCTGGCTTAGGAGTGACCCGGTAGACGAATGAAGAATTTTGACTGGCCAGTCAAGTGTCATGATCGACCAGGCATGACCTTGTCCGACCAGTCATATGATTGTCTGCCCAGGCATGACCTTGTCCGACCAGTCATATGATTGTCTACCCAGGCATGACCTTGTCCGACCAGTCAAGTGCATGTCTGCCCAGTCATGACCATGTCCGACCAGTCATGACCATGTCTGCCCAGCCAAGTGCATGTCTGCCCAGCCAAGTGCATGTCTGCCCAGTCATGACCATGTCCGACAAGTCATGACCATGTCCGACCAGTCATGACCATGTCTGCCTAGCCAAGTGCATGTCTGCCCAATCAAGTGCATGTCTGCCCAGCTAGGTGCATGTCTGCCCAGTGAAGGTTTGGCTGACCAACCTGAATGTGATATGGATCGACTAGACAGAACAGGGATATGCAAGAGATCCCAGAAACGGCTTCAGCAAGAATCGGTCTTGGCATGCGCGGGAATCTCTCAGTTTATCCCATGAATATAGTATATTGTTATATTTTGAATATTATTGTAAATTAAATATAATGAGAATAACAAAATATCCCGATTATGGGGGATATCATCCGTACGATCCTGAGCCTATAAATACAAGGCTTATGGCATCATAATAGGAACTTTTGATTCGAGTTCTAATTTTCTAGAGAGAGAGTACTTGTATTTTGAGAGAATTCTTGTATTCTTGTAATCTCCACTGAAGAAACTCAGTTGACTCAGGTTCATCTAATCTCAAGTGTAGATCTATAATCACAACTCTAAGTGGATTAGGCTATTACCGACACATTGGGGCTGAACCACTATAAAAATCGTTTGTGTCGTTTATTTCTCTTGAAGGTTTTTGTCGTTTTTGACGTCTACACGTCGTTGGCCAAAAACGCGATCAACATTTTGGTGCTTTCATTGAGAGCCTGAAGAGAAAGACAGACGATCCCTGTAGCATTATGGCGCCTAAGAACACCAATGCTGCCTCCAAGAAGACAGGTTCCTCTAAAGAGCCTGCCAGATCAGAAGGTCCTGGCCCTCAAGACCATGAGACTGAGCCTAGAGTCATGCTCGAGGACATGACTCCAGAGGTTGAACAACTCCAGGAGGCCATGGGGGCTTTCCAGGAGGAAATGGTGCAATTCAATGCTCGGCAGGAGTCTTTTGCTGAAGAGATGGCCAGGCAGAGAGCTGCGTTAGAGCAGCAAAGGCGCGATATGGAGGCTAGAAGCGAAGATCTCAGACAACAATAGGAGGAGGTCAACCGGAGACATCGTGGAGAAGCACTTGCTCTAGAAGCAGTTACCCAATTGGCCCAAGCCGATGCTCAAGCCGTAGCACAAGCAGCCACCCAGGGAGCAAGAAATAATAATGTTGGTCGGAGGACCACTGACAGAGCCAATTCTCGAGGACCGGACAGAAGCAGGAGTAACCCCCTTGGTCGGGAAGATGATGGGGACCAATCCAGAACTGCCTCGACACAAAGGGAGCACTCTAGAACCCCCTCCAGGAGCCATCGATCAGAGACTTCTAGATCAGGGAGTCATCGATCGGGCAGTAAAAAGACTCCACCCAAGCAGGATCAGACCAAGAATCCTCGAGACAATAGGACTTCACAATTCAAAGATGGGCATGGTCATGATGAGGCTGATAGTCATCACACCGACCAGTCAAAGGAAAAGGAGGGCAATGACCAACAAGGAGGAAAAGACTGCCCAGGGCGTACCGAAAGGCCTCCACTACACCCTGGCCAGCAGCGTAGTGGGAGAGTGCAAGTCCCACGTAGTAAGCCCTCTGAAAAATTGAAAAGTACGGTGTTCGATCGGGCAGGAAAGCATGCTTCCCGGAAGGATCTGAGGGACGTTATCACCAACAAGAGGAGGATCATCCCAGTCGAAGGGCAAAATCTGAACCGCCCTGCCAGTCAAGTAGAAATACTTGACGACTGTGCACCAGATGGTAATGCCCGACCAGGCGGTCAAGACCTTGGAACTTCATCAGTTGCACCAGCCATCCAAGCCCAGCTTGACATGCTAACAGCTGCAGTGCAAGGTTTGTCAAAACAACCTTCAAGGATAGATGCGATAGACCACCGGAGTGGCAGCCCATTTTGTGCCCGGATTAGAGCAACCCAGCCACTGGCAAAATATAAATCACCGGTTCTACCAGTATATACAGAAAAGGCAGATCCCATCAGACATATTGGGAAGTTTGAGGACCAGATGGAATTGCTCGGAGTAAGTGACGATTATCGGTGTAGAGTTTTCCCGACTACATTATCGAATACTGCCCAGGAATGGTATTGGAAGTTTAAGCCGAACTCCATAACCTCTTGGGAAGCATTCAGGAAGGAGTTTTGTAGACAATTCAACACTGCCCGGACTCCACCAGTTTATGCCAACCACTTGGCAGATATCAAACAAGGAAAAGATGAGTCTCTAAATAATTATATACAGAGATTCATGAGAGAAGCCAATAGAGCAACTGCTATAGGAGACGAGGGCAAGATGGTTGCAATATCTGCTTGGATAACTTATCGGAGCCCTTTGTGGGATAGAATACATAGAAATCCAATTTCAACACTTCAACAATTTCTTGACCGAGCAGATAAGTATATGAAATTGGATGATGTAATCGAAAAAGAGGAGAATGGCATAAACAATTCGGGCGGATCAACTGACCCTCCTAAGGATGGTGGAAAGAAACGTGGAAATAACGAGTTTGACCACCATGAGGAAAAGAAAGCAAAGTTGAGTTCAAATGAAAAGCCAACCAAGTATGAGCCTCAATTCACTAATTACACCACTCTCTCAGCCAGCCGAGCAGAAATATATCTTGCTAGTCATGAAGAGGTTCCCTACAAGAAACCTCCACCCACCAGGAAAGAGATGAGGAAGAGAGACATGAATAAGTTTTGTCGTTTCCATGGAGATTATGGTCACGACAGGAATTAATGCAATCACCTCAAGGACGAGATAGAATTTCTTCTCCGGTCGGGCAAGTTGAGGAAGTACTGGGCAGAGACACCCCAAGGAGAAGGAGGCAGCAGCAATCCTGGTTTCAAACGACAAAGATCTCCACCCTTGCAGCCCGGACCTGTGGACTTTACCTTAGACACTATATGTGGAGGTCCACACTTGGCTAAGGAAAGCAACGAAGCAAGGGAGAAGCATGCTCAGCAGGAGTGCTAGGATCAGGAGCCACTGGAATGGCGAGCATCGGAGGATATATTATTTCTAAATACCGCTTTCAGAGTGGTAGTTTAATTTCAAGTTGTTGAACTTGTTATTTAAATTTGGTTTATGAGCTGGTTATTTGCTAACCAGCCATCTATTTTTGAACAATTTTTATTGTTTAAGACTAGTTATTAGACACGTTTTGTCCTTTTTAATTTACGAGTAATAAAAGAGACTACGCGCAGCGTGGTCGATTCTTGCTACAAATATGCATGTGTGTTAATTATCCGAACAGTGTTCAACTGGTCGGTAAAATCGGACAGTGTTCAACTGGTTAATACATTCAAGCAGTGTTCAACTGCTCAAATATTTTCCATATATTCTATGCGTTTCATGAGTAATTAACTGCTCGAACAAATTCGGTGAAGTAGCAAGTGACTAAGGATCTTTCAACCCTCGATCACCTGGGGGGCACATGGGGTATACTGGTATATAATTTAACACAGGCAATAAGAGCACGAGTTAATATATCTGTGTTTAGGCTGACATGTAAGTTTTCGAAGTCCAGAAAGGCCATTAAGCTAATTTGTTTGACAAAGCTTAAGTAACTTGGAATTTTTTAAAATTTCAAGTTAGAAGCAGATATTTGTGTGACAATAAACATTATGCTCATAAAATGTTAGAGCAGTAAGAGTGTGAGAAAGTATACTTAGTATGGACTTATGAAATGTCTAGAATTTCTAAGTTAGAAAACCAAGTACTCATGCGAAATATAAGGCATACGCCAGAGTGACTTTACTATTCACAAAAAACTTATAACTTTTTAAGTCTTAAAAAAGACTTAGAATGTTTTAAGTTAACAAAGAAAAGTAAAGTATAAATGCCAACAACTCAGATGTAAGAGAAAAATATCAAAGCTGCTAAGCAACAATTGTCTTCACAAGAATAAAGAGCAAACTACTAGCCGGGTACAAGGTTTAGCTGATTAGGTGCAAAGTTTTCCTGGTCGGGAGAGCAGATACAACTTCCCTGGTCGGCTAAGCATGTATCACTGATCGAGTAGGAAACTCTGTTGTTTAGCATGAATAACATCGATGAGTCCCTGGAGTGAATCAAACAAACATGAACAAATGCATGCAAAGTAAATACTACAAGGAGTTTTGATGGTTTTTGGAGAGAAGTTTTAGGCATATGCTTGAGTAGCTGGGCCATATGCCCGATCGGTTGGGTGATGACCAAGCTGATGTCGAGTGTGCCAAAGCAGGCCCCCACGCGCGTCCGAAGGTTGCGTCCGAGCAGCTGGGGGCTGCATCCGAGCGGTGTTCGAGCAGCTAGGTTGCATCCACGCGCGTCTGAAGGCTGCATCCGAGCGGTGTCCGAGCAACTAGGTTGCATCCGCGCGCATCCGAAGGCTACGTCCGAGCAACTGGGGGCTACATTCGAACGGCTGGCTGGGCATCCAAAGGGGAGAGGCATCCGAAGGCTGTGTCCGAGCAGCCAGGCCCATGTCCAAGCAGACAGTGGCATTCGTCCGAGTGGCTGGGGTGCGCCTTCAAGGAGCTGTCGTCCGTGTCCGAGGAGATGCTAGCTAGCCATCCAAGGAGCCTAGTGCTTCCAAGGTGTCGCGCCCGAGGGCTGCTATCCGAGCAGTCAGTGGAAGGTGTCCGATCGGCTAGATGTTTGTCCGAGTATTGGGGAGCATGTCCAAAGATCCAAGCAAGCATCTGGGCAGGAAACAAAACACCCAAGGGTCAGCAGTTAAGAAAGTATTTGGGTCCCCAAGGACCAAATAGGCATTTCCAATCAACTAAGCAAGCTCAAGTTTACTAAAAATCATGGAGCAAACATATTTTCTTACTCATGGGATACTACAACAAGATAAAAAAATGGAATTTAAAGAATTCAAAAGAAAAGTTCAATCGTGGGTTTACTACAAAAGTGAGAGTTACTGACCGGATGGAAGCTTTTGGATGACCTCAAAAACATTTTGCTAGAAGAAAAGTTTATCATACAAGAAAATCGTATAATAAACTTGGGGGGAAAATGTTATCCCCAAAATTTGAAAACGATGACGTGGCAATAGAAATGACAAATGACAAGGAATGGTTGGGTGATCTGGCTTAGGAGTGACCCAGTTGACCAATGAAGAATTTTGACTGGCCAATCAAGTGTCATGACTGACCAGGCATGACCTTGTCCGACCAGTCATATGATTGTCTGCCCAGGCATGACCTTGTCCGACCAGTCAAGTGCATGTCTGCCCAGTCATGACCATGTCCGACCAGTCATGACCATGTCTGCCCAGCCAAGTGCATGTCTGCCCAGTCAAGACCATGTCCGACCAGTCATGACCATGTCTGCCCAGCCAAGTGCATGTCTGCCCATTGAAGGTTTGGCAGACCAGCCTGAATGTGATATGGATCGACTAGATAGAGCAGAGCTACGCAAGAGATCCCAGAAATGGCTTCAGCAAGAATCGGTCTTGGTTTGCGCGGGAATCTCTCAGTTTATCCCATGAATATAGTATATTGTTATATTTTGAATATTATTGTAAATTAAATATAATGAGAATAACAAAATATCCCGACTATGGGGGATATCATCTGTATAATCCTGAGCCTATAAATACAAGGCTTATGGCATCATAATAGGGACTTTTGATTTGAGTTCTAATTTTCTAGAGAGAGAGTACTTGTATTTTGAGAGAATTCTTGTATTCTTGTAATCTGCACTGAAGAAACTCAGTTGACACAGGTTCATCTGATCTCGAGTGTAGATCTATAATCACAACTCTAAGTGGATTAGGATATTACCAACACATTGGGGCTGAACCACTATAAAAATCGTTTGTATCGTTTATTTCTCTTGAAGGTTTTTGTCGTTTTTGACGTCTACACGTCGTTGGCCAAAAACGCGGTCAACAACAAGGAATTGTTTGTGAACGTGTTATGATGTCTAGTGATGTTTATGAATATGTTATGATGTTTGGTGATGTTTATGATTTTCTTATGATGTTTATGATATGACGGTGGCATTATGTTTATGTTTATGATATTGAAGCCAATTTTATGATGATGCTATGATGTATAAGATGAATGATAGTGTTTGTAAATTGTTGTATCTTACTTGCTTGTTGTTTGTACTTACTTACTGGGCTTTTAGCTCACCCCCCTTACTTTCCCTTCCAGGTAGCAAATAGATTTTCTCTGTGGCACGCGTGGTGATGTGGGGAGTTCTGTCGTCCTGGTATGTATGGCATGGGGGCATCCTATGGACTAAAAATGAACAATTAAAAACGCTATTTTTTTTAATAATGTTCTGTTTTATGAGGCTTTTTAAACTTATCAGTGGGACTTGAATTATTGGTTGTTTTAGAACATTGCATAAAAACTTATATTTTCTTTTAAAACTATTGGGCCCAACTTGCATTTTTTTAAGTAAGACCCCACTGAAACCTTTATAATAAGTGGCTTTCTTATATTGACCAATGAAAATGTGAATGTTTTATTAAGTACTAGTTAAGGGCATTTTACAAATGGTATCAGAGACGGTCGTCCATGTTTCCAAGGACCCCCCCATACACGCTATAGACGGGAAAATCTCACCTCACCGCGTCGTAAGTATTTGTTTATGTGCTATTACTTGTTTTCGTTTTATTTAATTTTTGTAGTTCGTAACTGTAGTAGTAAGATGCCTCCTGTATTGAAAACGACTAAGAAACAATTGCTTAAGGAGATCCGCGTGATTCCTAAAGTCCAGCTTGACAAGGACCCTTACGATTGGCGCATAACAGTCTTGAAAACGACAAAGGAGGTCTGTGATCGCATCCAAGGGATGATGAATAAAAAGGGAGCCTTGCTTTGGCCCATAGAGCAATTCTGGGTGATGAGTGAAGCATTGTCGATGTACTTGGAGGCTCTTCAACAGTTGAATCAATCATGGAATGATGTTGTGCCTGAAGACCTGGAGTTTAGCACCATGGAGTTTGCGATTCGCGATTTTCTGGTAAATTACGATTTTAGTCGTCTGGAGTTGGTGTTAGTAAAGATGGATGATGGTGGAATAGAAGAGCGTTTGGAGATGGTGCATGACGTGGAAGGAGAATTGGCAGTTGAGGAAGTATTGCGAGCTATACCACGTCTAACTGCGAGGATGAAGATTATGGCAAGCGCTCTCGGCTATTTCCACATTTCGGAGAATGTTTTTTATTATAGTTCAGGGGACGAGTCCACCGTTGAGGACTAGAGTCCAGTTCGTAATCGTCGCATAGGGTGCTGATAAATAAGATGGAATAATAATAATTTTCTAAGACCTTAAGGGATTTATGTTTTGATTAAGTAAACACTTTTGGGATTGTTTAGTTTTGGAATAATTTAAACATTTTGAATGCTATGGATATTTTGTTGCAAACTCTAAATGATGTAGTATGAATGTCTGATTTTGCAAATATCTATCAAACCAATATGCAATGTTCCTCCCTTATGATTTTTCCTTTGATTGCCTTAGAACTTCATCATGTCGACCAGAGGAAGATGAGGAAGGGGAAGAGGAAGAGGCAGAGGAAAAGGTGCCTCCACAAGGTCTAAAACTACGGGCACCCATGACGGTGAAATGCCATCTATTCAACCTGCAGCTCCAGCAGCACCAACTGTGGACCTGGCGGCAGAGGTAGCAAGGTTAAGAGAACAGCTGAGACTAAGAGATGAGGAACTAGCACAAGCTAGACAAGCACCGCAAACATCCCAAGCACACTAAATACCTTAAGTACCAGTGGCGCAACCTCAGCCTCCAGTACCACCACCTGCACCACTACCAGTAACCTATGGGTTCGAACCAGTATACGAACACTTTAGGAAACAAGCCCCACCAACTTTTGAGGGGAAAGCTGATCCATTGGTGGCGGAAGATTGGTTAAGGTCGGTTGAGGCTATTTTTGATCATATGGAGTTAGATGACCGCCAAAGGGTTTCCTGCGCAATTTATCTACTTAAAATGGATGCGCAAATTTGGTGGGATGTGACTAAACAGACCCGTAATCCAAATACCATGACTTGGGCGGAGTTTGTCCAGGCATTCAGTAAGAAGTATTACAATCCAGCTGTGCTAGCAACTAAGGTTGATGAATTTATAACTCTGGTACAAGGGAATCTTTTGGTCACTGACTATGCACAGAAGTTCAATCGATTGGCCAAATTTGCCCCTGAAGTGGTGCCAACTGATGCATTGCGAGTCCAGAGGTTTGTAAGGGGACTCAAACCGATGATTACAAAGGACGTGAGGATGACCAATGCTGAAGTGGCCAGTTATGCAGAGGTACTGGATAGAGCTCTTGAAGCTTTATATTTGGAAAAACGGATATGGAAGGATAATTCCGCTAGAAGAGAGAAAAACCGCAACAAGAGCTTCCACGAGTGCAACAAGAGAAAGGCTAACGAAGGGCAGAATAGTGGGGTTGATAAAATACCTAGACCTCTGGCCACAAATAGCAACATTCACAACTCTCATAACCATAGCACCCGTAGCAACTGCTTCAATGACCGGAACCGTGGGAACCAACAAGGCAACCCAGTCAAGCATCCTATCTGTCCTAAATGCTCTATGAGACACCCAGGAAAGTGTCAGGCTGGTACCAAGGCATGACACTTGAGAAAGAATTGCCCACAATGGAAGGCGGGACAGAATAACAATAACAATCTGGTGCCAGCAAGAGTTTTCGCCTTAACCCAGAATGAAGCGGCCAATAGCAACACCGTGGTTACAGGTCAGCTCCCTATATCTGGTACAATGTGTAGAGTCTTAATTGATTCTGGAGCGACTCATTCTTATGTTTCAATGAATGTGATTGATAGACTAAATATGCCTTATAAGATGTTTGAACATAACTTTAGTACAATGTTGCCATCGGGAGATATGATGTTGTCAAATAAGTGGTTACCGTCAACACCTGTAACGGTAGAGGGCAAGGAGTGCCCAGCAAATCTCATAGAACTGAGTATACCGGATTATGATGTCATACTTGGCATGGATTGTTTATCCAAACATGGGGCTAGGATAGACTGTCGAAAGAAGACCGTGGAGCTCATGCCAAAGGAAGGAAAGGTCTTTTCCTTTATAGGCGAAGTAGCGGGCTTTCGAACACCCATAATATCTGCACTGGAAGCACGGAATATGAAGTAACATGGATGTTCGGCATTCCTTGCCAGTGTGGTGGATAAGTCCAAGGAGTCAGACTAAGGTCAGAAAATGTACATATTATTTGTGAGTTCCAGGAGGTGTTTCCCGAGGAATTACCAGGACTACCCCCGGACAGAGGAATTGAGTTTGTAATTGAACTTGCACCTGAAACTGCACCGATCTCTAAAGAACCCTATCGAATGGCGCCGACAAAGTTAAAGGAACTTAAGAACTAGCTACAGGAGTTGTTGGATAAAGGGTTCATAAGGCCTAGCCATTCGCCATGGGGAGCACCAGTCCTATTTGTGAAGAAGAAGGATGGGAGTATGAGAATGTGCATTGATTACCGAGAACTCAATAAGGTCACCATTAATAATAAGTATCCTTTGCCTAGGATAAACGTCCTTTTTTATCAACTGCAAGGGGCTTCAGTATTCTCGAAGATTGATCTGCGATCTGGGTACCATCAGTTGAAAGTGAAAGAGGGAGACATTTCGAAAACGGCCTTCAGAACTCGCTATGGGCACTATGAATTCTTAGTGATGTCTTTTGGACTCACCAACGCCCCAGCAGCCTTTATGGACATGATGAATAGGGTATTTAAGGATTTCTTGGACAAGTTTGTAGTAGTGTTCATTGATGATATCCTCATTTACTCGAAGACCAAGGAGGAGCACGAGAAGCATTTGAGATTGACTCTGAAGAGATTACGGGAACATTAGTTGTACGCCAAGTTCTCTAAATGCAAGTTTTGGCTAGAACAGGTAACCTTCTTAGGGCACATAGTTTTCTAAGAATGGTATAGCAGTAGACCCATCGAAGATTGAGGCCATTAGAGACTGGCCCCAGCCAAAGAATGCCTCAGAAGTTCGGTGTTTCTTAGGGTTGGCGGGTTATTATAGGAAGTTTGTCGAGGGTTTCTCGAAGATCGCCACCCCGTTGACCAACTTAACCCGGAAACATCAGAAGTTTGCATGGACAGAAAAATGTGAAGAGAGTTTTCAGACCATGAAGGATAAGCTGATTTCCGCGCCTATCCTTTGTGTTCCCACTGAGGGCGGGAAATTTGTGGTGTACTGTGATGCATCAATGAACGGCTTGGGATGCATGTTGATGCAAGAAGGGAAGGTGGTAGCTTATGCTTCCAAACAACTCAAGGATTATGAACAACGGTATCCCACTCATGACCTTGAATTGGCTGGAGTAGTGTTCGCACTAAAAATATGGAGACATCACCTGTACGGAGACAAGCGTGAGATTTACACCGACCACAAAAGTCTGAAATACTTTTTCACACAAAAGGAACTGAACATGAGGCAGTGAAGGTGGTTGGAATTAGTAAAGGACTACGACTGTGAGATTCTATACCACCCAGGCAAGGCCAACGTGGTTGCAGATGCTTTGAGTAGGCGGGGACATGGGAGTGTCTCAGCACTACATACAATAGAGATGCCTCTTCAGAAAGATATCATAAATACCGGCATCGAAATTGTGACGGAAAGTTTGGCGAACCTCACATTGCAATCCTCCCTATTGGAACAATTCGAGAAGGACAGAAATTGGATGAAGCCTTAGTGAAACAAGAGGCTTTGGTACGAGGAGGTGGAAGCAATGATTTCACAATGTCTAATGGTGGATTGCTGAGATACAAGGATAGGATTTGCGTGCCTGACAATGCTGAAATTAAGGAAAGTATTATGAAAGAAGCACACAACGCCTTATTCCTTGCACCCAGGATCCACAAAAATGTGCCAAGACCTTAAGGCGTTATATTGGTGCCATTGAATGAAGAGGGATATTTATGAGTTTGTTGCTAGATGTTTGACATGCCAGCAAGTCAAAGCGAAACACCAGAGGCCAGCAGGGTTGCTTCAACCGCTCTACACTCCTAAATGGAAATGGGAGGATATCACGATGGATTTTGTGGCAGGGTTGCCTAGAACCACCAAGCGGCACAACTCAGTGTGGGTGATAGTAGATAGACTCACTAAGTCTGCCCATTTTCTGCTAGTCAAGACCACATACTCGACGGGTCAATATGCTGACTTGTATGTTAGTGAGATAGTGAGATTTCATGGGGTGCCAAAGTCGATAATTTCTAATCATGGGTCAGTTTTCACATCAAACTTTTGGAAAGGGCTACAGAGAGCTATGGGATCAAGACTAATGTTTAGCACCGCATTTCATCCTCAGACCGATGGCCAGTCTGAGAGGACCATTCAGATTTTAGAAGACATGTTGAGGTGGTATGCTTTGGACTTTTTAGATTCTTGGAACCGATATCTACCCCTAACGGAGTTCTCGTACAATAACAGTTACCAATCTACCATTGGGATGGCTCCCTATGAGATGCTTTATGGGCGTAAGTGTAGATCTCCTTTGCACTGGGATGAATTTGGGGAGAAACAGATTTTAGGTCCTGAAGTAGTTAGGGAAGCCAGTGAGGCGATTGTGAAGATTCGCCAAAGGATGCTTACTGCGCAGAGTAGGCAAAAGAGCTACGTTGACCTCAAGAGAAGGGACATCGAGTTTTCAGTAGGCGAGTTTGTTTTCTTGAAAGTCTCGCCGATGAAAGGTGTGATGCATTTTGGAAAGAAAGGGAAGTTAAGCCCTAGATATATTGGTCCATTTGAGATATTGGACAGAGTAGGGCAAGTTGCGTACCATTTGGCACTGCCCCCAGCATTAGTTGAAACACATAACGTCTTTCACATCTCGATGTTGCATAAGTATGTGTCAAACCCCTCTCATGTGTTGAGTTACGAGCCGTTACAGCTGAAGCAGGACCTGAGTTATGATGAACAGCCTAAGCGCATTATTGAAAAGGGAATCAAGGAATTGAGATCCAAAAGGATTCCACTAGTTAAGGTCCTGTGGAAGAATAGTACGGAACGAGAAGCAACATTGGAGTTGGAGGAAGACATGAAAGCAATATACCCTGAACTTTTTGGTAAGAAAGAATTTTGAGATGAAATTCCTTTTAAGGAGGGTATATTGCAGTGCACCAATTTTTTTTTTTAGTTTATTAAAATTTTTGTGTTTTATTTTATTTAAGTGTTAAGTGTGGTGTATTGTTTATTTAAATGTTGTTTATTTTATTTAGTTGTTGTTTGTTTTATTTAATTGTTTGTTATTTTATTTAATTGTTAGAATTTTTTGTAGAATATTTTTGTGAAATTATTTGTTAAATGATATTTATTTATTTTTATTTTAAAAATGTGATTATGTGAGATTTGGTTGAATGCACTAAGGTGCATGGTAGATAGTGATGTACCCTAGTGATTTAGTGTGTGCTAGTGCATGGTAGGATGATGCACATGGGTAGAATTTCCTACACTTTATATAGTTTCCATATATTAGATTTAATTGATTTATTTACAAAACAAATAAAGGGAATGGGAAACCATCTTGGACGTGTATGTGTGGTGGGAAAGGAATGGTTTATTCCATTTATTTTCTTGATTCTAATAAATTAAAAATTAGATGACCATGGTTATTTTAAGTAAGGATGTGATCATCTTTTTATTCCATGCCATTTTAAGATAAAAACAATTATACAAAAATTAAGAGAAAATAAAAAGAGAAAGGAAACTTACCATTTTATTTGATTAGGCTTTATTGAGGGAATTAAGATAAAGGCGGAAGGAAATTTGGGAAGGGTCATTTGTTTTTTTGCTCTTGGCCGTGTGTTGAAGAGAGGAAGAGAGAGAGAGAGGGTGGCAATCTAGAGAGAGAAAGGGGAAGGGGCTGCCATTTTCTAGAGAAAAGGTGGAGGAGAAAGGAAAAAGAAGAAGGAGGTCCTAGGTATGGTTTTCTTATGGTTCCTTGTTATTTTTTTTAGATTAAGGTTTATCTTCCCCATCATCTTAAGTCTTTTTTTTTTATGTTCTTCTTCTTCATGGGTTTCAAAAACCCTAGGGTATTCAAGGGTGATTATCACTTGGGTGTTGATCAAGTTGTGTTCTTGATTTCTATCAAGAGAGGTATTGAATTTTTCTCTCAATCTTTTGGTTGTTGGTATTTGATGATTGATGTTTTGGAGAGACTATGGTTGAAAGTGGTTTGTTTGTAATAGGATAATATGTGGTGTTGATGGAATGTTTTTCTTATATTTTGATGCATGGGAAAATAGACCTAGGCGTAGGCATGGGTTTATGGGTTGGTTTGATTTTTGTTGTATGTTCATAATATTTGTAATGAGATGATTATTGAGATAGGATGTTGATGATATTCTATGATTTTATGTATGTATGTTTCAGCCTATGTGGTTTGGTCATATTGGGTTGTTTTATTTTGTGTCACATTTACATGTTAGAAACATGGTAGGTTTCATGTGTTTATAGATGAGGATTTTTGTGTAAATTATTGTTGGGTATCCTAGGTGTTTCGGCCTAGGGGTGATGTTCAAGCATTATTATTTTCTTATATGTTTTAGATCAATTGTGAATCTAGAAACATGATAGGGTGTATATGAGATTATGTAGCAATATATTATGGTATGCATGAAAAATAATAGGAACATGTTAGGTTTAATATAAAAGCATATATGAGGATTTGTGTTATGTTATTCATGCATGTTGTATTATTATTTTGTTGGGTTACATGCATGAACTCATTAGAAATAGAATAAGGTTTTATAAGGTTGAATATGAATATGTGTTAGATATATTCTTTGAATTATTTGTATAATAAGAGCATGTTAGGATTTGTGAATTATTGTGTTAATGAAACATGAATGATCTTGTATGAATTTTATAAGGTATGAGGTAATAGATAAAATCCATGGTGATTTATGCTTGCTGATTTTGTGAATAAATGGTGAAAAGATTGATGAAATAAGGGTATGTATGCATAAGAATGACTCTAATGATAAGTGGTGTTTGTGAAAATAAAATGTTGTTTTAATTCACAATTTAAATAATGTTTTTGCACAAATAATTACCTACAGATTTTTTGTGATTTTTTTTAGAAAATATGAGTTTTAAAAATAAGGATGGTGATTTTAATGATAAATTTAATTGCTAGAATTTTTGTTTAAAATGTAAAGTGTGTTTCAATAAAATGAATTTGATTGGTATTTTGAAATAAATAAATAACCTAAACAATGGTAAATTTTAAAAGTGATGTTTTTAATATAATATGAGTTGTTATTTTACAAGTTATGATTTTCTTTAATTTTTTTTATCAAGAAGAAGAATGAACTTCATTAATCAATGAACAATACAATTGAGAGTCAAATACTCAAAAACAAACAGGAAAACCTGTCAGAAACAAACTAGTAAAAGACCTCAACTAATTACAATGAAGGGACCGAATATACATTTGATCTCTATCAGAAAGCTGCCTATTAGTCACTATGTATAGCCTATATTTAGTGATGTATTTAACTTCCTGAACTAGTTTCACAACAGTCAAAGAATAACCATCATGAAGGCACCTATTTCTATTCCTCTAAATGTTGTATATAACAGCAGCACACACCAAATTCACTATAGCAGCAGGAACACCATCTCTGGCTCTAGCCAGCCAAACTTGCCAGCTTTTAAAATCAGTAGGCCAAGCAGCAAACCCCAACTAGCCAAAAATACATTTAACCATCAACTTAGAGAGATAACAGTCAAAGAAAAGATGACAATGACTTTCAGGAAAGCTCTCACAGACCAGACAGACCAAGGAATTCATTTGAATAGGCAGCCTATTGAGATTGTCCCTAGTTAGAAGCTGTTTACCGAGTTTTTCGGAAACGAATAACTAATAGAATAATAAAGAGATGAGAACTGTAGAAATGCTGAAATGTAACTAAACAAACAGTGTTTTTACGTGGTTCAGGCGTTAACAAGCCCTAGTCCACGAGTCGATGTTATTATACTTGGAAAAGGTTACAGTAAGATGGCTGGTGCACAAGAACTTCACACACTCACAGTGTTTCTCTCGGGTTCTCTCGAAGAAGATGAAGCTAGAGGGATTTTAGTAGAGTTTTTGCTATATGATTTGTTCCTCTCTCTTCTTGTAAAATGAAGGGGTCTTTATAGCTAGGGTTTTGGATTAGGGTTTTTCTCTACGTACATGAGTCTTAATTACACCAGCCATAAATAGGGATACAATTACTGTAGTAGCATGGCTACAAGACTCTATGTGGGTATATTTACGTGAAAGTATGGGGAACACACAAAGTCAGCCTTCTTTTCCAAGTTGTCAGCGGAACAGTAGGCGAAAAGGTACCCTTAGGCGTGCTGGGATGTGTGCGGCTTTGACCTGACGGGCGTGTCAGGCGGGATCCTGTGTTAGGCGGATATCATTCCAAATATGCCTCTTCCAGGACTCGACCGTTTGGCTTTGTTCCGTGCGAGGCATGGAACTGCTTCCGCGGAGACCACTCGAAGAGCTTCTCCTGGAAGGAGCTTCCCCGAAGGACACCCCTTCGGGAGTCCGGGAGAGTCGACGAGTTTCCGTATTGTGTTTGCTTGGAAGAGTAATCCGGACACTAAACGGGAGAGGCGAAGCCTTTCGGTTCATCCGTGAGCTCTGGTCACCTACCGTGAAAGACATCGATAATTCTGCTTCCCCGAGGTCATCAATCTAAACGCTATCCGGAAATCTGGATAACATTTACCCCCCAAGGTCACGGAGCTTTGAGAGATCCGGGAGCTTGTACAATCGGTTTCTTAGATTAGGCGAGGGGGCACCTTCTGTGTTCCCGGAAGGGTTCCTTTTTCCCGCCTGAGTGTTAGTATGAAGAAGAAAGGGAATTTCTTCTGTTTGAGATCAAGTACTCAAGTGCGGCAAGGACCACGTGTCATTCTGGGAATGGTTCTGCGACCAAGACGTGTGCGTGAGGCGACTGATTGAGTATGCGTGCGTCAGTCATCTGACTAATGATTTGACGGTTTTTAATGGTACTCCGGGCCCGAGGTGGTGTAATGATGGGAAATAAATACTTTATTCCCATCCGAGGAGTCATAAATAGGATCGTCGCTTCCTCTCCAGCCGTTGGATCTGATGCACACGGAATGGGAAGATCGGGACCGTCCACTTGAGGAATTCGAAACGGCTTCTTCCCTGCTATAAAAACGAGGGAAAGGACCTTTCTTCCTCTTTACGCTTTCAGATTCTCCATCTTTAGGATTTTCAGATTTCCAAACCTTCGAACTCTCAAGCTTCCCAGCTTACGTTCCCCCGAACTTGCCATTTATTTTGGTAAGTATCTGGAAACTTTTCTTTTTGATTTGGCAGTGGGTTTATTCCCCGAAGTTCCTGGTTTGAATCGCCGTTCGTCTTTGCAGCTTTTACTTCTCGCGATCGTGCTGTGCAGTGATCCAGTTACTCCTTCAACCTCCAACTACCCGAATATCAGTAAGTATTTCTACTTTGCTCTTTCCTCCCAAACCTTAGGTTGTTGGTAGTTGTTAGAGTAGAGGTTTCTGCCATTATTGCTTATGTGCATGTGATTGATTGTGAGTCGATAAGTAGCCTTTTCTGCATGCTTTGGCGATTTGCGTTTGGAAAGTCGTCCCTTGTTTTGCTATTTTAGGGCATAAGCATGAACGCCTTTAGGGTGTCTTTCTCTGGAAAAACACTTCTTTTGGTGGGCTTAGGCTCGGGGTCTGAGTCTGGTTCCTTGCTTCCCTTCGGGTGGCATGGTGCCAATCCCTCGGTAAGCTCGGTGGGAGCCTCTCCAAGCAGTTTTCGGGGAGGGTCTCCCCGACGCCTTTGATACCACTAGGGTATGACAAGGGTGCTGACTGCTTAGAGTGTTTTATTCTTTCTTTTCTTTTGTCCAGTGACGAACATCTTAAAGGAACAAATCCTTGCTGTGGGGGAGGCTGATTCTGCCCAAGAGAAGGGCTCTCCTGTCGCTGGTGGAAAGGGGAAAGGAAAGGCGAAAGTGGTCGCGGCTAGCCCACCAACCTCCAATAGTTCCATCTGGGAGATGGACCAAAAGCCGAACCTTTTCAGGAATTATGGCATGCTGGAGCTGTATTCCTCTGAGGCAGGCCTGAAGAACATCCCAGGTCTGATGTGGCACCGTCTGTCGGTGCTGGGCGAGTCAGCTAGCCAGAGTCACGAGGGCTTTGGTGCCTGGAGCTGGGCACACATAGTGTGTGGGGCGCACTTGCCCCTAAGGAGTTACTTCGCCAATTTCTGTGTGAAGGCGGGGATTGCCCCCTTCCAGTTAATTCCTCCCAGCTACAAGCTCTTAGCAGGGTGGTTCATCTTTTGCAAGTCCCGGAGACTGGAAGCTCCTACCCCGGAGGAGGTGCTGTACTTTTACGGGTTGAAGTCTCAGCCTATGAGGGGTCATTCAGACAAGGTGGGGTTTTACAGGCTAGAAAGGCACCCGGACGTGATGTGCCCCACTTGTCATACCGCGAGGGTTCCAGACCTCCGGGAATACTGGTTCCTGACGACTGGCTTCCCGCTGAAGAGGGTGCCAGCCCTATCTTTGGACTTCAAAATCCCTGGTAAGTGCTCCTTCCTCTCCTATTCAACTTTGTTTCTTTGCGTTTGATTTGCCTTTTGGGAGGTTCTCTAACGCTTGTATTTGATTTTTGCAGAAGTCGTTCTGCGGACACCTCGCTGCGCGGAGATGATAAGGAGGTCCAAGTTCTACGAAGGGCTTTCTGAGGAAGAGTTGAAAGTGGAGGGACTTGTGACCTCCGAATCGTTGAGGGAGTATGGGTTACTCGCCTCCTTCCAAAACATCGAGCCAGTGAGTGGCAGGGGGCAAACTCAGGTGTTAGCTGACATCCGGGAGCAGATTGCCCTGGAGCTGTCTAAGGTGATCACCTAAGCAGCCCGGGACGAAAATACTTTATCTCCTAGTTGGGCGGAGAGGTTCCCCGACCCCCAGCCGGAGGAAGAGGAGATCGAGGCTCGCCACGCCGCGGCTTACCCTAACGAAGGGGCTCCGGGGGCCAGTACCTCCGGGAGAGGTAAGACTAGTTTTCGATTGATCCACACCCCCAGCCTGTCTGAGGTTTCCCGGACCTCTCAGATGGGGTTTGATCCCCGTTTCCTTAGGCTAGATCCGCGTAGGATACCCTTCGACAGATATTGCGATAGGGTAGATGAGCTCCTCTGGTGTTTGAGTGACGGTAGTCTGCCAGAAGGTGTCATCATGGTTGACCCTTCTTCTCTCAGCATGTCATTCCCGGACTTCAAGGAGTACGGGAGCTTCCTGGAGCAGGAAGCGATGTTTTGTTTTGCTCGGGGGAGGCCATCCATGTTTCTCGTGCATGGTCGTCCCTTTCAAACTTTTCTTTTTCTTGTTTCTTGTTCCCTGCTGGCGGGCTTGCTTGTGCTTTTATGTTGTTGATTGTCTTGTCTTCCGCTTATCTTCTTTCTCATTGCTTGTTGGTTCGTTAACCTTGCTTTGTACGTTTCTTGCAGAGTATCCTGAGGCCAAGATGTTGGGGAGGGTTACTTTGCTCATTAAGAAGGCTGCCACCAGCCAAGACCCGTCCACGGGGAAAGGACGGAAGACCAAGGCTGGTAGGGGAGGTAAAGCTGCCTCCCCCAAGAAGACAAGTGGCGAGGCGCAATCGTCTCCAAGGGTAGAGAAGTCTCCTACTGACGGGCCTTCCGAGACTATGATGGTCTCGAGTAGCAGCAGCGACGGGGAAGGGCTTGTGTTCCCCGTGAGGACAACTGGGGTGAGCAAGCGTCCCGGAGAAGATGCTGAGGGCGCTAAGAACAAACGCCTTAGACACTCTTCTCCCGGTCGAAGGCAACAACAACAGCAACGACAGCAACCACAACTACAACAACAGCAGCAACAAGAACAAGAGAGACAATCACCAACGCCGCAGCAGCAGCGACAACAACATCCAAACCAGCAGCAGCAACAAGGGCAATTACTTCTGCTGCCGCAGCAGCAAAAGCAACAGACCGGGGCCTTAATACCCCGTCTGCCTCCTCCTCCGGCTCCAAGGGGGTCCACCCTTCCGGGGTCTCCTTCTTCTCAGACAACCAATCTTCCCCTGCCTGGCCTGAAGTTCCACTTTCCGCGGAAGCCAACCAGTTTCCCCGCTGCCCTCCTGGAGGGTGTAAGACGGGCCGATAGTTTTTTGAAGAGGCGGTTAGAGGCGGAGAAGGTTGTTACTCAGGGAAGGGCAGATAACTTGTCTGCCATGAAGAGAGCTGAGCTGGCCGAGGGGGTGAGATCTCTTCACCCTACCGGAGCGGTTTTGGATGGTCCAGCCTTGGAGAAGAGGCTGGTGCCTAGGCTCGGACGTGCATTGGCGCCGTTTGGAGCTGAGATGATGGAGGACATGGCCCTGAGCTTATGCGAGCTCAATTCTGAGAAATGGGCCATCAGTAGCAGTAAGGATCCGCTGTTACTGACACACGCTGTGAAGCAGCAACTATCCGGGGTAAGCCGTCAGTTGTTATTTTTTGGGATCACCTGTCTTTTGGTCCGGCTTTAGCTCATTCTGTTGCCTTTCCTTGCAGGCCTCTATGATCGCGGAACGCTCGTTCCGGGAGGTTGGTGCAGCTCTGGTTCAGCTGGAGGAGAGCCAACTGGCTCGCCAGGCCTTGGAGGCGGAGAAACAGAAACTGACCCAACAGGCCTTGGGGGCTTCGGAGAAGATTGATCAGGCCCGGCGCACGGCTGAAGAAGAGGCGGAGAAGAAATATCTTGCCAAATATCAAGAGTACCGGGCCAAGGCAGAGAATGAGTTTAGACAGCGGTCGGATGGGATGAAGGCCGAAAACTCCAAGCTCCGAGAAGAGCTGTCCCAAGCCAAGGTGGAGAAGGATACCCTGGAGGCTCGCTTGCAATCAAAAAATGATCTCCTCTTTAAGCGGCAAGAGGAATATTCCACTCTTCAGAGTAAGCTGCACGAGGAGGAGCAACTCCATAAGAGGAGCAGGGATCTCGTGTCCATGCTGCAGTTGGGGCTCGCTGAGAAGGATAAAGAGATCAGGGCCTTGCAATTCACTGCCAGGGGGCATGTGACCGAGAAGCAATCCGTGCTGAACCAAAATAAGGAGCAGCGCAAGGAGATTGATTCTCTTAAGGGGGAGCGGGATGCCTCCAAGGCCGAAGTGGAAAAATTGAGGGCTCAACTAACTGTCGCGGAGGCACAGCTGGCAACCTCCGAGGCGGAGCGCTTGAAGGAGAAGGAGGATGTTGAGGTGATACTGAACAGGACGATTAATATATCGCATGTGGTCCTCATGCATCAACTCTGGAAAGTGAACCCGGAGGTATTAGGCTATCTGGGAGATGATGCCGAAGCCATGAGGGAGAAGCTACTCGTGTGGGATCAGGGCCCAGAGGCGTACGTCCAAACTTACAACATTGACGAACGTGCTGGAGCCCCTGAGGTGGGAGATCCCGGAGAGGCGGGGACCTCTGAACCTTCTCATGACAAAGTTCTGCCTTCCAATGAGCCGACTCCGCCAGTCTCAGTTGAAACCGATGCCCCCGAAGATGCGGTCGTGGAAGCTGTAGTTACCCCCAATGCTTGAAGGGGTTTTATCTTTAATTATTTTTCATTTTGAGTTTTTCATTGCGGACCTTTTTTGCCATAATCATAGCATTCTCCTTTCTTTTCTGCCGAGTTCTTTATTTATCTTTGCGCTTAGGGTAGACATTTATACGGTAGAAACTGTGGTAGGGGCGTATGGGGTTTTGGTTCCAACGGCCAAAACCTATGCACTTCCCACTTGAAGCTTTAACGGATGATGTCTTTTCCCACGTAGTTTCTAGGTTACGAAGGTTTCCTAGTTCCAACGGCCAGGCTCCTTTCACCGTATTTTAGCTTTCCTGAGGCAAATAGCCAATCCTGGGACTTGTAGTTATACTGTTCGCTGGGATTGCTAAGGTGAGTCGTTCCATTGTTTGGAACGGGAGTTCTTTTGGTGAGCGTCGATAGACTCAAGGTTAGATCTTTGCGAATCAAAACTAACTGTTGTTGCGAACCTCATGGTGGCTGACTTCAGGGACCTGGCATGGAGCCCTGCGAGGCAAGGCTCATTGCTGTCCGGGAAATCGCCACGCCTACCAGGTGTGATCCTGGAGCAGGGGCTTTGCGAAGCAAGGCCGGCTGTGAGTGGGGGATCGAGCATGTCTGCTTCTGGAGCTGAAACTTGCAATGGCCGTGGAGCTTGCCATGCATTATTTTGTGAGATCCGGAGTTGGAGCCTGCGAAGCAAGGCTTACAACGGTCGCGGATCTTACCATCTTTCGCCTCGCGGGACCCGGAGCTGGAGCTTGCGATGCAGAGCTTTACAGCGATCACGGGTCTTGCCATCTTTCGTCTTGCGGGACCCGGAGCTGGAGCTTGCGAAGCAAAGCTCTACAGCGCTCGCGGATCTTGCCATCTTTCGCCTTGCAGGACCCGGAGCTGGAGCTTGCGAAGCAAAGCTCTACAGCGCTCGCGGAGAATTCTGCAAAGGAATTGTCAGGGAGTTGGGGGTGTTTTGACGTAGCTCTATGAACGTGCCTCAACCCCCAGTCCCGTCCATCGCTGGGCTACACAGGAGATAATTTTCATGATACATAATGGCAGGCATTTCCATGGCAATTTTCACATAAGCACATAATGCACATATGACACGTAATGCAAGCATGTTCATGGCAACAAATAAACCTAAGCTTAACAATTTAAACATTTCAAACAATTTTAAAAATTTCAAACACAATGCTAGCACATAAGTGGTGTTCTGTGTACGTTTTGTTCAAGGGACGTATGGCTATGCCTTAGCCATGTATACCCCCCAAGTGAGCGTGGGGTCCGGACGTCTCCGGACCGCGTGGTCACTTGTTAAAACGCAGCTTTGAACACAGGGATAAAAAGTGCAGTAAAAGCGGAGTGAATCTCTCCGTGTTTCATTAAATTAGCCTGCTAGGCGTGAGTTTTACAACAGGGAGGATTATTTCCACATTTTTCACTTTTGCTAATTTCACCAAGGACTTTCGACTGGATGGTCCGGGGCCTACTGGTAGTAGCGGCGGAGGTGCTCTGCATTCCAGGCGCGCGGGACTTTAGATCCGTCGAGTCTCTTTAAGTGATACGTCCCATGGCCCACTTTTTCTTGGACTTCGTAGGGGCCTTCCCAGTTGGGTCCGAGGACTCCTACTCCCGGATCCTGCGTAGCAGGAAATACTCTCCGTAGGACAAGATCCCCAACTTCGAATGTACGGCTCTGGACTCTCGTGTTAAAGTGTCGGGCTATCTTTCCTTGGTACATTTTTAGTTGGACCTGCGACTGCTCCCGGAGCTCTTCGATCATGTCCAAGGACTCCTGGAGAAGGGCATGGTTCCGGGTAGGATCGTAGGTATCTTGTCTGTGAGAGGGGATCATAGTTTCTACTGGGATGACGGCCTCGCAACCGAAGGTCATGGAATAAGGCGTGTGCCCCGTCGAAGTTCTCTCTGTTGTGCGATAGGCCCAAAGTACTCGCGGAAGTTCTTCCGGCCAGTGAGCCTTGCAGGCTTGGAGTTTTTTCTTCAATGTGGTCTTTAATATTTTTTTTACAGCTTCCACTTGCCCATTAGCCTGGGGTCTGGCGACTGCGGAAAAGCTTTTGATAATTCCATGCGAAGCACAGAAGTTCGTGAAGTGTTCACTGTCAAACTGCTTTCCGTTGTCAGACACAATTTTTCGTGGAAGCCCAAAACGACACACTATATTCCTGATGACCTCAGCTTCCGTGAAGCGATCAGCAAGCAGAGGGAGAGTTTCTCGATCATTGAATATCTGGACTCGGCATCCAATAACCTCTTGCTTACGTAATACACAGGGAGCTGGATACGGCCATCTTCCCGGACGAGCGCGGCACTCACTGCGTGCTCAGTCACAGCTAAGTATAAGAACAACGCCTCTCCTTCGACAGGTTTGGACAGAATGGGAGCTTGGGTTAAATGTTCTTTGAGGTGTTGGAAGGCTGCTTCGCATTCGGGGGTCCACTCGAACTTCTTGTTTCCTCGCAACACATTGAAGAAGGGGATACACTTGTCAGTGGCCTTGGATACGAAGCGGCTGAGAGCAGCTATCCTTCCGGTAACGCTCTGGACATCCTTATGCTTCTGGGGGGAAGGCATATCTATGAACGCCTTTATTTTCTCAGGGTTGGCTTCCACTCCGCGGGAGCTGACAATGAAACCGAGGAACTTCCCAGACGAGACCCCGAAAGTACATTTCTTTGGATTTAGTTTCATCCCGTACTTTCGAATCACGGCGAAAGCTTCCTCAAGGTCGCCACTGTGGTCCCCGGAGGTCTTGGACTTTACCAACATGTCGTCCACGTACACCTCCATGTTCCTCCCCAGTTGGTCCTTGAAAATTCTGTTTACCAGACGCTGGTACGTCGCCCCAGCGTTCTTCAAACCGAAAGGCATGACCACGTAATAGTAGACACCCTTGTCCGTGAGGAAGCTGGTGTGTTCCTGGTCCGCGACATGCATCTTGATCTGGTTGTATCCGGAGTACGCATCCATGAAGGATAGGAGTTCGTACCCGGAAGTAGCGTCTACCATCTGATCGATTCGCGGAAGAGGGAAACAATCTTTCGGGCAGGCCTTGTTTAGGTCCGTGAAGTCAATGCACATTCTCCAGGACCCATCGGGTTTCGGGACCAGAACTGGGTTGGCCAACCACACGGGATAGTGCGACTCCTGGAGAAAGCCTATGGACATCAATTTGTCCACTTCAGCTTTGACGGCTTCGGCTCTCACTGGGTCCAGCGGGCTCCTCTTTTGGCGAATTGGAGTTGCAGATGGGTCTATGTTGAGAGCGTGGCACGCAACATTGGGATTAATCCCCGTCATATCAGCGTGGCACCATGCCAGGATATCCTGATTATCCTTCACAGTGGCCACGATTTTATCTTGAATGGCAGACGGCAGGTTTTTCCCCACCTGGATGACTTTGGTGGGTTCTCCCGGGTTGAGGATCACCTCTTCGACTTCCTCCATCGGCTCTATTGCTTTCTCGATTCCCACTCTTGGGTCGAGTTCGTCAAAGTATGCTTCCTGAGCACCCCTAGTTTCCGGTAATTCTTCCGCCAAAGGAATGGCAGCAAACGTCTCCTGGACCGTGCAGACGGATCGGACGGAGACGTTATAACAGCTCCGTGCACTTCGTTGGTCTCCTCGGAGGGTGCCAATACGCCCATCGTCGCATGGAAACTTCAAACATAAGTGGCGTATCGAGGTTATGGCCCCACAATCGATCAGGACCGGTCGGCCTAAGATGGCATTATACGCCGTGGGGCAGTCGACCACCACGAATGTGCTATGCTTGAAGGCACAAGCGTCGCTTTCTCCTCTGAGGGTGACTGGAAGTTGAATTTTGCCTAATGGCATGAGTGCGTCCCCATTGAAACCCTGAAGCTGGATGGGGCAAGGGGCCAGGTCCGTCTCGGTCAATCCGATCGCGTGGAAGGCCGCTTTGAAGAGGATGTTCACGGAGCTTCCGTTATCGACCAAGATCCGTGAGACCTTCTTATTGGCAATCTGGGCTTCCACCACGAGGGGATCGTTGTGGGGGAAGTGCACATGTCGAGCATCGTCCTCCGTGAAGGTGATGGGAAGATCCATCATTCGGGGACGTTGAGCAGGTGATTGAACCAAGGCGCACATCTCCTCGGCGTGCTCTAACTCCCTCAAGTACCTCTTCTGGGAGTTGCGGGTACTTCCGGCAAGGTGTGGTCCTCCGGAAATGGTGGCGACGTGTCCGTCAACGGGTGGCGGAGCAAGGCCGGGCGGATATGGGTTGCCTGGTCCTGGTGCCAACAAGGCAATGGGCGCCAGAGCGGGTGGAGCAGGAAGTGCTGGGAACTGAGACCCGGGAGCTTGGGGGTGACCGGCTCCAGGAGCGCTAGCGGCCCCCCTCTGTCCCGGGGAATATGCAGCTCCGTGAACTACCCCCTGTCCGGGATAGATAATGGGTATCCTCACCCACTGACCGAGGTGTCCCGCTCTTGCCAGGGACTCGATCTCATCCTTCAGCTGAAGGCACTCATTTGTGGTGTGCCCCACGTCTCCGTGGAACTCACACCTCTTATTGGTGTCTCGCGGACGCCTTCCTCCGTGAGACACTTTCGGGGGCTTCCTGTAGTTGACCATATTACAGGTCGCCCGATAGACATTCTCTCGCGAGTCTATCAAACTGGTATATTCCGTGAACTTGGGCTCATAGTCCTTCCGGGGTTTCTTTGAATGGTCTCCCCGGTTGGAGTTTCTTCCGCTTCGTTTGCTCCGCGATTGGCTCAAATTTCGTTCTGGGGCTTCCGCTTGCGGCTGCGGCATGCCAGGAGCGATACTACATCCGATTTGTACTGCTCCGTACCCAGAGAAATGGGTTTGACTCGGCGTCTGAGCAGACGCGGAAGGCCCATACACACTTGGAGTGAATCGGGCTCCTGGAAGCGTGAGGGCTGGTGCGGGAGCTTGCGAAGCAAAGCTCGGCGCAGTCACGGAAGGCGTTGGAGCCGGGGGAACTCCAAAGGCCTGCTGGTAGGCATCCTCAAGGTTGATGATTCCCTGAGCTTTTGACATGAATTCGGACAGCGTTTCTGCCCGCCTCCTTTGCATTTCCCCCCATAGCAGGGAGCCGACAGTAAGGCCCGATTGAAGGGCGATCAGCTTCATGTCATCGCTGACCTTGGTTTTTGCAGCAGCTTCCATCATTCTCTGAATGAAAGCTTTGAGGTTCTCAGTGGGTTGCTGCTTGATGTTGGTTAAGGAACCAACCTCCATGTCGTGGTCGCGGGCAGCAATAAACTGCCTCCTAAACGCGGACTGTAGCTCCTTCCAACTGTGGATCGATCCGGGAGCTAATCTTTTCCACCAGTCCTCCGCGGACTTGGTAAGGGTGAGTGAGAAGCACATGCATTTGGCGTCCTCACTGACACGCGCCACTTGCATCATTTTATTGTATTTAGCTAGGTGGGTACGCGGGTCTGTCCTCCCATCATATAATTCTATGTGAGGCATTTTGAAGTTATCCGGGAGGGACGTTTCCGCGATCCTCCGAATACATGGTTCCGGGTCTTCATCCTCAGAGTCTGACAGGGCCCCACTTTGCTTCCGGACCAGCTTGGTCAAGGACGCAATCTGCTCCTCGAGCCTCTTCGTATCACTCTCCGGGAGGTCACGTCCCCGGAGCTTGTCATTAATATGATTTCGGAGGTCATCTCCGCGAGGCCGGGCCTTTTCTCCTTTGGCCTTTTCATACTTGGCCTCCAACCTTCTTCTTAGGTCCACCGTGGACCAGCTATCCTCGGAGTGCGAGTTCGCAGCCCGACCGTCCTGGTTGACGGAATCACTGGGGCGGTTGTTCCTTCCCCTAGGCCTGGGTGCCTTAGCACCGGGCCCTTTAGGCACAGAGTGCCCCCTTGGGGCTGAAGGACGTCTGGGCTTAGGAGCGCCAGAGACCTTCTGCGCGCGGGGGGGGGGGGGGGCAGTCGGCCTGGTGATTCACACCTTTAGGAGGTGCAGGGGCGTCAGCGCGCACAGGCTCTCCAACTTTTTCTTTGCCCTTGTTAGGCGCGGCTTTGGATGGTCCAGCAGCGGCTGGATCCGGCATGGGGGCATCAGCACCACCTAAAACAGAGGCATCCTCGTCCGAGTCGCCTAGGTCTCCGAACTTACTTTGGAGGCGCTCCATCATGCGTTGCATTCTTTCGGAGACGCGCTCCTGCTCAGCAAGCTTGGCCTTGGTGGCCACCAGTTCTTCGGCTACTTGGACCAGTTCTGGGTCCTTCTCATAGTAGCAGCCGTCCTTGTAATAACCGTCTTGGACATACTCTTCTTCATCTTCTAAGTATGTTGTATCTTCGGTACTGACCCGATCCTGGCGGGATGTCGGGTCTTCACCTTGGTAGTCCAAGGGTTCGCTTTGCACCACATCTTCCATCACGGTATCGGGGTTGACCGTAGCATTTTTGTCAACAGCGGATTTTCTCGTAGTCACCATCTCTTTAGCACGAAGTGAATACAAAAAACGTACACAGAAAAAGAGCTGACTAACAACTTCCTACAGCTCTCAATGAAAGCACCAAAATGTTTACCGAGTTTTTCGGAAACGAATAACTAACAGAATAATAAAGAGATGAGAACTGTAGAAATGCTGAAATGTAACTAAACAAACAGTGTTTTTACGTGGTTCAGGCGTTAACAAGCCCTAGTCCACGAGTCGATGTTATTATACTTGGAAAAGGTTACAGTAAGATGGCTGGTGCACAAGAACTTCACACACTCACAGTGTTTCTCTCGGGTTCTCTCGAAGAAGATGAAGCTAGAGAGATTTTAGTAGAGTTTTTGCTATATGATTTGTTCCTCTCTCTTCTTGTAAAATGAAGGGGTCTTTATAGCTAGGGTTTTGGATTAGGGTTTTTCTCTACGTACATGAGTCTTAATTACACCAGCCATAAATAGGGATACAATTACTGTAGTAGCATGGCTACAAGACTCTATGTGGGTATATTTACGTGAAAGTATGGGGAACACACAAAGTCAGCCGTCTTTTCCAAGTTGTCAGCGGAACAGTAGGCGAAAAGGTACCCTTAGGCGTGCTGGGATGTGTGCGGCTTTGACCTGACGGGCGTGTCAGGCGGGATCCTGTGTCAGGCGGATATCATTCCAAATATGCCTCCTCCAGGACTCGACCATTTGGCTTTGTTCCGTGCGAGGCATGGAACTGCTTCCGCGGAGACCACTCGAAGAGCTTCTCCTGGAAGGAGCTTCCCCGAAGGACACCCCTTCGGGAGTCCGGGAGAGTCGACGAGTTTCCGTATTGTGTTTGCTTGGAAGAGTAATCCGGACACTAAACGGGAGAGGCGAAGCCTTTCGGTTCATCCGCGAGCTCTGGTCACCTACCGTGAAAGACATCGATAATTCTGCTTCCCCGAGGTCATCAATCTAAACGCTATCCGGAAATCTGGATAACAGAAGCTGCGAGTTAATCACTTGCCAAAGCATGAATCTGTGTTTAGGAAGAATAATTTTGCTCCAAACAGTCCTATAATAATCAACCCTTTGCTGGTCTAGAATGCTGTTATATAATCTTGCTGACTTGAACTTCTGATGCGCACCAGCAGAGAGGATTGCAGCTGGAGTAAAACGATCTCTAAGATTGCACAGCTTTCTCCAATACCAGCTGCAATCAGCCTTCAGATCAGAGGTCTAGTTATTAATTCCTTTCAGGTAAATGGAATTAATCCATTTGACCCATAATAGATCAGGTTTAGCTGATAAATCCCAGACATACTTAGCTAAAATAGCACGATTCCATATTGAACCATCTCTGAATCCCAAACCTCCATAGGCTTTGGGGAGGCAAACGTTCTTCGAAGAAGGAATGTGAAGCTTGCTTCTCTGCCCAAAAGTGCCCCACAGAAAGCCCCTACAAAGTTTATCAATTTCCTTGATAATGCTTTGAGGCAAGACAAAAACTGTCATCCAGTAGTTTCAAAGCCCCAGCAAAACAGAATGTATCAGCTGTATGCGACCAGCAAAGGAAAGATGTCTACTCGCCCAGTTCTGAATTTTTAAACAAAATTTCTGAAGGATAACCTCACAATCTTCATGTCTCCATTTGGTAGGCCTCATGGGAACCCCAAGGTACTTAAGAGGAAAAGTACCTTCAGTCAGCTGTACTTCTTGGGCAATCCGAGATCTGTCAAGGCTAGAAACTCCACCAAAAAAAATATGAGACTTATGAGAGTTGATTGAAAGCCCTGTGGCAGCAGCAAACTCATCAAGAACCTCCTTGACACTTTTAACAGCTGAGATAGAACCCTTGCAAAATAAAAGCAAATCATCTGCAAAGCATAGATTAATTAGCTTGAGACTTTTACACATAGGGTGATTTCTTTAATTGTATTAAGAAAAATGTTGGATTTAATTCACTTGTGATTTTTAAATAATGGCTGAAGGTTTAGTTTAAAAAGTTTTAAATAGTTATTTAATTTTCACATATGAATTTGTGTTACATAAAATTAAGTATTAAAAATAATTCAAATAAAATATATTTTTCCCAAACTTAATATTATTATTTTTCTCACATCAAATTATGAAATTCTATTAACTTAAATTAAATTGTTATTTTTCAAAGGAAACATGGTAATCATAGGTATTTTTTTATAAATAATTTACAATGTCTTTGCTTTCTTTGCTTTCTTTGTAATTTAAAAATAATAAATGGGCCTTTCATATTTTCTTAATGGCTAAATAATTTTTTTTTTATTAAATAAAAAGAATGTCTTGGGAGATTTAATCAACCTAGTAATTTTAAGAAGATAAACAATGGTAAACAAAACATGCTACAAGTCTATTATTTTTAAAACGATAGAAGTAGACGCATGGAATTATCGTTTTTAATGCCATATTTACGCAACATTCCCACGTATGCATGTTACATGAAAATTCAATTTTACGTCCAAAATAATGTCTATTATGCAACCATGTAGTTTTTATAGAAAGATCATGCATGTAATATAGGTAGAATAAGCATTATTCTTTTTATGACCATATGTGTAACCAAGCATATTGTATGTTGTGGCTAACTCTCACCATGTGTGCATGGCCCATGCTCACATGAGTTGTATGAAAGGGCAAAATAGTAATTATATGAAGCTAAGAAATGTCGTTTTGATTACTGTATAGGCCATTGAGAAGTTGTGGTTTTACTTAGCTTGGACCTGAGGTAAGGGAGTTAGATAGAATTTATGAATGGTAAGACTGTTGTGTGAATGAAATGTTATGAATTATGAATGCCATAATGTGATGATATGTTGGCTTGTATGAATATTGTACGATATAAATGGATGTTAGTGTGATGAACGCGACACATCAAAATGGGTTGCTAAGGATAAAGAAGACGTAACCCTAGTTACTACGGATATGAAGATGTAACTCCATGGGCGGACGCGCCGAGGTTATTCAAGGACCAGACTCTTTTTTACCTCAAAGGGTGGCATGGACAAGTTAGCGGGCCTTGTTCACAAGGAATTGTTTATGAACATGTTATGATGTCTAGTGATGTTTATGAATATGTTATGATGTTTGGTGATCTTTATGATTTTCTTATGATGTTTATGATATGACGGTGGCATTATGTTTATGTTTATGATATTGATGCCAATTTTGTAAATTGTTGTATCTTACTTGCTTGTTGTTTGTACTTCCTTACTGGGCTTTTAGCTCACCCCCCTTACTTTCCCTTCCAGGTAGCAAATAGATTTTCTCTATGGCACGCATGGTGATGTGGGGAGTTCTGTCGTCCTGGTGTGTATGGCATGGGGGCATCCTATGGACGAAAAACGATCAATTAAAAATGCCATTTTTTTTTTAATAATGTTATGTTTTATGAGACTTTTTAAACTTATCAGTGGGACTTGAATTATTGGTTGTTTTAGAACATTGCATAAAACTTATATTTTCTTTTAAAACTATTGGGCCCAACTTGCAAGTTTTTAAGCAAGACCCCACTGAAACCTTTATAATAAGTGGCTTTCTTTTATAGACCAATGAAAATGTGAATGTTTTATTAAGTACTAGTTAAGGGCGTTTTACAACTGCCCCCACAGCTCAGCATCCAAGAAGGAGAATTCACCCTCTTGATTGAAGGACTAGACCTTATAAAACTTCGTCTCCCCTTCCTCAGCATCCTCTCCACCACCAAAGGCCGTGTCCACCGTTTTGGTTGGCTCCTGGGCTAGCTAATCCTAGAATTTGGGAGGATACCACCCCCACAGGTCAGCATCCAAGAAAGAAAATTCAACCAAATGATTGAAGGACTAGACCTTATAAAACTTATTCTCCATTGATTCTACGAGGTGTGCGTTAGCTCCCTCGACCTTCAGATCGAGATCCTCATCCTTTCCCTGAAGATGGTCGCGGCTCTAGATCACCTCCAGGGCCTATGCCTTGACGATCGTCTTGTTGTTATGGGAGGTCTCAAGGTTCGCCTCAAGTTGCTGAACCCTCTCGCAGCTCTTGATCACCTCAAAGGCCTACGCCTCGAACCGCTGAAGTTTTTCACGGGCTTGTTCCAACTCCCTAGAAGTGGCATCCTCGATGTTCTGACACCAGTCTTTGATCTCTCCAACTCCTTCGTATTGTTTTCTGCGGTGTTGAGGGAAGATAAAATCCAATCTCCTACCCGGAACTGGGCAAAACATGACTGCATTGAAACATTGAGTTAGACCTTGAAAACTATGGAATAAACTTTGATAAAGCAATAAAGAAGCATACGGCTAGAGACTTCCTTAAGGAAGAGTTTAGAATGGATGAGGCAGCCTATCCTTCAATCGCTTCCATCTCCTTGTAGAGAGCTGGTTGAGGTGTGCGATCACATGGCTGCTTAGGCCTTGGAATGGAGCTCGGCGGTGGTCGGGAAATTTTCCACCTAGATGTGAGGAGCTGGGATGGCAACAAGTGGAGTTTTCTGGATAACCTAGGTAACTGCAATATCAGTTACCAGGGGAGCTGGGGGAGGAGCCACCTTGGTCGTTATCGTGGTAGCTTGTGATTGGGAGGATGTGGTCTCCTTAACCTTGTTCTGAGTTCCAGTGGAGACTTCATCCCCGGAGGCTTCCTTCTTTGAGACCCACTGCCTCTTGACGGCGAGACTAGAATTGGTTAGGGCGCTAGTGAGGTCCATGCCGTCCTTTGCAAAACAATCAAAAGAGGGTTAGATAAATTCTAATTAAACAAAAAACCAACAAGTAAAAGAAGGATACCACAACAATATAAGAGTTTTATAACTTTATTTGGGAGACATTAAAAGTCTACCATGTCTCCCGCTAGGGGAGACATCGTAGGTGGAGTCATTGTAGGTGCACATCCCACGTCTCCCAATGGGAGACATTGAAAAGTCTCCTAATTTAAAAAAAAACAAATTAATTAAATTAAAATTTATTTAATAATAATTTGATTTAATAATTAATTAAATTGAAATTGATACAATTAATTAAAATGAGAATGCAAATCTTCATTAATGAAAATTTAGAATATTGTTTTACAAGATAAATAATATTTGTTAGACATATGCAAAATGAAAAAATATTGCTCCATAAATGAAGAAAGCGGTAAAAAGTAATAAAACCTAATAATGAGGTTGGTAACTTTGGATTATCAATAACACATGTGTCGCCCATTCTTGTTGCAACTCATCCATTTGTGCCTCTGTATATGACGTACTTGTTAGCTGAAAAAATATAAAGTAAAATATATAAATTAATTATTTTATTACAATTATATATATATATGGTTTCAAAAATAATTTGTAAATTTTAATTAGTAATATCATTCTCAAGTAATGTCTTAGACTCGCATGTTCAATCAAATCCTTCAACATCCTCATCATGTAGTATGTACATGCCACATTGTCCGGTTGGTGTGGAAACTAATTATTTAAAAGTATAAGTAATTAATTTATTAAATGACACTTAGTAGAAATTGCGTACATATTATTCAACTTAATAATTATAAAATTTCAATAATTTATGTTGCAATTACTTACTTGAGGTTGCTTCATGCGTATATTATCAGAGATCTCGAAATTAGAAAGGTTCATAGAGAAAAAAAAGATTGAAAGCGTTGACGATAACTGATACAATCTCCTCACGATTATTCAGATCTTAGTTCACCGAATCACAACAATCTTTTAAAATCAGTCAACCTATATTATTAACCTAACTATAGATCATGAAAGCAAAACACAATTTAAATACAAGAAAAAAAATACATAATCCTAGATAAAATTGGGCAACATTTCCCCTATAATAGTGACCTAACCATCTGCATGTGAATAGCCAAACAAACAATTCAAACAACATATAATAAGTTTCTTCCTTAGAGCTCTGCAACACACAACAAAATTTCTCAGAACCTACTTCAATAAAACACACAAGTTCTCAACCTTCCGATATTATCGCAACACGCAGTTTTAACCTCAAAACCTACTTCACTATGGATGAATATTTAAGTTATTCAAACTCCTCTAACATTTGTTTAATAATATTAAAAGTAGTAGTAAGAAAATATATATGTACCTTTCGCAATTAATAATCCAAGTTAGCAAAATCACTTCACTTAGCAATCCACATTGCTATTAAATCTACAACCAACAAAATTGAATTAATAATTAGTAAATAAAATATCACTAAATATCTAACAATATATAACTTATTCTTGTAATTTTAAAAACTTAATTACCTCAAATGTGTTCTTGAAATAAAAATTTTGAGACAAAAAATACCCTGAAACCTCACTCCAACAAAACCCCAACATACAAAATTAAGTTAATTGATATATAAAAGATTACTAAACAAATATCATTAAACATATCTAACAATAACTTATTCTTGTAATTTTAGAAACTTAATTACCTCAAATGTGTGTTTGAAATAGAAATTTCGAGGCAAACATCACCATGAAATCTCACTCCAACAAAACCTCACCGTACAAAATTACTAAACAAATAAAAAAAATTCCAATGAGCCATTAATTAAC
Organism: Humulus lupulus; assembly: GCF_963169125.1. Taxonomy (NCBI): domain Eukaryota; kingdom Viridiplantae; phylum Streptophyta; class Magnoliopsida; order Rosales; family Cannabaceae; genus Humulus; species Humulus lupulus. Next base: position 97,709,571 of record NC_084802.1, read on the forward strand.
GTAAACAAAAAATGTCGTATATATAGAGCTTAGACTTATAAACTCTAACAACTAAGTCACTAAAAACTCAATAATCAACAAAAACACATAACTTTTCATATATCTCTAATTTTTAAAATTATTTAAAAATATTTATTTTAACATTACTATATATAATCAACGTAACTATAATGTTAATAAATTTTTTTTAAAAATATATATAAATATACATAATTTTTTAAATAAAAATTAAAAAAAATCATAAACATATATACTTGAATCAAATCTATATACAATGTGATATGTAAAATTAAAATTATTTTCTACATTGTCAATAGAGTTATTTTCTTAGAAACCCACTCAAAATCGACAAATAATCAAAACTAATAAAGAAAAATCTCACAAAATATCATTTTAACAATGATTTATACTTATAATTTCAAAAACTTACCTCAAATGTGTGCTTGAAATATAAATTTTTAGTCAAAATCTCAAGTCCCGACCTTATATTCTTACTCCAAGAAAATCCTACAAATCCATTGAAAAAACTCATAATCATAAAATACTAGCACAAAATTGCATATATATATATTTCATCTTAATACTAAATCCATAAATTTTTTCAAGAAAATTTACCTCAAAAGCTTGAAAATAGAGAGATTCCCATAGCTTTCAAGCCCTAGAAATTGCCAGAAGTATTTGCCCCAAATCGCCTCTGAGTAATCGCACGAAGAAGAGAAGAGGAGATCAAGTATATTTCAGTGACGGGATCCAACGTCTCCCAGGGGGAGAAGTTGGAAGTAATGCACTTCTAACGTCTCCCAGTGGGAGACGTTGGATGTCCTCCTTGGACACGTGCTAGACCCTAGTTTTCAACGTCTTCCCACTGTATTAATGGCTTCCAATATTAGTCATTAATAAAAAAACTCAATGTCTCCCAACATAAGACATTAAAACCCCTCCTAATTTTTAATGTCCTACACTAATGGTGTAAGACATTGTAGGGAGTCATTGAAAGTAGAATTTGTTGTAGTGGAAGAGTCCCACCCTCCGAACTAGAGGATGAAACTACAATAATTAGTTCCAGATTGAGGGTCGGGCTAGCTACTTGCGGAACCTCTAACTCCTGAATAACGGGGGGTGGAGGAGACTCTAAAAAGACTACATCAGGCATCCTTTCAAATATGAGCTTTTCATTCGAACTCAATTCATACTTGGGCTGTCTGGTAATTGTGAAAAAGGTGCCCAGATCTAGAGGGTACCGAGGTTGGATGTTTGTCCCATATTGCTCAAAAAATGTTTGCCTAATGTGCAAAGTATTATCTATAACTATGGTTATTTTGGGAAGGCTAAACTTGTGGCAATAGACCAGGAGGTTGACACGTTGTTGAAGAGTGACGTCCTTATCTAGGTCCTCATAGTTTCTAGTCACAACCTTCCTTGGGTCATGGCGAACTAACATATAGCTGGCAGTAGCTCGATTAATATCATTATCATTTTTACCTTGGCCAAAGCTGCCGGTTGCTGCCCTTGACTCCACCCGGCCTGAGTTATTATCTAGATCCCCCTCGGAAGGGCATCTACTCACCAAGGGTGTGACCTCTTCCTCTTCCTTTACCTTTTTTATGATGGTCAGAGGCCTCTTCCTATGTGGTGTTTGTAACTCGTTTACCATATGCGTTGTGGAAAGCACGTGGTGGTAGGCTCAGACATTTCAAAAAAAAATATTTAAACAATTTTTAAATAATTGGATCCATTAATATGCAAAACGTTAATAGAAAAGAAAGAAAAAGATGAGGATTTACAAGTTGTAGAACAATCAAGAATCCTCACTATCTTTTAGTAACTCCAACGAACATCTAATCCAAAGCAGCCTTGTGAATACTCAGACCAAGATCTTCCAAGATGTATCTCTACACCTCAAGACGTGTGTGGGCACCTAGAGTAATGGTGGGAAATTTTCTAATTTACAAGATGTTCTCAAGCCATGAGATCTTGAAATATTAGGTCTGAGACAGGTTTCAACGATAGGAAAATATTTCGTTATTTTTCTCTCTCTTTGTGAAAAACTTAGAATTTTTCTCTCTAGAATATTTATCACTTAAACGTATCTTGAAACAATTTCTATCTGATAGATTTATAAAAGAATTAATTAAATTTAAAATTCAAAATTTAAAATATAAACCAATTATTAAATAAGTAAAATAAATAAAAGAAATATCTAGATCCAATCTTGGATCTTTGTTACATGCCAACTATTTTGCATGCATTGTAGTAGGCGTGTAACATACATCCCTGATTTCAAGGATGTGTTCCAACCACTTTTATTTAATTAATATTTAATAATTATTTATTCAAAATATCTAAACATGATAACTTATTTTATAAGATTAATCAAAGAATAAATATCATTTCATATTCAAATCCAATATGAATTATCCGATATGTATTTTCACATTATTTAAATAAATAATAAAATTAATTAATTCAAAATTAAATTTCTTAATTATTTAAATGCTATTTTTTAAAATGCCATTTTATTTAAGAATTTATTTGCAAAAATTAATATATTAATTAATTAATTTGTCTCAATTACATATTTGACCCTATAGAACAAATTTCTTCCAAATATGTCATTTCCTTGATTTTTTTTCCCAATTTCAACTCTTACAATGAATAGTGTTGATAAAGCCATGGGAACTATGAATCTATAATTTCAAGCTCAAATAAATTTAGATTATTAATTAAAACTCTTTAATATAATAACCTTCATTTAATAATCTCAATATTATTCCATAAAAATATGAGACTGTACTCTTGTAATTATAGATATTTATTTATTAAGTACTTTTAAGTATAAAAACCGTCCATTGATCTAATCATTACATAAAATTCAATCCTCTATTAATGGTTCATAATTAAAGTAGGAATTAATTACTGTTTAACCTCTTTAATTATATCTTGCTTCCTTAAGTACCATTAACTTTACTAGTGAAGGTTAATTCACAAACTGATTTACGAATTTTAGCTCAATAACCTTTCATTTCCAAAAGTTAACCCTTAAGAGAATGGTTATTAAATTCCTCATGAAAAGATATAGATTCCATATCTATATATTATGTCTCCAGCCATTTACATCAATGAGTTCCCAAAACAAAAATTTTAAGCCTGATCATTTAGAAAAACCATAACGATTGAATCAAAGAATTCATATGCATATACAGGAGTTCATAATAACTTTAGGATTAAGATCAATTTGTATATGATCATCTTATTGATATGTTTAATTAATACTTATGAAGTAAACAATATTATTAAGTATTAATAACATATTGGGCCCAATTCTTGCATAACCACTTTATACAAAGTACATCCACTAAGATGTCCTTCTACATCAGTAATCCGGATCTAGATTACATGTATTCATAATACTAGTGAACTATACTTACAGTATTTAATCCAAAAATTCCATATAAATTTGTTTAATGCGAACTATTTAAATTCGATCCCCGCAATCTTTATCATCTCGTCGTAGCAATACAATATTGTAATCACAATAATGAACTTGGGAATTTTCTAATATTCATAAAATATTATTCTATCAATAATAATAAACAATCAAATATATGCAATATAATTCATTTCAATTATTTATTTCACAAAACATTGTTCAATACATATGCTTTTACGGGAATTAATCCTAACAATCTGCCACTTGCCCTAAAGCAAATGATGCATCTGCAAGGTTATGTTCTAGAGCTACCATCATAACTGCTACATATCCTCTATGAACAATATCCCTAATCAAGCGGTACTTCCTCTCGATATGCTTTCTTTTCTTGTGACTCCTCGGTTCCGTCGAGTTAGCTACCGCCCCACTGTTATCACAATACATGACCAATGGCTTATCCGTGTTTGGAACTACTTCCAGATGAGAATAGAACTTTTTGAGCCACACAACCTCTTTAGCTGCTTCACAAGCTGCTATGCACTTCCATGGTAGAATCTGAAATACTGGTTTATTTAATACTACACCAGACTACAGCTTTTCCACCAAGTGTGAACACTGATCCAAAAGTCAATTTTTGACTATCTCTGTTCTATTAATAATATTCTTTACTGCAACCCAATGAATCAATCCAGGATTGGATTGATAATGACTGAATATCCCTATTGCATAACAAATGTCAAGTCTTGTACACAACATGGCATACATTAGACTGCCTACTGCAAAGGCGTATGGACACTATCTCATACCCTCTTCTTCTTGAGGTGTCTTAGGGCACTGCTCTTTAGAAAGGACAATTCCATCACGGGTTGGCATATTTCATTTGGAATTTTTCATACTGAATCGCTCCAGTACATTATCTATGTAAGTAGCTTGAGATAGAGCCCAAACTTTGTTCTGTCTATCCCAAATGAGCTAGATGCCTAGAATGTAGTTTGCATCTCCCAAATCTTTCATTTGGAATTGCTCGGTTAGCCATTTCTTTACTTTTTCCAGTGCTCCTATGTCATTTCCAACAAGTAGAATAACAACAGTGTAAAGAACCAGGAATACCACAATGGCATCTTTGATTTGTTTATATACACAAGGCTTGTCAATGTTTTGTTCAAAACCTTATGTTTTGATTGTGTCATCAAATCTCAGATTCCAAGATCTAGAAGCTTTTTTGAGTCCATAAAAAGACCTAAGAAGCTTGCAATCATTTTGCTCTTGGCCTTTCATTTCAAACCATTCTTGTTGAGACATATAAATGGTCTCGTCAAGAAAGCCATTTAGAAATGTTATCTTAACGTCCATTTGCCATATCTCATAATTCATGCAATGTAGAGTCCAAGAACTTTACTTAGCTAATTAGATAGTAGTAGTAATAGTAATAGCTAGTAATAGTTGTAGTATTTTTATGATTGTGGATTTTGGTTCAAGCCGGGATTTAGTTGGACACTCGAAGCAACACTTGTAGATTTTATAAGTTTAACCTATAGTTTAAGAATATTAATTATAGACTAAGGTTTGATTAATATGACTAATTATGGAGATGATAATTATTATACTATAAGGTTTAGATAGACCCAATAAGATATTAACACTTGTCATGTGTATGTTTAATGAGAAATTAAGTATTTTTGAGGAATAATTTATTAAGAGCAATATTTGAAAATCCTAGGGTCTGCCAGCAGCTTTGAAATCGTTAAAGGACTTAGTCAAGGCAGTTTACTCAATTCAAATTAGGCTGAAAAAGTGTAATTACGTGTATAATATTTCAACGTATGCCGATATATCACAGCTCTAGGGGGCGATATATCGCCATACGGGGATATAAAAAACACGTAGCTTCGCACGACAACCTCAACAAGCCTTGGGAGCATCAGTCCAGGCAATATATCGGCTGTGGTGCATAAATTTTGAATGATTTTGAAACCGAGCTCATTTTAATCCTTAACCTCTTGATAAGTCCATAGTCTTTTTGACCGAGTCTTCAACCTCTGCTGAACAATTATTCAAATGTTTTTCAATTAAAAAGCCATTATTTTATTCAAGCTAAATGAAGATCTTTTCATTCTTGAACTCTATAAATAGGACCTAGTACCCAGCCATTTCTTCATTCATCAAGCTGAGTTCAGAGCCTACAAGTTGCTAGGATTACTTTAGAGGTTTATACACTTGGGTTGGGGTTATAAGCTTACTAAACAGTTGGGAAGTAAGGTTTGTAGTATATTTCAGTTTCGAGGTGTAGTTCGGTCATAGAAGCATTCAAGCTATTCCTATTCTTAGTTCCTTTCAGTACTGTTTCATTAAGTTCTTATAGTTTTTCTCTACTCAATTCCTAACTCATCTTCTCTATTCTTGGTTAGGCATATAAGTTCTTCGAACTTGAGATTTCTTGTTGGTAAGTATCTTTTCGATGGTGTAGCTCATTCTTTTCATCTTTTTCTTTTAGAATACTCACCTTTCTCAATTATGGTTTTTAGGAGTGTTCAAAAGTCCCGATCTTGTTCTCACATTTCAGTTTTTGGTAAGGAAAATAGGATAGTTCTTATGTGATATGTGCAATGTTATGTAAGATGTTATGATTATGCTATAGTATGATTTTATGTGTATGATATATGTATGATTGGGACTTATAGTTGTTTTATAGCAAACCCTATCACATTTATGTTTTGGGGCTTATAGTTGCTCTATAGCAAACCCAAATAGTTATATGTTTTTGGGGCCTATAGTTGCTTAACTAGCAAACCTCGTTGTAGTTTGAGGCTTATAGTTGCTTAGTTAGCAAACCCCAATAGTCACCATGTACATGGGTTAGAATTATGATATATGTGTTATAGTATATGATATATGTTCATAGTTTATGTGTATGATTGTGTTTCATGCTTGTAGTAGATTTTCCTTGCTGGGCATTAGGCTCATTCCTTTATGTTTTATATGTGCAGGAAAATAGTAATGGCGGTGGGAAGGTTATTGGCAGCTTGGGAATGTGTATTGCGGGAGAATGAAATCGGTGGACTGCGCGAACGATTCGAGGATGAAGTTGTTTAAGTCTTTTAAATTATGATTTTTATGTATTTCCACACTTAATATTGTAACCATTTTATTTAAGATTTAAGTTATGCTCTATTTTATTTTCAAAATAATGGGATCCCATATCCTACTATGAATTTTATGTATTTTAACTCTTTACGGTTTTAATAAAGTTATGGTTATTTCATATATATGTTTTCTTAAGATTAGTGTCTGTGTATAGTAGTTATTAATGGTCCAAAGTCTAGAATAGTTGGATCGTTACATGCAAGCAGCTATGGACAAGAGTATGCAAATGGAATTAAGCATGGCCATAAGAGAAAAGGTTTCTTCATAATCAACCCCTTTTCGTTGAGTATAGCCCTTGGCTACAATCCTAGCTTTGAAAGTTTCCACTCTCCCATCCGCTCCTCTTTTCTTCTTGAATATCCATTTGCAACCAATAGGTTTAACATTTTTAGGAAGATCGTCAAGAGTCCAGACATAATTGGAATACATCGATTCCATTTCTATGGTCATGGCATCTTGCCATTTTTCATTGTCAGAATCTTTCATTGAAGCTCTATATGTCATTGGATCATCTTTATTTGTGTTTGACACAAGCATTTGAACTTCGTGTTCATAGCAAATTGGTTGACTGGTAACCTTTCACTACGACGAAGCTCTCTATTGTTCAGACTAGAACTTGTGGCTTCTTTTGGTCGTTGTTCATTGCAAATAGTTGGCGATCTATTTACTTGATCTAAGACCATCTCCTCCAGTACAACCTTACTATGAGGCTTGTGGTTATTACTATTGTCATATTCAAGAAAAGTAGCATTTGTTGATACAAATGTTTTATTTTCTTTAGGACTATAAAATACACCACCTCAAGTCTCTTTGGAATATCCCACAAACATGCACAGTTTAGTGTGAGATTCAAGATTTACAATATTTTATTATAGCACGTGTATTGGACACCCCTAAATATGAAAAATTGTGTAAAATAGGTTTAGTACCATTCCATAATTATAACAATGTCTTCTTGATAGACTTGGATGTAAAAATGTTCAATATGTACATTGCACATTGAATGGAAAAACCCAGAATGACAGTGGCAATGATGAATAGCTCATCATTGATCTAACCATGTCTAATAACGTCCTGTTCCTTCTTTCTCAAACACTATTTTGCTATGGCGTTTCAGATTTCTTTTGCATCAAATATAGGTAACAATATCTTGGATGATCATGAATGAAGGAGACAAAATATTCAAACCCTCCTCTTGCTTGCACATTAAGTGGTCTACACACATCAACGTGTACGAGTTTTAGTAGTTCTATGCCTCTTGAACCTTTTGTAGAGAAAGGTCTTTTGGTCGTCTTCCCTTCCAAATAGGATTCACAGACTAAAAGAGAACGAAAAATTAATTCTCTTAAAGGTCCCTCCTTTGCTAGTTTGTTAATTCTACCCAAAACCTATATGCCCCAATCTCAAATGCCATAGATATGTTTCACTATTAGAATCAGTCTTTTGATGTTTAATAGACCTTGGGTTTGCAACTTAAAATTTTCATAATTGTATAGAGATTGCTCATTTGCCTTAAGTTTATGCAACCAATCATCGGATTTTGCATGAAATATTTGAATACCACATCTTGAGATAACAATCGAATTATTATTGAAAGAAATATCAACACCTTGTTCATGCAACAAAGAAATAACAAAGTTCCCAATTAATAATCACATTACTATTCATAAACTAAAAAAATTCTAAAAACATTAGTTTGTCTCTAAAATAATATCAGACTAAAATTTAAATTGTTCATAACAAAATTAAAATTCTAAATAAAACACAAATCAAGCTTCATTTTTATCTAGCATCAGGCACATGGTTAACATTTTTGTGGAAAGATTCTTAACCAGCAATGAAGAACAAATAACAAAAAATATAGTTAATGGCATGTGTGAGTGGTTACCTTTGTTTACCTTTGTTTCTTTCAAACGATTAGACCTAGCAACTTCATCAGCTTCGTCTAGAATCGAGTGCCACATATCATAGGTGTTCTTGATATGTATATATTTTCCTATCATTTTGTCAGGCAAACTATAAAGCAAGCAATAACAAACCAAATGGTTAGACTTACTCCAATCACTATATTTTTCATTGTTGACGCGGTTTTTCGCCAGCAGGGGATTAAGAAACCCAATTAGAGAGATTAAGCTTGTTAATAAACCATAAATATATACTCACCAAGTTTTAACGTGGTTGAGTGGTTAAAATCCACCGAGCCCACGAGTCACTCTTATTCTTGTTTAGGAACTCTTGAAGATATTGTTCATGACAATTTCAGCAGAGTTTTGGCATACAAGATGTCGATCCCTTACTGTCAATTTTCCTTGTATTTATAGGGAATTGTGATGAACAATATTTGGTAACTGTATAATAAATGGATACGTAAATACCCTAAGTAAGCCTATTTCTATTTACATTGATCAGTAAATGTATATAACGATTATACGCACTTATTGTGCATATTGGGCATCTGAGTCTGCTGGGATTATTCCACATGCGTGTCCTTGAACCACCTAGAGAAAGATGCCACTCCCAAGATGGATATGACTAGAGTAGGATGACTTGACTTAGATAATGCTTGGGCTTGATGAGGGTGATCTAGACACTGGACACCTCATTCTCTGTCATTGGCATTTCAAACGATATGGAGGATCCTGGGTTGTCCCAGACTCAGTGACACAACCTTGAGCTATTTGGTCTGGAGTTAATGAAACATCTCCAGAGACTTGTAAACTTTATTTATTACATGCTAGTTGTACCCTGAGCATGAAAATTAAGCTCGCATTTTTAGGGTGAGGGACACATGTCTGCTTGTTATAGGTGCCTATTTAGGTTTTGAGTATTGTGACAATTGTCTTGTCAACCTTTTGCTGCCATTTTGTTTATTTAATTCTGACACTCAGATCTTGACCTGCTTAAATCACGTGGTCCAGATATGTCTTCAAATTTGATGTATAAATAGAAGATTAAAATCTGGATTCACTACCTTTGCATTCAAATCTCCCTTTCTTCCTTTTCTCCAAAAATTCACAGAAACCCTATAACTTTCTTTCATCTTAGAATCCCTTCAACGGTTACCTCCCAGATTTTCAACATTCTTCATCCTTTAACAACCTCGATCAAGAACCAATTTGTCAGTACACCTTAACTCTGGAATAAATTTATTTTTACTCCTTTTTAGGCAAGTTTATTAAATTTTCGAGTTTTTTTTTATTTATTTTTGTTGTGCACGAGTTTACTTTGGGTTATATCAGGCCAAAACAAATAGGGCTAGAAACTGTTAAGTTAAATGCATAAAAAGAGATAATTTTTCTGGTTTTAGAGGTTGAATGTACGAGTTTTTAGCATGGAAGATGAAGGGTTTAGGCTCAAATCTAGGTAGCTTAAAAGACACGGTAGTAGGGTGGTTTTTCATTAAACTTCTTTTCGAAACCACCTTGTCTGACACGCAAATCTTGAAGTTTCAGTACCACCCTGAGATTAGGGCGTGTGACTTAGGGGTGCATGTGAGGCCACACATCAGGGTACTAAGCCTGAACTTAGGCTGTAGATACTATAGTTCAAGTAGAAAAGTCTTAGAATCTTAGGTCACCATTTCTTTTATTATTAAAACTAAGTTGCATCCCTAGGTCGCCTCTAATGAGTCATTTTGTAACCAAGCGAACTAAAAATAATCTTCATGACCTTTCAAAAGAAAAGGATCGTGGTAGGCTCCTCTTCTCAAAGCAACGATAAGAAGGCCACCTCCGAGACCCCCATCCGCCACTTTGGTCAAATGGTGGAGAAGGAGATCGAGGTAGGACCTGATAGTTTCTTCGAGGCAGAGAGGAACGTGTCTAGCATTAATTATCAATCCAAGGTGAATAAAATATTGTTGAGTCATGGGATCAAGATGAACCGAAACTTCTACGCTCGACGTCCATTGGAGGGTAAGCGGAGCTGTACCCCGTTGGAGGATGATTTCAGGGCCTGTAGTGATGAACACCTAAAGGCAGGAGCCTTCCTCTGCTGGATCAATACTTTGCAGATTTCTTGAACTACATGAAGCTCGCCCCATTTCAACTCCTGTCAAATTCTTATCACCTATTCACAGGGTTAAAGTAACTATTCCTCTAGAATGAGGACGTCCCCACCAAAGAGGATATTTTATATTTTTTGCCTGAAGGCCAATCCAGACGTGAAAACCTAAGGTGATGGTTTTTATTACCTCACCTGGTTTCCTAAGTCTTCCAGTATAATCCACCTCCCCATCCATCCAAGGGACTTCAAAGACCAGTTCTTTATGTCAAATGGATTCTGGAACTGCGAGCAATGTTACTTCAACTAATCTAGTAAGTATCTTAACTTTTAAACTCTTCATCTGAATTCCTTACTTTGGCTAAGTTTTACTTATTCTAATCGAGTTGTTATCTCATGTAGCTGTTTACAAGAGGAAAAAATGATCTTAGACCCTTGGGGGTTAATATAATATTTTGGCCAGCGTTCGTGTCGAGGAGAAAGAGTGCAAGGCGGTGGTGAATGATGCCAGCATGGTGGCTTGTAAGCTTATTAGGGAAGATCAAACCCTGTCCATGAAGCCTTGACGTCATCCCAAGAGGCCACCTGCAGTCGTGGAAGAGGTCGAGGAAGAGGATGAGGTCGCGATGTTTTGCACTAACCTGATTCAATTCGAGACAACTCGTGAGAAGACATCCTGAAGACCCCAACCTGGATGTAACCTTGGATCATTGCATCAAAAAATTGGTTGTTCACCATCACTTAGCCTACCCTAAGTACACCGTAGCAGTAGATAACACTTTACACTTCAGGTCCACCATTTTTTTTAAAATGTGCTACAAACCTCCAATCATGGCATTCCTTATATCATGGTTCCTTTACCCCAGGAGTTAAGTAGGTTGAATATGATCCTAGTCTAGATGAGGAGCCCAAACCTAGTGAGTCTCATGAAGTAGTAATGTTAGAGTCTCCCCGTCCCCCAATAATCGAATTGTTAGAGGTTGTGTCTAGCCCGATCCATAATCCAGAGCTAATCATAGTAGTTTCCTTCTCTAGTTCTGAGGGTAGGATGTTCACACTTTTTATTTCAATATTTTCAGAATTACAAGGTTTTGTTCTAACTTTTCTGTTCGTTCTTTCAGAAGAAGATATTAGCCTCCAGGACTTCGAAGCTGAGGAATTCGAAGAAGGCCGCCTCCGAAACTGGAGCTACAGTTGGGTCTCTAGCGAAAACCAAGGGAACCAACACCAGCAAGAAGTAACCCCAGTCCTCCATGGTTACAACCAATGATGCTCCTCCTCCAACTCCTCGTGATCATGTGGACTTCCCCAAGGTGGTCCAATCCACAGCCTCAGCTTTCACGATACTAGGTCCTCACATCGAGGTGGAGAAACATTCAGAACCCTTGTGTGGTTCGCTCTAAGAGATTATGAACCACCTGAGAGGGCATGCAAACTAGGTCAGCACCAAAGAGCTACAGTCCATAGAAGGAAACCCCTCTACGAATATCCTCAACACCCGGCTAGGGATGTCTCTGAGCGTAAGTCTTATCCTTATCCTCATTCTTTAGTTCCATGATTTCGCGAACTATCCCATCATTAATTTTTGGTTGCAGTCCTGCATGGCTCATATCCTGGGAATTGCTTGGATCCGTGGTGAGGTGAAAGAGACCAAGGCAGCTCTAAAGGAGGCCAGGACAACTCTGGAAACCTCCTAGAATAACAAAAAAAAATTGTTGAGGTGCAAGCTTTGGAGGTGATCAGGGTTGTGACCAGCTACAAAAGGAGATTGAGGACCTTAAACCGAAGGTCATGGAGGTTGAGGAGAAGTCCCAGTCCAAGGCCAAGGAAGATGCTTCCCTAATCAAGGAGCTTGATCTTCAGGGCCAAGATGGAGAACTCATTGGAGGAAATGTTCTATCAATTCTGAGCATACAATCAAGATGCGGATTCTCGTTCCTCACTATCGAACTCTGGGGGCACTATTTTGCCAAGTTCCAGGGCTGGTTGGCAAAGGATCCCGCTGAGATAGTGGAGGTGTCTTCTAGGGGCGGAGGTGATGGAGGGGAGGATGAGGTGTCATCCTAGGAGCAAACTGTAAGAACTTGGGGATGAGAGGGCTTTCCATACATCTCTTTATATATATATATTATTATTTTTTTTGGAGTATATCAAACCCTTGTAAGGAGGCCTAGTATGCCGAGACCTTAAGGCATGGCTCGATGTCAATTATCCTTGTTCAATTAATACATACTTTCCTTATATATGTTGGTAGTTTATGTTCGATCTTTCTGCTCCCCCTTTCCTTTAATTATTATCGTGTTTATAAACCTTTGAAGTTTTTATACATTTACATAGTTGTAGAGTGTGCTTTTTAGGATGAGACATATGCCTGATGGCTTGACCAATGAATTTCTAATCGTTGACCTGTTATATCCAGGAGTTTTGACCGCCTATTTGTGCATAACTGTTAGGATTCAGGCCTCGGAGCTGGTTTAGATCCAACATTTTTGTACCTAGTTAAATTCTAGGATGTTTATTTTTGTTTTGACTTTTCTTAACTTAGTTCGCATTTAGAATTGCTTTAAAAACCTGAGCATTAAAAAGCCACAGATTTTCTAAATTTCCAAATTCTAAGTTACAAAAATTTAGCTTAAATTTACCTAATATTCAAAAGACTATCGAGGGTTATATGCACCTTAAGCGATTAGAATTTTAAAATATTCTAGATCTCTTTTACATAATCAAATCATGCCAAATAACAAGAATAAATTGAAAAGTTCTGGCACCATGTTTAAATTACATAACAACTTTATATTGTTCAAATTCAAACAACAGAAAACATGGCTTTTATACTTAAGCCTTACAAAAGATGAAATAAATAAAGTTCTAACAAAAATTTCTTATCACTGGTAATATTTCATGAGATGCAAGGAGTTCCAAGTTCGTGGAACCATCTCTCCATTTAATTGAGCTAGTTTGAAGGTTCCTTCTAATAAGATCTCCATGATCTGATAGGGTCCATCCTAGTTCGGTCTAGATACACCATCTTTAGGATCTTTGTTAGCTAGGAATACCCTTTGAGGCACTAAATCCCCTAGCTCGAGTCTCTATTCCTTGACCTTCGAGTCGAAAGAACGCGCCACCCTTTGTTGGTAATGAGCGAGCTACAACATAGATTCTTCTCCTCGTTCGTCAACTAGTTCCAGGGATGAATTAAGTAGGTCATGATTTTGTTCCTTTTAAAAAGTTCTCTGCCTGTGTGACATCACCATAGCCTCGTCTGGGAGCATAACTTCGCTTCCTAAAGATAGAGAGAAGGGAGTATGCCAAATGGAGGTGCGATGTGAGGTCTTGTTGACCTAGAGCACTTGTGAGAGTTGTTCAAGCCATAGACTCTTAGCACCCTATAATCATTTCTTTAGACCCACCTTAAGAGTTTTATTTACTGCCTCTACCTGCCCGTTGCCCTGCGGGTATGCCACTGAAAAGAAACTCTTAAGTATGTCGTATTTCTTGCAGAAATTCGTGAACAGATCACTATCAAACCGAGTTCCGTTGTCAAATATGATTTTCTTTAGGAGTCCAAAATGGCAGATTATGTTCATCACTATGAAGTCCAGTGCTCTTTTCAAGGATATAGTCACTAGAGGTTCGGCCTCAACCCACTTTCTAAAGTAGTCGATTGCAACGACTGCATATCGAACTCCTCCTTCGCCACTAGGCAACGAGCCAATTAGGTCGATCCCCCATATAAAGAATGGACATGGAGAGGAAATCAAGGTTAACTCCATGGGTATAGCTCAGGAGATTGGGGCAAAGCGGTGGCACTTGTCACACTTGAGGACATATGTGGTCGAGTCTTTCTTTAGGGTGGGCCAAAAGTAACCCTGTCTTAGATTCTTAAGGACCAAGATTTTCCCCCTAGCATTGTCACTACAAAATCCTTCACAGGTCTCTCTAAGGATTGCATGTGCTTCCTCAGGCATAACACATCATAAACGAGGCATGGAATGCCCTCGCTTGTACAAAATCCCCTTGACTATAACATACCTCAAGACTTGGTATAGAAATTTTCGTGCATCCTCGTGGTCCTCAGAGAATTTTATAAATGTGAGGTATTCTACTATTGGGGTCATTCAAGTCGGTCCTTCGCGAATCATTTCGACCTCTCTCAGATCCTCTCCTACGCTTGACTTTTCAAAGAATTCCACGGGAACCGAACTCAATTTTTTTGCTTCTTTGGTGGTGGTGAGTCGGGCTAGAGCATCAGCGTTGGTGTTCTGCTCGTGCGGGACTTGCACGATGGAATAAAACTCACATTCTGACAACTCCTTTTTACCTTAACTAAATAAGCTATCATTTTGATTCCTCAAGCATGATATTCCCCTAACACTTGATTGACCACGAGTTGAGAATCACTGAAGCATTGTATTGCTTTCACTTTCAGCTCCTTTACTATCCGAACTCCAGCCAAGAAAGCCTCATACTCCGCTTCATTATTGGACGCGTGAAAACCTAACATGAGAGATATATGGAAACGATGTCCTTCAAGTGTGATTAGGATTATTCCAGCTCCAGACCCAATTTTGTTGGATGATCTATCACTAAAGAGTTTCAACAATTCTTATACAGGTTCCCTAATAGGTTTGCCCTCGAACCAGGTACATTCAACAACAAAATCGGCGAGCACCTGGCTATTTATTGTTGTTCGTAGCTTGTATAATATCTCAAATTGACTGAGCTCGAGAGCCCATTTCATCAGACATCCCGATGCTTCAGGATTTTGACAAACCTTCTTGAAAGGTTGATCTATTAAGACGTGTATAATGTGGGATTGAAAATACGGCATGAGCTTCCTCGAGGCCAAAATCAGGCATAACAGAAGCTTCTCAATCAAAGGATGTCGAGATTTAGCTCCAAGAAGCCTCTTACTTATGTAGTACAATTTTTTCTGCACCCGATTTTCTTCTCGAACTAACATAGCACTGACCACGTTCTCTGTTATTACAAGGTATAAGTATAGACATTCCCCAACAACTGGTTTTGATAAAATAGTGGGTTCAACCATTTGCTTCTTCAGACCTTGAAACACATGTTCACATACTTCTATCAATTCAAATCTTATATTACCCCTGAGCAGATTATAGAAGGGAGGACATTTGTTCGTGGATTTGGATATGAACCTATTTAATGCCGCGATTTTTCTTGTTAGGCTATGGACCTCTTTCCATGACTTGGGCCACAACATTTATAACAACGATATGGTTTTTTCAGGGTTTTCCTTGATCCCCCCTGAGTTAACTATGAAGCCTTGAAAATTCCCGTACGAGACCCCAAAGGTACATTTTTGGGGGTTCAGCTTCATATCATACTTTCTCAGCATGCCAAAATATGCTTTCATATCGGATACGTGGTTATTGGTAGTTTTTTACTTGACGAGCATGTCATCAACATAGACTTTCATGTTTTTCTCGATCTGGTCCACAGATATTTTGTTGAATAGCCTCTGATGTGTGGCACCAGCATTCTTTAGTCCAAATGGCATGAATTTGTAGCAGTATACATTGAGTTTAAGTCATGAATATGGTGTGCTTTTTGTTCGCAGGGTTCATCGTGATCTAGTTATATCCAAAATATGTGTCCATGAAGGACATGAGCTTGTGGTCGGCCGTTGCGCCAACTACCTAATCTATTTCTGGAAGTGGAAAATAGTCTTTTGCACAAGCTTTCTTAAGGTCGGGGAAGTCAATAGGTCCTCCATTTTCCATTTGGCATCGAAACCAGAATGAGGTTGGCAATCCAAGACGGATACTTTGCCTCCCTAATGAATTTTCATTTTAGTAGGTGAGCAACTTCTTCCTCTAAATATTTTCCTTGCTCCTTCCCAAATAGACTACATTTCTGCTGCTACATTGATAACTATTTCCAGGAAGTGATCGTGTGCAGTTTAATCTCGTTGAACCATAATTTTGTTGCTCTTGTCAATGTGCCTAGGAACAGGACACATTGCAGGTCAATGACCACATTCTGGGCTCTCATCAAAGTGTTGAAGGTCTCGATGTGGTTTAACGTGTCAGTTGTTCCATCATACGTAGGCATGTTGGGCACTTTAAAGCCCATTGGATAGGGAGTTGCTGCAATATGAGGAGCATAAAGGCCAAGCTCCTCATTAGAATCACAATCATCCATGTTTTTCCTAGACATAAGTCTCTTCATCTGTGTACCATCAAGGCCAGCCATTCAAGGGTTGGATCCTTCATCTCTAAGTTATTTGGGAACTAGTTACCAGCTCCCATTCAATCTTGCACGTCGTATGGGTTACTATCCCTCCAAGTTGGAGCTCGGTGAGGTGGGACATTTCCATTATCGTGCACGATTGATGGATCTCCCATCGTCTGAGTGTAACTCTAATCATTGAAATGGGTTGAATGTCCTCTTTGTGCATTTAGATGGTCACGTAGATCAGACTGGGATTGGAATGCAACCTTTCGACCGAGCTCAATCTATTTCTCATGTCACTTTCATGTCTCTGGGAGTGCGTGTTGCGTACACTCCCGCTACTGCGCCGTGTTCTGTTCCCAACCATGTTGACAGGACTAGCCAAGTTATGGTTCAACAAGTTTAAAATGCACTATATCCCTTCCTGGAAATAGTTATTAACAGATTTCAAAAAGCAGTTTCAAGCTGCGAAAGAAGTTCGAGTAGAGGCCAAATCCTTGGCCAATATAATAGAACAACCAGGAGGTTCCCTTAAGGCGTACATCAACCGATTCACATACATAGCAGCTCGAGCTAGGGACGCTAATGATAGTGCCAAGTTGATGGCCATGCAATCAAGAATCACTGTTGGAGGTGAATTGTGGAAGGAACTCCAAAGGAAATGAGTGAAGAGTACGAACAAGTTATTGGCTTAAGCTCAAGAATGAATTAACCTGGAGGAAGAAGAGTCTGTAGTTGCAGGGACCAGCCAGACCCCTATTCAATCCTCAAGTGTGGCCATGAATGTTGTAGCTACGACTCAGCCCTTGGTCCATAACAACCAGGCAGGAAATAACAAAATAAAAGCGAATGGTGAAAGCGACCAGAATGGGTCTAAGAAAAATAAGCCCGAAGAGAAGTACACTTCTATCTTCATTGTGTATACCGACCTTACAGATATACGGGAACACATTTATCTAGCTAATTCTGCCCGTCTTCCATGGAAGAAGCCAGAGCCCCTGAAGCAGCAATGGACAAAGAGAGATCCGACCAAATTTTTTCATTTTCATAACAACATTGGGCACAACACTAATGATTGTCATCAATTAAAGGATGAGATCGAGACATTCATCCTAGTTGGACCATTAGCGCAATATTCTCAGAACCAGGTAGCTCCTAATTAACCAGTAATGCAAAACCCTCAACAAGCTCCAGGGAACCAAGCCAATCCACCAACAACTCTCCCAACTCTAGGAAGTCAAATCATCCCTCCTTCTGCCAAAGGAAGGGATATAGTCACGTTAGTAGGCGTACCTCATCCAGCTGGTACAAGCAATTGAGCTCAAAAAAGATATATTTAGGAGCTAAAAATTCATGACGATGCAGTGTTTACTCTGGAGCAGAGCTTATATGAAAAATAGTGATTGGATAAGCAACAAATCATTTTTACAGAATAAGACACTAGTCATGTCCAATTCCCTCATAATGATCTACTTGTTATAAAAATTTGAATCACTAATCAGAGAGTGAGAAAAATCCTGATTGACAATGGATATTCGGTGAATGTGCTATTCGGGTCCACTCATGAAAAAAATGGGATTATCTATAGCGAATATTAAGACGACCTTCATGACTCTCTATGGGTTTTTGGGAGAAGAAATGGCAGCAATAGGAACGATTGAGCTCGTAGTAACTCTGGGAGATGAAGCACGAGTTGTTGCCAAGATGCATGAGTTCTTGGTAATTGACTATCCAGCTGCCTACAAGGCAATTTGTGGAAGAATAGCGTTGATGGCATTTGAAGCCATAAATTATGTGCATCATTTGGCCATAAAGTTCCCCTCATCCTCGGGGATATGCACAGTAAGAGGAAATCAAATCACTTCCAAGGAATGCTACAACAATGCCATGAAGAGAAAATTACAACCTGGGCAGCAAGCCATGGTGATAGTTGAAGAGAATGAGGAGCCTCAGGCTATAGTAATTCCTGAAAGGCGGAAGAACCTCGGTGGTCAAACAACGAGGTCACCCAACCAGAGGAAATAGGCCCAAGGATAGGTGAAGAACGATCTAAGCTCTAGGCTTTAGAAGAACTAGAAGAAATAATTCTTGATCTAGAGACACCTTTGAGAGTGGTAAAGATTGGAAAGAATCTAGGAGTTGAATGAAAGAAGGAGTTTGTCGAGTTTTTGAGGAAAAAGCTCGACCTCTTCACTTGGACAAACGAAGATATGGTGGGAATCATTCTGAGTGTGATTATGCACACCCTAAACCTGGACATAAACGTGTCTGCAAAGTAACAGAAACGAAGGCTATTAGGGAAGGAGTGAGGAGAAGCTTTATAGGAAGAAGGGGCTCGCCTACTGAAATGAAGATTCATTAGGGAAACAAGGTATCCAACCTAGATTTCTAACCCTGTTCTAGTTCCAGAACCAAACGAAAAATGGAGGACCTACATTGACTTCTCCAACCTCAACAAAGCCTGTCCCAAAGTCAGTTTTCCACTATCGAGAATAGATCAGCTAGTTGACGCAACAACTAGCCACGAGCTCATGTCCTTCATGGACTCGTATTCTGGATATAACCAGATCACGATGAACCCCGTGGACCAAGAGCACACCAACTTCATGAAAGAACACAATTTATACTGCTATAAAGTCATGCCATTTGGACTAAAGAATGCTAGTGCCACGTATCACAGGCTAGTCAATAAAATGTTCATGGACTAGGTCGCGAAAAACATGGAAGTGTATGTTGATGACATGCTCGCCTAGTCAAAAACTGTTGATAACCATGTATCCGTTTTGGAAGAGTGTTTTGATGTGCTAAGAAAGTATGATATGAGGTTGAACCCCCAGAAATGTACCTTAGGGATTTTGTCTGGGGAATTTCTAGGCTTCATAGTTAACTCAAAGGGGATCACTGTTAGAAATGCAATGACCCAGGTTGCAGAAACAAGTCCAGAGCCTAACTTGAAAAGTCGCGTCCTTAAATTGGTTCATATCCAAGTCCATGGACAAATGTCTTCCCTTCTATAATCTACTAAGGGGAAATAGACGATTTGAATGGACAGAAGAATACTAATAGGCTTTTCATGATTTGAAAAAGCATTTGGCTAAACCCTATGTTTTATCAAAACCAGTTGTTGGGGAATTTCTATACCTATACCTTGCAATAACAGAGAACACAGCCAACGCTATGTTAGTTCGAGAAGAAAATCAGGTGCAGAAACTAGTGTACTGCATAAGTAAGAGGGTTTAGGAGCTGAATCCTAATATCCTTTGATTGAGAAGCTCACATTTTGCTTTATTTTGGCCTTGAGAAACTCGGGTCATATTTTTTAGTTTCACACTTCACACATCTTAACCGATCAACCTTTAAGGCAGGTCTTACAAAAGCCTGAAGCATTGGGACGTCTGTTGAAATGGGGTATCGAACTCAGTCAATTCATGATATTGTACAAGCCATGAGTAGCAATAAAGGACTAGGTGCTCGTCGATTTCGTAGCTAAATGTACCGAGGTTGAGGAATAATCTATGATGGAACCGGTATAAGAATTGTGGTAACTCCTTGTTGACAAATCATCCAATGAAAATGGATCTGGAGCTAGAATAATCCTAATTACACTTGAAGTACATCATTTCCATACGACTCGAAGATTTAGTTTTTACACTTCCAACAATGAAGTGGAGTATGAGGATTTGTTGGCTGGATTTCAGATAACAAAGGAGCTGAAAGTGAAAGCAATTCAATGCTTCAGTGATTCTCAACTCATGGTTAATCAAGTGTTAGGAGAATAGAGGCTCAAGGAATCAAAATGGCCACTTATCTAACTAAGTTAAAAAGTGAGCTGTCAAAATTTGAGTTTTATTCCATCGAGCAAGTCCATCGCAAGCAGAACACCAATGTTGATGCTCTAGTCCAACTCACAACCATGAAAGAAGCAGACACATTGAGTGTAGTCCCCAAGGAATTCATAAAAAAGTCAAGCATAGAAGAGGAGTCGAGACAGATCGGGATGATTCGCGAGAGACTGACTTGGATGACCCCAATAGTATAATACCTCACGTCTGGAAAACTACACGAAGACCGTAAGGACGCATGAAAATTACTATACTAGGTCCGGATGTATGTTATAGTCGAGGGGATTTTGTACAGGCGAGGTCATTCCATGCCTCTTTTATGATGTGTTCTGCCCGAGGAAGCGCAGGCTATCCTTAAAGAGATCCACGAAGAATTTTGCAGAGATCACGCTAGGGGGCAAAGTTTGGCCTTGAAGGTTTTAAAGCAGGTATACTTTTGGCCTACACTAAAAAAGGACTCGACCTCATATGTCCTCAAGTGTGACAAGTGCCAATGTTTTTCCTCCATTGCCTGAGTTGCACCCATGGAATTGACCATGCTTTCCTTGCTTTGGACATTTTCTATATGTGGGATCAACCTAATTGGCTCGTTGCAAACTAGATTAGGGAGGAGTTCATTACACGGTCGTTCCAGTCGAATAACTTACAAATTGGGTTGAGGTCGAACCTTTGGTGACTATAATCTCAAAGAGAGTTCTGGACTTTGTAGTCGAGAGCATAATATGTTGTTTTGGGCTGCCAAAGAAGATTGTGTCTGACAACGAAACTAAGTTTGATAGCGATCTATTCACAAATTGCTGCGAGAAATACTACCTAATTAAGAGTTTCTCTTCTTGGTATACCCACAAGCCAATGCACAAGTTGACGCTGTAAATAAAACTCTTAAGGCGGGTCTTATGAAATGATTAGAGGACGCTAAGGGGCTATGGCCTGAACAACCCCCACAAGTTCTCTAGGCTTACAGGAGCTCATATTGCACTTCTACTAGGCATACTCCCTTGTCTCTAACTTTTGCAAGTGAAGCTACACTTCTAGTCGAGGTTATGGTGACATCACACAGGCAGGGGACCTTTAAGCATAATATGCTTAATGCATTCCTGTATCAAGTTGAAGAACGACTAGAAGAAACTTAGTTCAGCTCGTTCATTACCAACAAAGGGTCAACCGTTATTTCAACTCGAAGGTCAAAGAGCAGAGACTCTGGCTAACAGATTTAGTGCTTTGTAAGGTAATCCTAGCCAACAAAGACCCTAAAGATGGTGTACTTGGACTGAACTAGGAAGAACCCTATCAGATCATGGAGATTATACAGGAAGGAACCTTCAGACTAGCTCGGTTAAATGGGAAGATGGTTCCACGAACTTGGAACGCCTTGCATCTCAAGAAGTATTAGCAATGATAAGAAATCTTTGTTAGACATTATTTATTTCATCATTTGTAAGGCCTAAGTCTAAAAGCCATATTTTATGTTGTTTGAATTTGAATAGTTTAATGTTACTGTGTAATTTAAACACGGTGCAATTTTTTTTTTACATTTATTCTTGTTATTTAGCATGAGTTGATTATGTAAAAGCGATCTAGAATATTTTTAAATTCTAATCGCTTGGGGGCATATAACCTTCGATAGTCTTTGGAATATTTAGCAAACAAGGTAAATTTTTGCAACATGGAATTTGGAAATTTGGAAAATCTGCAGCTTTTTAAAGCTCAAGTTTTCAAAGCAATTCATGTTGACGGTAAAAACTCTTTAACAAACTTGGGTTGGAAAACTTAAGTGAATTAGTAAAAAACCTTGTGAACTTAGGTGAACCTTAAAATTTTTAAACAAAACTTGCAGGAAAACAATGGAGGAAAACTTGTGTATTTCTCTTAGAATGATCTGGTTTTACAAAAATTCGCAACCTCTTTCCCTTGAGAAGGGAGGTGCCTTTTATAGGTGAGCAATACTGGCTCCTACTATATAGTGGTCCCATGGGGACAAAAGCTTGCATCCGCAGACTGGAAGTGATAGTGGTTCATGTAGTACTTGTTCTAAGGAGGTGGTGGTTGATTATAGTACATATCAGAGACCTGCAGGAATGCTCCAGGCTTTGTACTATTTTGTACCACCTCTACTTGTGTGGCATGGATGTTAGAAGAGTTATATTGGAGGCTTCACAATGTACTACCCTTGTATTTCCACTACTTGTCTTGCATGGATACTATGTATGTGCTCTTTTTTTATACGTACATTTCATACATATACGTGTACCACGTACCTAGTGGATGTTTTCACTTTTCCATGATGTGCATGTGCCTTAAGTCTCTTTATGTTTTGCTAAGTATCGCATTACTGGCAGTATGCCCCATTGGTGGCTCTTACCGTAGAAAATAGGGCAGGGCCTCGTTAGCAAGGCGAATGTTTTAAAGAGGTTTGAGGAATGATCACCTTCCAACATGGTTTAGGGGTGCAAGGGACTTTGTACGGTGGGGTTGCAGCTGGCTAGGAACGAGGCACCTACTTCCTACATCATGCACCTTAGGCGCAGCATGGTACCCCAAGCGTGAGGCTCCATTTGTGCACGAGGCACCTTCCGAAGCGTGAGGCGCGATCCTAGTGTGATGTGCACTCCTAGCGTAAGGCGCCATCTTGGCGTGATATGTCCCTTGGGTGCGAGGCACTCCATGTGCCTGAAGCATTCTCCTAGAAAGAGGCTCCACTCCCCAAGTTCGAGGCACCACTCGGGAGCAAGGTCCTACCCCAAGCGCGAGGTACATTTATCCGCAAAGAGCTTTCCTAGGTGCGAGGTGTGCTCCTAGCGTGAGGTGCTCTCTGTGCATGAATCACTCTTCTGGCGTGAGGTGCTACCCCAGGCACAACGTGCCACCCTTGGTGCAAGGCAGCGACCCATGTGGCGTCTCTTTTTCTTGGTGTGAACTAATTGGCTTGTGAGTCATGAACCTTTCCTAGTTCAAGATGCCTTCCTTCCTGAGGCACCTTCCTTGGCGTAAGAGAGGGATCTTGTGAGGAACATTGGGATGTGGTCTTGTCTAGGTTCTTAATCGTAGAAGACGGGTCTCAAATTTTGGCCACATGAGGTTTTTGGTGTCAAGGTGGCTGCCTCATGCGTGTGTTAAATTATTGGCGTCCACACTTGCCCGCAGTCTATGAGATGGACTTTAGGCACTATGGTAGACTTCACAACATGGTATTCAAGGAGTATGTGGTGGTAGTGTGTTTCTTTGTTTTGGAAGTGTGAAGAAACACACTTTTTATGTGGTGATCCTCATGAATCCTTGAGAATTAATGTGAGCCTATCATTCAACTTCGCGGATCCCAAGGTGAGTGTAATGCTTCATTTTTTACCAGGGATCAAATTTTGGATTCAATGGCTAGGATGAGTTTGGATTTTCTATAAATAGCCCTTTTCCTTTGAAT
Source organism: Humulus lupulus (assembly GCF_963169125.1). Lineage (NCBI taxonomy): Eukaryota > Viridiplantae > Streptophyta > Magnoliopsida > Rosales > Cannabaceae > Humulus > Humulus lupulus. The sequence continues at coordinate 97,733,608 of NC_084802.1, forward strand.
GCCTTCCTTACATTAACATTTTCCTTGCCTTGGTGGAACCTTATTCTTTAAAACTCCAAGAGGTGGTTGGTTCCCTCCTCCACAAGAGCACTTTATTTCTCTTTTTTTTTTTATTTATTTTTTGCTATAAATTTATATAGTACATATATTCACTTAGGTACTAAAAACTGTCTCCTTCTACCCCTTTTTTTGTGTAGGTGTTTGGTTCGAGGAACTAAGGTAGTGACAATGGTGGGCATCCCTAGTGATTACAAGCCTCCAACAACTGTCCCTTATCTATTCGAGGTATTCCCTTATTCATTCCTTTGGTAATTTTATGCTTGGAGGATTTTAGTTACTGTAACGCCCCAAATTCACGAATAAGGATTGGTGCCTTAATTAGCGTGTTGGGGGGCAATAATTTATTTAATTATATTATTACATGATTAATTGTGATATATGTGCATCATTATTTGATTGCTTGAGTTATGATATGATATGACTACATATGCATCTGGGCCTGTCCTGGTCAACAAGGGTTATATTTGTAATTCCGGCCCATTAGGGGCATAAATGTAATTATGTGTGTGTTACGATTAAGACCACATTATTATGTGGGTATATTTGCGATATTCGGCTCGAGGCGGTCCTAGCGAGTGGATTAGCAGAATAGTCACAACGAGGTCAAGCACCTAGCTCGGGGTGAGCCTAGGGTATTTTGGGAACTTAGCGTGTATTCGGGATTTATCGGGTACCGGGTAGTGATTTAGTGGTTATTTGGGTATGCTGGGATTAATGGGGGATTTATTGGACTACTCGAGGAATTAGTTGGAATGTGGAAAATGACGGGTTTGACCTTGGAGGCGGTAAAGGGCTAAGAGTTGATCTAGGGGAATTTTTGTCATTTTGGTGCCAAAGGATAGACTTGGGCTTAGAAACTTAGGAGTCTAGAACCAAAACAAAAGGTAGCACTCAGTTTCTCTCCCACGCTCTCTCTCTCTCTCTCTCTCTCTCTCTCTCTCTAGGGCCTAGAGAGACTTTGGGAGTTTTGAAGGGGAAGCTCAAAAATTGAGGCTGGGAATTGGGGAATCAAACTAGGAGCAGGATAGGGGACAACTGAGGATCGAAATTAATACTGAGGTAAGGTTGTAAACCTTGATCTGTTGAACTTTTGGTTTAGTTTGGATATTCTTAGGGATGCTTAGCTAGCTTCTGATTCTGGAGGTTTGTGGGGTTTTGGGTGCACTTCAATGTTTTTTAATGGTAAGGAGGGGTTGTATTACTGATTTTTGGCTAGGCTTAGGCTTGTGGATGGTTAGAAATTATATTTGGAAAGGTTCTAGCTCAGATAAAACACAAGAAAATTTTGGAAAAACTGGGTGCCCGGGGTCGTGCTACGGCACTATTCTTGAGCATTGTGGCCCGCATGAACTCAGGAGGCCTAAGACGGTTCGTTGAATTGCCTTAGTGCCGCGGCGCTGGACAGAGCGTGCCACGAGGCATGTCCATGGAAACACCTAGGTTGCTCTTTGACTTGTAGAGGAACACAGCACCTTTGAGGAGGGTCGCGGCTCAAATAGAAAATGTTAGCCAAAATAGGATTTTAAGCTCGGGAACTCAAACTTTAGGGCTCAGGAAGGATTCTACTACCCAGTTTAGTAGAATTCAAGGTCTCGAAGGCTAGTATATTATTTTGAAGCTTTTAATTGGTTTAGATTGTGATGGTTAATTATTAGTACGTTTTGACTAGGTTTTACCACTAAGGCTCGGGATTAGGGATCGTGCTCGGGACTCAAGGGCCAGAAAACTGTTTGTGCCCATAAAGCAGGGCATGGCCCGATTATCTGTGATAAGTGTTATGTGTGAATGTATGTAATTGTTATGTCATGTATATGTTTGGAACAGATCGGGAAAGGTCGAGATCGGCAAGGGCTGGAAGCGACAATAATCAAGTTGAATGCAGGCCACCATGGCATGGCTATCTAGGGTGTTATACTCACTCACTCGGTTAGGACCGTGAACCTGGTGCGTGGTTACGCACCTTCATCGACTTAGGCCATTGTTGTGAATTTTATTTATGTTTGTTTAGTTATGCATTTACTGAAATGAATTGTTATATGTTATGTTTGTGGAGTTTTTTTTTTTTTTTTTTTTTTTGCCTTGGCTCATGGATGCTCTATGGTGCAGGTAAGGGCAAGGGAAAGGCCAACCAAGCATGATTTGGAGGGCATGGAGCGGGGCATACATTTTTGGCCTACCTGGCCGCCACAGTTGGGGTACTTTTGAGGAACGTTGTGTAAATGACCGATTTTGTCGCCTAGGTCGACTTAATAAAGACTTTTGAGTTGTAAATATGTCTTAAACTACATTTGGGATCCTATATAACTTTTCTATAATTTTAATGAATGTTTAAACCTTTTATGGAAATTTTATTAAATGAATCTTTATTTTAACTTAATCACACGTCTTGGTATAAAACCTCGATTAGCAAGTTAATTGCACATTTTAAAATCACATGGTAATGGCTCTAGGGTAGTAGGGCGTTACAGTTACCATCCGGGAGTGGTGTTGTTTTGAGCCCTGGTACCCCCTTATGCAAAGCTTTGGGCTAGCGTCCATTAGCATGTTCACCTCACGCACACACTACCACACCCCATAGTTGGTCATCCTTCTACACATAAGTGTCTAGGGGTTTTAAACCCGTTCTTTTGTATCTTGTAGCACATCATATACTGCATACATGTTTGCACTCGTGTTCTTTACGAGACGTCGTTCCATGGCTTTCAACGGGTCACCTAGTGTACCTCTTGGGGTTGAACCCATAGAGCTATCTTCGTCAGAATTGGAGCCATCTATAAATAACTGACACCATGTGCATAAGATCTTAGGGAAGGCCCGTATGTATCACTTGGAGTGGTTAGCTAACATTAGGAAAAAAAATGGGTTGTCGAAAGTGAGATAGACTATGTCTCGAGGGGTGAAGGGGTTGCTTCTTCTTGGGACCCTGACAACTACATTGCTAGTCTTAGAGCGAGCTTTCTTGACTTACAAATGGACCTGGTGTTTATGGAAGATAACCTTTCACCTGAACCTTCACCTTCTGGCTCTCCTCTTAATGAGGAAGCTTCCTATAGTGATTTCGAAGCCACCTTTGAATCCCCTCAGCCATTATCTATAGCGTATCCATTTCTAATGCTTCTAGCTCCAACACCTAGGTGGAAAACTCTCATGGGCAGAAAGCAACGGGGATGTAAATGGAAGGTAAATGTCATGTACTGACGTCATCCTTTTCTTTTGGTCTTGCAAATATGTCAAAGTGAGGTTGTCGAAATGTGGCGCCCGAGAAGTCGAACTTCGGTCCTCTGCTAGTGGCTTCCCTTGGCTCCCATATGTTGGATAATAAATTGATGGAGCTAACGGAGATATATCATATTAGTGGTGAGTTCCAATGCTACATGCCCACTTCTAAGTGTTAGGCTCTTTTGCCACCTCCTGGTTTTACCACGTTCAGTGAGCATATACTGAAGGCAGGAGGCACGATTCTTTTCCACCCATTTGTTTAACGAAGTACTCAAGTATTTCGGGCTTGCTCCTTTTCAATTGGTGCCAAATAGCTGGGTGACTCTTAGTTGCATGTACATGGTGTATATGAAATGCGTTGGTCGCACTCCTACAACGAAGGAGGTGCATTTCATGTACAATCTCATGCTGACCCCCAAGTCGAAAGGCTTTTATTTGCTGGAAAAGGCCAATACTCAAGTTCCATTGATCGAGGTGACTTCACCAATCTTGGCTCGTGGAAACAAGATTTCCTCGTCGCCAAGGGCTGCCTCTTGGTCCATGAACGTTTTCACACTTCTCCAAGTAAGCATTGTACCTCTTTTTTTTCTTTGTTATTTTTATCGTTGCTGTTGGGATTACAATTGAGGTGTTGGTTCAGGGAACCTCTCTCCTCCCAAAATATCTGCTCTACAACTTATTTGTGTTGAGGACTTGGATAAGGTAGACGTTATGGAGAAGATGGCGGCTTACCCTTTTACTACAAAATATCTCAATGCCTATGTTCTTTCTGACGTCTCCGATCCCGATTTGCTATGGCATATTACAGGCAGAAAGAAAAAGGTCCTTCTGATGGGCCTAGAATCCTCTAGTGGATATGATGACTGGGTTCAAGATGAGCCCACTCCTGAGTCAAAGCGATCGGCCCGTGTGTCTCCTACTTCTAGGGGGCGAGGGCCTTCCACTTCTGTGGACCCAGATATGGCCTCTCATTCCCAAGCTCCAGTATAACGTCCTAAATTTGCTAATAAGGCTTAGTGCCTTGATTAGTGTGTCGGGAGGGAAATATATGAATTGTATTATAATATGTCTACTTCTGCAGGTTTATGTGTGTTAAATATGCTTGTGGGCACATTTTTGTTAAAAATAGCATTTTCATATTTTTGACACGTTGAGGGTAAAATTGTAATTATATACGCTATGTGATTGAGACCACAATATTATATGGATATATTTGACATATTTGGCATGAGGCGGTCCTAGTGAGCAAATTAGTGGTAAAGTCACAACGGGGAAAAATACCCGACCTAGGGGTATTTGGGTAACATGGCAAGTTACCGAAGAATTTGGGTAATGGGAATTAATTTTTTGGGGTATTTGGGGTTAATATATTTAATTGGGAATTAGTGGTATAATTTGAGGATTAGTGGAGATTTAGGAAAAATGACCAAAATGCCCTTGGGTTTGGTTTTGAGGTTAATTGAAGCTAGGGATAAAATTGTCATTGTTACTATTTGACTAAGTTAAGTTAAGTAATAGGCTGAATACTCTAGGTAATTCCCATACATACTCTTTATCTCTCTCCTAAGATCTTCTTGTAGGACTTTTGAGAGCTAAACACTAGACCTAGAGCTAACCCTTACAATAGATTGGAGATATTGGTGGCATTCAGCTTCAAGAGGAAGGATCTTGGTTGCTGGAGTTCATAGACACCAGAAGGGGTTCAAGGATTTCAAAGGAAAGGTGTGGGTTCCCTTAACTTGTTCTTCCTTTTTCTCCTAAGTGTTCTTGAAGGAATTTTTGGAGTTAGCTTGAGTTTCAAAATTTTTGGGCATTAGTTGGCTTAATTAAATGGTTTGAGGTTCAAAGATTAATATCTAAATTGTTTGAAAGGTCTAGTTGCACCTACAAATCATGTTTTTGTTGTGAGAATTCTGGTTTGTAGAGGAATGGGTTTTTAGACCCAAAAATCTCTTTTTGGGTTGTTAGTTGGGGTTTTAGTATGTTCTTGATGATCTTATGTTGTTTTTGGAGTGTTGTGGTGGTTTTTGAAAGTTAGGTCATGCTTGGAATGAGTTTTGGATGAAATTTTAAGTATTTAATCGGTTAGTGGTGTTTGGAGTTGAAGAAGTTGCAGAAAAACGTAAACAGAAATTCAGGGTTCGCGACTTAGAGCCCTTATGCTTGGTTTGGGTGCTCGTGTGCTGTGCAGGGGAGAGTTTGGGGGAGCCTTCGAATTGTTGGGCGCCCATGCCCTTGTTTTGGGTGCCCCTATGCTATGCAAGGGGAAGCTTTGGGTGTCTCTGCCCAGTTGGGTCGCCCCTTCCCTCATTTTGCGCGCCCATGCCCTATGCCCATTTCAAGAGTCATTTTTAGGGCTTGGGAAGAACTTGGGGGCTTAGGGGGACGATTTCACCACCCCGTTTGGTGTAATTGGAGGTCCCGAGAGCGTGAGATTGGTCCCAAATTCAGTAATTGGAGTTAGTTATTAATGAGAGTACTGTTAATATTGTGGCAAGGCTTACCGAAAGGCTAGGAAAAAGATCATTCTCGGGGTCGTACTATTTATTTGCACAGGACCTGAGGTAAGAAAACTGACATCTGTGTTTAGATTGGGGCCTTGGCCTGGTTGCCAAACGTAGTTATAACAACACCTTGCATAATTGTTGAATATGAATGCATTTAAATATACATGAGATGTTTATATGTTGTATTTGTCTGGAAAGCTCGGCTAATAATTCGTGATCAGCAATAGTAAGTAGAATGTTGGTTGTTGTGGATGGATCGATCCGGGAGTTCGGTATTCGCTCGTTCGGATCTATGGCCAGGCGATTGTACTGTATCCTTGCTTGGGTTTAGTTGTAAATGCTAAAAATGCTAGTTATGTTCTATATTATGTTGATTATTTGGCTTTTCTTATTGAGCCTTTGCTTACGAGTGCGATGTGTTACAGGTAAAGGTAAGGGGAAGCTAGAATAGCCATGAGTTGGAGGGCGAATGTACATACTCAGCTTGCTCGGCCACCACGATCGAAGTATTTTTTAGGAACATGAGTTTTCCGTTCGGTTTCGCCGCTTAGGTCGGCCAACTTGTAATTTTGTAAAGAAACTTTATTTTGGTTAGTATCCCTTGGGATCCCTTATAAACAATCAAACCATTTTAATTGACTTCTTTGACCAAAATTTTAATACTAAAACCATTAATTAACGTTAGTTACACGTTTAAGTCCAAATTACTCACTTAACGAGTTAAGCATTATTTTAAACACACAGTGTAACGGTCTTGGATTTCTAGAGCGTTACAACTTGGTATCAGAGCCTCCAAGGATTAATGATTCGTTAAGATTGGCTGGGCACGTATACTCGCCGCTAAAGAAAAGCTCGACTTATGGTTAGGTAACCAATGATTTGAATATATGTTAATTTCTTAACTGAAATAGATATGCTGCATTTTCATGTTAGCATAAGAATCAAGAAATATATTGATAGGGCGTGGCCCTTGACTACTATGTGTACGTGAAAAGTCATGCTTATTAGCATTTCTACTGTATACCAGCGCTATTGAAATGCTTATTAGCATTGTGGTTGCATGTATTTTCTAAAGTGGTTGTGTTGGACTGTGGGGTGACTTCTAAAATCGATATCATTGTATGATAAGCCGAGTCATTGATTACAGATATACTTGGAGAGTTATGCCTCCAAGACGATCAGTTTGACTAGCTGACGCTGAGATTGTGGCTAGAGATGATAATCAGTGTCAAAACTTTCTGCCAGCCCATGAGAATTGGCAGCAATTGCTTGCTGATATGCAAGCCAGAGTTCAGAGTCACGAGGAGGAGAACTGGTTACTAAGACAACAGGTTCTATTAGGGGACCTTGCACTAGTTATGCCACCCTCTATGGTATCGATGGTACAGCAGCCAGAGGTTGAAAATAGGTGGGATTCGATGTATGAAAGATTCAGGAAACAACACCCTCCAACCTTTGATAGAGGTTCGGATCCACTCAAGGTTGAGCAGTGGATGAGCCTGACTACCTGCACCCTGCATTTTATGAGGGTGGTAGGTAATTACAGATTTTCTTCCGCCACCTTTATGTTTCAGGATGATGCCCGTATCTGGTGAGAAGTGGCATCCCAAACTAAAAATTTCACTACTATTAGTTGGGATGAGTTCCAAGACCTGTTTAACCAGAACTAATAGAGTAATGCAGTTAGAGCAGCAAAAGTGAACGAGTTTACCAATTTGGTGCAAGGGAGTTTGTCAGTCACCGAATATGCTTTTAAATTTGACTGGGTTGCTAAATTTGCACCTGACTTAGTGCCTACGGATGTAGCCAAACAAGATAGATTTTTTTGGGGGCTAAATGATATGATATCCTGGGATGTTCAGATTACGTTAGTACCTGGGGGAAGTACTTATGCCCAGGTTGTTGAAAAAGCCCTCACAGCTGAGGAGGTGGAGAATAAGGTAAAAAGGGAGAGTACTGCACGACGTGATGTTCAGAGAACAGTACCTCCATTTGTGGGATCTGGTAGGGGCGAATTCCCTAGTGAGACCTCGACCACTGCAGGTTCTGATATGAGGGGCCGAGGGTGTTCAAGGCGGCCGCCAGGGTGGAAATGAGACATGGAGGAGTTACCCGGAGTGTGCCAGATATAGGAGGCACCATCTGGGAGAATGTCGGGCAAAGGCATGCTATCTATATGGGGTGGTTGGACATCACAAGAAAGACTGCCCGAACTCGAAGAAAGAGGAACCAAAGAAGGCAAACATCTTGACTCCAGCTCGAGTGTTCACCTTGACACAGGCAAAGGCTAAGGCTAGTCTCTCAGTAGTGACAGATTAGCTTTCTAGTGTTTGCACTTTATACACTGTATTGATTTACTCTGGTGCTACACACTCATTTATTTCTGGTAGAGTGATCAATAGATTATGTAGACCTTGTGACTATTATACTGTGGGGTTTGGGACCTTATTTCCTACTGGGGAGCTGGTGGTATCTAGGAGATGGGTTAGGTCATTGCCAATGGTGGTGGAAAAAAGAGAGCTATTAGTGGATTTGATTGAGTTGGGTATGGATGATTTGATATGATTCTGGGAATGGATTGGTTAGCACGGTATGGGGAAACTATAGACTGCAAGAAAAACATGGTGACTTTTGAGCCTGAGGGTGAAGACCCCTTTGGTTTTGTTGGCACTGTGCATGGACCTAGTATTCCTATAATATCAGTATTGAGTGCTAGAGACCTAATGCAAGGACGTTGCATAGGATTCCTAGCTAATGTGGTGGACACAATTAAAGTCATTCCAGTGGGACCATAAGAGACCAGACCGGTTTGTGAGTTCTTAAATGTGTTCCCTAGTTTCTCACTGTGGTGTGCTCCAGTTTTGTTCATGAAGAAAAAGGATGGAACTATGACAATGTGTATAGATTAAAGGGAATTAAACAAGCCGACTATCAAGAATAAGGACCCACTACCGAGGATAGATGACCTATATGACCAATTGCAGGGTAAGACGGTGTTCTCGAAGATTGATCTTCGATCTGGTTATCACCAGCTGAAGATCAAGGATGAGGATATTCTGAAAATGACCTTTCACACGAGGTACGCACATTACGAGTTTCTAGTCATGTCATTTGGGTTGACCAATGCCCCAGCAATGTTTATTGATCTGATGAACAGAGTGTTCAAGGATTACTTGGAAAAGTTTGTGATTGTCTTCATCGATAATATCTTAGTTTACTCTCAGACAGAGGCAGAGCATGAGCAGCACCTCCGGTTAGTATTACAGAGGTTGAGATAGCACCTGTTGTATGCCAAGTTTAAGAAGTATGACATCTGGTCACCGCAGTTGACATCCTCGGTCACATTGTTGGTAGAGACGAGATTAAAGAAGATTTGACCAAGGTTGAAGCAGTTAGGGCCTGGCCGAGGCCAAGGAATGCCTAGAAAATCAGGAGTGTTCTTGGGTTGGCAAGGTATTATTGGCGCTTCGTGGAAGGATTCTCAGTGATAGGTACACCACTGACAGAATTGACACGCAAGAACTTGAAGTTTGTATGGTCAGACAGATGTGATAATAGCTTCCAGGACTTGAAGCGACGACTGATTACTGCTAGAATGCTGAGCCTTCCTTCAAATGGGGGTAAGTTTGTGGGGTATTGCGATGCATCTTGACTGGGGTTAGGCTGTGTGCTGATGCAATCTTGGAAGGTGATTGGCTACGTATCATGACAGCTAGACGAATATGAACAATGATACCCTACTCACGATTTGGAGTTAGCAACGGTGGTATTTCCACTGAAAGTGTGGCGACATTATATGCACAGACAAAAGTGCGAGATATACACCGATCAAAAGATTTTGAAGTATTTCTTCACTCGGAAGGACTTAAACATGATACAGAGATGTTGTCTTGAGTTGGTAAACGATTATGACTATGAGATTCTTTACCACACAAGGAAAGCCAATGTAGTGGCAGACGCTTTGAGTTGTAGAGGTCCAGGATAGTTGTTCGGTTCAAATCAGATATCAAAGGAATTGGCAGAAGACATGACTAGAGCGGGGATAGAGTTAGTGGTGGGTCGGTTGGCCAATATTATCTTGCAGTCCACTCTTTTGGAGAAAATAGAGGAGGGCTAGATGAATGATTATGAGTTGATAAAGCTTAGAGAGGATGTCCTACCTGGAGTAGTTAAGGATTATTCCTTTACAGAGACGTGTTTGCTGTGATACAAGGAGCGGATTTGTGTTCCAAAGGACATGGGTATAAGATCAGAGATCCTTGATGAATCTCATACCACACCAAATTCATTACATACAGGCACCAAGAAGATGTATCAGGACCCAAAGTCTTCGTATTGGTGGCCTGGGATGAAGAGAGATGTGATTGACTATGTGGCGAGGTGTCTAACTTGCCAGCAGGTGAAGGCTGAACACCAGCGACCAGTTGGGTTGTTAGAGCCTTTAGCTATTCTCGCGTGGAAGTAGGAAGATGTCACTATGGATTTAATAGGGGGCTTGCCTAGGATAGTGGGGCAACATGACTCAATATGGGTGATTGCAGACAGATATATCAAGTCAGCTAATTTTCTACCTGTGAGAACAAACTTTACTGTGGACCAGTATGCAGAACTGTACGTCTCCGTGGGATTCTGAAATCCATAGTGTCAGATCGGGATCCTATCTTGACCTCCTAGTTTTGGGGAAGCTTGCAGAAAGGAATGGGTACTTAGCTAAAGTTTAGTACACCTTACCATCCTCAGACATACGGGTAGTCTGAGAGGACAATTAGCAGGGAGTAAAAATGTTTAGAAGGAAGGCCAAGCTGAGCCCTAGGTTTGTAGGACATTTTTAGCTCCTAGAAAGGATCAGGCAGGTAGCCTATAGATTGGCTTTGCCCCTGTCATTATCAAGATTCCATGATGTGTTTCACGTCTCAATGCTTCAGAAATATGTGTCGGACACAACCCATGTGATGGGTTATAAGTATTTGGATATACAGACATCTTTTCTTATGAGGTGCGGCCAGTTCAGGTTCTGGATAGAAAAGACATGGTAATGAGAAACAAGAATATTCCTCTAGTTGAAGTTCTATGGAGAAACAGCAAGGTCGAGGAAGCGACCTCGGAGTTAGAGTCAGATATGCGAGATCAACATCTCAAATTGTTCACGTAAATTTTGAGGACGAAATTTATATTAGGAGGGGATAGTTGTAACGTCCCAAATTCGCTTATAAGGCTTAGTGCCTTGATTAGCATGCCAGGAGGGCATAATTGGATTTATATGTGAATTTAATTCGTTATATGTGTGATTATGTGCAAAATATGAGTTATATTATAATATGACTACTTATGCATGTTTATGTGTGCTAAATATGCTTGTGGGCTCGTTTTCGTTAAAAATGACATTTTCGTAATTTTGATTTGTAGAGTGTATAATTGTAATTATATATGCTATATGATTGAGACCATAATATTATATGGATATATTTGAGATATTCGACACGAGGTGGTCCTAGTGAGCAATTTAGTGGTAAAGTCACAACAAGGATAAATACCCAGCTCGAGCCTAGGGGTATTTTGGTATCTTGGCAAGTTACTAGGGTTTATTGGGTAATGGGTATTAATTTTGTGGGTATTTAAGCTTAATGGATTTTATTGGGAATTAGTGGTATATTTTGAGCGTCAGTGGAGATTTAGGAAAAATGACCAAAATGCCCTTGGGTTTGGTTTTGAGGTTAATTGAAGCTAGGGGTAAAATGGTCATTGTGACTAATTGACTAAGTTAAGTTAAGTTAAGTAATAGGCTAATCACTCTAGGTGATTCTCGTACATACTCTCTCTCTCTCTTTCTCCTAAGTTCTTCTTTAAGGCGTTTTGAGAGCTAAAGACAAGATTTAGAGCTAACCCTTGCCATATATTTGAGATATTGGTGGCATTCAGCTTCAAGGGGAATGATTTTTGTTGCTGGAGGTCATAGACACCAGAAGGGATTCAAGGATTTCAGAGGAAAGGTATGGGTTCTCTTCACGTGTTCTTCCTTTTTCTCTTAAGTGTTCTTGAGGGAATTTTTGGAGTTAGCTTGAGTTTCAAAATTTCTGGGCATTAGTTGGTTTGATTAAGCAGTTTGGGGTTCAAAGACTGATATCCAAAAAATTTGAAAGGTCTGGTTGCATCGACAAATCATGTTTTCGTTGTGAGAATTATTGTTTATAGAAGAATGGGTTTTGAAACCCAAAAATCTCTTCTTGGGTTGTTAGCTGGGATTCTAGTATGTTCTTGATGATCTTATGTTGTTTAAGGAGTGGTGTGGTGGTTTTTGAAAATTGGTTCAGGCTTGAAATTAGGTTTGGATGAGTTTTGAAGTTTATAATGGGTTTATGGTGTTTGGAGTTGAAGTAGTCGCAGAAAAACGTAAACAGGAATTTCGGGTTCGCGACTTAGTGCCCCTGTGCTTAGTTTGGGCACCCCTGCGCTATGCAGGGGAGAGTTGGGGGAGCCTCTGACTTTTTGGGCAGTCTCGCCCTTGTTTTGGGCACCACTGCGCTATTTAGGTGGGAGCTTGGGGTGTCTCTGCCCAGTTGTGGCACCTCTGCCCTTGTTTTGGGCGCCCCTGCCCTATGCCCATTTCAGCATGAGTCATTTTTAGGGCATGGTAACAACTTGGGGGCTCGGGGGGACGATTCCACCACCACATTTGGTAGAATTGGAGGTCCCGAGACCATGAGATCGGTCCCGAATTCAGTAATTGGACTTAGTTCTTAATGAGAGTACTATTCATGTTGTGGCTACGTTTACCGCAAGGCTCGGAAAATGATCATGCTCAGGGTCATACTATTTATTCGCACATGACCTGAGGAAAGAAAACTGGCACATGTGTTTAGATTGGGGCCTTGGCCTAATTATCGAACGTTCTTATAACCACACCTCTCATAATTGTTGAATATGAATGGATTTGGATTATGTATAAGTGTGATATACGTAAGATGTTTATATGCTGTATTTGTCTGGAAAGCCTAACTAGTAAGCCGTGATCGACAATAGCATATAGAATGTTGGTCGTTGCGAATGGACCAATCTGGGAGTGCAGTATGTTCTTGTGTGACCTTTCGGCCTTCCTATTGTACTATGTGCTTGCTTGGGTTTAGCTATAATTGCTAAGAATGCTAGTTATGTTCTATGTTATGTTGATTATTTGTTGTTGATTATTTGGGTTTTCTTGTTAATCCTTGGCTCACGGGTGCTATGTGGTGCAGGTAAAGGCAAGGGGAAGCTAGACTAGCCATGAGTTGGAAGGCTATAGGGGCGGCGTGTACATACTCAGTCTGCTCAGCCACCACGATCGAAGTATTTTTGAGGAACATGAGTGTCCGTCCGGTTTTGCCGCTTAGGTCGACCAACTTATAATTTTGTAAAGAAACTATATTGTGGTTTGTAACCCTTAGGATCCCTTATAAACAATCAAACCATTTTAATTGACTTCTTTCACAAAAATTTTAATACAAAAACCATTAAATAACTTTAGTTACACGTTTAAGTCCAAATGACTTGCTTAACGAGTTAAGCACTATTTTAAACACACACTGTAACGGTCCTGGATTACCAGGGCGTTACATCTGCCTTCCAACCAAGGCGCTTTGTCTTGCCCTATTATGATGAGTTTCATGTTGCTCCTAGCAACCTCCCTGGTCATGGCACTACTAGAGGTCCTCCACCACGTTCAGCTTGTGGGTCTTTTGTTCCTATTCATCCAAACATTCCTGGTTCAAAAGAGGTTCCATGGATGAAGTACGTGTTATCTCCTTATGTGCAGGGGTATATCCGTGCAGTTAAGGACATTGTCGAGGACAAGTGGAGTAGCCTTGAGAGTTTTAATATGACAAAGCTTGGGGAGACTCTCATGCATTCAACTGCTTGGGTAAGTTTGTATCTTACGATACTTTATTATGTCTGGTTCCTTATACATATGCTTTCTGTATCTTGACCTCTTACATGTACACGCCTTTTCCTTTACAGACTTCTCTTGTGGCTCAATGCATAATAGCTTCAGCGAAAGACTTGTCCTCGGTTGAGGCAGAGAAAAATCGTCTTACTGTTAGGATCCAGGAGCTTGAGAAGCAACTTGTCCAGGCCAACCTCATGATAGAAGTAGTCGAACCAAAGGCTTCCTCTTCGTCTAATAGTAAGAAGACAGCAAAAGCTAAAGCTGAGGCATTGCGAGAGAGGTTCAGTGCTCTCGAGGTGGAATTAGCAAAGGCTGAGTACAAGTCAGTGGAGCGCACCTTATATGGAGTGTAGAAACAGAATCCTGGCTTTAACTTCTCCTCCTTCAGTGACCACATTCTTACTAAGGCTTTTGAATGAAGTGCTCGCAGTGGGAAACCATATTTAGCATAATGGTGAAAATTAACTAATAGTTAGTTTGGACATTATTTGAGGTATTAGTTTTAATTATATATATAAATAAATAAATGAGGGTAGGGTTCAGCCAATAGGGGGAGTTGAAATGCATGAGGTGTCACTCATGCATGCAAAGTAGCAAAACCCTACTCCTAGTTAGTCTAGAACCAATCAAATAACAAGACCCTTCCTCTTCCTTCTTTCCCTCCCAAAATCGAGACACTCCTTCCCTCTCCCTTCTTTTCATTTTCCAACTTTGGCCCTATGGCATCTCTATCTCCTCTTTATTCTCTGATTTTACTCACTCGTGTCTAAGGTTCTAACATCTAGATGTTCAAAGAGCAACCCCCAAGTCGTGCAAGCCCCTTTAAATGCATGCATGTAACCTTGAGCACCAAAAGATGTAATTTCTTTAGGGTTTGAGATGTCAATCCCTCTCTATTATTTCCTCTTTTCCTTGTGGTTAATCTGACCTTGTGGTGTTTGGAGAAGGTTTGAAGGTATTGGAAGCTAGTGGTGGGATTCGAAATTTAGGAGACAACAACCCGAAACCTAGAACAAGAGTAAAAATCTTGTGATTTTTGGTTAACTTTGTGTATGATTGGTAAATCTGAGTTGCATGTGTAATTTTTATGTTTAATCCTTCATTTTTCATGTATTAATGTGTTTAGTGTGGTATGATGATTTTCATGAATGCTTGTGGCCTAGGTTTATGCTAGAAAGCTTGGTAATATTGTTGTGAGTAAAAATGCATGCTGCCGAAATTCGTGGTCTAACTTCCAACGGGTCAGACCGTACTTTTTTGCCACTTTTTGTAAACATAAATTATGTAGTTGTGTAGTACTTTGATATTGCTTGATGTTAGGCTTTGGAAAATCACAAAAATGTATTTTACTCAGGTTATGCACTTTTTGACATTGTGCTGCAAATCTGGAGAAAAAAATACTGGGCAGCATGCACTGCCCAGATTTCATTAAATATTTGAGTAGGTTATGCTATCCTAAAAATTATGAAATTTTATAGGATGGTATTTTATATAGTTATAAAGGTCCCTGTAAAATTTTAGAGAAAAATAAATTATGGTTTAAGAGAAATAAATTTGTAAAATTTTCCCTAAAATCTAAAAAATGTAAAATACTGACCATAACGAAATGAGGTTTTTGGGAGGGTGGTTCTCCCAACCTAAAATGAGTTTTGATATGAGGTTTTTTCCCAATTCCTTTCCTAATTGTAAGGAATAATTGGACAAACATTTAGGGGCTTTGGCCAAAAATTCGAGATATGGCAAAGGTTTGAAATGAAATTTTATAAGTTAAATAAAAGTTAAAAGAGTACAAATGTGAAAAATGGAAATTTGTTGTTTTTATGAAATTAATTAAGGCCTTAGGATATTAAACCAATATAAATCAGTTTGAGATAAATAAAATATGATTTTTACCATTTTAATAAATTAAGGGTCTAATTGCCCTTCTTTTCAAAATGACCATAAAAGAGGAAAAAATTATGGTATTTTTCTAAAAATAGATTTTGTTAACTCTTTTGATTCTAAACAAGAGTACATAAGTATCAAATAAAATAGTTTCTTCATGAATAAATTTTAAATCACATGGTATGGAGAGCATGTTACTTTGGGACCAATCCCTACGATAATTTAAAGACCGAAACGAAAATCTGAGCTTTATACATTATGAAGTGTGTAGGAGACTACTATATACAGTCTATGAATATTGATTGAGTGCAACTATTATAGAATATTAGCTTTAAGTATATGACATAGTTTAATCCGAGTACATTGTATTAATTACAGTAACTGCCAAGGGGGAAACGATTAGCGGTATTAAGGATTCTGCTGGAAGCTAAGGAATCCGAGTAAGTTAGCCTTTCCCTTTCTTGGCTATAACATGAATATACTAGTGTGTGCTTGTAGTAGGATTACACTAGTTTTGTTTGGATCATGAAGACCAGGGTATGCTTGATACCCACCTTTGCAATGCTTATGCACTCAGTGAATTAATGGTAAGTGGGTACGGGTTGGAGCCAGAACCTTAGTGTAATATCGTCTGGGTTGGAGCCAGGACATGGTAAAATATAGTCCGGGTTGGAGCCAGGACATGGTTAAATATAGCCTGGGTTAGAGCCAGGACATGGTAAGATAAAGTCTGGGTTGGAGCCAGGACGAGGATAAGACATAGTCCGGGTTGGACCCAGGACAAAAACGAAATGGTCTGAGTTGGAGCCTGGGTAGTGGTAATATAGTCCGGGTTGGAGCCAGGATGTTAAGAGTGAATCCGGATTGGAGCAAGGATCCTTTGTGTTTGTTTGAATCGATTAAATTGTGTAATTATATATCTTGAATGTTCTGGGATTTTTTTAGTGCAAGTTTTATGATATGTGTGAAATTGGTTGTTAGGTACAACCAAAGTGTTAGTTTCTAATGTGGCTATTCTTTGAGAAAATTATGTGATATGTTGGAACTTATCCAATACCCTAGTGATCGGTAGTGGTAACTACCTTAGGCCATCTCGTTATCGGGATTTAGTATACTTGTGTTTTAAGGCTATTCTTTCTAAGCATTGTTGCTTACCTAGTTATTCATGTTGTAGGTAAGAGCAAGATGGAACGGTGAGCGCCGGAGTTTGCTTGCGGATATGTACATGTGGTCCGACCTGGAGATGGTTTTGATGGATCACTATTTTTAAAAGATAAAGTTGAAAACTCGATATGAATTTTGGGATAACTACTATATTATGACTCTTTGGGATAATTACTTGTATTCCAGTTTGTTGAACTAAAAGTGTGCGTACATGATCTTTTAAAAGTTTTTTTATATGGATTTTCGATAAGATGAACTAAAGTAAAAGTTTTTTTTCATTTTCTGCATAATTTTGGTCTTGTATTTTTCGGGTTGTCCCACATATAATTACCCCACGTGTCTTCCCGGCACACTAACAAATACACATAATCATATTAGGAGTTTTGGGACGCTACACGTAACAGCCCAGATAAATTGTTAAACCTTAAACAGAAGATAGACCGTACTCATAATCTTTATTAAATAATGTCCCTACTTTATTTAGCAATTACGGACAATTTTATATTATTATATTGAATATATATATATCATTATACATATACTTAATTCAAGACCACACACATAGTATTATATTTTCATGATAAATGACATGTAACTAAATTCAAATATGAGTGCAAAAGATTAACATTATTTAATTAACAATAATTATTCATACATAAATATATTTTAAGGGCACAAATCCCAGCAAAAGACACATTGTCAACCATGGTTCTCTTCCAAAAGAATCAAATTTTATGCCAAGTAAAGTGTTATATTATTCAATGATTTGCTTTTTTTTTACTCTTGTTTTGAGTCATTTAGATTATAGTTGAGTTCATGTGAGTTTGATGGTATATGACCATGTTTAGAGATAAATTTGGACAAAATGGATACTTTTCATATGGTGCGGTAGTTTTATCCCTAGCATAATTTGGACGAAGGAGAATGTGTTAGAGAAGACATAAAATTGTTCATCTGGCAGGTTTTTAGTCTTGTGCCTATAGACTTGAAAAGATTCAAGAGGAAAAGTGCAAAAAGGACAAGAGACACAAGCTCATGAAGGGGAGAGTCCTCCCAAGTAAAACGCCAGGCTCGTCAGAAAAAAAAAAAGGCTATAATAATATTTTCTAGGGCTTTGGCTAATTCTAGCTGTAAGAATGTAAAATAGGATCCGACCTCTCATCAAGTTAAACAGCCAAAATTTCATTCTCAACTCATGATTTTTTTTTTCATTTGGTTTTATGGATTTTTTGACATCTAGATCTTCTAAGAAATTTTTCTAGGTCATGGTCAATAACAGATGGGATATTTTTGAAGATTGGAAAAAGGAAGCCTTGGCGGCATATTACTACACAAACTCTTCAACTTCACTATTAGAGCCTAAAAAAGTGTAGAGGATGAGGGTGTCTTGGAGCCTAAGGTAATGTTGATTGGGGTCGCTACTGATGACAGAATCTGGGTTATACCATAAACCATATGACGTACAATACTAGAGAAGAATCTTGAAAAATTCCAACAAAGTAAATATTGAAAAAATAAAGAAAAGAATAGAGAAAGGGAAGGGTGTCTGAAAACTAACAATAGATAACGTAGATGCCCTAAGAATGGAGGAAAAGACTTATGTGCAACACATTTAGTAAGTTTGGAGATCTAAGTGATACAAAATAAAATTTTAGGATTTAAGTAATACTTTTCAGAAAAATTGAGAACCTCTATTGATAAGAACCCTATTTTAAAAATTTTTAAAAATGTACTAATGTGGGATTAAACCTCACACGAAAGACTACTCACCACTTATGCTAACATGACCTAATAGTACTTGACTGACTAAATATATATATATGTTTTTTTTTTTTAAATAATGCACTTGCAAGGGATAGAACCCCTCACCTCCAACGACACGCAAAAGTCTCACCACGATTAATTGATACTTAGTTTACTAAATGTATATATATTCTCTTTATTTTGCTGCATATATATACATACACTACTTTCTTTAATTTTGGGGCCCCTCAAGTTGAGGGACCTTGGGCCTATGCCCTGTTCACCCCCTTGAGTCAGACCTAATACCATGTTATAGTCATAGTTTCTTTTTTTGTTTTATCCAATATTGAATCTGTAGATTGATTTTTCTTCATAAAAATCAAACAATGAATACAAAATTCACGCAACTAATTAGGGGTACTAGGCACAAGAGAATGACAAGAAAGACTTTAATGTCCCATTATGCTTATCGTGATTGTTTTTATAGAGCACAACTTGGGTTTGTGTGCCAACTTGAAACGTGAATGGCATGTCAAAAGAAGAAATCTCATGAGGCTTTCAAAGTTACGACTATGTTTCCATCATCGCATGCAATCAGATGATCTAAAAATTCAATGCAACTTAAAATGGTAATATTGGTAAGGTAAAGATTGGAAAACTGTAAGAGAAGTATCCATAAAATCTTATAATATATATTCTATTTGTTTATATATATATTATATTCTTACTTGTAGAGAATATATAATCAAGTAATTAGCGGGAAAATTACTTAAGTTTTTTATTTTTAGCACTTTAATACGTAAAATTTTTTCTTTTACGACATAAATATCTTCCATCGACATTTCTTGATAATAACATAGGTACCTGACTTTAATTTTTCTATTAAATGCCACATAGGTGTCCATGTAGCCACCTTTGATTGGTCCATGTCTTTATTTTTTTTTATTTGAAAAATTCATTTAAAATTTAAAAAAGTTACTAAAATTTCATTTAAATTTTTCATTTTAAAAATTAAAAGTTAAAAAATATAATTTAAAATTAAAAATAGTATTGGCATAAAATTAAAACCTAAAAAATAATTGTGTTGGTGAGTTTTCCTAGATTTATCGAACTAAATAAATTGATGTTCTTCCCCATTCTTCAACAGATACACAATTATCAAATCAAATTTACCCAAATTTTATTCTTATTCTTTCAAACACAATTTTATCCGATGTTCTTCATAGACTCAAAATTATTCCAAAAACTTCAAACCCATAAACTAACCAAAATTATCGATCATCTTCCTTGCCAAAATAGAATATCAATGAGTTCAAATATTCACATAGATAACATCAATGAAATAGACCCATACTAAATTGTTATAATCCATCATTCGTCCTTGTCAACCACCACCTACTCGTTGGAAGCACCCAACTCAAGATTTTGAACAAAGCCAGAAAAATATGGGTATAAATAATAAACAAAAACTAAGCAAGATGCCTCAGCCCTGTAGACAAACCAAATCTGAAGAAAAACAAGAAAGTAATAAGTCGCTGCCCTCGTCGGATCCTGGCGAAGGTTAGGCGGAGATTAGTTGCCGACGAAGAAGAAGAAGAAGAAAGAAATAAATACACCCTTGCCCTCCCAAATCTACTATTAAAGTCCTTCGTCTAGACGCCTCTGCCTGCACTGCCAGATCACATGAGAAGAAGAACAACAACAACAACAAGAAAATGGGGAAGAAGTATCGGAAGAAATTAAGAAGGAAAGGGAAAAAAAGAGTTTAGGGAACTCAATTTTTTTATTTTTAATTAGATGTTTATTTTATTTTTAATATTATATTAAGGTTGTTGACGTCGTTTTTCGCCAACTTAAATTGTAGAGCAATTAAACAATAAAACAATGAAGCGAATGAATAGTGAAGAAAGACAATAGGATTTTTACGTGGTTCAGCAGTTAATTCTGCCTAGTCCACGAGTCTATGTTATTAAGACTTACGAGTTTTCTGGAAATTCTTCAGAGATGAATTACCCAGAGTTTTCTCTCCATAAATCATAAAATTCCCCCTTTACAAGTGGTGATTCTTTCTCTATTTATAGAGAAGGTTGCAAAATTCATTCCCACATATTTCGAGAAGATATTCTATAAATCAATTGAAATAATGATATTAAATGCATTATCTCCTATATACACGGAAACATCCCATGAAGATCGGGAATGAATAACAGATTAAATGATATCCCTTAAATATTGGGATTGCACAACAATAAACATGTTCACACGTAATGGGCTATCCTAGGTGATTCATCAGATCTTTGAGAACAGCAATTGGCATTGAGTCTGTCGAGACTATGAGTCAATCACGAGCCTGTCACCCAACTTCACGCTATGCTCATGACAAGTAGGTGCTAACGAGCTTGCACTTCCTGAGCTCTAGCTATCTTGTCTGAAGACAATCGGCAAACAATATAGTGTCATGCCATTGCCCATCGCGAGCTCAGAGAATATTCGAGGTTACACATCCTCGAGATCGTTGTTTTACTTCAGAGAGGTTTAATGGTTGGACCATATGATGTCTTCATACATTTTGAGCTCACACCTGACGAGCCCAGTTTTCGGGGTCATAACTTCTTATCTCGAAATTTGGGTGTAACATTTTGCCTCCTCAAAAGTTACCAGTTCGAATCCCGTGAGAAGGAAACTTTTGAACTGCCCTCCTTGGAAATTGTACCATCAATTGTACTCGAGTGTGGGCACGCGTCAGCCAGGTATTGGATGGTCAGAGTACTTGAGTTCCTTTTACATCACACACACGTCCATCCGCTTGCCAACATTATGGCGCCATTCTTCCATTTGTCCCTGCCCATTTGATCAGATATCAAAATTGGCCAAGGCTCCAGATCGTTTCATCGTTTGGTATCTTTTGGGGACCTATAAATATGCCATCGTCTTCCTCATTTCAACTTTACGTTTCGAGTTTTCAGAGAAAAGAAAACTAGAACTCAAAAACTTTGGTCCTTGTATGTTCTTCAAGCCGAGGAAGCAAAATACTGCTGGTCTGTTTGACTCTGTGAAATCGTTCCTGCAACCTCTCCTTCGGTTTTTTATTTCTCTGTATCCACCATCTACATTGTGTAAGTATCTGCTCTTGACTCCTTATATCTGTGTTTATACTTTCTTTTTTCCATTCATGTTTATTGTTGCAATAGCACTTAGGTACATTTACTAGTTTTGCATTAGAATACTTCAATCAATACCATGTAGATTTTAGGCTTTTCTGTTGTTATGGATTTTCCAAACCCAAAATTTGCATGAACGATGAAAATTCGGCTCTTTTACTGGGTTATCTTAATTTCGAGTATCATATCGTGTAGACCAAGAAATTGGGTATAGAATTAGGGTTTTCAAATTGCACGATTCCCAAAAAGATCACTTTTTGAGTAACCGCCAACTTTTTTCCCTAAAAATCCGGGATTCTCATAAATAAATCCACCTTTTCCCCTTTACGTGGAATACACACTCCGAGCCTGATCTCGTTCTTTTGATCGAGCTCATTCCATAGCTTCGATCATTCGAGCTTAGGTCGTCTTGATTTTCATTCTTAATCTCTAGCTCGTCTAGCCCTCGCCCTTTTGTTCTCTTGCTAGATGCCGCAGAACTCGGAAGAGCGGTGGGGGTAAAAATTTGCGATTCCTTACTCACCGAAAACTCCGAGCCCAAAGTCACCTTTTACTAGAAACCAGCGCTTGATACGGGAGCACGAACTTAGGTGCGAGCAAGAAGACACCCGAGCTCATTTCCGATGCCAAATTGACGAGGTTGAGGAGAGAAAAAGGAAAAAACTCAGGGTCACAATCTATCTAGACCCAGACCCCGAGCCTAGACCGATCCCTCTCGACTCTACTCTTAAAGTGACGATTGCATTCAAACCAAGCGAGCTCAAATTTTCACTGATGGAAGATCCATCAAATCCTCCATCTACCTCGCAGCCAACAACTACTCCCACCTCGAGGGGAGAATTTTTCGAGGCCGAGCATTATTGGAATTCGATTTCTTCACTAGGGAAAATCTCTGACATCTTGGCCCTCCATGGAATTGGACTATCAGGCTCTCTGAGGTGTCGAGCTCCAACCTCCCATGAGCGAAGCTATCGCGCCCTAGGTGTAACGCCCTGGATAGCCAAGATCGCTACACTGTGTATTTATAAAGGTGCAGGACTTGCTAATCAAGTCATTTAGTTAAGAACATGTTGCTAAAACCATTAATGAGCCACGGTTAAAAGGTTTTGGTCTCAAAAGATACTTTTCATATAACCAAATATTTTACACAGGGGATCCCAAAAGAAACAACGTTTAAAAAGTTAGTTTACAAAATTCCCAGAGTACAATCAACCACTAGCCACTTTATGGGAAAAATAGACATTTATGGTTCTCCTATTCCTGTCTCCCCCTCAACCGTTGCGGCTGACCAGCTAATCATGCACATTCTGCTCTTAGAGCTCTCCGAATCAGGGTTGATCAAGCTTGCCCTTGCCATTACCTGCACCACGTAGCACTCGTGAGCCAAGGCCCAACAAGAAAACATAACATTATATAACAAACAATGGTAACAATTGAATAACCCTTGAAGCATGATCATACACTTAACATACCACATTAATCAAATAGCACATAGATACAACCAAAGATTCATCCAATCAACACTCAGCTACTCAACATGAAAAATCCACCAATTAATAGTAACAATCAAATCACATGATAATTAGGGTCGACACCTTAGGTCGCACCCTCTATTTACCCCACTAACTCCGGCCCGCTTAAACCGAGCTCAATGCATAATAAGTTGTCCTCAGCTACCAGTGGCCGAGCCGCGCCATGTGCGCTAATGTAAACCTCTGCACTCTTAGGCCGTTTGTATACTATTTACATGGCATAATACCATCCTCTATAAAGCATACAAAAATAGGGAACCCTTAGTCCCATTATAAATCCACAACCGGGTGCAGTTTTCTTGCCTTTAGTTTCCAAGTGTACAGGTTACGCGAGATGCCTCTTGAGCACAATCCGTTTCCCGAGCCCATAGCTTATACCTAGTCAAGATAAGGGATACCATTAATAATTGTAAAAGGGCTTCTAGATAAGGTTCTAGTCTCCGGAACACCGAATTCCACCAAGCATGGTAGTAGATTCGATCCCGAGCACCTTAGGTTAAATTCCCATGCTTAGAATCCCAAAACTCCAAATTCCTTTAAGGGACGTGACTCAAGCCTAGTATGTCGCGGCATGGACCCCAAACAGAGCCCACCCACGCTCAGAACTAGACATGGGTCGCAGCCCTACATAGCCCATGTCGCGGCCCGCCCTCCCTCTCCAACATTCATCAACTTCAAAGGGCCGCGGCTCACCAAGAACTATGTCGCGGCTCGACCTCTTCGAACCCATAAAAACCTCCATTTTTAACTCTCAAAACCATCCCAATAATATACCACAATTATCACAAACATTCCTGCATGATTTTAGAGGCATAAGCCAACAGAAACCTAAGCTAAAAACTCATCAAAATCCCTTTTCAATTTCTGAAACTCACATATTCAAGAACACTAAAACCAGTCATAAAACTCAAAATTCAAGCATTAAAACATGAATTGGAGCTTACCTTGATTGAAGACTCAATCCTCTTAGCAATTACTGAGTTAACACACAAGCTTTCTTCCTCAATTCAACCTTGAAGTTTGGAACCTAGAAAATCTTAGAAACTAGCCCCAAAATTATATAATCAACTGATCAAGAATGCATTTCAGTGCTTACCTCAGTTCCTAGTTAGATTCTTTAGCTTCCACTGAATTAATCCACCAAATTCTCCACCCAATTCTCTGTGTTCCATCCTAATTTCCTTTAGTTTTTCTGAAATTTCCTTGAGAGAGAAAGGAGAGAGAAAGGGAAGGGTCGGTTTAGCCTTTTGATTCCACTGTTTTCTAAAGTTTCCTAGTCTATCCTTAAGTAATTAAATCAATCCCGAGGCTCGGGGTGCCGGAAACGTCCCCGTGGGTAAAATGGTAAAATTCCCCGGTATTCCCACCTAAGCTTCCTAACCTCAAATATATCTCTAATTATTTATTTCCATAACCCGATAACCTAAATAACCATCCAATACCTAAAATACCCCTTGACTTGCCCAAAGTCAGGTATTAAGCCCTGTTGTGACTTTCCCGCTAACTGGATCCCTAGAATCGCCTCAAGTCGCATGCTGCAAATTTACCCACATAATAATGTGGTTCTCACAATTATAGCATATACTCACATTTACATTCATATAACCATACAAGCATGCTTATTATATAATCATGCATTAAACTAATAAATTCACACATAAACCAATTATGCCCTCCCAGCATACTAATCAAGGCCCTTAAGCCATATTAGTGATTTTGGGTCGTTACACCGGGAGATGGTAATCCCGACAGCAAGTTAAAATATGCGGCTTGGAGCCATGAGCACATGAGGGCAGGGGCCTTATTGCCTTTGAGGTCCTTTTTCAAGGACTTCTTGGATTTCATCAGGCTCGCTCCCTTCCAACACAACACCAACTCATACAGGGTTTTGTCAGCCCTGAGGTCGCTTTACCACGAGCTAAAGTGGGAAGGACTTTCACCAAAGGAGATTTTATATCTCTTTTGCTTGAAAAGCAATCCCTTGATAGATTAGCTTATACAGGATCTTTATTTATTTTCATGTATATCTAATATTAAACAAATTAATACGAGATAGCCTAAAACATGTTTCTAAAATTAAATTCAAAGAGAAACAATGAATAGAATACTTACAGTATACGCAGCGGAATGAAAGAGTCCTTCCTTTAGTTTCTCTAACTCTTGTATTCTCTTTGTCGCAGAGTATTATCAAGAAACTGAACCGATCTTCTATTTTCTTCACAGCCTTCCAATGTATCCCTAGAATCACCTAGGCTAGTGTGGGCAATTTTCAACACATGAGATAGATACAGAGAAGAAGAAGAGAAAATAATCAAAGAGGCTTAGAAAAGGACTTGTGTTTAGAGAGAATCTAAAACTATCAGAAAACTAGTGATTAAACTTCTATGCCGTCTAAAAAATCTGAACTTGTGACGTCTCTCTAAGCACCCCTTTTATAGACTTGATTAGGCCATTTAATTTTAATTAAAAAATCAATAAAATAATAGCCATTTTGAAGCCCTAGGTCGAAATTATCATGGGTTTTAGGACCGTGAAATTTCCCATTTGATTATAAGCCCATTGGTCTTAAAATCAAGACCTGTATTATTTTCTATTTATTTAATTAATTAATTAATTATTTAAATCCTTTATCAAATTAATTATTTATAATTTGAACCTTAATTTAAACTTATTTATTAATTTAGATACAAATTTATCTTAATTAATAAATCTGCCATAATTTCTCTTTTCTTCTCAAAATTACACAACTCTGTGAAACTATCCAAAATTGACCTGGTCAACTTTAATAATTCTAATTGATGATTAAATCAATTAATTGAGACTATCTAGATAATTTTATCCAAGGTACAATGGGGACCATGGGCCTATGAAATCAAGCTCCAATAAGTTATCATAAATCTAACAAATAAATTTACTAACTTATTAATTCCACATGACTCCACTATAGACTCGGAATTGCACTCTTGAATTCATAGAACGCTCTATAACAAATATAGATACACTATTAATTATTCATTGTTACAACCATAATTTTCACTCAATCCTCTATAGATGGTCTACAATGAGATAGGAATAAAATACCATTTTACCCCTCATTGTATTTTATCCTTAAAACACTTAGTTCCTTGTAAATGATATTTCAGTAAACTAATTTAATTACTGAAATGAGATCTCTATCATTTAACACCTTGAAACAGACTAAAAGGAAACCATCGTTTCACTTCTTCATCAGAAGCTATAGATGTTCATATCTATGATTAACACTCCCACTCAATTATACTACCGAGTTCCCAAGATGTAAGTATGGGCTAGTCCGTAGGGTAAGCTGGTAACGAACAAGTCAAAGAACTCAAATAATACAATCAATTAGAATACTAACCACTCAGAATTGAGATTGAATTGACCTATGGTCAACTATATGATATGACTAGAATAGATAATAACGGTATGTTTACTTATCTTATCAACTGTCAATATCGGTCCTGTCCAATGTAACAAATACATCCAATCTTATCTACTTTGCTAATGTTAAGGAAAGAACATAACACTGTAATGTGTAAGTAGATCATATCGTAGATTGGCAAGTCAGTGTAAATCCTGTGCACTGACTAATCCTAGGACTAACTTATTTTGAACATATAATCATATTTATATTCCACTATGATTACGTCACTATAACTAAGATTAGCTATATGCTCGGGATTTAATAGAAGTTTATATTAAACAAATAATTATGAAAACAAAACATGTGAGCAAAGTGATTGGCCAAGTCAAAAATTGATTTCTATTCTTTTATTGATAATAAAATGAGATTACACAGAATTTGGGTTTTAATTAGGGCATAAAACCCCAACATCCTACCCCAACATCTCCGGTGAGCAAAGCCTCAAAGTTCAGCAGCGGTCGGGCAAGCAGCCAATAGGCCAGGATGACACTGGAAGTTCGGCACTCCGGCCACCTAATCCAAACCCGGATTTTTACACGGCGGTAGAGATGGAGAATGCTCAGCTGAGGAGTCAGCTGGCGAAAGCCAATCAGCAGATTAAGGAGGTGTTGGCCCGACTACCCCCTCTTACAACCGACGCTAACATCGGAAAGAGGCAAGGCGAGACTCATAAGTCCCGCCAGGGTAATTGATCCAGGCCAAGCCGCTCAGCCAGACCTCCGACACCCAACTCTACTCCCTCATCGCACCGCCGAGAGGAAAACTTCGAAGAACTACCCAGAGCCGAACAATAGTATAGCCGCTTGGTCCGAACTTCAACTCCTAGCTCATAGCCACCCTCGATCGCGCCCAGGAGGGCTTGAGGGAATTCTAGAAGGAGATCCGGGGAGGGCTCACAGCGACAGCCCGTCCCGGCCAGCCGTCCTGCGCCCCATCCAGATCGCCAGGCGCGAGGCCCGCAAGTTGGCAGGGCCGAAAGGCCCCTACCTAACCTGATTCGCCCTGACGGAACCAGGATTGCATCCTCGGTCAGACATCCTCCTTCACCAATAAGATATATGTCTCCTCCTCGACCTATCCGAGATATTCCAGCTTATGGGAGCAGTAGGAGAAACCCGCCATCCGCAGGACCTTCCCATCGTAGCAGGGTGCCCAGAGGAAGCCCGGATCCTCATCCCCAGAGGCGGGCTCCGAGCTTCTCTAACGAGAGCTACTGGACCGGAAGTCTCCAAAGTGACCTTTCTGGCGGAGACCTGCGCCAACACCTAAGCTCGGCGCAAAGTCCTCAAGCCACCCCGAGGGGTGACCTACGAGATCGCCTTAACTCTCATAGGGGGGACCCGGTAGGAGGTGGCAGCCATGCTCGCTCAAGGGGAGACCTGTCCGAGGTACGTAACGGCAGGAATGTCCCAAATAACCTATCTCAAGATAGGAGGGGAAATAACCCACCAAACGTATACAATGGATCCGGAGCTGTTGAACAGCCCCGGAATAACCAAGGAGATCAGGACAAAACCCTTGAGCGCCTGGCTCAGATGGAGGAGCTAATGAGGAAGCTCCTGTCGGAGAAAGAAAAAGAAGAATATGATTCGGGGGATGAGCTTGAGCTCTTCGCCCCCAGCATAGCAACAACGGCATACCCGCCCGGTTTCCGTATGCCGCACCTGTCCAAATTCAACGGAGACGGAGATCCGTCAGATCATCTGGGTATGTTCAATACCCTGATGATGGCCCACAACATTGGCCCCAAGCTGACGTGTCTGATATTTCCCTCCACACTGACTGGGTCGGCCAGACAGTGGTTCAAACAAAACAAGAAGCAATCAATCAGCTCTTGGAAGACTTTCTCTGCTAACTTCAAAAGAGCATTCCGAGCATCCCAGGTTGCCCGCGTTAAGGCCGACTCCCTGGCTAACGTGAGACAACTACCCGACGAGCCTCTAAAGGCTTACCTGAGCAGGTTCGCAAACGTCGCTGCTCGAGCCAGAGACGCAGATGACAGCTCCAAGATCATGGCTTTGAGGACTGGAATCCTCGTAGGAGAGGGACTTTGGAATGAAATACAAAGGAAGGGAGTCTGCTCAGTGAACGAATTCCTAAATAGGGCCCAGGGGTGGATCAACTTGGAGGAGGCCCAAGCCTCAGCCGCAGGAACCAGCCAGGTCCCTGAGCAGCCCGCTGGAGTGGGAACGGAGGTCGTGACAGCGACCCAGAACGTTACACAGAATAACCAGTTCGGTGGAGGTAAGAGAAAGGGGAACAGCGAGGGCAACCAACACGGCCCAAAGAAGAATAAGTCCGTAGAAAAATTTAAGCCAGTCTACGCGACTTATACGGAGCTCACCCACTCTAGGGAGAACATCTTCCTAGCAAACTCTGCTCGCCTCCCCTGGAAGAAGCCGGAGCTGTTAAAGCACCAGAAGGGGAAGCGAGACACCTCCAAGTTTTGCCGTTTCCACAACGACGTTGGCCACAATATCGATGATTGTAGACACCTGAAAGATGAGATCGAGACTCTCATCAGAGCCGGCCCCTTGGCTCAGTATGCGCGAAACAGGGTTCCAGCAAGCCGACCTGCTCCTGAAGTCCCGGTCAGTCAGCCCGGGTCTCGAGTAGATCAAGACGTCCCTCCTCCAGTGATAGGAGGAGAGATATCCACAATCTCTGGAGGTCCTCATTTGGCTAGCACGAGCAGGGGTGCCCAAAATAGGTACGTCAACGAACTCAAGGATCACAATGGAGTAGAGTTCGTCCTCGAGCAGCATCTGCCAAAGCAGCAGTGATTGGAGAGGCAACCAATCATTTTTACTGAAGAAGATGCTAGCCACGTTCAGTTCCCTCATAACGACCCTCTGGTCATAGCAGTGTAGCTCGCTAATTAGAAGGTTAGGAGAGTGCTGATCGATAATGGGAGCTCGGTGAACCTTCTATTCCGGTCCACGCTGGAGAATATGGGTTTGACTGTCGCCGAGTTGAGGGCGACCTCCATGATGCTGTATGGTTTCTCAAGAGAAGGATCAACGGCTATAGGGACGATCAAGCTGGTGATCACCTTAGGAGAGGGACCTCGGATAGTCTCAAAACTCCTCGAGTTCGTGGTCATCGACTGCCCCGCTGCATACAATGCCATTTTGGGTCAACCTACGCTTATAGCTTTTGAAGCCATCACCTCCGTCCGCCACCTCACGCTGAAATTCCCTTCCTCCACAGGGATATGCACGGTCCGTGGCGATCAGCTTGCTGCCAGGGAATGCTACAGCATTTCCATGAAGGGAAAATTGAAACTCAGGCAGTTAGCAATGGCCATCCAAGGTGGAGAAGAGGAATCTCAGGAACCTTTGCCTAATCCTGAGATTGAAAAACCTCAGAGCGCCGAAGGTGAAAGTATCATCCTAAGTGAGGATATTGACCCTCGAATAGGCGAGGACAAGTCCGAGCTCCAAGCTACCGAGGAGCTCGAGGAAGTAAATATCAATCCGCAAAATCCCTCATGGATGGTTAAGCTCGGGAAAGACCTTTGTGGCAAGAGGAAGGCGGAGCTGATCAAATTTCTGCAGGATAACCTAGATGTGTTCGCATGGTCGCACGAGAACATGGTGGGAATCAGTCCAAATGTCATCATGCACACCCTTCATTTGGATAAGAGCGTTCCTGCAAAGTCCCAGAAACAGAGGCGTCTGGGAACAACTCGGGCTGAGGCCTTAGAAGAAGAAGTAGCCTGGCTCAAGAAATGTGGCTTTATCCGTGAAGTCAAGTTTCCGGTTTGGGTCGCCAATCCCGTGCTGGTCCCGAAGCCCAACGGGAAATGGCGGACCTGCATCGACTTCTCCGATCTGAATAAAGCCTGCCCCAAAGATTGTTTTCCTTTGCCAAGGATCGACCAATTGGTGGACGCCACGGCGGGGCACCAGCTCGTGTCCTTTATGGACGCGTATTCAGGCTATAATCAGATCGCCATGAACCCGGCAGACCAGGAGCACATCAGCTTCATGACCCCAACTAACGTCTATTGTTACAAGGTCATGCCGTTCGGGCTGAAGAACGCCAGAGCTACATACCAGAGATTAGTGAATATAATGTTTGCCAACCAGATCAGGAAGAACATGGAAGTGTACGTTGATGACATGCTGGTCAAGTCAAAGACTGCCGATAACCATGTTTCTAACCTGGAGGAATGCTTCAAGATACTAAGAGAATACGACAAGAGGCTTAACCCGCAAAAGTGCACTTTCGGGGTCGCGTCTGGACGTTCAAGGCCTGACAGGAAGGGTGGCAGCCCTTAATCGGTTTATTTCAAAATCCACCGACAAGTGCCTGCCATTCTACATCCTTCTCCGAGGAAATAAGAAGTTCGAGTGGACAGAGGAGTGCGAAAGTGCTTTCCTCGACCTGAAGGCACATCTGGCCGAGCCGCCCATATTGTCTAAACCAAAGGTAGGAGAGTCTCTTTTCCTTTACCTAGCTGTCACAGAGGATGTAGCTAGTGCCGTATTGGTCCGAGAAGAAGACCGGGTTCAAAAACCAGTCTATTACATCAGCAAGAGACTTCTCGGAGCCGAATCCCGATACCCGTTGATGGAAAAATTGGCGTTCTGTCTTATCACGGCCTCCCGAAACCTCAGGCCTTATTTCCAGTCCCACTCAATACACGTCATGACCGATCAACCTTTAAGGCAGGTTTTGCAAAAACCTGAGGCATCGGGACGCCTGTTGAAGTGGGCTATCGAGCTGAGTCAGTTTGAGATTCTGTACACCCCAGGAACTGCTATAAAGAGTCAGGCCCTGGCCGATTTTGTGGTAGATTGCATAGGATTCAGGGAGGATCCGGCGGAAGGGTCACCCTATGTCACCTCGACCCAGACGTCATGGAAGATCTTCATGAATGGCTCATCCAATGAGAACGGCTCCGAGGCTGGAATAATTTTGATATCCCCAGAAGGGCATAGATTCCACTCGGCGCTGAGATTCAAATTCAAGGCCTCCAACAACGAGGCCGAATACTTAGCTTTGCTGGCCGGGCTAAGGGTAGCCCAGGAGCTGAAGGCCAGCTCCGTTCAGTGCTTCAGCGATTCCCAGCTCATGGTAAACTAGGTGCTAGGTGAATATCAAGCACGGGGGGCCAAGATGGCCGCTTACCTGGCCAAGGTAAAAGTCGAACTGTCCGCGTTTGAGCGAGGCTCAGTCGAACAGATACCTCGGGAGCAGAACGCTAACACAAACGCCCTCGCCAAGCTCGCGACCTCCGGGGAGATGGAGACTTTGGGGTTAGTACCGATAGAGTTCTTGGAGAAACCAAGCATAAAAGAGGTCGGGGCGGAGGTCGAGATGATTGATGCCAGACTGACCTGGATGACCCCCCTCCTCGAGTATCTCACCAAAGGAAAGTTACCCGAGGGACGTAATGACGCACGGCGGGTACTGTACCAGGCTCCAAGGTATACGATAGTAGATGGGGTGTTGTACCGACGTGGGCATTCCCTACCCCTCTTACGATGTGTTCTGCCAGGTGAGGCAAAGGCCATCTTGCAGGAAGTGCACGAGGGTTTTTGCGGGGATCACTCTGGGGGGCAAAGCTTGGCCCTAAAAGTCTTAAGGCAAGGGTATTACTGGCCCACTCTATCAAAGGACTCGATCTCGTACGTCAAGAAATGTGACAAGTGCCAGCAATTCACCACAGTTGCCCAAGCTCCCCCAGTCGAGCTGAAGATGATCTCGTCCCCATGGCCATTTGCGATCTGGGGAATTGACTTGGTCGGCGCCCTCCCTACTAGAAAGGGCGGGGTCTGCTATGCTATGGTAGCTATCGACTACTTCACGAAGTGGGCTGAGGCAGAACCTTTGGCAACAATCACTTCCAAGAGAGTCCTCGACTTCGTGGTTAAGAGCATTATCTGCCGATTCGGGCTGCCAAAGAAAATCGTATCCGACAATGGGACTCAGTTCGACAGCGACCTCTTCACCAAATTTTGTGAAAGGTACGAAATTGTGAAAAGCTTCTCATCCGTGGCCTATCCCCAGGCAAATGGCCAGGTCAAGGCTGTCAATAAGATGCTAAAGGTGAGCCTTAAGAAGAGACTAGACGAAGCCAAGGGGATCTGGCCAAAATAGCTCCCCTAGGTTCTGTGGGCATACCGGTCCTGGCATCGGACTCCTACGGGTCATACTCCTTTCTCCCTGACTTTTGGGAGTGAGGCAGTCCTCCTTGTCAAGATTAAGGTATCTTCGCATAGAGTCCAGACGTATGACCAGAACTGCAACCATGAACTACTTTGCGCGTCCCTCGACCTGATTGATGAAAGACGAGAAGATTCGCAGCTTCAGCTCGCGCATTACCAGCAAAAAATCACTCGTTATTTCAACTCAAAGGTAAAAAAATGCGCCTTTAGCATTGGCGACCTGGTCCTCAGGAGAGTCTTCTTGGCCGGTAAGGATCCCAAAGATGGAGTATTGGGACCGAACTGGGAAGGGCCATATCAAATCACCAAGGTCATAAAGGAAGGAACTTACAAATTAGCTCGGCTCAATGGAGAAGCAGTCCCACGAGCCTAGAACGCCATCCATTCGAAGAAATATTATCAGTAACACCCTTGTATGGCTTAAAAGCCACCTTTTTTTTTAGCAATGAGAATTAAATCTTTTTTTATTATTGTGTATATTTGTGGATGTAATCTCAAGTAACCACGAAAGACCCTTTCCTAGTTACTTGGGGGGCATATGGTGCCTGGATATAACCAGGTCACCTTAAAGGCTTAGAAGTTGATTCAAATCGATTGATCGTTGTTTTTCTTAAAAAACACGAGATATTTGATAAAGGCTTAACGCGAACTAAGTCCTATCCTGGATATAACCAGGTCGCCTTAAAGGCTTAGAAGTTGATTCAAATCGATTGATCGTTCTTTTTCTTAAAAAACACGAGATATTGATAAAGGATTAACGCGAACTAAGTCCTATCCTGGATATAACCAGGTCGGCTTAAAACTTAGAAGTTGATTCAAATTGATTAATCGATGTTTTTCTTAAAAAGCACAAGATATTAGTCAAGAATTAACACGAACTAAGTTTTCAAACTAACGTCCTGGACATAACCAGGTCTGAAAATTTAGAAGTTGATTCAAATTGATTAATCGGTGTTTTTCTTACAAAGCACAAGATATTAGTCAAGAATTAACATGAACTAAGTTTTCAAACTAACGTCCTAGACAAAACCAGGTCCTAAAACTTAGAAGTTAATTCAAGATTGATTGATCGTTGTTTTTTCTAAAGAGCACGAGATATTATATCAAGAATTAACGCGGACTAAGTTTTCAAGGCAATGTCCGGGGAGAAACCAGGACTTATCTTTAGAAAAAGATAAACAAACTAATACTATTACCGAAGTGCATAGAGGCAAAAGGATATAAACCAATTAAAAGAAAAAATTGATAAAGACAATTGTCTCGAGGTGAAAAAACCTCATACAAAAATTACAAAAAAAAATATAATAAATGTGTTCAAAAAAGAAAAAGAAAGGCCCTAGGCCCCACCGGGCTGCTCCGTTGAGGTCGCCGTCTCACCCTCCTGCTCGACTGCTGCGGAGGTCTCCCCGGTCTCAGAGGGCGCCTCTTGCTGAAGATGAACTTTAAACCCCTCCAGGAAGGGCTCCCAGACATCCGCTCCTAGGAAGGAGAAGTCACCGTCCGGGTTGAAGACCCAGCAGTGGTATAGCATGTCCTCCATGGCTGAGCTGGAAGCCGCCTTCTCCTTTTCCAAGGCGACCTTTACCTCCTCGGCCTCAGTTTTTGCAGAGTCTAGCGCAGCCCGGTCAGTCCTGGCCTCCTCGAGTTCGGCTGTTACAGCGGCTAGGGCAGCCTTGTTAGCCTCGGCCTCTTCCAGCTTGGGGCGGGACGCGTCCAGCTCAACCCGCGCGGCCGTCAAGGCATCCTTGGCCTCCTGTTCCTGCTTTTAGGCAGTCTTCAGGGCGGCCAAGGTAGTCTTCTGGGCAGCCAAAATAGCCTGATGCTTGCCCCTCATGTCCTCGAGGCGAGCCTTGGACCTGGATATGCTCTTGTGAAGAGCCAAGGCACCCTACAAAGCAAAGAGGCAACTGCCTTAGAAAAAAAAGAAAGAACGTGCGATGCATGATAACCAAAGAGTACAAAACGTAAAGCCAGCTTACCGTTAGAGCCATTCCCAATGAAGACTCCATCACGCTCTCCGGGCTCCTTGTTTCGATCGCCCGTAGGTCCCTTTCGGTGGCGCTGTAGTAGTGGTCGACGGTGTAGGTCGCCGTCTCATACACCGTCCCCCGAAAGACGTCAGGAATTTTCTCCAAGGCCTGGGGGTCCACCGGAATGCGCACCTCGGGGACTGCGGTCGCCAAAATCTTGGGCTCCGCTTCCGTATCCCGAACAAAGGCGGGAGCTCGTGGAGGGGGCAGGGGCATCTTCTCCACTGCGGCAGGAGGTAGAGGTACCTTGGCCGGGGCAGCTGGGGTCTGGTCCTTCCCCTTTGCAGGGGACTTGGATGGTGTCCCAGCAGCTTTCTTCGCCACCCGGAGCTTCTTCATTTTGGGTCCAGACGCCCCAGCAGAAGAGTTCCCTCCGGTGAACATAGCTCACAGGTCTTTGCTCCCGGGCTGAGACATCTCCTTTGGCAAAACAAAGACAACATTAGTATACAAGTAATCATTTATGCAAGAATAACAAAAATAAGGGGAAAAAAGCGGAACTCAAGTATATATATTGAAAGGGATCCTACCCCCCGAGATAGAAGAGGAATCTATGGTCACGACCATCGGACCCGGAGCTCCTACGGGGGGAATCTATAACAATGACTTCGCGAGCTGGAACAGGTTCTGGGTCCGAATCTAGTTCGGGACTAGACTCTTCTACATACTGCCTAAGACCCGGAGCTACAGTACCCTCCCGAAGAGAGGGCCATGACCGGAGATTAGTCCCATACTCCTCAAAGAAGGCCGACCTAAAGGCTAAGGTTTTGTCTACGACTACAGTACCCCAAGGCCGGCTACTCTCGTAATCCAGCACGAGCCAGTCGACACACTGGAGTAGGGTTACGTCGAGGTCTGGGTCATTTAGATGGCGTTGGACGGGATGGTTGGGATTAAACCTAGCTAACCGAGGATCGGCGGTGGCCCTATCTACGCCCCTGAACATGTAAGGATTACCTTGCCCAGAGGGACCTGCGGCTACTCCGGACTGGATCCTCTCCTCGTCCATTCCTTGGGCGACCTCCAGCGCCCGTTTCCTCCTCGTCCTTACGAAGGGCACCTCATCCTCGTCCTCTCCTTGCCCCTCAGCCTCCTCCTCGGGCATGGGCCTCATCTCGCGAGCTGGGGGAGGCCCCCGGGGTCTCCTCAAGGCCAAAGTTTGGCCTGGAGAGATCAGTTTGCATGACAACATCGTCTCGTCTGTCACGAGCTGGCGATAGTCCTTTTCACTGGGGGGCAGACCCGCCAGTGTCTCGTACTGACTCCCGAGGATCACAAACTTGTCGGTCCTCGCAAAAATGGCTGCAGAATTGTTCTAAGTCAGAAACTGATAAAGGGGAACTAATCAATACTTAACTTACGAGCTAAGAGCAAAAGATACTTACGAGGACGGTTGAAGTAATGAAGTTCGCAGTTGCGAAACCCCTTGGGCATAAAGAACTGGTCTTTGAAGTCGTTGGGGTGGCTGGGCAGCTCGATGACCACAGCCGTGTTTGGAAAGCAAGTCAGGTAGTAGAACCCGTCGCCTCGCCCCCGCTGCTCCGAGCTGGCCTTGAGGAACAGACATCCCATTCCTGTTTCAGGAACAGACATC
Organism: Humulus lupulus; assembly: GCF_963169125.1. Classification (NCBI taxonomy): domain Eukaryota; kingdom Viridiplantae; phylum Streptophyta; class Magnoliopsida; order Rosales; family Cannabaceae; genus Humulus; species Humulus lupulus. The sequence continues at coordinate 97,770,044 of NC_084802.1, forward strand.
TCAACCCCGCCAAAAAATGGTAGGAGTTGGGGGGGAGCTGGAAAGGAGCCAACTTCACATAGTTGAGGAAGTCGGCGAAGTATTGGTCCAGCGGGAGGAAGGCCCCAGCCTTGAAGTGCTCTTCACTCCAAGCCGCGTATTCCTTGTCGAGCAGCACGCAGCTCCGCTCACCTTCTAGGGGAGGTCGGGCGATTAGGGCGCCCCTCTCCAGCTCGATGTTGTGGGAAAGGAATATTTTATTCACTTTCCCCTTGTCGGTGATCTTCGAGACGATCCTCTTGGCCTCGAAAAAAGCATCAGACGCCACCTCGAGCTCCTGCTCCACGGCCGGCCCAAAGACGGGGATTGGGGAGTCTATCATCACCTCCTTTCCTTTTGATTGTTGGGAGGACAAGCTGTCTACGATCTTCTTAGGAGCGTTCTTCTTGGATCCCATCTAGTCGCCTAGCGAACAAAAGAAGAAATTTTAGAAAAGGCGACCTAATCATAAGAAAGAATCTGAAGAGGTGTTTCCTTTGCACGGGCTGAGGTAATCTCAGCCCGTGGAGAGTGAGACCACGCGGTTCTATGAACACGCGCCTGTGCTCCCAACGGATCCCCGATTACTCGAAATTCGTGAGTCAGGAGGGTCAGGATAAAAGTTTGCCTTGGAAGGAAAGTTAAAGTAGGCAAGAAGTGCAAAATCTCCTGTGAGGCGTGTCCCCTAATATACCCAGTTTTGCACCCAAAATGCTGGATATTTTAAACAAGCATACCAAAAAATCCTACCCAGAAGATTTCCCCAGAAAGCGCACCCTATGAGCCATGCTCCTAAATGGTTTTCTTGTACAATCGATGCCCTAAAATAAAGACCTACACCCTTCATACCCACCGAAAACCAACAGAATATTGCATGTAGCTATAGGAACTATTCACCTATGCTACGGTGAAAAGAAAATTTAAAGCATGCACAATCAGAAAACTTACAAAGTGTTTTGCTGTGAGGGGGATGAAGGGGTCGTCTGGGTTGGGGCCTCGACGGAGTAACTGGTACCAAAACCTCAAAGGATCCCTTGCACCTAATCCTCTGGAATGCTGGGAACGGTAACCGGGAGAAAAAGAGGGTTTTTTTAGGGTGAGAAGAGAGAAGAAGATGGGAAATTTAGAAAATTTTCAAATAAACGGGTGGCCCATGCGTAAGGTGGCCACCCCTTTTATATACGTGAAAGGCCATGTGAGGAGGGCCATTGGATTGCCCTGATGTGGGATCCGAGGCTCTCCACTCGAAAGGCGAAACGACGGCTGAGTATAGGCTAGGCTATTTAATGCGGTTCTCGGAAGACGTACCGTCACCAACCACGATGCTCCACGTATTCGGCGCCCGCGTAATAGGTGGAATATGGAGGGCCCATGGAGAAGCCTAAAAGCCCTCACTGTGGCCCCAGATGATTTCGTGTGCCACGAGAAGAGGCTTGGGGGGCAAATGTATGCCCTAATTATATCCGCCACGTGGCCGGAGCTGCTGTTGTCAGGTCCTACCTCTTTAGCTCGAGGTAACCAAAGGTTTACCAAGATTATTTAAGGGCCGAGTCAAGAATATGAAGACCGAAGGTCAAGAAGGCATCCAGCTCGAGGCATGAGCTGGAGTTGGAAGCTGTGATCCTTTATAAAGTCAACCACGCAATGTAAACGTGCATATATCAGACATCACGTGTCTGATATATCCCTGAATTCTCGGACACGCAGCATAAACGTGCGTGTTCAGGCACCCACGACTGGGTTGGGCCATGCGGCCCATTATCCCCCTTACCTATTGATTAGACCACAGTTCATTTGTCAGGATTTAGGAATTGATCATGAAGGTCACAGAAGTGACATGATGGGTAAGAAGGTCACGGGATGACCCCCCTTACCAACTCCCAGGTGCCCTCTCCTATAAATATGGAGAGCCTAGGAGTTGCAAGGGGTTGGATTCTATTGTATAACGAAATACCTTGTAAGAAATACCAAAAATATAGCAATAATATTGGCTAGTGGAGTAGAAGGATTTTAACCTTTGAACCATCTAAAAACGTATGCATGTCATCAGTCCATTTTAAGATCATTCATCTGTTTCGATTCATTATTCAGCACTAATCCCTTTCTCTTATTTTCTTAATTACCTTTTGGCGAAGAACCGCGTCAATAGTACTGAAATGAAAATTGAAAGCAAATATATATATATATAATGTAACATGTCACCTTGTCGTTTTCCATGTTTTTTTTTATAGTTTTGTGAAGAACCACTCCAAAGCTTCATTGTTGTAGAAATCACCAATGTCGATAGCTAATGAAAAAATGATATTGCTTTTATCCATTGTTGAAGTTGTGAATAAGGTACCTCCATATGAAAGATTTCATGAAGGTTGTGTCAACTACAATAACTAGTGTACAATATTTCTATCCTTTGATGAAATTGGAATATACTAGATACAAGTACTTGAAGCAATCTTTTTTGTCAGTTGTCATAAAAGTTATGGTACCTGGGTTTGCCACTTTTAACATATGAATATACGTAGGTAATTATTTGTATGAGTCATTTGTTATACCTCTAAACAATTTTAAAGCTTTTTCTCCTAGTCTTAAAGTCTTTGCCTAACTCATAGATACTCTAAAATCATCTAGCATATCTTTTATTATATCATTCGAAGTGTGTATTTTCAATTATTTTTTTATGAGCCCCCAATGACATTGCAATCTTTTTTTCTATGATCCTCTATAATGACTTCCAAATGAGCATGTGTGCTCTTTTACATATTTTGCTGGCGATGAATGTGTTTGTATGTCTAAATTATGAAGCTCTAATTAACTCGTTACAATTGTCTTCCATACAAGTGATTACATTGGCTCATGGTTCGAATCTCTTCATTTTAAACTAAAAGCTGCCAAACATGACATAGTAGCTAAGCACAAAATTCAACATTTTCTTGTTTTTGAAAATTTGACCTTCTCTTATTTTGTGCACATTACGAAAAAATAGGGTTTTTTCTGCGGTTTTTTGGATTAATGGGAACCGCATTATATTCAACCGCAAAGAAAAGTTCATGAAAAAAACTGCAGAGAAAAGTGCTACTTTTCACTGTGGTTTTTTACTATATTCAATACCAAATTATATTTATATTTTTTAATATAGAATACCATATTTAATATAAATACATTTTACATAATAATATAACATATAACATATTTTTATACACCTAATTTTATAAATTATTATCTAAATAAACATAATGTATAAATTAAAATTAAGAAAAATATTCACATATCATTACTAATTAAAAGATGTCATTTATATATATACATAAGTAGTTCAGTATACATGCATAAGAAAAATTAATAAGAACATACGAATCAAGTTAGTAAGTTACACATAAGAAAAATTAGACTTCATAAATAAATGACATCAATCTTACTAACCAGTTGGTTTGTAGTGGAAATAGGTCATCCTTGACACTGAATACGTTTTTGTCAAACCACTACAAAATTGACAAGTAAATATATATTATATGATTAAGTATTATATATATATATTCTTAAACAAAAAATCATATAAAATATAACATATTTTCTTCTTGATAACTTCTGCCGAAATTGGTGCAATTACAAGATCATAAATGTTTCTTAATCCATAAAAACCACATTCATGACCTTTTTTTTCCCTATAACAATGATCTAGGGGCAAGTATTGTCTATGACCCATATAACACATTTTATGCCTATTTGGCAGACGACTAAAATTAGTTAAACCACTAAAATTAAATTTATTAAACCATAATTACAAAATTAATAATAAATTTAGATTCCTAAAATAATGAAAAAAAATTAACTTAAAAAAATTAATTATGTAAATAATATAAAAATTTATGTAAAAAATAATATTATAATATAAAAAATTATGTGAAAAATAATATATTGTAAATAATTAACATAATTAATATTAACATTATTAAAAAAAAACAAATACATTAGGTATTAATATCCCAAAATCCGAAATATTAAAAAAAAAACAAAGTCAAGTTTACGAGAACAATACTTGTTTTGAAGCATAAAAATGTCTTCTAATCCTCCACAAACATTAAAAAACGTTCAAAAATTGTAAAAAAAATAACCAAGCTATAAACATACATTAAAACCCCATGAAACCCACTCAAAATTTCTTCATTTCCCCCCTAAATCTTCAAAATAAATCATTTTTATGAATATATACATGATTTGAAGCATTAACGTGGAAGAAAATTTTTTTTTAAAAAAACACACATAAAAAGGGTGAAGATGGTGATTACGGTGGCTCGAGACGATGGGTTTTCCGTTCTCGCGCGCGACTAGAATGAGGGAAATGAGGAGAGTGGAGGGTCTGGGGTCGAGTATATGGGGAAGGGGACTTTTCTCTGAGGTTATTTTGAAAAAACCGCAGAGAAAAGTCTAATTTTCTCAGAGGTTTTTTCATAAAAACTTCTGAGAAAGTAGTGAAACTTTTCTCTGCAGTTTTTTCATAAAAATCGCAGAGAAAAGTCTCTGCTTCCCCACACATACTACTTTACACTGCGTTTTTTTTAATTGCAATAACATAATTTTTTTAGACGAGAATTAAATGTGATATTTTAGATTCATTTAAACCTTTTTTTCTGCGCTTTTTATTTAAGGTTGAAAAAAAGCAAGGAAAGCCTATATTTGTAGTAGTGGCACCTTGTGAGTTGTGATGATTGTTTTTTGTTCCTTTCATTTTCTTCTCTTTCTTATAATTTCTTTCACAATGAATTCAACAACTTCATTGGATATTCAGTTAGATATGGCAAAGAATAATACTAGTTACTTAGGTACCTTCTTTATATGGGATCTGTTGACGCAATGTTTCACCAACAGGGGATTAAGAAATCTGAAATAGAGAGATTAGACTTATAATAAACCGAAAGTATGAACACACAAGATTTTAAGTGGTTCAATGGTTAAAATTCACCTACTCCAGGAGTCACTCTTATTTTTGTTTAGGAACTCTTGGAGAAATTATTTATGACAATTTCTGCAGAGTTTTACCATACAAAAAGTCGATCCCTTTTACTTTAATTACCTCTATATTTATAGGGAATGGTGGTGAACAATATTGGGTAACTGTACAATAAAAGGTAACTTATAAGATTAGGTAACTTCCCAAATAATTGAATACATGAATGCCCAAATTGAACCTATGGTTGTTATATCAGGCATTGGATACATAACGATTATAAACATTTATTATGCAAGAATAATCTCTGAATCTTTTGGAATTCTTCCTTATGCGGGTCATTGGACTTCCACGAGCTGGATGTGCTACTTGAACTGGATGTTATGGGAGCATGACGATCTGACTTAGATCATGCTTGGAACTTGATGGGGGAGATCTGGACACCATATATCTCGATCTCTGTCACTGTCATTTGAAGCGATCTAGAGGAACTCAAGTTGTCCCAAACTTGGTGGAACAACCTCGAGCTATTTGATTTAGAGTTAATGAAATGTCTCTGGAGTCTAGTTTCATTCATTTATTGCTTGCCAGCTGTACTTCTAGCAAGATAATCGAGCTTGTATTTTTAGGGTAAAACATTTGCCCCCCAAGCCCCTGCTCGTGTATGACGTCTCTTCTGACTTGCACAGTAGGGGCTTTTCTACTTCTGTTGTGGGAAAATGTGTCCACATATTCACTCAAGTACAAGACACTTGTCAACTTGTTATAGGCGTCTGTTCGGGTTTCGATTACTGTGATATTTGTCTTGTCAACCTTTTGCCATCATTTGGTTCATTTAATTCGCACCCTCGGATCTAGAATTTCTTTAAATGTGTGGCCTAGATCTTCCCCCGATTTTTACGTATAAATAGTAGAGAAAATTTTGATCTTCACCACCTTTGCATTCGAGCTTTCCCTTTTCTTCTCTCCTCCTAGAAACTCTCAAAAACCCTCTGCATTCCTTCCCTCCCAAAGCTTCCTTCGACAATTACTTCCCAAATTTTCTATAATCTTCACCATTCCTCGTCTTTCTACAACCTCGATCAAGAACCAATTTGTAAGTACACTTTTTCTCTGGTTTAAATTTCTTTCTTACTCATTTTTAATAAGTTTATGAAATTTTCCAGCGTGTTTTTGCCTCATTTTGGTTTTGTATAGGCTTAGTTTGGATTTTATTAAGCTAAAATGAATAGGACTAGAAATGGGTAAGTTAAATGCACAAAAATAGGTAATTTTTTTTGGGTTTAGAGGTTGAATGTATGAGATTTTAGCTTGAAAGGCAAAGAGTTTTAGGCTCAAATCTAGGTATCTTAAGAGACACGGTACTGATGCGGTATTGCATTACACCGCTCATCGAGACCACTAGTCTGGCACACGAATACCGAGGTTTTAGTACCTTCCCGAGATTAGGGTGTGTGACTTAGGGACACTCGTGGACACACGTATTAGGATTTAAAGTACACATTCAGCCCATATAAACTTTAGATCGATCAATGAAGTCTTCGAATCTGAGGTCTCCATTTCAAATGTTCTTAAAACTAGGCTACATCCATAAGTCGCCTCTAATGAGTCGTTTTGTAACCAGGCGAACTAAAAACATTTATCATTGCCAACCACTAGAAAAATATCATTGTAGGCTCCTCTTCACATAATAAAGATAAACAATCCGCTGAGAGTCTTATTCCCCACTTTGGTCTGGTGGTGGAGAAGGAGGTCAAGGTGAGACCTAATAGTTTCTTCAAGGCTGAGAGGATTGTGTCTCGAATAGTTTCTTAGTCCAAGGTAGACAGAATAATGAGGAGTCATGGGATCGAGACGGACTCCAAATTCCGAGCCCGACCTGTGATGGAGGGTGAGCGAAGCTAGACCCAATTGGAGGACAACTTCGGAGCTTGGAGTGATGAGCACCTGAAGTCAGATGCCTTCCACCCGTTGGATTCATACTTCATGTATTTTGTGAACTAAGTGATGCTCACCCCATCCCAGCTCCCGCAAAATTCATATTGCCTCCTCACAAGGTTGAAGTATTTGTTCCTCAAAAACAAGTGGGAGGTCTCAACTCCAAAGGATATTTTATATTTTTCCTGTCTGAAGGCTAATCTAGACACTAAAACCGAAGGTGATGGTTTTTATTACCTCACAAGGTTCCCAAAATCTGCCAGCATTATCAACCTTCCAAGTCACCCAAGCGATTACAAGGACCAGCTCTTTAGGCTGAATTAGTTCCGGACTTGTGAACATCACTACTTCAACCGACCTCGTAAATATTTTAGCTTTAAATCTTAATTTGAATTATTTTTTTTTCTAAGTTGCACTTATTCTGATCAAGTTACTGTATCGTGTAGGTATTTACAAGAGCTTGAAGGCATCTCAGACCCTATTGGGTCAATATGCTACTCTGGCCAATGCCCTTGCCAAGGAGAAAGAGTTCATGGCAGTGGTGAATGATGCCACAATGGTGGCCTACAAACTGATCAAGTAAGATCAGTGTTTGTCCATCAAGCCCTAAGGCCCTCTCAAAAGGCCTCTTTCAGTCATTGATAGGTCGAGGAAGAGGAGGAGGCTAAATCGGGGGCAGCAGCCAGTACCTCCGACCAAGGTAATGAGGATTGTAAAATAAATCAAGCTACTACAAGTTTTGTATTACACCAATTCAATCCAAGGCAAGTCGTTAGTAGACATCCTGTAGATCCAGATTGGGATGTAACGTTGCAACAATGCGTTGACCACCTAGTTGTTCGCCATGATTTAGTATAGCCCAAATATGTAGTAGTAGTAGTAGTAGTAGTGGTAGTGGTAGTGGTAGTGGCAGCGACGGCAGTGGCGGCGGCAGCGGCAGCGGCGGCGGCATCGGTGGCGGCAGCGGCGGAAGCGGCGGCGGCATCGGTGGCGGCAGCGGCAGAAGCGGCGGAAGCGGCGGCGGCAACGGCGGCGGCAGCAGCAGCGGCGGCAGCAGCGGCAGCAGCAGCAGCAGTAGTAGTAGTAGTCAATACCTTTCATTTTAGGTCCACTATTCATATCCAACTTGGGTGTACCTTAGAAGGCTAAATCCTTACCCCAGGCATTAGATAGGTTGAGTATGATCCCATCTCGGATGAAGAACCTAAACCTCGTGAACCCCAGCAGCAGCAGCAGCAGCAGCAGTAGTAGTAGTAGTAGTCAATACCTTTCATTTTAGGTCCACTATTCATATCTGACTTGGATGTACCTTAGAAGGCCAAATCCTTACCCCAGGCATTAGATAGGTTGAGTATGATCCCAACTCGGATGAAGAACCTAAACCTCGTGAACCCCGCAGACTAATTATATTAGAGTCTCCCCCACCGCCATCCATACTAGAGTTAGAGGTTGCAACTAGTCTAGTTCATAATTCGAAGCTAATCGTAGTAGTTTCTTCCTCTAGTTCGGAGGGTAGGGTTATCACACTTTTTACTTCATGATTTTCAGAGTTAGTGTTTTGTCTAACTTTTCTATTCGTTCTTGTAGAAACGGACATAAACCTTTAGAATGTCTTCAGCTCTGGTCCTACCATCGAGAGGCAAAGAATTTTAAAGAAAGTTGCTCAAGGCTAAGGGAACTGCCTCCACCCTGCAGCAGCCCTAGTCCTCTACGATTACGACCATGAAGGCTCCTCCCACACCTCCTCGTGATCCTTCGTACATCCCCCAAGTCATCCAGGCTGCAGTCCCGGCCGTCACAATGCCAGCTCCCCACATCAAAGTGGGGAAGCATCCAGAGCCCCTGCAGGGTTCGCTCCAGGGGATCACGAGCTATCTAATTGCTCATGTAAACCAAGTCAGCTCGAGGGAGCTAGAGAAAATTAAGGGGACCCCCTCTACGAACGTTCTCGACTCTGCGTTCGGGATGTCTCTGACCGTAAGTTTTGTCGTTACTCTTCCTTTCTTAACTTCTTTGATTTCGCGAACTGACCTCTTATTTATGTCGCAATCCTTCTTTGCCTAGATCTGGGCCATCGCTGGGGTTCGTTCAAAACTTGAGGAGTTGTAGGAGGTCAATACAGCCCTGGAGACCTCCCAAAATAACGAGAGAATAGCTAAGGCGCGTGCTTTGGATGTGATCCAAAGTTGTGACCAGCTTCAACAGGAGGTTGAGCTGCTCAAGATGAAGACCACTGAGGATGAGAACAAGATTGAGAGGCTCCAGTCCAAGGCTAAGGAGGACATTGCTCGAATTGAGGAGCTCGATCTTAAGGTGAAGAAGCACAGAACCAAGCTAGAGAACTCCTTGGAAGAGATGTTCTACCAGGTCCGGGCTTTCAACCAAGATGGGGACATCTCATTCCTTGATGTCAAGCTTTGGCGGCGTTACCTCGCCCAGTTCAAAGATCGGTTGGCAAAGGAGCCCGCCGAGACAGATGAGATGGCCTACGAGCCTGGAGGTGTAGACAAAGAGGAAGAGGTTTCATCCCAGGGGCATTGTGTCAGAGCTCATGGATGAAAGGCTCTTCTATATTTTTATGGTTGTTTTTTTATATTGGGGGTATTCCTTAGGGCGTAATTCAAGGTTAATTATCCTCGTCCTTAAATTACATATACTTCTTTCATATATGTTTGTTATTTTTATAATCCATCTTTTTTTTGTCTCTTTTTACTATTATTAATGTGTTTATTAGACTTTGAAAGTCTCTATACACTTGCATAGTTATTGGGAGTGCTTTTTAGATCGAGACATATGCCTGATGGCTTGACCAGTAAACTTCAGTTCATGTACTTGGTTATGTTCAGGAGTTTGATCGCCTATTTTTGCGTACATATTAAGATTTAGACCTAGGACCTGGTTTGGTTATAGGATTTTTTTTACCTAGTTAAATTCCAGATTTTTTTTTTTTGCTGAGAATTTTGTAACGACCCAAAATTACTAATAAGGCTTAAGGGCCTTGATTAGTGTGTCGGGAGGGCATAATTGTTTTATATGTGATTTAAATTATTTAATGCAAGATTATGTGATAAGAATACTTATAAGATTATATGGATGTGTGAAATGCATGTTTATGAGTATTAATAAGCATGTGGGCCCTATTTAGCTTATAAGGGCATATTTGTAATTTTGGCTCGTTGAGGACATAAAAGCGATTATTTGTGGTAAATTGTTAAGACTACATTATTAAGTGGATGTACAATTACTGGAGGTTAGAGAGAATGTTTTAGCGGGAGTAGCTAAGGACTATCCTATTTCTGAGGTTGGTTTACTACAGTATCTAGGTCAGATTTGTGTTCCGACTGATGTGAAAATCAGACACGAGATATTGGATGAATCGCATACCACGCCGTACTCACTTCATCTAGGAACCACAAAGATGTATCAGGATCTACAGGCATTGTATTGGTGGCCTGGGATGAAGAAGGATGTAGTGGAGTACGTGGCCAGATGTTTAACCTGTCAGCAAGTGAAAGCTGAGCATCAGCGACCAGCAGGGAAGCTTCAGTCGTTGGGTATTCCCGAGTGGAAATAGGAGGATATTACGATGGACTTTGTGGGAGGTTTACCCAGGACGATGGGGCTTCATGACTCGGTGTGGGTGATAGTTGATAGATACACCAAGTCAAATCACTTTCTATCAGTGAAGACGACTTATACGGTGGATCAATATGCAAAGTTATATGTCAGGGAGATCGTACATCTTCACAGGGTTCCTAAGTCTATTGTGTCAGACCGGGATCCTATCTTTACCTCCAAGTTTTGGGGTAATTTGCAGAAGGCTATGGGGACTCAGTTGAAATTCAGTACGACCTTTCATCCTTAGACTGATGGACAGTCTGAGAGGATGATTCAGGTGTTGGAGGATATGCTTAGGGCATGTGTGATTGACTTTGAGGGATCTTGGAGTAAGTATCTCCCGTTGATTGAGTTTTCATACAACAACAGTTATAAATCAACGATTGGAGTGGTTCCGTATGAGATGTTATATGGGAGAAGATGTAGATTTCCCATTCATTAGGATGAGATGGGTGATAGGAAATATTTGGGGCTGGACATGGTTCAGAAGACCAATGAAGCTATTGAGAAGATCCGAGCTAGAATGATTGCTTCACAGAGCAGATAGAAAAGGTACGCTAATCCTAAGCGTAGGGACGTGGAGTTCCAGGTTGGGGACCACGTGTTTCTGCGAGTTTCACCACTACGAGGGGTGAGGAGGTTTGGGAAGAATGGCAAGCTGAGCCCTAGATTTATAGGACCTTTTGAGATCCTGGAGAGGATCGGACAGGTGGCTTACAAGTTAGCCTTGCCACCATCGTTGTCGGGAGTATATGACGTATTTCAAGTTTCAATGCTTCGGAAGTATGTCTCAGATACGACACATGTGTTGAAGTATGAAGACTTGGAATAGCAGACAGATTTGTCCTATGAGGAGCGACCAATTCAGATTTTAGATCTGAAGGATAAGGTTCTATGGAACTAGAAAATTCCTCTGGTTAAAGAGTTATGGAGGAATAATAGGGTCGAGGTGGCGACCTGGGAGTTTGAGTCAGCAATGCGGGATCAATATCTAGAGTTATTTGGGTAAATTTCGAGGACGAAATTCTCAGTAGGAGGGGATAGTTATAACAACCCAAAATTACTAATAAGGCTTAATGACCTTGATTAGTGTGCTAGGAGGGCATAATTGGTTTATATGTGATTTATTTATATGATTATATGGATGTGTGAAATGCATGTTTATGAGTATTAATAAGCATGTGGGCCCTGTTTAGCTTATAAGGGCATATTTGTAATTTTAGCCCATTGAGGGCATAAATGTGATTATTTGTGGTAAATTGTTAAGACCGCATTATTATGTGGATGTATTTGCAATTTATGACTCGAGGCGATCCTAGTGAGCGGTTTAGCAAAATAGTCACGGCGGGAATTTATACCCGGCTCGGGGGAAGCCTAAGGGTATTTCTGGGAATCTGGGAAATATATTGGAGATTTCTAGACATTGGGGAAAATAATTGATGATTAATTGGATGACAATATTTAAGTGGTCAATATTAGGGGCATTCGAGGAATTAGCAGGAATTGGGAGTAAATGACAAAAATTCCCTTAGTGTGATTAAAAGACTTGGATTTAATTGGGAGGGTAAAAGAGTCTTTTGTTTATTAGGAGATATACTTGATATATCTGATGTTTTTTTAAGAGTATAAGGGAAAGTGGTAGAAACTGAAGGAAAAGAAAAGGAAAGAAAAACATAACACACACACTCTCTCTCTCCCACACGATTTACTCTCTCTCTCTCACCCCCTCTTGTGGATTTTGAAGCTGAGAACTCAGAGAAAGTCTAGGCTAGGTTTTGGGGATTTTGATTCTTGGTATAACTAAGAGGTTCAGCTGGAATTAGCTACCAATTAAGGTAACGTTTAAAGGTTTTGTCTAAATTTTCTGGGTTTGTTGAGGTTGATCTCTGAATTTAGATTTTTGATGGGAATTTAAGGACCCAAGCTTGGGGATTGGGGGAACTAAAGTTTGGAATGGCATTGAAGGCAACCTAGGGTTGGATTCTTTCATCAGAGGTAATAATTTCTAACTTTGTTTATCTGGCTTTTCTAATTTAGATGAAGTTCTTGAGCTTCAAGCTTAATTTTGGTTTTCTATGTTTAATGATGCTTGTAGCCAAGTCTTTGATTTTGTTAGGTTGTTTTAGTTGAGGTATAGTGAGTTATAAGGTCAATTTTGAGTTTTGTTGAAGTTTGGAGTGGGTTTATGGAGCTTTGGCTGGGGAAAGTTCGAAGGAAAAATCCAGAATTTTTGCATGTTCTTGTTGTAGAGTTGTAGCACTAGGATAGGAATGCTACAGCTCTAGGCTTCATTTTCTGGGGGGCTGGGTTTCTTACTATAGCGCTGCAGCATCCCTTTGGTGGCGCTATAGCGCTACCCTGTCTCCAGAACATAGTTTTTGGGATTTCTTTTAGGGTTTTTGCTCGGGGGTCGATTCCACCACCCCGTTTGGTGGAATTGGGCTTCCCAAGAGCTTGGGATTGTTCCGAAGTTGGGTTACGGAATTGAATTTTAATGAGGATTTTATCTTACGATTGTGACTAGGTGTACGCTAGGGCTCGGACGGGATCGCGCTCGAGGGTCGTCTCAATTAATTAAAGTGCTCGAAATCAAAGGTAAGAAAACTACACCCGGTTATGTGATTATATTGGGACTAAGAGTTCCCTATACTTGTATGTAATGTTGTATGATGGTATTATGCCATGTGAACATGAAATAAATGGCCTAAGAGTGCCAAAATTAATATTGGTGAACAAGGACGCGGCTCGGCCACTGGTAGCTGAGGTTAAGTATACAATTACTGAGCTCGGCCTAAGTGAACCAGAGTGAGTGGGATAAACAGAGGGTGCAGCCTAAGGGCGTCGACCCTGGATATTGTGTGATATGTTTATTGTTATTGATATGATTATTATGGCATGTTTATTACCTGGATGATTGATTATTGGTTTGCAGATTGATAACACTAATTATGTGAACAATGTGGTCTGCTGAGTATCTAATTGATGATTTGTGAATTATCTTACTATTGATTATTGATTGTGCTTTGTAATGCTACAGTACAGAAGAACCTAAAGTGCCTATTTTGCCATTAGAGTGGCTTGTGGCTGCACATAAACTTTGAAATTTTGTAAACTGTCCTTTAAAACCTATTTTGGGATCCCGTGTATTAAACATTTATTTTCATGAGAAATTTCCTGTTTATGACCAAAATCATTTAACCCTAACCTAATTACGACTTTAGGATCACATTTTCAACTATATGACTTGATTAGCAAGTTTTGTACCTTTATAATCACACAGTGTAATGACATTGGTTATTGAGGGCGTTACAACTTGGTATCAGAGCGTCCTTGTAACGCCCCACATCACTATGGCTAAGGGAATGGAACCCACAGTTGTGACTCTATGGTTACTCCCTTGGTTTACATTGGTGACTTGCCTATCAGTCACTTATCATATTTAAGCTAGTGACTTGATCAGTTATTTGTTAAGGGAACGGAACCCACCTTAGGCAAAAGAAAGCTGGACCATCCTTGAGTTGGAGAGCTTAGGTGACGATGTGTACATATACGGCTAATCGACCGCCACGGCCGAGTGTTGAAAGAGGAACTAGGGTTGAACCTTGTGTTTGCCACTTAGATCGGCTAGTTGTAAATATTTTCTTATAGTTAACCTTTAAATTATATTTTTGGGATAGCAATGTATACAGTAAACAGTTTAGTGAAACGTTATATCTTAACCAAAATTTTTAATCCTTATACCGCTAATCATACTTAGTTACACGATTATGGCCAATTGACTCGATTAGCGAGTTTAGCACTGTTTAAAAGGCACACCGTAACGGTCCCTGGAGATTAGGGCGTTACAACTTGGTATCAGAGCTGGATGGGCAGGATATTGCATGTACCTTGGGAAAGATTTCTGAGTCTTCTTGTAGATCAGAATCAATTTGCAGATGGTTATAACACCTCTGTGACATGGGAAAAATGATTGCCTATGCATCGTGTTGGTTAAAGGATCTGACCAGAACTAGAGTAGAGTTTCTGGTGGGCCAGGTGGCCAGCTTTATATTTGATATTATCATTTCAGAAAGGATCAAAAGGAATACAATTATGTGAACCACAGATAGGAAAGATTGAGTGGAAAGTTTTAGCTGGATTAGCTAAGGGTTTTGCAGTGTCGGGTATGAATTTATTGTGGTATAAGGATCAGATTTGGAATCCGACGGACACTGGGATTGAACGGGAGATTCTAGATGAATCTCATAATATCCTCTTTAATTCTCTTCATTCAGGCATCATGACAGTGTACCAGAGTTTGAAAGTTTTATAGTGGTGGCCTGAGATGGAGAGGGACATAATGATATACGTGGAAAATTTCCTAACCTGTTAGCAAGTCATGACAAAGAATCAGAAATCAGTAAGGCCATTGTAGCCTTTGAGTATTTTATAATGGAAATAAGGTAACATCGCAATGGATTTCACGGTGGGGCTACCCAGGTTAGTGGGTCAGCATGAATTAGATTAGGTCATTATGGACCAGTATTTAAAGTGAGTTCACTTCTGTCAGTAAGGACGAATAATACAGTTGATTAGTTTGCAGACCTCTAGGTGAAAGAGGTAGTGAGCCTTCATGGAATTCAAGGTTTTACTTATCAGATAAAGACTCTATTGTTACTTCCAGGTCTTGGAAGGGTTAAGAAAGGCAATGAATATATAGATGGAATTCAGTACAGTTCCTTTTCCTCAGACTGATGGTAAATCAGGGAGAGAGTTATCCAGTTATTGGAAAGGTACCTTATGAGATGAGGTATGCTCGAGAATGTGTATCACCTGTTCATTGGAATGAGATGGGTGAGGTGTTGATTTTGGATCCTGAGGTAGTTCAGGGGACCATTGGGATTGTTAAAGGTTAGAGCTTGGATGCTCACTTCTCAGAGTAAATGAAAAAGTTTTACCAAATAGAAAAGAAAGAACATGGAGTTCCAAGTAGAAGATTGTATTTTCCTTAAAAGTATCACCATGGAAAGGGGTGAGGAGTTAAGGGCAAGTTGAGCCCTAGATTAGTATGACAGTTTGAGCCCTGGATAGGACTAGTCAGATTGCCTTCGGTTGGGCCATAGTTTTGGCTCTAGTAGTGATATACAGTGTATTTGTATTTCCATGTTGAGGACATGGGTTGAAAGGAAACTCATGAGTTGAGTTATGAGAATCTGGAGATTGAGGCTAAGTTATCCTGTAAGGAGTAGCCAGTTCGGATTTTAACATAAAGAATAAGGTTCTGAGGAACAAAGTTATACCTTGGGTTAAGGCATGTTTTAGAGACAGTGAGGTCGAGGGAACGACTTGGGAAACTGGAATCAGTTGTGCGGAATTCTTATTCCGGGTAGTTCAGATAAATTTTGAGGACGAAATTTCTGTAAGGAGGGGATAGTTGTAATGCCCCAAAATCCCTAATAAGGTTTAGGACCTTGATTAGGAGGTCGGGAGGGCCATAATTGATTTATTATGTTATTAAATTATTATACGCATGTTTATGTGAATTATAATATAATATGATGATAAATGCTTGGATATGGGTTCATTTTTAATTATAAGGGCATTTTGGTAATTTGGCATGTTGAGGGCGTAATTGTGTATTTTCATGCATGTGGGTGAATTATAAATAATACCACATTATATGTGGATTGGTTCGAGCCATTCGGCATGAGACGATCATGGAATGCAAGTTTTCAGTCTGGTCATAATGGGATTAGTTTTGGGGCTCGGAGTGAGTCTCGGGGTGATTTAAGGATTAGAACATTACCGAGAATTAAAGGGTAATGGGATATGGTCTATTAACATTTGAGAATATTGGAAGTATTGGGAATTGGAGGGTGTTAATTATAATTAACGAGATAGGCGGGAAAGGACGGTTTTGCCCTTGGTGGCTGTTTAGAGTTTTAGTTAAGCTTGGGGGCATTTTGGTCATTTGACCCTAAAGGATTTATATCAGCCATGAAGGTTGTATAAGCTTATCAAAAAACAAAGCACAATTTCCTTTTCTCCCATACATCATTTCTCTCCCTTTTCTCTTTGGATTTTCGAGCTTATTATGAGGAACCAAGCCAGGGAACCAAGTCCTGCTAATCTAGGGTTGTGTTCTACCATAGAAAAGGGTGTGTTGTTGAGATTGAGGTGAGTTTTTAACCATAAAAACTCTTGTTCTTGCTCTGTTTTCAATTGAAGTTTCAGTTTGGTTTTTGAGCTGGAAAGTTGGGAATTTGATGGAAGTTTTGGCTAGGGTTACTTTGGTTGTGATGCCTAGGATATGTGTAGATGATATTTGGGTTCATTTGGGGGTTTAAATGGTGTTTGGGAGCTTGATTTTCAGGTTGAAAATGGTGGAGTCGAAGGGAAAAGGTTTAGGGGCATTTTCTATCTGGGGGTAGCGCTACTCAAGTTGAGTTTTGTTCACTTGAGTGCTGGGGCGCTAGTGGGGTAGCGCTGGGGCGCTACCCTATTCCATCATATTCTTGTTTTGGGTGTTTTTAAGGGTTTTTGGCTCGGGGTTTCAATCCTTAAGGCTCGGGATCGAATCTACTCACCATTTGAGTACAATCACTACAAGAAAAAACAGTATTCATAACACTTAAAAACTGCTATCCGGGACTATTGATAGCACTTCTGAAAATGCTAACATAGCCCCTGTTATTAAAAGTCTAGTCTTTTCTATAACAATTTTTGAATGTTATGTTCGGTGTTATCTTAAACTATTCAATAACACATTTTTAGGTGCTATAATATTGAAATAATAACATTTAGATAGAGTTTTTAATTATAAATTTAAAGTTTAATCTTGTACTTTTTTCATAACACTTTTCAACTGTTACGTTTGATAATTTTGATAACATTTTAGTTTGTTATATTATATAAACCATAACGATTTTTTACGTTTATAATATGTTTCTAAATCGTAACATATAGTAATAAAATTTTGTTACTTTAGTGTGGATAATATATTTTAATTTTTTTTTTAATAAGTATACTTATATGGTTTTTTTTAATTAAAAGATCTTCATTATTGTATTTTGATAAAAAAAAAACAAAATAAATCATAAAATGTAATTCTCAATAAATTGATAAACCATAAGTATTACATTAAAAACTAATTAATTCAAACCATGAATGTGTCTACTTCATAAGATATTAGTTCTAACTTAAGTTTGAAAGCATAACATAATAAAGTTTTATAATCTTGAACATTTTTTACTTCAAACTATAGTTTGGATGATGTTGTTGCTGCTAATGCTATTGTTGCTGTTGTTGTAGCTGTTCTTCAGATTGTTGTGCTTGACTATGAACCCCAGGTTGTTGTGCTTTCCACCTCACGTGCCATCTATTACTCTCCAATCAAGCAAACCACTCATTCTGAAGAACAAAAAAACCACTATACTTTATTTTTTATGCTTATAGTGTCTCAAACCAAAGAATACAAAATGGATTATATTACTAAGCCAATGATACAGGAGAAGACAAACCAGAAAACAAAACTAGGCTGTATAGCACACCACTATCAGAAACAAAATTCCCAAAACTAGCAGCATGTATAGCATGTTGTAAACAGTAAACACAACTAGGATAAACAAACAAACTATATACAGAAACATAAAACACAAAAACTCTAAATCTAAAACCAATATAAAAAACAGAATACCCAAAGATGATGCCTAAGAATAATGGTACAAGTTTAATCATAAATGTGATAATAGACAAATGAAATATCCCAGCTAACACTCAGCACAATGTGGCTCATCAAAACAATAACTTACAAGTGCAACAAAAAGAATCTTCGGTGCACAAGTAAAAATTCAAATCATGTATCAATGAGACATTATAAATAAACTATCACAGGTACTTAGTAATTGTACTTTATGAAAACTAAAATGTGAGAAAGGAGGCATCATACTGTGCCTAAGCATAACATGAGTTTGGAAACTCAAAACAATTATCAAACCCATAAATGTTGTAGAATAACCTGCTCCAAAAACAACTTTACCTGCTCTTCGCAGGAACCAATTGCATAAGCCTCAGGAATGTTTGTATTAAGAGGAATCATGGTCTGACCAAAAGGAAGAAAAAAAAATATTAATAGCAACACAGGAACAAGACATACAATTAAATAAAAGAAAAAACTGGACAATGATGTGATGAGTAAGCCAACCAAAGATAGTACTACAATAAGCATTTCATTTCGGACCTACCTGTAACAGTTTCATGAATATGGTGTACATCTTAAGATAGTACTTGTAAGTTTCAAATTAACTTCATAACTATTACTAATTTTTTAAAGAAAACATACTAATCTATATACTAAAATTTATCAAAGTGCACCAGACACTGTATAAGACTAAAAATATTCCTGTCCAATCATTTCTACTGACAAGAATAATACAAACAGAAGAAGGTGTACAAAGATATTGCCCTAATAGTTAAGTGAAAAAATTTGAACCAATTCATCATAAAGTGTTTCCTTTAGTCCAATTCATCTCAAACATAAGTTTTTACAATTATTTTGATAATAGAAACTGAGCTAACATCAAAGAATTAAAACACACAAAAATAGAAACATTAATTAAAAGTGAGAGAAAAGAAACCTGAGAAGCATTTGGTGCAACAGGCCTAGGGAAAAATACATTTCCTTTGCTTTCTTCCCCTCCATGCTGTAGAGAATGCATCTCAGATTCAGACTTGCTTGTGTTTGCCATCCAATCTGCTGAAAGGGTCCGCATATCAGAAAGAATCCTGAAAATTAGCAATCAAATCAACATATAAGTTTTTTGGAACATCCTACTCGTAATACAACTAATATACATAATAGGATATTAAATGAATTAGCCTTGAAATTCAGGAAAGGAAATATTTTCATTTGGAAATTTGTTGTGTCTTACTAGTGTAATGATTCTAGGCATAGTGTATATCAGGGTAGCATCAACTTTTTAGATGGAATGTCCAATTGAGTCAATCAGAGTAAATAACAAATATGTTAACCATTTAAATAACTAAAAACAAAGTAAAATCCCACCTAGAGAGATCCTTCTTCTTCTGAAAGGTAGTCCTCAACATAGTAGCCAATGTATTCTGGACAAAATCCTGGACCTCTGCATGTATTGTTTCCCATAAAGCAGCAGCCACCAATGTATCACATTGCTGCATCATGTATCACATTTATTCAAGTATGCATCCCATCCTTGGAGACGATACTCACGAGCTGCCTCAGCAGGGTTTGCCGCCTTTATAATTCCACGCCCCACTATTATTATGTCACTACCTCTATCATAAATTACCTGAAAATGTTCAACCAAATAACTCTGAATATATGTATAAGAACCAGACTCCCCTTAAATCTTAAATTTTGTGAGTTCAAACCATATGGCTTATCATTTAAACTATCCAACATATCATGATTTTAAAGGCATCATTTACGTCTTAATAAAAAAATATATCTATGATTTTTTTTTTTTGTTGAAAATGAAAAATTTCCGCTTAACCTACAATATTTACTATTTAAAACTAAATTTTAAATGACTCGAACTTCTGATTTTATAGGAAGAAACTGCATACATGACTGTTTAAACTATCCCTATTGGATACAAGATATAATATGATTTTAGAAGCATCCTTTATACATTTTTTTACTTCTATTAACAAAATTCAAACGTCTTGGTCAATTAACCACTTTCATAGCTCTAGTTCTTAATAAATTGTATGCCCGACTTGTGAGTCGCAGCAAGATTATACAGTAAAACTGGAAAAGGGTGGGCATAGCTTCAAAACTACAGTTAAATGATATCTCTTACTCTAATTTTCAGACAGGTTAAACTCTGATACTTCTCAAGAAACATACCCAAAAACAAAGCAAGTAATAGACAAAATTATGGACTGTCCAATACTCAAAAATAGAACTCATATATATGTATGCTGTCCATAAACACTGAGAAACATATCAGAGGAGTCATGACAACAATATAATTCATAGTTTATTTCAAAGGATACAATATAATATAATTGGTTTCAACATCAACATCCATACGAAATGGTTTTTCTTTCCTTGTTAGATTCAAAATACATTTGTTTGTCTCATAACAATCAATATGGGACTAATTGTATCGCTTAAAACTGCTTAAAACACCTCCTTGCTCAGGAAATTGATTAAAACCCTTTATCTCATAATCAAACAACTCTGGGAAAAACAAACATAAGGAACTGCCCCAAAAATATAGCAATGGCAGGGTATACTTAGACAAACATCACAAAATACACTGAAAAAAAATAGAAAGACTGATTCAATCAATAAATAAAAATTCACATAGTTGGTGTTTAGGGAAAAACCATAATCATAAGAGCCAAAAACATAAACTTTCATCTTTAGATTGTTAAGGTAACGAAAAATTGGATAAAAAACGTTTAAGTTGGATTATATGTAAATGAAAATCATATTAAGTCACAAATTGCATCTGATTTTGGGATGTAGAATTTGCATTAGACTACTGAAGCATTGCAACACCCTGTAAATAATTAAAAAATAATGTACAAACTTGCAAAAAAACCAATTTCCCCAAGAATTTTCTTATTACATATTATTATTATCATATTTGCAATGATAAAACTAATGATAAACAAAACAGAAAGAGAAATTGAAGGAAAGATGATAAGTAGAGTGAGAATTAGGGTTATAATTGGGAAAAAATATGAGTGGAGATCGCAAAAGTGAAGATTCGAAGTACATACCCATGCCGATGAGAGCTTGAGATTGAGAGAGTGATCGCCAGAAATCGAAGAGAGTGACAGGAGAAATGGATGAGAGAGACAGAGATGGAGAGAGATACAAAATGGAATGTTAGTATTATATTTTTTTGACAAATATATCAAGGTTATTACTAAATAATAAATGTATATTAATATGAGTTAGTTACGTTTTTTAAAACATGTTATTATTTAATGTAATTAAATGGTAAAATTCTTGTAGTGGCTCTTTCCGCTGTGGTTCCAGGTCTAAAGAAGGTACTTACTGCTAGTCTTATGCCAATTAATTCAGCATGATATGACTATATAATCCTATAAGTTTCTTTTTATGGGATCTCAATACTACATTGTATATATGTAAAGCCATTAATATTTCTCAAATTTGTAAATGATGGTAAACTCTTAACATATGGACAGGACTTCTGTTCTGGGAGATGCCATCAATTATGTAAAGCATCTGGAAGAACGAGTAAAGACACTAGAGGAACAACAAGAAATGAAAACCGAAAACCATAAACCAGTCATTTTGATGAAGAAATCTCTGCTATGTACTGTCGAAGATGGTTGAACAAGTATTCAATTCAGAATATATACTTGTAAAGAAGAACTCCAAATAACATTTTTACTTGAACTAAAATGTACAATAATTATTCACTTCCAACCAAGTTTCTCAAAAGAAGCCTTCTTCAATGAATAAAGACAAACATATGGAATCATTACATATTGAAATTTTATTTTATCACTATTAATAGGAAAACCAATTTTGACCATTTTATTTAAATCTAACAGTCATAATAAATCACTTTATCGATAAAGCATCAATGTCAAATAAATAACAAATACCATTTTTCATACAAAAAATTGACCCCTGCCAATAGGGAAAACACCCCTACTGAACTAGCTCCCTATATATATAGATAGATATCTATTCACACACATAGACAAATTAATATTAATATGCATGTTGCACAGGACCTTCTGATTCAAAGAAAAAAGCCAAGTAAATTTTTGGTTTGGCAACTACCTGGTCAATCCAGCAAGTTTTGTGCGAAACTCATTGAAGTCTTTTGATTGGCCCTCTGCATTAAGGTAAACATGTAGCTCCTTTTCTGCACATTGATGAAGTCTTTCCAACCTAGACTCTGCCTCACCTGCACAAAAAGCCAAAGTTAAAACTTAAAAGAGAGCAAAACAATGATAAGTTTAGAATCAAGCTCAATAATACTACTAACCTTGCAAGTACTCAAAGAACTGTCTCTTGGCATGTTCATGCTCTGGTAAATAATATCAAGCAAAAAATTGGCACTGTATGTCACTCAGCTTCTCAAGCTAAAAATTGAATAAATTGTAAAACTTAGATAAGTAACAATAGGAACAGTCTCAGCCAAGTAAATGTAGAACACGAAAACAAAAAAAAATCTGCCTCCCTCCAATCACAGGAATAACACACAGTTTATATATTGAAGATGAATATTGCTTGAGCAAAACAAAAGCAGAAATATCTTATAAATTAGGATAGTTACAACTGAAGAGAACTTATTTGTTGGCAGCAAAGTATTTTTTTTTTAAGTGACAAGTAGGCATGAACAGTTAACATACAAAAAGCTAATGTTATAAACAAAATAGGAAAGAGTCGAAATACTGTTCTCTTGGGATATACTTTGCTCAAAAAATAATAAGGCATACTTCTGCAGTGCTATTTCCTTTTCTATTCGAAAAAAAGAACTAAAGATCTAATTCAAGATTGGTGAACCAAAAGAACAACCACTTGAGGGGCATGTCCCACATTTTTATACATTTTTATACATTAATACACAACAGCTGAATAAAGCTTTTGATGACAGAATACGGATGCAAAACTTGAATTGATAAATGGAATATAAGTAAAGGAAAACAATCAAGGCCAGTTAAATGCATACCTAACATAAAGGCCGTTAAAATTAAACCTATTAGCGGAAAGGGAGCTTCTATCTTGAGCTTCCTCATATGCATTGTCAATGTCATCCACCTCATCATCGAGAACACGCATTACAAATGGCCTAGAACTTCTTTCTACGCTCTTCACATTTGAAAGTTGACTATACAAAATTTACAGCTGAACGCTTAGTTAAACAGAAAAACACATATGCACCAAGCAGTTATCTAAATCACACACGTACATACACACACCCTTTCCCCACCCGAACCCCACCTAATTAACACAAAATCTTGAGCATTTATAAATACCTGTCTAGTGATGGTGTATAGCTTGTTGATCCAACCATTGGATGCCATTCCAAACGCTGAGAACAAGTATCTGTGAGTCTCCCCTGGTCTTTGCAGGGTGTACTCGATGTAGTAGAAACCTGGCATGATTCAGTTCAAATTATACCACATAGTCCATACCAGAGTTTGCTAAAACCAGGACTAGAATGCTGGATTATATAAAGTCTTACCATTGGAAGATTTACTGTTGATAAGTTTGGCTTCCACACCTGGTGGTCTTTGCCAGCTCCTGTCCAATCCACTCACCTGTTCGTAAATATTACGAATTGAGTTTAAGAAAGGAAAATAAATAATAATAATAATAAAAAAATGTAACTACTTGGCAGAATTTGAGGAAGCCCACCAGAGTCTCAGCAACTCATCAACTTTGCCGAATGATTCTATCTTGGTGAAATCTGGACCAAGCCCCGTAATCACAACGCTCACTGGTAGTGGTGAAAAATGAAACCAAACCAAACCCCATTGAGGCATTTTATCAAACACATAGAGATCAATCAGTTGGTGAAGGAAGAAAACTACAATTCATACCGTTGGGGCTAGTGTTCCCTTCTGGGTAGAAAGCAGTGACGGATTTGAACCCATCAGGCTCACTTGCAGCCAATGACCACCCTACAAAAAGCAAATAATTGAAATTATACACAACACAAGCTGAACTGAAAAGGCAGCCATTTTCAGCTCACCTTTTGGTACAGATATCTTGAACTTGTTTACATCATCAGTGTAGAAACGAAAACCCTCTGCCACTTCTGTAAGAATAACCCAATACCCACTTTAGAATAAGAACTAAAAATGGTAACTTTGAAGAAGGGAAGGCAATGATACCGGTCTCTGCAAATGCATTGGACAAAATTGGATTACACGAAAACCCAGCAAAACTCATGGTCATGCCAACCAAAATTTTCCTCCTATTTTGGAAACTGCCAAGAAGAAAAAAAAAACAGTTAGAGTTAATAATAATTAGAGATAGAAAGAAAGAAGCCCATTTCTCACAAATGCTTCAGTTGCGTGAGTACCGGCGTGAGGGAGGCTTCAGCAAGGTGTGGTTGTGGTGTGGTTCAATGGCGCGAGGGTTAGAAAGCTGAGAGAATGTGAGAGAGCGAATGAGAGAAAGAGCAAGGGAGAGCCAACGAGAGAAAGACTGAATGCACTGAGAGATTAGGGATTTGAGACTGAATGCAATGAGAGAAAGACTGGTAGAGATTAGGGATTTGAGCGAGAGAGAGGCACACTGGTAGAGAGAGAGCGAGAGAGAGGCACGCTGGTAGAGATTAGGGATTTGAGAGAGAGAGAGGCACTGAAAGATTAGGGATAAGTTTTTTTTTCTGTTCTCTTTTGTCAATTTCAGGCGGCAAAAAGTGTTTGCCGCCTAATTTTTTTTTTCCCCGGGTCTTTTTTTCTCCAAGTCTCCCTATCAATAGCACTTCTAAAATTATGCTATATTTTAATGTAATATTTGAGAAAAATTGTTGTAGTGAATTTGGGGTCCTGGGAGTGAGGTTTAGGTCAAGACCCTATTATTGTTGATTTCATTAATTAGAGGTTTTATTTGGTTATGACTAGGTGACCGCTAAGGGATTAAAGAATCGATCATTCTCAAGGGTCGTTCAATTGTCATTTCTCGCTCGAACCAGAGGTAAGAAAACTACACCCGGTATGTGATGCATGTGATGCACGAGAAACATGTGGTTAGGGCATGCCATGAATGTTGAATATGAAATTGTTCAGAGCTTGAGTATCTGTGTTTGTGCATGATCCTAATTATCCTTGCAATTGTTAAGAAAGCATGTTGAATGCCCTACTTTTGGATGTTTGACATATGATATATATGCCTGGTGTAACGTCCTACGTTTTCGGGTACCTTTAAACGACTCGGGTCGGGATTTTTTCCCCCGGGTTAAGAATATTATTTTAAATAATATTATATTTTGTTTGTAAGTATTCCATGAGTTATTGCTAGCCAAAATATGAATTTTGTGATTTTAAAAGTCAAGATAAGACTTTCGGTCCTGGACCGACACAAAAACCCTGATCGGGTAAAAATCTCGGAAAATAAAACGAAAAATCATGGCAATTATATTTTGGGCATAAAATACATTCATAAAAGTTAAAGTTTGGTCAAAAATAATAAGCCTAAAAGAAAATGGAAATTTTAGGGCATTTTGTGTTAAATGCCTAATTTTACCGAAATGGGGAATTTTATTCCATGAATGGACCTTAGGTTAAATTTTATTATGTGATTAATTAAATTAAATGTGAGAGACATTTAATTTAATTAATTAATGTTAAGTTTGGTGATTAAAACTTAATAAAAGTGAAAAAGGTGTCAAAAGCCAATTTGGACTTTTCTTCTTATGAAACCTTTATTAACCTTTATTAAAAAAAAAATTGAAATGAAATGATCATATATGTAGCAAAGAGTGGCCGGCCATGTGGTGTTTTAGGTGGTGTGAACCCAACTTAATAAAGATAAATCTCATTTTAACTAAGTCAAGTCAAGTGGGCAAGTGGGAGGAAAACACTTGAGTGTTTTTGAGATAAATTAGATAGTATATAACTCTCCCATCCCTCCCCAACCGACCACACCACCCTCTCTCATTCACTCATCTGATTTTTTAAGACCATTCAAAGTGTTCTCTCAATATTCAACCTCAAGAACACCAAGGAAAACTTGGAGGCTAAGTCTTGGTCTAGGAAGTATTTTCCCTAAGGTAAACCTTCACTAATCTAGGCTTTTGTAAAGTTTTAAGCTTAGAGTTTCAAATAGCTAATTAAGTATGCTGTTGGGGGGAGTTGGTTAGGGTTTTTGAAAGGTTTTGGAGGAGCCAAAGCTAATAGGAAGGTCCAAACCTTAAGCAAGAACACCAACGAGGTAAAAAGTTTACTTTTGATGATTGTGTTGTAGGGTTTTTAGTTTTAAGCATTATTTTGTATATCTAATGCTTAAAGTTTCTTGTTGGTGATGTAATAAGGTTATGGTAGTTGTTTAATAATTTTTATGATGCATGTGTATTGATTTTTGAAAATGGGAACCAAAACCCCCAAGGGTTTTGTAGGACACCCTAAAACAAAACATGTTTTGAGCTGTGACTTCCAAGGGGTCAAGCAGCCACTGTATATTGTGTTTGTAAAATTAAATTGTACTGTGATGTTTTTGAGATTGAGTACATAAAATTGAGCTTTTGAAACACTAAAAAATGTTTAGAAATGAGTAAGTTATGCTATTTCAAAGATTAGGTAAAAAAAAAAACTGTTTTTTTTCGTATTCTTATTTTCGGAACCAAGTTTGGACAGCCACTGTATAGGGCAAATGAACCCAGTTTTTTATAAAATTTTGTGGACATATTTCTGGCATAACCTATTAGTCCACTGTAAAATTTGGTAAGAAAATATTAAACGGTTTGAAAGTTATTAACTGTCAAAGTTTGGAAAAAATAAGGACTTGAAAATAAGGTCATTTTTACCTCATTGTTGGAAAATGATTTCACCAATCAAAAATGCTCATTTTGACCTAAGATTTTACAAAGACCTAAATGGCATAACAAAAATGGAATTGGGAAATTTTGGTAACAATTGGGTAAGTAAACTTCAAGTTATGAACTAACGAAGTATGTAGTTAAAAATGTGAAAATTAGGTTTTTCACACTTAGTGTAAAAATGAGATTTTGGAACATAAGGTAAAAAGTAAAATTTTGCTTATTTCAATATATAAATTGGTAAGTCTTGAAATCATATTTTCACTAAAATTACCCCTTTGAGTTTAAATGAATTATTTTTATTAAAGAGTTTTTATTCTTTTTAAAAATAAGAGATTTAATTTATTAATAGTTAATAAATTAAAAGAGGGTTTAAAACCCTATATTTTGAGAAAATAATTAAATGAATTATTTTTCTAGTGAGTAAAAATTGATTAATTGCTTTTGGAAAATTAATTAGTCAAGATGATAAATTTTTAACGGTTTTCCTAATTAAGACAAATTAGGCAATTTTCTTAAAACGGTTTTTAGATATTAAAACCTTAAGAAAAATAAAAGGAAAATTTAAAGAGTTTATTTTCTTTAAAAATAATTAACGAATTTATTTGTATTTTCTGGATATAATACCGGCTAAAATCTTACATATTTTAACCGACTAGTCGAAAGTGCGAGTTAATAGCGATACCTTGAAAGAATAAGATTTTTAGCGGGTTGTGGGGAAATACCATTGTGATACCCGAGCCTAGGTATCGAGACCTTAGGATAGGTCTCCCCGAGACTTAGGGTTTAGTCTCGAATATTTTGTATGACTTTCCTTAATAGGTTTAAAACCAAATAAGGTATATAAATACTTACAAATGACTTTTATTAAAATGACCAAACTGCTCAAAATAATAATAATGAATTATTAGTGCCATAATTAATCCGAGTATACTGTATGGATAACTACAGTATTGGCTAAGCGTAACTGGACTGAACGTTGGAGGGTGAAAACCTGCTGAGCGCTAAGGACTCCAAGTAAGTCAACTTATATTGTATGGCTGCAACATGAAATGATTATTGTCTTGTATGTTAGTATAGGGATACATGCATATATATAGGCTGTCATAGAAAGTTTCTTAGAGACGTTAGTCTAGTGAGTGCTGATTTAGAAAATATGAACGGTATAAGTCCGTCATATCCTAGACGATTGATCCCTGTCACACTGCTTGATTTTATTTATGTCCGGTTCATTACCGCGACGAGTGGCCATGAGATGAGGATAAGCTGGTTAAACCTAGGGGCGCCAAGATAAATGGGACCTAGGGGCCCTCATGCTTACTTAATCATTGGACGGTTAGAATCCGAGCAAGTGCTCTGATAAGTTATTCCTGGATAGCAGCCATGAATATTGGCCATTCCGTGAGAGTGCCTAGAGATACTAGGGGTTGCCAAGATTGAGTGAGGCTGAACACCCTAGGGGCAGCTGCTCACCAGCACCACTGATTAACATAGAAGTCTTCGTAAAATCGTGTAAATTGGATTACACTCTTGAATATGTAGCGATGCCCTAGGTAACACGATAGTTACCCTTGATGAGAATATTTATTGGCTAGATCTTAGTGTGGAGACTCGGTTCTCTTTTACAGATTAGCAATTATGTTGGAGGGCGCGTTACGCATGAATTGTTGGAAATTGTCGAGCGTTGGTCTCGAATTATGTTGTGATATAATATATCTGCTTGCTCTGGGATTTTCTGAGTGCAGGGATATAATTGTTCGTAAGATATAGTTGTGATATAATATATCTGCTTGTTCTGGGATTTTTCTGAGTGCAGGATTTTTATCTAGATATGAATTAATATATCCTTGGTTATCAGACATGACCAGAAGTTTGCCAGGACGCTTTAGCGTTCTTGAAATTGATTGTGTAGGGTCCGGATGGGTCCGGATCCCTATTTCTCTATGTGATTTGTTTGAAAGTTGATCTTACTAAGCGTTTTGGCTTACCTAGTTGTTTCATGTTGTAGGTAAGAGCAAGGGCAAGGCAGAGCAGTGAGCGCTGGAGTCTTCCTTGCAAATGTACATGTGGACTGACCTTTTGGGAAGCCTTTTTATTTTTGGAAATGTTGTGTAATTTTCCTAAACTAGGCTCACTCTAATCTTTATAAAACCTGTTTGTAACTAAATGTTAAGTATGGCCATACGACTTTTTAAAAAGTTTTTTTTTCTATGGGTTTTTGAGACATTTTGTTAAATGAAAACATTTATATTTCCGCATTATCGAGTCTTGAAAATCCGGTTCGTTACACCTGGTATCATTGCTTACTTGTGTGTGGCACTGACTTACTAGTCAGAATCGGCAATGGTGTCAAATCCGTCTGGGAAGCTGTGACTTACTAGTCAAGTTCAACAATGGTATTGAGCACTGGTCGTGTGTTACTGACCTAAGAGTCAGGAGCGGGATAAGCGTCATGAACGCAGAGTCGATAAAAGATTAGATCTAATCGAGATCTGCATTGAATGACTCATTGTGAACATTAATGCCGGACCGACCCTAAGTTCGATGAAAACTAAAAGCGCTTGCCTAGTTCTATGACTAGTTACTCAGAGCCAGGGCCAGATGGTCCAGGTGACCCTATCATACTGGGTATGGATTGAGTTAGTTATGACTGACTTTGATATGATACTGGGTATGGATTGGTTGGCAAAGTATGGGGCAACTATTGACTGCAGAAGGAAGATGGTCACCTTTGAGCCTGAGGGTGAGGATCCTTTTGTGTTTGTTGGTACTGTGCACGGACCCCGCGTTCCTATGATTTTTGTGTTGAGGGCCAGGGATCTTTTGCAGAGAGGATTCATTGTATTCTTAGCCAGCGTGGTTGACACCACTCAGGTCATGCCAGTGAGACCAGAGGATACCCGACTTGTATGTGAGTTTCTGGATGTGTTTCCAGAAGATTTGCCAGGATTGCCACCACATAGAGAGATTGAGTTCGTTATAGAACTGGCACCAGGGACGGAGCCAGTGTCTAGAGCACCATACAGAATGGCCCCAGCTGAGTTGAAAGAATTGAAAGTGCAGTTGCAAGAGCTGCTAGATATGGGTTTCATTAGACCTAGTTTCTCACCCTGGGGTGCGCCAATTCTGTTTGTAAAGAAGAAAGATGGTTCTCTGAGGATGTGTATAGATTACAGGGAACTGAATAAGTTGACAATTAGGAATCGATATCCTTTGCCAAGGATAGATGATCTGTTCGATCAGCTGTAAGGTATGAAGGTATTCTCTAAGATCGACCTTCGTTCTGGTTATCATCAGTTGAGGGTCAAGGAGGGAGATATATCGAAGACTGCCTTTCGTACCAGGTATGGGCATTATGAGTTTCTAGTTATGTCATTTGGGTTGACTAATGCCCCTGCTGCTTTCATGGATATGATGAACAGAGTGTTCAAGGATTACTTAGACCAGTTTGTGATCGTCTTCATCGATGATATACTGGTATATTCCCAGACTGAGTTAGAGCATGAGCAACATCTGAGGTTGGTTCTACAGAGACTGAGAGAACACAGGTTGTTTGCAAAGTTCAAGAAGTGTGAGTTCTGGTTGTCTCAGGTATCCTTTCTTGGGCATATTGTCAGTAAGGAGGGGATTAAGGTAGATCCAACAAAGATCGAAGCGGTCAGAGATTGGCCAAGGCCAAAGAATGCTTCTAAGGTTAGAAGTTTCCTTGGATTGGCAGGTTACTACAGGCGGTTCGTGGAAGGGTTCTCGAAGATTGCTAGTGCTTTGACTGAGCTGACACGCAAGAGCCAGAAGTTTGTGTGGTCAGATAAGTGTGAGAACAGCTTCCAGGAACTGAAGCAGAGATTAATTACAGCTTTGATTCTGAGTCTGCCGATAGATCAGGGGAAGTTTGTGATTTATTGTGATGCTTCTCATCAGGGTTTGGGTTGTGTTTTGATGTAATCAGAGAAGGTTATTGCCTATGCTTCTCGTCAGTTAAAGGAGTATGAGAAGAGGTATCCTACTCATGATCTAGAGTTGGCGGCGGTGGTTTTTGCTTTGAAGATATGGAGGCACTATCTCTATGGAGAGAAGTGTGAGATTTATACAGACCACAAGAGCCTGAAGTACTTCTTCACCCAGAAAGACTTGAATATGAGGCAGAGGCGTTGGCTGGAGTTGGTAAAGGATTACGATTGTGAGATTTTGTATCACCCAGGGAAAGCCAACGTGGTAGCTGATGCTTTGAGCCGGAGAGGTCCGGGCAGATTCATGGTATGAGGCTGATAGCCAGAGAGTTAGCAGATGATATGACCAGAGCTGGTATAGAGTTGCTGGTGGGCCAGTTGGCTAACATTACGCTACAGTCTACATTGTTAGAGAGGATCAAAGATGGTCAGTTGAGTGATCCACAGCTGATCAAGATCAGGTAGGATGTTCTGGCTGGAGCATCCAGAGATTATACAGTGTCTGAGTTAGGCTTGTTGAGATACAAGGGGCAGATATGTGTTCCGTTAGACACTGCACTGAGGCGGGAGATTCTGGATGAATCTCATACTACACCTTCCTCTTTGCATCCAGGCACCACGAAGATGTACCAGGATGTGAGATCGTTATATTGGTGGCCGGGGATGAAGAGAGATGTAGTAGAGTATGTAGCTAAGTGCTTGACATGTCAGCAGGTCAAGGCTGAGCATCAGAGGCCGGCAGGGTCACTGCAGCCTCTGGATATTCCAGAGTGGAAGTGGGAAGACATCACGATGGACTTTGTGGTGGGCTTACCCAGAACTACTGGTCAGCATGATTCCATTTGGGTGATAGTGGATCGCTACACCAAGTCAGCTCACTTTCTGCCAGTGAGGACTACATATACAGTTGATCAGTATGCAGATCTCTATGTGCGAGAGATCGTGCGGCTCCATGGCGCACCTAGGTTGATCGTGTCAGATCGAGACCCCACTTTTACTTCCAAGTTCTGGGGGAGTTTGCAGAAAGTCATGGGGACAAAGTTGAAGTTCAGTACAGCTTATCATCCTCAGACAGATGGATAATCTGAGAGGACGATCCAGATTTTGGAGGACATGCTGAGAGCATGTGTACTGGATTTCGGTGGTTCTTGGAGTAAGTATCTGCCTTTGATAGAATTCTCCTACAACAACAGTTACCAATCTACAATTGGAGTAGCACCTTATGAGATGCTATATGGTAGGAAGTGCAGATCTCCCATTCATTGGGATGAGACAGGAGAAAGGAGATACTTAGGTCCTGATGCAGTTCAGAGGACCAGTGAGGCTATTGAGAAGATTAGAGCTAGAATGCTTGCTTCTCAGAGTAGACAGAAGAGTTATGCAGATCCCAAGCGCAGGAACGTGGAGTTCCAGGTAGGAGACTATGTTTTCCTCAGAGTCTCACCATGGAAAGGGGTGAGAAGGTTTGGGAAGAAAGGCAAGCTGAGTCCTAGATTTGTAGGTCCATTTGAGATCCTGGAGAGGATCGGTCAGGTGGCTTACAGATTGGCTTTGCCTCCGGCATTGTCTACCGTGCATAATGTGTTTCATGTATCAGCTCTTCGGAAGTATGTGTCTGACGTGGGCCATATTCTGAGTTATGAGGATCTGGAGCTTGAACCAGATCTCTCCTTTGAGGAGCAGCCAGTTCAGATACTTGATAGAAAGGACAAGGTCCTCAGGAATAAGACAATACCTTTGGTTAAGGTATTGTGGAGGAACAGCAAGGTCGAGGAGCTGGAGTCAGATATGCAGAGTCAGTATCCTGAGCTGTTCAGGTAAATTTCGGGGACGAAATTTCAGTAAGGAGGGGATAGTTGTAATGCCCCGAATTCTCCGTTGTGTTTAACGGCGTGAACAGTAGGCCGGGAGGGCCATACTTGCTCAATTATGCTATTAATTGATTAAATTCATGTATATGTTGATTATATTATGATATGATGTGAAATGCATGCATGCGAGTCCATATTTCTTATTACAGGGGTGTGATGGTAATTTGGCCCGTTGAGGGTAAATTGGTTATTTGTTCGCATGTTGGTGATATAATTTGAGACCACATTATGATGTGGGTTTGTTCGAGCCATTTGGCATGAGACGGTCAAGGAATGTTAATTATCGGTTTGGTCATAACAGGCTTAAGCTCGGGGCTCGGGGTGAGTCTCGGGGTGTTTTAATGATTAGAGTGTTACCGGGCATTAAAGGGTAACGGGAGGTGAACTATTGGTGTTTGAGAATATTGAGATTAGCGGGAATTGGGAAGCGTTAATTATGATTAACGGGATTAATGGAAAGTGCCAAAATTACCCTTGAAGTGGTTTTAGAAGCCTTAAATGACCTAGGGGCATTTAGGTCATTTGGCTAGGATATATGTGGTTTTAGAAGGCTGTAGAAACCGTATAAAACAGAGCAAAAACAGAGAGTGAATCTTCTCCTTCCCGTGCATCCATTTCTCTCTTTTCTTCTTTGGGGTTTTGAGCTCAAAGGGTGGAATTAAGCTAGGAGATCAAGGGGCTAAGGTTGTAGACTTGGTTCAGCCATTGAAGAGGGTTTGGTTTTGAATTGAGGTGAGTTTTATCCATTATTTTTCTAGTTATACTCTGTTACCGTTTTAAGTTTTCAGCTCTAGATTTAAGTGTGGAAAGTTGGAATCAAGGGGAGTTCTTGTGGTGTTTTACTTGGGTTATGATGAGGGAGAGTTATGAGTGTTGTTTAGGGGTTTAATTGTGTGTTTGGAGGAGGTTTTGAACTGATTTGAAGGGCTGGTTTGGGAGGAAAATACAGGGGAAAGTTTTAGTTCGCGTGCTGCCATTTTGGCCATTCTGGGCTGGGCGCCACGGCGCAGTTGTGGTGCGCCGCGGCCCTTGGTATCTGGCAGGGGAGGCCCCTTCTGTCTGAAGGGCGCGCCGCGGCGCAGCAGGGGAGGGCCGCGGCCCTTAAGGTCAATTTTGCCAAAAAGGTGTTTTTAGCATGGGGATTCAAACCTAAGGCCTCGGGATTGAACCTACTACCCGGTTGAGTAGTGTTTGATGTCCCGGAGGTTAGGTTTTGGTTTGGGAACCTTTTATTATTCATTTTATTGATGGAATCCCATAATTTGGTTATGACCAGGTAACCGCTAAAGGACCAAAAGGTCGATCGTTTTCAGGGTCACTCTTTTATTTGTTCTAGCTCGGACCCGAGGTAAGAAAACTGCACCCCAAGTGTGACATGCATGGATATTTGTAAGGCATGTTGATCGTGTAATATGGACATGGATTGAACATGGAATGCTTGGCATATGTTGTTCACTTGTGCATAGCACTGACTAATTATTCAAGGTTTGGCAAAGGTGTTAGTATCAGCTGTGAAGCTGTGACTGATTAGTCAAGTTCGGCAGTGATACTGGACACTGGTCACCCAGAATTGGCACAGGTGTTAGTACCAGCTGTGAAGCTGTGACTGATTAGTCAAGTTCGGCAGTGATACTGGACACTGGTCACTTAGTGCTGACTTATTAGCCAGAACGGCCATAGCGTGGATCACGCAAGCCAACAGGGATTAGATCTAATCGACCATTAGCATTGAATGGCTCAAAGAGCATTAATGCCTGACTGACCTCGAGGGTCGATGAATGAAATAAGCACTTGGAGGCTAGTGGCTTACCTAGCAGCCACTCTCCCTCTTGAATCATGTGATGCTCATTCGCTTGTTGGAAAGCTTTATGTTCAGTGTGGTTATAATGGTAATCATTTGATAATGTTTATGAAAAGTATTATGTTTTCTTGCTGGGCTTTGGCTCATGGGTGCTATGTGGTGCAGGTAAAGGGAAAGAAAAGCTCACCTAGCCTTGAGTGGAGAGCTGATGTGGTGATGTGTACATATGCGGCCACTTGACCACCACGGCCAAGGATTTCTCAGAGGAACTAGGGGGTTTACCCTATTTTTGCCGCTTAGGTCGGCGGGGATTGTAAATCTAAAACAGTAATGACCATTTTGTACTGAGAACCACTTGTAAATGTTTTGCTTAGCTCTGCAGAGCAGTTTGTAATAAAAATCTCCATTTCCTTTTTATTGGTTTTATACCTTAACCTGTTAATTACACTTAGAGCATGTTTTGACCAAAGGACTCAGGTAGTGAGTCAAATTTCCGGTCCACCGTTCACCGTAACTGTTCTGGGGTAGCCAGGGCGTTACATCATTACCGCTATCCTGGATTTCATGAGGGTAGAGGGTCAAGACAGGGTGGCCTATGCCACATATATGCTGAGAGAGGATGCCCGCATTTGGTGGGAAGTGGCATCACAGAGTAGAGATGTTACTACTCTGGGTTGGGATGGATTCAAGGACTTGTTCAGTCAGAAGTACTACAATGTTGCCATCAGGGCAACAAAGGTGAATGAATTTTTGGGGTTGGTACAGAGCAGTATGACAGTTACAGAATATGCCCTAAAGTTTGATAGACTTGCGTAGTTCGCACTAGATCTTGTGCCTACCGATGCAGCTAGGCAGGACAGATTCATCAAAGGGCTTAATGCTATGATAGCCTGAGATGTTAGGATTACAACAGTACCTAGGGGAACGACTTATGCCCAGGCTATTGAGAAGGCTCTTACAGCTGAGGAAGCGGAGAACAAGATCTGGAAGGAGAATGATGCAAGACGGGAGGGTCACAGGGCAGTACCTCCATATTCCTGGTCTGGTAGGGGCAAAAGCCCCAGTGATCTGAAGATGAAGACCCCTGACACTTCGACCGCTGATGGTCCTGATAGGAGGGGTCAGGGTGGTCAGGGAGGCCACCAGGGAGGCGGCGACACATGGAAGAGTTACCCCGAGTGCAGAAGGTGTAGAAGACGCCATCCGAGGGAATGTCGGGCCAAGGCCTGTTACATGTGTGGGGTGGGGGGACACCTCAAGAAGGATTGCCCAACATTGAAGAAAGGGGAAGCAGGAAAGGTGGATAGCTTGACTCCAGCTGGAGTGTTCACCTTGACACAAGCAGAGGCCGAGGCTAGTCCCTCAATGATGGCATGTCAGCTTTCTAGCGCTGGCTCTTGTTTTATTGTATTGATTGACTCTGGTGCTACACATTCATTTGTTTCTAGTAAGGTGATTGATAGATTATGTAGACCTAGTGAGTACTGTATTACAGGGTTCGAGACTATATTGCCTACAGGGGAATTGGTAGTTTCTAGGAGGTGGATTAGAGCATTGCCAGTGATGGTTGACGGTAGGGAGTTGTTAGTAGACTTGATTGAGTTAGGCATGGAGGACTTTGACATGATTTTGGGCATGGATTGGCTAGTTAGATATGGGGCTACCATTGAGTGTAGGAAGAAGATGGTGACCTTTGAGTCGGAGGGAGAGGATCCTTTTATTTTTGTGGGTACAGTATGTGGACCTCGCGTACCCATGATTTCAGCGTTGAGAGCCAGGGACTTATTACAGGGAGGGTGTATGGGTTTCCTAGCGAGTGTGGTGGATACTACTAGAGTGTTGCTAGCAGGGCCGGAGGAGACCAGATTAGTTCGTGAGTTCTTGGATGTGTTCCCTGAGGATTTACTAGGGTTGTCGCCGCATAGGGAGATTTAGTTCATTATTGAGTTGGCACCAGGGATAGAACCAGTGTTGAGGGCACCATACAAAATGGCATCGACAGAACTGAAGGAATTGAAGATACTGTTACAAGAGCTTCTAGATTTGGGGTTCATCAGGCCTAGTTTTTCGCCATGAGGTGCTTCGGTTTTGTTTGTGAAGAAGAAGGACGGGACTCTAAGGATGTGTGTAGATTACAGAGAATTGAACAAGTTGACCATCAAGAATAAGTACCCTCTACCAAGGATCGATGACCTATTTGATCAGCTTCAGGGAAAGACGATACTCTCAAAGATTGATCTTCGATCTGGTTATCACCAGCTGAGGATCAAGGACGAGGATATACCGAAGACGGCCTTCCGTATGAGGTATGGGCACTATAAGTTTCTGGTCATATCGTTTGGTTTGACCAATGCCCCAGCAGCCTTCATGGATTTAAAGAACCGAGTATTCAAAGATTTTCTGGATTAATTTTTTATTGCCTTCATCAACGACATCTTAGTGTACTCCAATTTAGAGGCAGAGCACAAGCTACATCTTCGACGGGTTTTGCAAAGATTAAGAGAGCATCGATTGTACACCAAGTTTATGAAGTGTGAGTTTTGGTTACCAAAAGTGACATTCCTTGGACACATAGTTGGTGAAGATGGGATTAAGGTGGATCCATCTAAGGAGGAGGCAATGACAGATTCTCCGAGGCCAAGGAACGCCTCAGAAGTTCGGAGTTTCCTCGAGTTAGCAGGTTACTACAGACGATTTGTGGAAGGGTTCTCGAAGATTGTTGCATCGATGATAGAATTGACACGGAAGAATTTGAAGTTTTTCTGGTCAGACAAGTGTGAGAATAGTTTTCAAGAATTGAAGCGGTGACTTATTACACCTGTGCTGAGTCTTCCTTCAGAGGAAGGAAAGTTTGTGGTTTATTGCGACGTATCGAGGTTAGGCTTGGGTTGTGTGTTGATGCAGAATGGGAAGGTTATAGCTTATGCGCCACGATAGTTGAAGGATTATGAGTAATGGTATCCTACCCATGATTTGGAGTTAGCAGCGGTGGTATTTGTACTGAAGGTTTGGCGGCATTATCTTTATGGGGAGAAGTACGAGATATACACCGATCATATGACTTTGAAGTACTTCTTGACGTAGAAGGACCTGAACATGAGGCAGAGGTGTTGGCTAGAGTTGGTAAAAGACTATGATTGTGATATTCTTTATCATCCGGGAAAAGTCAACGTAGTGGCAGATGCATTGAGCCGGAGAGGCCCATGTCAGTTATTTAGTTCCACTCAGATTTCGAGGGAGTTGGCGAATGAGATGTATAGAGCGAGGATAGAATTGGTAGTGGGCCGGTTGGC
The DNA here is from genome assembly GCF_963169125.1 of Humulus lupulus. Taxonomy (NCBI): domain Eukaryota; kingdom Viridiplantae; phylum Streptophyta; class Magnoliopsida; order Rosales; family Cannabaceae; genus Humulus; species Humulus lupulus. The sequence goes on from NC_084802.1 coordinate 97,807,977, forward strand.
CAACATTACTTTGCAATCGACCCTGCTAAAGCGGATTAAGGAGGGTCAGCTGGTGGATGCACAATTACTGGAGGTTAGAGAGAATGTTTTAGCGGGAGCAGCTAAGGACTATCCTATTTCTGAGGTTGGTTTACTACAGTATCAGGGTCGGATTTTTGTGTTCCGACTGATGTGGAGATCAAACGCGAGATACTGGATGAATCGCATACCACGTCGTACTCACTTTATCCAGGAACCACAAAGATGTATCAGGATCTACGAACATTGTATCGGTGGCCTGGGATGAAGAAGGATGTAGTGGAGTACGTGGCCAGATGTTTAACCTGTCAGCAGGTGAAAGCTGAGCATCAGCGACCAGCAGAGTTGCTTCAACCGTTGGGTATTCCCGAGTGGAAATGGGAGGATATTACGATGGACTTTGTGGGAGGTTTACCCAGGACGGTGGGGCTTCATGGCTCGGTGTGGGTGATAGTTGATGGATACACCATGTCAGCTCACTTTCTACCAGTGAAGACGACTTATACGGTGGATCAATATGCAGAGTTATATGTCAGGTAGATCGTACGTCTGCACGGGTTCCTAAGTCTATTGTGTCAGACCGGGATCCTATCTTTACCTCCAAGTTTTGGGGTAGTTTGCAGAAGGCTATGGGGACTCTGTTGAAATTCAGTACGGCCTTTCATCCTCAAACTGATGGACAGTCTGAGAGGACGATTCAGGTGTTGGAGGATATGCTTAGGGCATGCGTGATTGACTTTGAGGTATCTTGGAGTAAGTATCTCCCATTGATTGAGTTTTCATACAACAATAGTTATAAATCAACAATTGGAGTGGCTCCATATGAGATCTTATATGGGAGAAGATGTAGATCGCCCATTCATTGGGATGAGATGGGTGAGAGGAAGTATTTGGGGCCGGACATGGTTCAAAAGACCAATGAAGATATTAAGAATATCCAAGCTAGAATGCTTGCTTCACAGAGCAGACAGGAAAGCTACGCTAATCCTAAGCGTAGGGACGTGGAGTTCTAGGTTAGGGACCACGTGTTTCCGCGAGTTTCACCACTGTGAGGGGTGACGAGGTTTGGGAAGAGGGGCAAGCTGAGCCCTAAATTTATTGGGCCTTTTGAGATCCTGAAGAGGATCGGACAAGTGGCTTACAGGTTAGCCTTGCCACCATCGTTGTCAGGAGTTCATGACGTATTTCATGTTTCAATGCTTCGAAAGTATGTCTCAGATACGACACATGTGTTGAAGTATGAAGACTTGGAATTGCAGACAGATTTGTCCTATGAGGAGCGACCGATTCAGATTTTTGATCGGAAGGATAAAGTTCTAAGGAACAAGACAATTCCTTTGGTTAAAGTGTTATGGAGGAATAGCAGGGTCAAGGTGGCGACCTGGGAGCTTGAGTCAGCGATGTGGGATCAATATCCCGAGTTATTCAGGTAAATTTCGATGACGAAATTCTCAGTAGGAGGGGATAGTTGTAACGACCCAAAATTACTAATACGGCTTAAGGGCCTTGATTAGTGTGCCGGGAGGGCATAATTGGTTTATAAGTGATTGAAATGATTTAATGCATGATTATGTGATAAGCATGCTTATATGATTATATGGATGTGCGAAATGCATGTTTATGAGTATTGATAAGCACGTGGGCCATGTTTAGCTTATAAGGGCATATTTGTAATTTTTGCCCATTGAGGGCATAAATGCGATTATTTGTGGTAAATTGTTAAGACTGCATTATTATGTGGATGTATTTGCAGTTTATGACTCGAGGTGATTCTTGTGAGCGGTTTAGCGAAATAGTCACGACAGGAATTTATACCCGGCTCGGGGGAAGCCTAAGGGTATTTCTGGGAATTTGGGAAATATATTGGAGATTTCTAGACATTGGGGAAAATAATTGATGATTAATTGGATGACGTGATTTAATGGTAAATATTAGGGGCACTCGAAGAATTAGCTGGAATTGGGAGTAAATGACCAAAATGCCTTTAGAGTGATTAAATGACTTGGATTTAATTAGGAGGGTAAAAGAGTCTTTTGCTTATTAGGAGATATACTTGATATATCTGATGTTTTTTTTTAGAGTATAAGGGAAAGTGGTAGAAACTGAAGGAAAAGAAAAGGGAAGAAAAACATAACACTCTCTTTCTCTCTTTCCCACACGATTTACTCTCTCTCTCTCTCACCCCCTTTTGTGGATTTTGAAGTTGAGAACTTAGAGAAAGTCTAGGCTAGGTTTTGGGGATTTTGATTCTTGGTATAGCTAAAAGGTTCAGCTGGAATTAGCTACCTATCAAGGTAAGGTTTAAAGGTTTTGTCTGAAATTTTTGGGTTTGTTGAGGTTGATCTCTGAATTTGGATTTTGGATGGGAATTTAAGGACCTAAGCTTGGGGATTGGAGGAACTAAAGTTTGGAAAGGCATTGAACGCAACCTAGGGTCAGATTCTTTCATCAGAGGTAATAATTTCTAACTTTGTTTATCTGGGTTTTCTAGTTTAGATGAAGTTCTTGAGCTTCAAGCTTAATTTTGGTTTTCTGTGTTTGATGATGCTTGTAGCCAAGTCTTTGATGTTGTTAGGTTGTTTTAGCTGAGGTATAGTGAGTTATAAGGTCAATTTTGAGATTAGTTGAAGTTTGGAGTTGGTTTATGGAGCTTTGGCTCAAGAAAGTTCAAAGGAAAAACCCAGAATTTTTGCATGTTCTGGTTGTAGCGCTGTAGCGCTAGGATAGGAGCGCTACAGCGCTAGGCTTCGTTTTCTAGGGTGCTGGGTTTCTGACTATAGTGTTGTAGCGCCCCTTTGGTGGCGCTATAGCGCTACCCTGTCTCCAAAACTTAGTTTTTAGGATTTCTTTTAGGGTTTTTGCTCGAGGGTCGATTCCACCACCCCGTTTGGTGGAATTGGGCTTCCCAGAAGCTTGGGATTGGTCCCGAAGTTGGGTTACGAAATTTAATTTTAATGAGGATTCTATCTTACGGTTGTGACTAGGTGTACACTACGGCTCGGACGGGATCACGCTCGAGGGTCGTCTCAATTAACTAAAGCGCTCAGAATCAAAGGTAAGAAAACTGCACCCGGTTATGTGATTATATTGGGACTAAGAGTTCCCTATACTTGTATGTAATGTTGTATGATGGTATTATGCCATGTCAACATGAAATAAACGGCCTAAGAGTGCCGGAATTAATATTGGTGCACAAGGATGCGGCTCGGCCACTGGTAGCTGAGGTTAAGTATACAATCACTGAGCTCGGCCTAAGCGAGTCGGAGTCAGTGGGATAAACAGAGGGTGAGGCCTAAGGGCGTCGACCCTGGATATTGTGTGATATGTTTATTGTTATTGATATGATGATTATGGCATGTTTATTACTTGGATGATTGATTATTGGTTTGCAGATTGATAACACTGATTATGTGAACATTGTGGTATGCTGAGTATTTGATTGATGATTTGTGAATTATCCTACTATTGATTATTGATTATGCTTTGTAATATGGTTTTCATGCCGGGCCTTGGCCCACGAGTGCTACATGGTGCAGGTAAGGGCAAGAATAAGCTGGACCAACCCTGATTTGGGGAGCTCTGGGGGCAGAATGTACATAGTAAGCTGATCGGTCGCAATGGCCGAGGGATGGTACAGGGGCAGAAGAACCTAAAGTGCCTATTTTGCCATTCGATTGGCTTGTGGTTGTACATAAACTTTGAAATTTTGTAAAATGTCATTTAAAACCTATTTTGGGATCCCATGTATTAAACGTTTATTTTAATGAGAAATTTCCTGTTTATGACCAAAATCTTTTAACCTTAACCTAATTACGACTTTAGGGTCATGTTTTCAACTATATGACTTGATTAGCAAGTTTTTCACCTTTATAATCATACAGTGTAATGACCTTGGTTATCCAGGGCGTTACAGAAATATTGGGTAACTGAAAGGTAACTTCCAAGATCGGGTAACTTCCCAAATAATTGAATACATAAATGCCCTAATTTAACCTACAATTGTTATATCGGGCATTGGATACATAACGATTATAAACATTTATTATGCATGAAGAATCTCCGAGTCTGTTGGGATTCTTCCTTATGCGCATCATTGGAATTACGCGAGCTGGATGCTCTACTCGAACTGGATGTTATTGGAGCATGATGATCTGACTTGGATCATGATTAGAGCTTGATGGGGGAAATCTGGACACCATATAACTCGATCTCTGTCACTAGTATTTGAGGCAATCTGGAGGATCTCAAGTTGTCCCAAACTTAGTGGCACAACCTCGAATGATTTGATCTGGAGTTAATGAAATGTCTCCGGGGTCCAGTTTCCTTCATTTCTTGCATGTCAGCTGTACCCCTAGAAAAATAATCGAGCTCGTATTTTTAGTGTACATCATGATCAATTTAGTTTCTGGTCTTGTGCTTGCTTGGAGTATCGGGGAACCAATCTCCATGTTGTGTATTGCAGCTTGGTGATTTTTTGGTAGTTGTTCATGGCTTAGAATCGATGTTTGTTCACTAACCTATTATCATATTATAAGTCAGCTACTTTTGGAATAGTAAATAAAAACATTATAGAACAATAACTAATAAATAGTTACCATATTTTGAGATGAAATATGATGAGAGCTCTCTATGCAAAACAATAACTTGGTTATTGAATTCTAACTTTTCTTCATCTCCATGTAAAAAATGATAGAGTTGTTGGTCAAAACCTTTATTGGTAGGTTACTTCTTGCTATTTGGTAGGAGATTTCAACATGGTCAAAGTCATTATTTATCTCTTTCTTAATGTTATTATTAAATTTCCCAAATTGTGAAGTGAACAATTTAGTAGAATAAGTAACTCAACTACTTTTTAATCTAAATAATTGTTTTTTTTTCCATCTTTCTCCAAAATGAATCAATGATTTTATGAACTCCATATTTTAAATAGAGAAGAAAATATTAGTTCTTTTTTTAATTCAAGTAACTAGTTACCATTTTTATTCATATGAAATAATTTGGTTTATGTTTAAATGCAACCTAATTATAGGTAACATGTTACCTTGCTTACGTTGTAAAACAAGCAAGTTCAATCGATCTATTCAACACATCAAATCAAAGCAAGTTTAGACTAGAATTTATGTATTCACACATATTTATAATTTGTTGTCATTTTTGCTTGTGTAATCAATGTCGATGGAGACCTTCACAATTCTGGAATCATGCAACTCAAATTAGCAGGTTACAAATTTAGAATCCAAAGGTGAAGATGATTGGAGCACTATTTTTTTTTTTTTTTTTTGGAAGGTGGAGAACCAATTAGGAATAGGAATGTGTTGATGGAGAAGATGAAACCAATTACCATAATTAAAGGCTTCTCTGATTGGAATCAATGGGGACATTCAAACTTGAGAAGCGATCGATGAAGATTGGAAAAAATGGCAAGGGATGGAGAAGCAAACTGTGAATCGAAGAAGGAATTTTGAGCTACCCAAAATGGACGTGAGAAAAATTGAACGTGATTCACTATTGATCATAGGAATTTGGTCTATGTATGGAATCAAAAATTACCACATTTGTAATGCAAAAGTTTCTTATCACCATATTTTTTTGGGAAATCTTTAAAAAGCCATATTTATATAATGTGTTATTAAAAAGGCCAAAAATATAAAAGAAAAAACTCCTTATTACCTTTGTACGTGATGTAAGTAAGTAGGTCGCTTTATGTACCAAAAGGATGAAAAGACGTAGGTACAAGGAAGATATAGAAGAATAGAAAGAAAAAATAAATAAATAAATAGTGAAAAATATCTAAAATAACTTTTAAAAAATATATAAAAGTTAATATTATTTTTTTGTTGAAAAAATAATAAATGTAATTTGAAAAAACAACAATATATGGGAAAATAATTCCCATACATTTTTATCAGAAACTTCTAATCCATAAAAAATGGATAAAGTTGAATCCCCTTATTTATGGAAAACTTTGAAAAAAAAAATCATATGTGGTGTAATTTCCATACGAGTGATTTTCACAGCTAAGTTCATGGGAAATACTTCATGAAAAAGGTGTAGTTACATTAAAATATTAATTTTTATTTTATTATTCTCTAGTAACCCAACAAACATGTATGTCATGTAGAATATTTTAGGAAAAATTATAGAATACATTGTATAAAAAAATTTGAAATATACAGTGCTTTACATTTATACATTTTCTTATTTTAAATTTACCCTAAATTACCATTATCTTTTTAATACAATTTTAAAACAAATAAAAGTTAAATATGAGAGAAACTTCCCGTCCCCTCTCTCTCTCTCTCTCTAACTTTCCTCTCTGAACCTCATCATCTTCCCATTTCACATTTTGATCTATTCTCATCACCAATGGCAGTGAGGTTGATTATTTGATTCTCAACTGGTTTCTACTTTCATTTCCTTTTGCCTATGTTATCCATAAAATGATAGACACCTGTTCGAGATGTAAATCTCCTATGGCGAAGGCGGGTGCAATTGGTGGCTCAGACGATTCGAAGGAGACCGACATGCATGGGTCCGCTGAGTTTAAGGGGAAACCATTGAAGAGAAAATCTTCTCCATTGTATAAGGGCAAAGCTAGTTTAAAGAAAGCATCGGGATGTGTATCTCCTGCTGTGAAGGGGGCTGGGGTTGGTGGCTCAGGCGAGTCGAAGGAGGCCAACATACATGGGTCCGACGAGTCTAAGGGGAAACCATTGAAGAAAAAATCTTCTCCATTATGTAAGGGCCAATCTAGTTTAAAGAAAACAAAGAAAATAACGATTGAGGGCTCTAGTCGAGTGGGGAAAGAGAAGTTGAAGTGTGTTTCTAACTGTTGACTGCGTTTTTAGCCAACGACGTGAGAACGTCAATAACGACAAGCCTTCAAGAGAATGTAAATACACAGACAGTTTATATAAAAAAAATAAAGAACACACAAGATTTTATAGTGGTTCAGCCCCGATTGTCGGTAATAGCCTAATCCACTTAGAGTTGTGATTTATAGATCTGTACTCAAGATCAGATGGACTGAGCCAACTGAGTTTCTTCAGTACAGATGGCAAAAATACAAGAATTCTCTCTCTAGAATACTCAGACCCAACTTTCTCTCTCTAGAATACACAGTCCCAATTTTCTCTCTCTAAAAAGAAGAAGCAGAAGATCCCCTCTCTCATCCCATAAGCCCCCTATTTATAGGCTTAGGGTCATACATACGGTCTCCCCAAGAACCGAGATATTATATTATATTTATTACATTTAAATTACAAAGAAACATTCAAAATTCAAAATGTAACAAACCCCCCATTTGTGGGAAGAATGAGAGATTCCCGCATATATTGTTGAAGCTGTTTCTGGGGACCTTGACTTAGTCTCCTTTAGCTAGTTGATCCACCTCCTACCGACTACTCATGCAAGTGTTGGTCGGACGTGCATGGTGGTAGGACATGTTTTTGTGGGTTGAACGTGCATGGTGGTAGGACATGCACTTTTCTCCTCTAACATAACACTCTCCTCTAGCATGCCATGTTCCTCCTTGAACCAATCACCTTGAACAAACCTGAGGCACTCCCCTTTAGCATCTCCCAACTATGTCCGATCGGACATTGTGTAGGCTTTCCTTGTCAAAAACTAAGTCTCCACTCTTGACTTGCATGGGACTCCTCTTCCTTAGCTACCTACCTTGGACACGTTCGAGCCAACACTTAGGAAACCTTGGGAGGCTTACCTCAAACACACCCTTGGGGTCTCCTAGGACCACATCCTCCTTGAGGTCTCCTAGGACCACTTTCTCCTTGGGTTCTCCTAGGATCACTCTCTTGGGGTCTCCTAGGACCACTCCCCTTAGCTCTCCTAGAATGCATTCTCCTTAGCCTCCTAGGATGCATTCTCCAATTTTTGGGTATAACACTAACCAAAACAAATTGAAGATAAATGTTAATTCAGTGGCCAAACCCAAGGTATTTGTGCTGTCTGATTTGATTTTTTTTTTTTTGTGGTTACTTGTTTGAAGATGAATGTTATGGTTATGTAAATGTCCGTTACAAGATTTGTGAATTACTAACCCAAGTTGCTAGGTTATGGTTGTAAAGAAAATTGGGACAATATGTTTCAAGTTTTCTTACACATTTTATGGCTCTGTAAAAATGTGTTACAATTTTTTTAATTTACTAACTCAAGTTGCAAGAGATTGGTTCTATAGATACTAGGGAATATCTGTTTTGATCTTGGTAACACATGTTATTGTTCTGTAAGGATATGTTATAGCTTGATCATGTAGTGACCCAAGTTACTAGTTTATAGATATGTAGAATATAGGTACTATCTGCTTCAATTATTTTTAGCACGTTTTATGGCTCTGCAAAGATGTTTTACAAGTTTGTTAATGTACCAACCTGAGTTGCTAGATCATGGTTATGTAGATACTACGTATATTTTTCAAATTTGTTAACATGTATTATCACTCTATAAATATAAGTTACAAGTTTTTTGTTAATTTTTTTCCCCAGGTTATGGAATGTTTTATCAAACATGAAGATCTTTTATGAAGAGTGAATTGTTATTGCGGTTTTGAAAAGAACAACGCTATTACTCAAAAATTGATTGACTCACAACTGGTATTATTTATTAAGACTTGTTTCGATCATTTTCTCAACATTAATTCTTATGCTAATCAAGCTAAGTTGGTCCACCATTTATTGTCGAGGGAAGTTAACCAGCCAAACCATTTATTGTGGAAAGGTTTTCGTTGGATGAGTTTGAGTTAAATATTTTTGGTGACATTGATAGAGGTAGAATTAAGAGCACTAATCTTAATGGATTGAATTTGAAATTTTTTAGCGACCATAAAAAGGGCATTTCAAGAATTATTGTGGAAGAAATATTTTAAGGCTGCTAAGTTTGAGAATGATGATGAGGTTGTTAAGATGGTTGTACTCTATCTTATCACAAACTTTATGTATGCTTGGCAAAAAGAGAAGAACATTGATAAAAATTAACTTGTATCTTTGTGATAGTGGTGAGTTTAATCATTTTCCATGGGGAAAGGATATTTTCAATGTGACTCTCTATTTCTAGTGGATTAAGTGGTAATGAGGCTGGTGTGGATGGTTTCTTTAGAAGGAATGGTGATGTTGTTGCTACTTCTGATGGTGGTGTTGATTTAAAGAAGATATATAAGTTCTTTGGGAATGAAATTTTTACCCAATTTTTTATGAATGCATTCAAGCTATGCAAGAAAATGCTGCTGAAGAAATGCTAACTAAAGATGACAAGAATTATGCATCAAATCAGAATGAGGAGACAAATTGAGATGATATGGAAGAAACGAAGGTAAGTAATACTTATTTTAATTTATTTGTTTTATTGTTTTGTTAATTTTATTTTGTAGTTTTTAAATACTTATATTTATATATATATAATTCATTTTTTAGTTTTTATTAATTATTTTTTCCCCTGTTTGATAGGTGTTATGTGATAAAAATCACATTTACACACATGGCATGATGAGTCAGCAAAATTCTTCTAGAATAATTCCTTATATTATTTTATTAATATTTTGGTAACATAAATTCAAATAAGTATATATTTGAATTTAAATGATGATTATATTATTTCAAATGAGAAGATATTTATAATGTTTCATCTCCCAAATTACCAAGTCTACATCTATGTTTCACTATAAATAAAGATGAAGTTCATTTGTAAAGGGGACTTTAATTAATTCTCTTGGTGACATGATAGATCACCTGGATGAAAAAAAATGCCCCACCTGCTGCACAAAAAGGTGACCTGATAGATCACCTCAATGAAAAAAATGATCCCCTAAGCAAACCTTGAAAGACTATTAGGAAAATATTCCACTAGATGACCTAATATCAACATTGGACAAGCTTGGAGCAAGAGAATATGAACTTGTCATAGGCTAAAGATACTCACATTTTGATACTCTAATTAAAGAAGCTGATCTTCCTCTAAATTTCAAAAATGCCTCTGGCGTAGACTCATATGAAGGGAAAACTGATCCTGGGGGGCATGCAACCTCTATAATTTAAGTTGTTCATCTAACACTTAAAACTTGGGGGCATGCCACCTCTATAATTTTACTTAGTCTGTGAACAAAATGTTAGAATTTTTAAAGCACTACACCTCTTCAGGTGCTATGAACAGAGCAGACACTCCACCTAGGAGTGAGAGCTCAACCTTAGTTAAGAGCAGACACTCTACCAAAGAGTGAGAGCTCGACCTTTGAAAAGAGTAGTCACTCCATGTAGGAGTGAGATCTCGACCTTTTCTAAGTGCAGACACTTCACCTAGGAGTGAGAGCTCCACCTTTGCTAAGAGCAGACACTATACACAAGAGTGAGAGCTTGACATTTGCAATGAGCAGACACTCCACCTAGGAGTAAGAGCTCCACCTTTTCTAAGAGCAAACACTCCTCCTAAGAGTGGGAGCTCGACCTTTTCTAAGAGCAAACACTCCACCTAGGAGTTAGAGCTCCACTTTTGCTAAGAGCAGGCACTCTACCCAAGAGTGAGAGCTCGACCTTTATAAAGAGCAGACATTCCACCATGGATTGAGAGCTCCATCTTTTTAAGAGCGGACACTCCATCTAGGAGTGAGAGCTCCACATTCTCCAAGAGCATACATTCCACCTGGGAATGAGAGCTTAACGTTTTCAAAGAGTAGATACTCTACCTAGGAGTGAGAGCTCGAACTTAAGAGCATACACTATACCTAGGAGTGAGAGCTCCACATTTTCTAAGAGCAGCCACTTTACCCAAGGGTGAGAGCTTGACCTTTGCTAAAAGCAGACACTCTAACTTAGAGTGAGAGCTACACCGAGTAGCTCCACCTTGGAGTAGTAGCTCCACCTCTCTAAGAGTAGCTCTACCTCAGAGTAAGTGTAACGACCCAAATTTGCTAATCAGGCTTAGGAGCCTTGATTAGTGTGCCTGGAGGGCAATAAGTGGGTTAATGTGCTTATATGTGAATTTATGTGTATATATGATTATGATGCGTGTTTAATTGAGTTAAATGTGCATGTGGGCCCCGTTTGGATAGTAGGGGCATAAATGTGATAAATGAGATAAATGTTGTATATGTGTGATGTGTCTGTACAGCACGATCTGAGACAGTCCTGGGGAGCGATTAGCCAGAGAGTCACAGCGGGGTTGAGATTTGGACTCGGGCGAGTCGAGGGGTAATTTGGGTATTAGATGAGTTATGGGATTATCGGGACATAGAAATAAATATTTGGAGATATATTTGAGGATAGAATGTCTAGGCGGGAATATCTGGGAAATTTACCATTTTGCCCTCGGGGACGTTTTCGTACCCCGAGCCTTGAGGTAACCATATAGATTTAAGCTGAATAGAAAAAAATAGAGGAATGGTTTAGAAACTTAAGGAACCGACTTTAGCTTATTCTTCCCAATTGAAGTTAGCTTCTATCTCTTTCTCTCCTTCACTCTCTAAGGTTTTCAAAGGGAATTCTTGGTGCAAGCTAGTTTAAGAAAGGGATTCAGCTGTGATAACTTAGGAGCTTAAGGCTTGAGGATAAAGGTTCAACTTCAGAGGTTTAAATCAGCAAGAGGTAAGCTTTTTCATGGAAGTTATGTTCAAGTTTCAGCTGTGTTTCCAAGCTTTGCATGTGGGTAGAATCAAGGCTGTTTTTGGGTATTCTAGTTGTATTTTTGGAGCAGATTTCTGTTGGGTTTTAGTGTTGATATTGGGCTGGAATGATGGTGTTATTATCTAGGATTGTTAGCTTGGTTTTGGTGGGAATTGGCTTGAAGAAAGGATAGAAAACTGATGTGGAAATCTGGGTTCGTTGTGGGCGCCGCGGCCCTAGGAGGGGTGCGCCGCGGCCCGCGCGCGCGCGCGGCCATGGGAGGCCGAGAGATTCATGCGCGCCGCGGCGCCTGGTGGGGATCAGTGGGGAGCTAGCCTCTGTTTCGAGGCTAGCTGCGGCTCTGGTGGGTGGGGCCGCAACCCTTAGTGCCAGATTGGGTTTTTAGGGTATTTTAGGCTTGGGAACCTAAGGGGTAAGGCTCGGGATGGATTTTATCACCCGAATTGATAGAATTCAAGGACCCGGAGGTTAGGGTTATGGCTCGAAGTTATTTATGGATTAGAATTTAATGGATGGACGTTGTTAATGTATTGTGACTAGGTTTTTGGCGAGGCTCACATTAGAGGACTGTGCTCGGGGCATCGGTGCTCAGAAAGCTCGGAACTCAGGTAAGAAAACCCTTGTTTCCATAGAGCTTGTGTGCAGGGCTGAGCCCAATGTGTTGAATGGAAATGATATGCAGGGCCGAGCCCAATATGCTAGAACTGCATAGCGTAGCTCTTTATCTGTTTATGCTTGAATTATGTACTTGTTGTTATATCATGTATGATATTATGCGAGTGATCGGCATGAGCCGGGAACGGTGTAGATCGAGAACGGTGAGGGCCGAGAACGGCGTCAGGCACGTTGAGTGCAAGGCCGAGAACGGCAAGGGGCCGGGAGCAGCATTGAGCACGTGGGGTGCGAGTTGCCAGGGCGAGTCCCTAAAAGGATACCTGGGATATCCTCACGGTATGGTCCGCGAGCCCAGGGCTTGGTAAACGCCTGGGATGACTAGGCCGTATGTGTTTAGCCATTGATGGCGTATTTATATGCTTGATTTGTGTATTGCATATGTTATCCGTTATGGGTTTTCTTGCTGGGCTTCGGCTCACAGATGCTTTGTGGTGCAGGTAAGGGTAAAGAGAAGATCAACCAACCATGAGTATAGCAGGCGTGAGGCGGCGTGTACATGTTTGGCCAGCCTGGCTGCCACAGCCAGGGGATTTTGGGTGATGCTTGTAAATGAACTTAGATTTTGTCGTTTAGTCGACTCAGTACAGTTTTATGTTGTAATTATTTTCTGAATTGTATTTTGGGATCCCAAGTGTAAAACTTTTATGGTTTACTATAAAAACTACTATTTCTAATGTTTTTCTTTTATTTATGGCTTAGTTACACGGTTTGACTTAAAACCTCGATTAGCGAGTTGAAAGCACGATTTTAAACTCACTTAGTAATGGCTCTAAGGAAGTAGGGCGTTACAGTAAGAGCTCATCCTCTCTAAGAGTAGCTCCACCACAGAATGAAAGCTTCACCTGTCTATGAGTGTAACTCCAACTCTTTAAGAGTAGCTCCTCCTAGGAGTGAGAGCTCTTCCTTTCTAAGAGTAGCTCTACCTTAGAGTGGGAGCTCCACCCCAGAGTGAGAGTTCTTCCTCTATAAGAGTAGCTCCACCTTGGAGTGAGAGCTCCACCCTGGAGTAAGAGCTCCACATTTGCTAAGAGCAGCTCCACCCTAGAGTGAGAGCCCTACTTCTCTAAGAGCAGACACTCCACCTTGGAATGAGAGCTCAACCTTACCAAAAGTAGGCACTCCACTTTGGAGTGAGAACTAGATTTTCTTTAGAGCAAACTATTCATCAAAAAGTGAAAGCTAACCTACAATGGTCACCTGTGAGTAGACGTGCTCATTCGGAAGATCCTATTCATATGATTTTTTTGTTGAGCAAACGATCCTCACCTACCTAACCTCCAAATGGATATACAATCTTTTTCAAGAAGGAGAGCTCAAGAAGCAGCATCAAAAGTTTATTATGTGCTTGGAGTATGTGGTTATGAACTTTTATTCAGAAAATGGTTAAGTATAGGAATGCTTCGCATTATGCACTTCTGTAAAAATAATTAAGTATCATGCACTATGCACTCCACAATACTCCTCGACTAGTTCGACATACTCCACATTATCTCGTCATGCATTTCAACATCCCAAAGAATTTTATGTTTGCTCACTACTTTCCGTTGTCCAGCAAAGAATCTTTTTATCAAGAAGTGCAAACAAGAATTTTATGAAAAAAAATCAAGTTACAAGCCACTATTCTACAACTTGGAGACTTGGCTAGTAGAAAAAAAAACATCAGCACAAATATTTTGTGTCTTATGTACAAGAGCTTCGCAAAGTGGAAAACTCATCATGAAGATGAAGTTGTGATATGGCTACAAGTTTGTTAGAGTGTAAATTTTACTTGTACAAAGCTAGAAAATATAACAAGTGTGGAAGAGCATTTTTTTCTTAAAAAATGCTAAGTGTAGAGGAGATTCGCGGAAGTCTCACCCACATTCTTAAAAAAACTCTCTATAAATTTGCTAAGTGTAGAGGAGCTTCGCGAAAATCCCACCAACATTCTTAAAAAAGCTCTCCATATATGCGCTAAGTGTAGAGGAACTTCACGAAAATCCCACCAATATGCTTAGAGAAGTTCTCCATAAATTCGCTAAGTGTATAGGAGCTTCACAAAAATCTCATAAAATTCTCATAAAAGCTCTTCATAAGTTTCAAAGAAGGTTCTCCATTCTCTCCATAAATATTATATATGTATACAGTATATATAATTAGGAGTTGGCGTTATGATGAAGAAGAAAAGGAAAAAGGAAATGTGGTAGGCCCATTTTAGGAAAATAAGAATAAAATAAAATAAAAAACATTGGCCTAGGTGAGCGGGCTCCACGGGCGACCTGACTTGGTGGGTACTCGGGGCGGGCTGCTCCACTCTAATCTCCATGAGCGGGCTTCTCTAACTCATTCTAGGCAAGCTCCTCTCATATGGGCTCAATAGCAAGACTCCAATATAAGCTTCTCTCCTCCATTTTTTATACCAGAATTACAAAAACTCCAATTTTTGAGCTTTTGTTAATTTTTCTCAAGTTCTAAACCACATTTTTCTCCAAAGTTTAATCATGAATTTTTCGCCACCTTGAAAATTTATTTTTTCATGGAAAATCCTGAAAAATAGTTTCCAAGGTTTGCTCTTCAAAGATTTATAAAACCTCTCAAATACTTTTAAAAAATTCTAGATTTTTCTAGTTACATTAAAACTACACTCAAGGGATTCAAACATCAATTATTCATTAAGAATCAAGCAAGAAGTGAAGAAAAGCATGAAGAAAATCAAGAACTCGCATTTCAATGATTTGTTTCAAAGTTTCAAGGTTGTCAAATAAGAATAATAAAAGAGTGGAAGTAAATAAAAAGTATAAGAATTCCAACTTCTACTATGACTAGGAATTGAGTTTTAAATTTAAATAGTCAAAGGACTATAGCTCTACTTCAGAAGCTCCAATCTACAATAGATTTGTTTCAAAATTTTCTTCTACATCAACTCTACATTAAAAAATCTCTCCAAGAAGACCCACTCGTAAAGCTTTTGACTCCATAAATAAACTCAAAACCCGAGGGTAATTGTTATGTGATAAAAATCAAATTTACACACATGGCATGATGAGTCAGCAAAATTCTTCTAGAATAATTTCTTGTATTATTTTATTAATATTTTTGTAGCATAAATTAAAATAAGTATATATTTGAATTTAAATTATGATTATATTGGGATATTGGCAGCCATAATACCCAAAAAAATTCAAAAGTTGCACTTTAGTACCCAAATCTTTTTTTTGCGGTAATAATACATAAATCTATAATTTTGGTACAACTGTTCGTACTCATTGTTAACTGCCCGTTAAGTATCCACATGACACATTTTTATCAGTCTAATTGGTGGCGAAAATACCCAAATCTTTTCAAAAGTTACACTTAAATACCATTTTTTTGCGGCAATCACTAAATCTACAATTTTGGTGCAAACGTTAACTGCCCGTTAAGTATCCATGTGACACATATGAATTTTGAGATGATTTTAGACTAAATTATTTAAATTCTTTAAATATTATAAAAATCTTTTTAAATTTTAAAAAATCTCAAAGATTATTAAAAACTAATTAACAATATGGATTTTGGGATGATTTTGAGTTTTAATTTTAATTTGGGTTGTTTCAAATTTGCAAAGTTTAGTTTTATTAATTAGCTTCTAATAATCTTTTAGATTTTTAAAAAATTTAAATTATTTTAATAGTATTTAAAGAAGTTTAGGAGTATTGGCAGCGATAATACCCTAATCATTCATAATGTTACACTTTAATACCTAAATTTACGAGTATAAAAATTTGCCACGTGGATACTTAACGGCCAGTTAATGGTGATACTAATGGTTGCACCAAAATTGTAGATTTAAGTATTATTACCGCAAAAAAAAATTGGGTATTAAAGCGTAACTTTTAAAAAAGCTTGGGTATTATCGCCGCCAATATCTCTTATTATATTATTACAAATGAGAAGATATTTATAATATCTCATCTCCCAAATTATCAAGTCCACCCCTATGATTCACTATAAATAGAGTTGAAGTTCATTTGTAAATGAGACTTGAATTTTAATTCTCTCCAGGGAATATACCCTTTTAATTTGTAATCATTTTTCTCTATAGTGAAAACAGTAGATGTAGGCTTGAGATTATGGTCGAACCCTTTCAGTTTGTAATCACTATAAATTATATGTGTTCTTAATTTATTTTTCACAAATTTTTACTTTGATTCATTTTTCTGGCACAATTCTTCACCTACAAGTTTGTTTCCATTGAAGAATGACAAGTGGAAGAGAAAGTTTAGAGTGTTTATTTTGTAAACCTTTGTTATGAGTTTGTAAACTTTAAATTTCTAATTTAGTATTGTAAAAGACCTTTGCTGAATATCTGTAAACACTATGATATTTTTGTAAACTTATGCGACGATTTTGGGAATGCTTGTTTGGAAATTAGCAATCTTTATTATGTTTGTAACTTTTCTTTATATTCTGTCTTTTCATTATGATGTCTTGTAAATGATTGGTTGTGTTTATGTATCTTGTTTAATTTTAATGTTTGGTAAAAAAAAAAATTAGGATGATGCATGTGGTGATATTATTGAGAAATATTTTGATGATCAATACAACGATGACCAAGTAATTTTTCTTTTATCATATTTAGTTTCATAAGTTAATGTATTTATTTCTTTATTAATTTGTTTAAAATATGTTTGCCATAGATTATTGTAAAAGATCACAACGATGGAGTTGTTGTTGTTAAAGATCGAGACAAATAGATTGATATGTTTGGCAACATGGATGTGGAAGTTTTTGATGAAGTAGTTCATGCAACGGTTGGGGATTTGGCAAAGAAAAAAGTTAGTAAACAAAGAAAAAAAGTTATATTTTTTATTTATTTTGCATTATGAAATTTATTGTCTTTTTATATTTTTCTTATATTTAGAAAGTTGGTCCGAAGACACCCATCGTTGGTTCTATGGTGAATCCAGTAGTTCTCTCTAATCCCGATGTTGGAAAAAGGATTCCAAAACTTACTACGGTTTTGCAATCTCCTTTTTTGAACCAATTTGGATCCTCTTCTTTTGAGGATATAAAACATTTGAAAGTTGTGAAGTCTAAGAGGAAGATTGTGGGAGGATATCCATTTGAAGACAATATTTTTACTATGCCAAATCAAAATGATCATGACTCTTTCAATAGGTGGTTTGCTCTAGGGATGAGAAAAAATAATAAGTGTGCTTCTTTTTTCTTTTCTTTTGATTTATTTTATATTTCAGATTCTATACATCATAATTGACTCTTTCTTGTTTCAATTTGTTATAGGTATAAGAAATTTGATGATCATAATACTATCACTAAGAATCCATTTCAATTTTGTGTAAATGAGATTGACTAAAAAAAATATGGTTTTATGATTTAGCTAAAGATGGGAGGAATGTGGATAATGAGGTAAGTTTTTTTTTTTTTTTTTTTTTTGTGTGAGAATAATTTTAAGTTACTTTTGTTGTTTTTGTTATAATTTTTTTAAAGAATTAATTGAATATCAATGAAATTTTTATTTTTTCTATGTATATCAATCAATACAAATACATCCTTTTATAGTGTCTATACAGAATAATATTAATAAATGCTAAAAAATAAAATCATATAAATAAGGAAACTATATACAACAGTAAGCTGCAACTAATATCACATCTTCTACAGCTAATATCACATCTTTTTGTGATTTGATTTCCTATCTGTCAATACTACCCCTCAAGCTTGACTGTAGATGTAAATTAGCCCAAGCTTGTTTGTAAGGAAATCAAATACTCGTTCAGACAGTCCCTTTGTTAGTATAACAACTAGTTGTTGGTCAGTGTGCACATGTTTAATATTGATAATTCCTCTATCAACTTTTTCTTTAATAAAGTGGCGATCCACCTCTACATGCTTGGTTCTGTCATGATGTACTGGATTATGTGTTATGTTGATGGTGAACTTGTTGTCACAAAATAACTAAATGGGACTTCATATTCTACCTTTAATTCTTCAAGTAGTCGTTTTATCCAGATTACTTTGCATACCCTGTGGGCCATAGCTCTGAATTATGCTTTTGAACAGTTTCTTGCAACAATTGTTTGCTTTTTAATTTTCCATGTAACCAGATGACCCCATAGTAGGGTACAATAACCAAATGTGGGTTTTTTTTTTATCATCAATAGATCCATCCCAATCAACATCTGTAAAAACTTCAACCTTTCTTTCATTTGTTTTCTTGAAAAATAGTCCTTCCCCTGGTGTTTGTTTTAGATACCTCAAGATTCTATACACAACAATGAGATGGCCTTGATAGGGATCATGCATATACTGACTTACTAGACTCACAACAAAAGTAATGTCTAGTCTAGTGTGAGATAGATGGATAAGCTTCCCTACTGCTTGTTGGTATCTTCCCTTGTCGAATGGGTCTCCTTCAAACATTTTAGTCTTGTCTCCAAGTTCAATTGGAGTTTTGCTAGGCTTGCTACCAAGCATCCCGGTTTCCTTTAAGAGATCAAGAGTGTATTTTCTTTGAGATACAAAAATACCTCTTTTGCTTCTGGAAATTTCCATACCCAGAAAATATTACAATGCCCCAAGGTCCTTGACCTCAAACCCCTTTGCCATCATCTTTTTTATCAAAACTATCTCCTCAGTATTATTCTCAGTGACAATTATATCATCGACATATACGCTCAGTATAGTAATTTTCCCTTTCCATGATTACTTAGTGAATAGTGTATGATCGACTTGGCCTTGTTTGTACCCAGGGCTCTTGCCTACCTTTGAGAACTGGTCGAACCATGCTCGAGGAGATTGTTTTAAGCCATAGAGTGACTTGTTGAATTTGAAGATATTCTTTGCATTACGAGTTTCTTCGAACCTTGGGGGTTGGCGCATGTAAGCTTCTTATTCAAGTTTTCCATTCAAAAAAGCATTTTTTTACATCCAATTGATGTAATTCCCAATCCAAATTTGTTGTTAGTGAGAGTAGCACTCTGATGGTGTTGAGCTTGGAAATCAGGGCAAAGGTCTCAGTGTAGTCAATTCCATAGGTCTATGTAAATCCTTTTGCCACCAGCTGTGCTTTGAACTGTTGGATAAAACATTAGCATTATAGTTGACAGTAAACACCCATTTGCACCCCACAACACTTTTATTAGGTGGTAATTTTCCATGTATCATTCCATTTAAGCGTTTTCATCTCTTCTAGTATGGTTGTTCTCCCTTCAGGAATATTAAGGGCTTCTTCAACATTCCTAGGAATAAAATCATCTGATAAACTTGAAGTGAAAGCTTTAAATGAAGATGATAATTTAGAATAAGAGACAAACTTGGAATTAGGATGTTGAGTGCAGGACCTAGTACATATCCTTAATGCTATTAGAACATGTAGATCTAAATCAATGTTCGATTGATGAGTACCTAACTCATTTGAAGATGGAGGCTCTATCATCGGATTGGTTTCTTGATCGTGTTGAGAATTCATGATTTGATTATTTCATTGGGATGTATGTCTCCTTGAATACACACACAACTCTTATTGATGGTTTTATTAGGGAAGATTTGTTTATACTTCTATGACGGGATCATTTGAATCATGATTAGTAGTTTGAGTAGAAGTGGGAACCACTGAATCATTTTGGAGAGATGAAATTATGGTAGGTTGATTTATGGGTAGCTCTAACCCCCATGACCACAGAGCTTCTTACTCTTGATGAATATTGTTCTCCCCATGAAGCGAGGTGGGAAAGAAATAGGGAGTTTTTTTCTCAAAGAAACTGACATCACTGGAGACGTATGTCTTCTTTGTAAGTGGACAATAACACCTATAGCCTTTTTGAGTGAGATAATAACAAAGGAAGATTGTCTTAATGGATCTATGATCAAGCTTACCACAATCTCGTGAATGAACATGAATCAATGTTGTGCAACCAAATGTCTTGACAGGAAGAGTGTTTCTAGAAATATGAGGGTGGGAAGTATTATGATTGGTTAAAATACAAAGTCCAAGTGTTCTTACACAAGCTAGGTGTAAAACACTAAATGGTTTCACATAGTGAAGATGTGAAATTTTAGTTATTGATTGTATGCATTTAAAAATTGTGTTTTTGGGTCCAAAGTGATACATTGAGGTATTTAAGGATGCCCAAAAAGTTTGGGAGCATTTGGAGGTGTTTAAGGTCAATTTTGAGAATTTTGATCTATCTATAGGTGGTGTTGCATTGCCTAAAACCGTAGGGTTTTGGTGATGCCCAGTAGATGACGCATCACCTGGAAGGTGATGCATCACCTATAGAAGGATGATGCATTGTCTGGCGTGTCCGTACATACACGTGTTTTAAGCTCCAAAAGATGTGTTTAAAAGCTCTAATCCTATTTGTTAGACTTAATGAAAGTGCCTACACTATGAAAGAGTTCTCATAGAGTTTTGATAGACTTGACCACTCTCTCAAATCTCTCTCTAACCTCTCTATCTCTATCTCTCTCTAGCTCTCAAGATCATAATTTTTCTCCAAGAAATTCATAAAAAAAAGTGCTTGTCTTTGTGAATTTAAAGGCTTGTTCAATCTCAATCCCCTTTCCTACTAGAGAAATCCTCAAGCATCCATCGAGAGCTAGGAAATAGAGAATTTGGATAGAGATACTCCTCCTGTATAAGCCTTGTTTTGATTCTCATCAAAGAAGAAGAAGCTCAAGTGGTGTTCTAATTAGGGTTTGAAGCTTGCAAGAAGATCCAAGAGTTTGTTCTATAACTAGAGTTTGCATTTCTCTATCTCAATCTTTTATTGGACTTTGTCAATGATAATTATGTGTGGACTTATTATTGTGGTGGTGTAATGCCACTCTCTCTGTAACGCCCTACTACCCTAGAGTCATTACCATGTGATTTTAAAATGTGTCATTAGCTCGCTAATCGAGATATTAGATCAAAAAGTGTGGTTAATTAAAATGAAGACTCATTGTGAATACTGTCGACCTAGGCGGCAAAACTAACTTTTACAACATATTCCTAAAAAATAACCCTGGCCGCGGCAGCTAGGTAGGTCGAACATGTACGCACTGCTCCATGCCCTCCAACTCATGGTTGATCGACCTTTTCCTTGCCTTTACCTACACCACAGAACACCCGTGAGTCGAGACCCAATAAGAGAACTTCAAGCCACAACATACAATAATTTATTTCAATAAATAAATACTTAATCAAAGATAACAAACGATTTACAAGTTACTGTTGGAATACACAACAACACAATAGCATAACAGCACAACACTATGGTAGCACAGTAGTACAGCGGCCTCTGTCGATCGAGGTGCGTTATTAGGCACCAAGTCTGCGGTCTTAACTGAGCGGGTTTGTACAACACCCTTAGAGGGTCTCGCCCTGGCGGCTTGCATTCATCATGCTTAACGTCCAACCCGGCCCTTTACCGCTCCTAGCTCTTGCCGCTCTAGGCTCTTGCCGATCGGTCACAATCACACGTATGAAATAATAGCTATAAACAATACATACAACACTACACCACCACATAGCTCTACGGGCACAAACAATTCTCCTACCTTGTGTCCCGAGCTGACAACCTAAACCGATCCTGAGTAGGATCCCTAATCCCAAGCCTGAGAAGTAAAACCTAGTCACAACGCATTAATAAATAGACATCCATCAATTCCTAACCAGTTAAGAACTTTGGATTAAAATACTAGCCTTTGGGACCTCTAATTATACTAAACCAGGTAGTAGAATCCTTCCTGAGCCTTAAGATTTGGGTCCCCGAGCTTAAAACCCCATTTCGGTCATTTTCCCTAATTTGAGTCATGGCCCGCTACAAGTCAGAGAGCTTGGCTCTCTTATTTGGGGAACACGGGCTACGGCGCTCCCTGCCTACGCCGCGACACCTAGCCAAAATCAGAGGCATCCCAAGCCTCTTCGTAAACACGGGCTGCAGTGCCTGAAGAACAGGGCCGCGGCCCGAGCCCAAAACCCAAAAATCCTCAAGCAATTTTACAAGCCAACCTCTCCAAAATCCACACAAATCAGAGCCTAGACCCAAAATTCAATCTACAATTCATACCAAAGCAGCAAAACTAATAAAGATACCCCACAAACTCATCAAAATTCAGAAATCATACCCCTAAAGTTCAACCCCATAGAACCTCTAAACCACAACAGGAAACTCATTAAAATCAACAGTATTTAGCAGAAGAAACATAGAAACAACCTTACCTCAATTGATGATCCAGCCCTGAGCTAAACCTCAACTAATTCTAGCTTCAATCCCCTTTTAATTCCAAGCCTTCTTTCTTGAATTTCAGCAACAAAACTACCTTAGCTTTTTGAGACAGAGAGAACCGCGAGGGAGAGAGAGAGAGAGAGCTAAGAGAATGGGTTGTGTCTTTCCTCTATTTTCTGGTTAGTTCTAGAGTATAGCTTAGCTTAAGTCTATCCTCAGATGTAGAATACCCAAAATGCCCCTAAGTGTATTCTTAGTCCTCTAATGTCACTAAGAGCAATCCCGTTATTTACCACATCCCACTAATTCCTCGAGTGTTCCTATAATTCCCCATTTAAACCTTAATATACCCAAATGATCGCTAAATCGCTACCCATTACCCAGTAAATCCCAAACACAAACTATGTTCCCAAAATACCCCTAGGCTCACCCCGAGCCGGGTATTCGACCTCGTTGTGACTATTTCACTATTCCACTCCCTAGGACCGTCTCGGATCACACATCACAAATATATCACCACAATCTTGTGGTATCAAGCACATCACGCATATAATTCACATTTATGCCCTTAACGGGCCAAAATTACAATTATGCCCCTATTAACCAAATGCATATTTAATTCACCTAAACATGCATCTCTACTCACATAACCATTTAATCCATGTAATAACATATTTAAATCAATTATTGCCCTCCCAACACGCTAATCAAGGCACTAAGCCTTATTAGCAAATTCGGGTTGTTACAACTATCCCCTCCTTATTAAAATTTCATCCTCAAAATTTATTCAAACATCTCGGAATACCAATTCCATAAACCTAACTGTAACCCCAAAATCAGGTCCTTTTTCTTGCCACTACTTGCAACACCTTCACAAGAAGGATAGTCTGAATTTTCATGTCTTTATCTCTTGTGCTTAGAGTTCCACTAGTTTTTCCTTGCACAATAAATTCCCCTGAAATCCCAGGACCTTTTCCCTTAACATTGGCACCAGTAACATCTCATGAGCCTCTACCCATGTTGGGGTAAGGCTAAACTATAGGCCCCTGGCCTAGTCCTTATTAGGATCTTTCAGATCTATCCAAATCTAGGGTTAAAATTCTTTCTTCCTTTCCCAAACTCATTTACCCTTCTTAGTCCACAATATTCGAAGAAGCACAAAATCTCTGATCCTGAAACCCTACGTTCCCATACTCAAATTTGCGAACTTTATATCCTTCAATAAAGTAGACACTCTACCCTAACAATCCTTAATAATTTCACTGGTCCTTCAACCCACTCCGAACCAGAATACTTTCTGTTCCTGGTTTCACTTTTCCCGGAATAAGTATTTTCTTGCTTCCTATCTCATAATATCTTACTCGGAGCCACTCTATATGTCTATCGACCTTCATCATTGTGACAATCCATTCCAGGGACTGTATTTACTTCAAGGTCCCAAAACTCACATATTCGTAGTAAAACACTCAAAGTCTGAGCTATTCCTTCAGGTTATCTATTGTCTAAAGGTAACCATTAATTCCAAGTTCTAACCTTATACTCATCACCCTCTATGACCCTTTTCCCGAACCTGGGAACCTAAGGGTCTCAATCCAACGCTGTCGACTTTGGAGTTTAGTGGAGACATATGGTCTCCTTTTGTACACACTCCCTCTTTTGATTTCTCACTTACGCCAACTATAGTGTGTTAACCCAATAGGTCAAGTCACAACTTTTTCGCATCCACTCACCTCATCTGCAATCTGAGGTGATCCACCTTTAGGATTCATAACTATATTCCTTCATACTAACTTTAGGATACCCGAGAGACATAATAGCCCTTCTGGATTCTGATTATCATTTCCCACTTACCAAAATATTAGGTCGTGTGCTCCCAATATTCAACTCCCTGGATACAATAATTATAAAGGGGTAAGCTAAGGCTTATCCCGCATCTTCCCCTCAATGCCAGCATCCATCAGATCACTCATTTGATTCATATATCTTAACCTATCTATGCCAAAGAGGTAGGTATCTTAACCATTCCTACAAGATTTTCTTTCGGTGTTTCACCGTTTATTCATAGAGGTATATCTGCTACTTATCCATTGCAGGTTTTGGACCAATCCCAGTCATTACTCAACACTAACCGAGGCTAACTGGCATAACAGTCAACTCGACATCCCATGTTAAACACCTAAGTCCTTATCCCTTCATTCATTTTGAGATACCAATGATCACTCTTCTAGTGTATACACGGGCGCACCCTAATCCTTGACGCACAACACTAATATTCCATGTTCTAAGCAAGGACAGGGTCCACTGCACCATCCTCCTGTATGAGTCCATCACGTGCATATCCCAATACCACGGCATGTGAATCAATGCTTTATTCCAATCTCTGAGAATCTGGCACACAACTGTCCATTCAGATAAAATTTAGATTTCTATATTACTTTAATCAAGGATATAACAATCCCTGAGGATGCTTCAGGTAAAAGTCGAGGTGTCTCACCAGTCTCACTGTATTTCTAATCCTATAAGGCGTTCCTTTAACAATTTCCTTGTGGTCTCTATCTTAACTGAATCCTATGCAATCCCATCACTTCCCATAAGGTGACCTTGAATATCATCTGGAGAAATCAGAACTTATCCCTTCTGGAGCCTTACATGTGGTCCCCGCTTCCTCTGCCTCAGTAGTATCAATACAGGTATCCAAAACATTCTTGATCAAGCTAGATATGACTTTTCCAAATAAATCCTTCATTCTTGACAGTAAATATCTATTCTTAACAATTACCTTATTTGGCTTTCATATACAATACGTACTCTCGCAGATTTGACCTTCTTCTTAACCCATGTCATGATATATCCTATGGTAAGATGCTTTGTCTGATCACCTTTAAGTTAAGTAACTCGTTTGATTGAACCTTTAATTTTGGCTGCTCAACTAGCATAATTCTTCATGATGTTTCTGGTGCTGGTTCTATTCTTGCCTTCTTCCCATAGCACACTCCATTTCCTAGTCGCGACGGCAATCCTGACAATCCCTTATAAACCCATCAGAGATCCCAATGACCGACCCAATTTCCCTCCGGTCTAACTGACATAACCCTAGTGGGACCTACCACCACGGCTAGGCATCTCATAATCGCAATCGAGTCCTCTCCTTTTACAGTTGGAAGTCACCACTCTCTCTCACAGTCCATGGTTGTCCATTGTTGGAAAACTAATCCATACTTAGGACCATACCTAGGTCATCATATAACAATCCCAATAAACTCTTACTGCTAATCTTCTACCTGTAATACTCTGTCCCATTCCTTGGAAATTACCAACTTTCCTAGTAAACGCAAAATCTCAAGCCTCATAGCGTAATGTTAATCTGGTAAGTATCTTATGTCTATATTCTTCTAAGATGTATGTAGCACCAAACTCTATTAGTACAATATAAAGGAACGAGAACTAGAAGGCCAACCTGTCATTTCCGAAGGGCCAGCCTCGGGCTCTGGCCGCTTCCAAGCAGACTCTTGAGATGAGGTCGAGCTATATGTACTTCTTGATTCTTTTGTCTTCGATTCCGAACAATGCTTCATGATGTGCCCAACTAGTCCACATAGAAAACATTCCTTTGCTCGGCATCTTCCCAGATGGCATCTCCTACACCTGACACACACTGGATAACTCCTCCAGACCTCGTTGTCGCCCTGGCGGCTGCCTTGAATACTATGACCCCTCCTGTCGAGACCAAACGTGGTAGAACTATCAGGGGTCTTTCTTTTCTGATTACTAGGGCCTCCACCCCTACCTGTTCCTGCTAATGGGAGTACCATTGCCTAAGTTTCCTACCCCATGGCACCCTCGCTCCATATCTCACCTCTTGCGTCCTCTATAGCAAGGGCCCTCCCTACAGCCTGAACGTAGGTGGAAATCTCATGGACTGAAGCGACCCTAACTTTATGGGCCACCCCAGGGTTCAGCCCTCGAATGAATCAATCCTTCCGGGATACATCAGTTGGTACCAAATCAAAAGCGAACTTGGCTAACCCATCAAATTCGTTGACATACTCTGTGACTATCTTACTGCCTTGGACCAAATCATAAACTCATTGGTCTTCGTAATTCGAACTGCGTCATAGTAGTACCTCTCATTGAACAATTGTCTGAATTCCTCCCAATCCATAATAACAACATCCTAGGTCTGGGATACCACCTCCCACCATGTTCGGGCATCCTCCCGCAGCGTGGCACAAGCCACTCTATCATTACCTTCCACTCCTATATAGTCGAGGATGGAGTTAACCATGCCCAACCACTGTTCAGCTTTGAATGGATCTAAGCCCCCCTTCAAAAACTGGCAGATAATTCCTTTGGAATCTTTCATACAACAATTCCCACCTGTTTCCACCCTCAGGTTGAACCAAAACTGATGCCATTATCATCGAACTACACAGAGCGGTGTTCCTTGATGGAACCTGCTGTCTCAACCACCTAGTCCAGTCCTCTTACTTTCGCAGTCTAGCATGCATGTCAGCAAACACTTGCTGCAAATCCCAGGGGCAGATGGAGGATTCTGGCCCCGACTACTATTCTCAACCCTAGCATTAACAATGCCTACTCCACTTGACTGCCACAGATGCATAACTTCTAAACATGTCTACAGTTAATGACTCAATCCATCAAATATGGTTGTAACATCCCAAATTCCTTAATATGGCTTAGTGTCTGTATTAGGAGGCCAGGATGACAATAATTGATTTAATGTGTTATTATGTGATTATATGCATGATTATGTGTGTTGTATTATTATATGACTGTATTTACATATATGTGGGCCATTTCTTATAAGAAGGGAATTTTCGTAATTTTGGCTCGTTGAGGGCGTATTTGTATATTTATGTGCATGTATGTGATATATGGGTGAGACCACATTATTATGTGGATATATTTGAGCTATTCGGCATGAGACAATCCTAGGAAGAAAGTTAGCGGTTTAGTCATAACGGGGTTAATTACCGGGCTCGGGGTGAGCCTAGGGGTAATTTGGTACTTCGTACATTACCGGGATTCAGCGGGTAATGGGGAATGATTTGGTAACTATTTGAGGATATTTGGAGTAATGGGAATTGAGGGACGTTAATTATGATTAACAGGATAGGTGTTGATGACAAAATTGCCCTTGGGTGGCTTTGAGGGATTAGACTGAACCTAGGGGCATTTTAGTCATTTTAGGTTAAATGAGATAGGCTTAACTAAAGGTTGGCCGTAGAAAGAACCAAGGAAAAAAAGAAACATGGCTTTCTCTCTCAATCACTTCCATTCTCTCTCTCAGTTTGATTGTTGAAGCTAAGCTAAAGTTTTCAAGCTTAACGTTTTCAGGCTTGAGGGTTTAGAATTGAATTATAGCAGCTAGAAGGATTCAATTCATAGATATGGTAATGATTCTAAGCTTAAACTTTGAAGCTTTCCTCAGATTTTATGTTGTTTATAAGCTTGGAAGTTTGAACATGGAATTAGGTTTTTGGGAGAGCTTAAAGTGTTATAAGCTTGGGTTTTATTGCTGGATTGGTGGTAATGTTGTGTTGAGGTTTGGTATTGATTATGGGATTGTTTGGAAGTATTTTTGGTGGAGTTTGAATTGAAGGAAATGTAGGGAAGCTGGGTTAGCGGGGTCAAGTCGCAGCTGAGTTCTTGGGCGCCACGACCTGAGCGAACCCCAAAGCTTTCTTGGGGCTCTGTCTGCATGGCACGCCGTGACTCTCAAGGGCAAGTCGCAGCCTGCCCCTGGTACCCAAATAGGGGGGCTATCTGTCTGGGAGGCATGCCGTGGCCCTTAAGGGCAGATCGCGGCCCGCCTGTTCTCTTTTAGACAATGTTGGTTTAAGAGCGGGTTTTCAAACCTTAAGGCTCGAGATTGAATCTACTACCCGGTTTGGTTGAGTTCGAGGTCCCGAGGGCTAGGACTTGGTTCAGGAACCTTTTATTACTCATTATTGATGGGATTTTATATTTGGTTATGATTAGGTTACTGCTGAGGACCTAAGGTCAAGATCGTGCTCAAGGGTCATTCTTAACTTATTTTTCGCTCAAGCTTGAGGTAAGAAAATTGTACCCATTATGTGACATACATGATTATTGATGAAGCATGTTGAGTTCGCTATATATGGATATCTGTTGCATCATGAATGCTTGAGAAACGCACTGACTTATCAGTCAGAAACAGCAATAGTGCTGAGCACTGGTCGTAAAGCTCTGACTTATCAATTAGGAACGGCAATAGTGTTGAGTGTTGGTTGTATGTCATCTACTTATGAGTCAAGAGCGGCAATAGCGCAACGAGCACTAGTCGATATGATTAGATCTAATGAACAGAGCATTATACGATCGTCCGACCCAATGGTCGAAGAAAACGAAAGCACTTGGCTAGTCTATGGCTAGTTACTTAGAGCAGGGCTAAAAAGCCTATGTGTCTTTATGGTCACATTGGTTAGAGCACAGGAACCCAAGATGACTTAACAATCATCTATTCAGGGCACAGGACCCCAGGATTACTTAAGAGTCAACTATTCAAGGCGCAGGACCCCAGGATGACTTAACAATCATCTATTCAGGGCACAGGACCCCATGATCATTTATTAATACTTGTATACATGCAGTAATAAGTTTTCTTGCTGAGCCTTGGTTCACGGGTGCTATGTGGTGCAAGTAAAGGGAAAGAAAAGGTTACCCAGCCTTAAGTGGAGAGCTTAGGTGGCGACGTGTACATAAGCGGCCGCTTGACCACCACGGCCAAGGTGTTTCAGGAGAACTAGGGTTTAACCCTATTTTTGCCGCTTAGGTCAGCAGATTGTAACTTTTGAATTGTAATGACCATTTTGGATTGTAAACAATTTTATGGGATCCCATGTATAGCTTAACATTTTTAATAATATATCCATTCCTTTTGACAGAAATTTTAACCCTGATCATTAATAACACTTAGATGCACGTTTATGGCCTAATGACTCATTTAACGAGTTAAGCACTATTTAAAATACACAATGTGATGGTCTTAGTTATCTAGGGGGCTACAACTTGGTATCAGAGCGTGCCAAGGTTAAGGGTTCTTGTAGATTGGCTGGGCATGTACACTCGCCACTGAAGACGTGCTCGACTCATGGTTCGGTAACTATTTATGTGGTTATGTGTTTAACTGCTAATATAGAATTTAAATTCTTTACCTGCATGCATGAGATACACTGACAGGGCCTGGGCCTTGACTTTGACATGATGAACAAGAAAGTGCTTATTAGCACTGATATTACTATAACATGCTTATTATCATCGTTAATTGTTAATTGCTAAATGTTAAATGTTAATTGTTATGTTTATGAATCGACATGCTTATTAGCATGACTATTGAACGTGGATGAGTATCTGCTTGATCTTGGACCGTGAGGCGGCAAGAGGTTTAGTTAGCACTACCTAACTGGCCGCATTGATTAATGCAGCAAGGTATAAGTTGAAAGTATGTTTCCAAGGCAGGTAGATTCATCAGCTGGCCAGGAAGATCATGGACAGAATGATAGAAAGGGTCAGGATAATGCCAGGGTCAGACCCCTCAATCATCTCCTAAAAGCTGGCAGCAATTGCTTGTAGATTTGCAAGCCAGGGTAATGAGGCAGGAAGAAGAAATCTGCTTCCTGAGATAACAACAGGTTCCTGCAGGGAACATTTTACCAGAGGCACCACCTGTGATGGTGCCAAAACTTGAGCAGCCGCCAGAGGCTGGGAATAAATGGGAACTTCTTTATGAAAGGTTCAGGAAACAACACCCTTCATATTTTTAGGGTAGTGCAGATCCGTCCAAGGCCGAACAGTGAATGAGCATGGTTACCACCATCCTAGACTTTATGAGGGTGTCTGGTAATGAGAGGGTGGCTTGTGCCACATATATGTTTCGGGCGGATGCCTGAATTTGGTGGGAGATGATATCCCAGACCAAAAATGTCAATGCCCTGAGTTGGAAAGAGTTTCAGACTCTGTTTAATGAAAAGTACTATAATGATGTCATCAAGGCTGCAAAAGCTAAAGAGTTCAGCAAGTTATTTCAGTGGAATTCGTCAGTGATTGAATATGCTTTAAAGTTTGACAAACTGGCAAAGTTTGCAGGGGAACTGGTGCCCACTGATGGGACCAGAAGGGAGAGGTTTCTTCAGGGGCTACAGCCTAGAATAGCCCGTGATGTTCACATTACCACTGTGCCTGGAGTGACTACTTATGCACAGGTGGTTGAGAAGGCGTTCACAGCTGAGAGTGTAGAGAACAAGATCTGGCGAGATAACGCAACCAGGAGAGACTTTAGGAGGGCGGCACCTCCATTTATGGTTCAGGTAGGGGCGTAGGCCCCAATGATCAGAAAAGGAAGGTTCATGATGCCTTCCCAGCTCCAGGCCCTGGCAGGAGATCACATGGTATTACAATGGGCCACCAAGGTGGCAGTGAGGTATGGAGGACTTTTCCTGAGTGCCCTAGATGCAAGAGGCGTCATTTGGGGGAGTTTCAAGCAAGAGCCTACTTTTTATGTGGGGTAGTGAGACACTTGAGGAAAGATTTCCCAAGGGCAAGAAAGGAAGAGTCAAGAAAGGCAGACAGCTTGGCCCCAGCTCGAGTGTTCATGTTAATTCAGGCAGAAGCTGAGGCTTGTCGCTCAGTAGTTACAGGTCAGCTTTTTAGTGCTGCAACCCCTTATACTGTTTTGATTGATTCTAGGGCTACACATTCTTTTCTTGCTAGTGGAATTATTGATACACTGTGTAGACCATGTGATTATTATGTTGTGGGGTTCGGGACCTTATTACCCACTGGGGAGTTAGTAGTATCCAATAGATGGGTCAGATCATTTCCAGTAACAGTGAAAGGCAGAGAGTTATCAGTTGATTTGATAGAGTTGGTTATGACTGACTTTGACATGATTCTGGGTATGGACTGGTTGGTGAAGTATGGGGCAACCATACATTACAGAAGGAAAATGGTAACCTTATAGCCTGAAGGTGAGGATCCTTTTGTATTTGTTGGCACTGTGCATGGACCCCGTACACCCATGATGTCTATTTTGAGGGCTAGAGATTTATTGCAAGGTGGTTGCATATGATTCTTAGCCAGTGTGGTTGATGCCACTCAGTCATGCCAGTGGGACCAAAGGAGACCAGACTAGTTTGTGAGTTTCTGGATGTGTTTCCAGAAGATTTACCAGGGTTGCTGCCACACAGAGAAATTGAATTTGTTATTGAACTGGCACAAGGGACGGAGCCAGTTTCTAGGGCACCTTATAGAATGGCCCGTCAGAATTAAAAGAACCAAAGGTATAGCTACAATAGCTGTTAGACTTGGGTTTTATTATACCTAGTTTGTAACGCCCTACTACCTTAGAGCCATTACTAAGTGAGTTTATAAAGTACAATTAACTCGCTCTGCGAGGTTTTTAGAACAAAAGTGCGATTAAACAAAAAGACAAGGCTGTAATCTTTAAAAGTACTTCATTTCACTAAAAGTTCCAGTAGTTTAACATTTAGGATCCCAAAACGAGGTTTGTAAAATATTTACAACTCAAAATAGATTTACAGTTGACAAATTATCAAAAACAGAGTTTAGTACAGCCATTTCTCAAAAATGCCCCCAACCAAGCAGTCGGGTAGGCCAGACATGTACGCGCCGGTCCCACGCTCTTCGTACTCATGGCTGGTTGACTTTCTCTTTGCCCTTACCTGCAACACAGAGCACCCGTGAGTCGAAGCCCAGCAAGAAAACTCATACAGCACATAATATATGCATATCATACAATCACTATAGCAGATAACTCATATCTAATCAGACAGTACATAAGATTTAAGCACATATACGGCCATGCCATCCCAGAAGCGTTACCAAAGCATGGGATCTTGGTCTACACCGTAAGGATATCCCATGTATCCATTGGGGTCTCACCCTAACCACAAGCACTCCATGTGCCAAGTGGTATTCCCGGCCCCACTGCCGTTCTTGACCTTCGCCGTTCTCGACCCTTCGCCGTTCCCGGCCCTTCGCTGTTCCCTCTGCTATTACCACACTCAGCATTCTCAAATAGCAATCAAACATATAATCATTCATTTAAAGCTACACCCTAGCAACAATACAATCTAAGTCCGCGCCCTGCAACAATACTATGGGCCCAAGCCCTGCTCTACGGGTGCTACAGTTTTCTTACCTGTATCCCGAGCTTTCCGATGCACCAAGGCCGCGAGCACGATCCTCTAACCCGAGCCTCTCCAAAGACTTAGTCACAACACATATAAAACACCCTTTAATGCTAACCAATCCAAAACCACTTCTTGGGGCCAATCCCACACTCTCGAAATCCCCAAATTCGTAAAACAATACATCGGAAACATCCCCCGAACCCCCGGAGCAAAAGCTCAAAATTGAAAAAATTCCATGTTCTGAAAATAGCCTAGCCCCGCGGCGCTGCCCTAGAGGACCGCGGTGCCCAGCAAGTCAGAGAGCATTCCCCTGCCAGAAGCAGCCTCGCGCTGCGACGCCAAAGAACAGGGCCGCGGTGCTCCTTCGCGAACCCAGAAATCTGGGTTTTCCCCTACATTTTCCCCGAGCCAAAACACTCCCAATTCAACCCAAACACATACCTAAACCCCAAAATCAATTTAAAACCCCAAATAAACCATTTAACAACCTATTAACATCATAAACTAGCTCAATTACACAATCACTCCCATAAATCACACTTTGGTTTCATGCCTCAATAGTTCAAACCAGAAAGTTAGAAACTTAGACCCAAACTTAAACCATGCCTCAAATTCCTTAAACCATAACAATAATAAACCTTATAATTGCACAGAATCCTTACCTTAAATGGAGAATTCAACCTTAAGCTCCCTTGCTTCCAGCTCCAAGCTAAACCTTCTAATTTCACAAGCTGAATTCCCAAGCAAACCAGCCACAAACCATCTTTCAATTTCAACCTAAATTCTATAGAAACTTACTTAACACAGAAATTCAGAGATGAAACTTACCTCTGACCAAATCTTGATCCCTGCTTGGCTTTAACTACTTCAACCCACCTTGATTCCTCCTCTAGGTTCCAAACTCAGCTTCCTTCCTTTTCTTCTCTTTTCCTCTAGGTTTCTCCCAATTTTCACCATAAACAAAACATGCCCCAAGTGAAATAACATAAATGATCCTTTTCCTTCAGCTAAAGTGATCTAAATCCCTACCAAATTACTATCCTATCCTCCCATAGTTATCCTCTCCTAACTAAACCTCAAGGGCACTCTTGTCCTTTCACCTATATTACAATTCTACCATTTCTTCCACCTAAACTTGTTACTCTCAGCAGTTACTAATGGTTACCCAGGTTACTCAATCACCAATAACCATTAACCACAAATCCTCAACTCAACTCACAAAATTCCCCAAAGTACCCCTAGGCTTCTCCCGAGCCGGGTATAAAATCCCGTTGTAACTTTTGAGTTATCTAGCTCTCTAGGACCGTCTCGGCACGTGCATCACATTAATAACACCACACTCATGTGGTACAAATCACATAATACCATTAACACATTTACGCCCTCAGCGGGCTAAGATTACCAATTTACCCCTAACATACAAACAGGGTCCACATGCATATTTATACCACCTAAACATGCATTCTAATCACATATTCATTCAAATTCATATATAAACATGTTAACTCATTTATTGCCCTCCAGGCACGCTAATCAAGGTCCTAAACCTTATTAGCAAATTGGGGTGTTACATAGTTTCTCACCGTGGGGTGCAGTAGTTCTGTTTGTAAAGAAGAAAGATGGTTCTCTGAGGATGTGTATTGATTACAGAGAACTGAACAAGTTAACAATTAAGAACAAGTATCCTCTGCCAAGGATAGATGATCGGTTTGACCAATTACAGGGTAAAAGGATATTCTTAAAGATAGACCTTTGAGATCTGGTTATCATTAGCTGAGGGTCAAGGAAGGAGATATACCAAAGACTGCCTTTCAAACTAGATATGGGCATTATGAGTTCTTAGTCATGTCCTTTGGGTTGACTAATGCCCCAGTTGCTTTTATGGATTTGATTAACAGAGTGTTCAAGGATTATTTGGATCAGTTTGTGATCGTCTTCATTCATGATATTATGATTTATTCTTAGATAGAGTTAGAACATGAGCAGCATCTGAAGTTGATTCTACAGAGACCGAGGGAATACAGATTGTTTGCAAAGTTCAAGAAGTGTGAATTCTAGTTATCTCAAGTAACTTTCCTTGGTCATATTGTCAGTAAGGAGGGGATCAGGGTAGACCCAGCTAAGATTGAGGCTGTCAGAGATTGGCCAAGGACAAAGAATGCTTCAAATGTTAGGAGCTTCCTTGGGTTGGCAGGTTATTACAGGCGTTTCGTGGAAGGATTCTCAAAGATTGCTACTTCATGAACTGAACTGACACACAAGAATCAGAAGTTTGTATGGTCAGACAATTGTGAGAACAACTTCCAGGAATTGAAGCAGAGGTCAATTACAACTCCAGTTCTGAGTCTTCCAACAGATCAGAAGAAGTTTGTGATACACTGTGATGCCTCACATTAGGGTTTCGGTTGTGTTCTTATGCAGTTAGGGAAGGTGATTGCTTATGCCTCACGCTAGTTGAAAGAGTATGAACAGAGATACCCCACTCATGATTTAGAGTTGGCAACAGTGGTATTTGCATTAAAGGTATGGAGGCATTATCTTTATGGGGAGAAGTATGAGATTTACACTGACCACAAGAGCCTGAAGTACTTTTTTACTCATAAAAATCTAAACATGAGACAAAGGCATTGGCTAGAGTTTTTGAAGTATTATGATTGTGAGGTCTTGTATCACCCAGGAAAGGCCAACGTGGTAGCAGATGCTTTAAGTCGGAAGGGTCCAGGACAGATTTTTAGTGCGAGTCTGATATCTAGAGAATAAGCAGAGGATATAACTGGCATAGAGTTTTTGGTAGGCCAGTTGGCCAACATGACGCTACAGTCTACGCTATTGGAAAGGATAAAGGAAGGTCAGTTGGGTGATCCACAACTGACCAAGATTAGAGAGGACATCCTAGATCGAGTGTCCAAGGATTATACAGTGTCAAATATGGGCATGTTGAGATACAAGGGTCGGATATGTGTTCCGATGGACACTGCTATGAGATGGGAGATTGTAACGCCCTACTTCCTTAGAGCCGTTACTAAGTGAGTTTTTAAGACGAAATAGTGCGCAATGAACTCGCTAACCGAGGTTTTGAGCAAAAGTGTGACAAATTAGAAGTTAAGGCTGTAATCTTTGAAAATGCGTCGTTTCATTAAAACTTCTATCATTAAACATTTGGGATCCCAAAATAAGGTTTGAAAACTAATTACATCTTGAAATAAGGTTACAGTTAAGAAATCATAAAATCATAGATTATTACAGCCATTTTCGAATAAACCCCCAACCAAAGCAGTCGGGCAGGCCAAACATGTACACGTCGCTTCACGCTCTCCGTACTCATGGTTGGTTGACCCAGTCATTGCCCTTACCTGCAACACAGAGCACCCGTGAGCCGAAGCCCAGCAAGAAAACTCATGCAGAACATAACATATGCAATGTATACAGTTTTATCATAACAGATAATCCACAAATAAATAAGTCAACCATTAGACTAAGCAAACACATGTATCCACCGGGCCCCGCCCTGATTATAGCATAACACATGAATCCACCGGGCCCCGCCCTGATTATAGCATAACATATGAATCCACCGGGCCCCGCCCTGATTATAGCATCCCATGTGCTAGGTGTTACTTTCGGCCCACGGCCGCCCCGGCCTACGCCGTACTCGGCCCTTGCCGTTCATTTCATCATAATCACACATATAGTACATTCGAAATAATCATTCACACACATCATGATTCATTTAAGGTTAAACATTTGCACCTAATACAATCTGGGGCCATGCCCTTCAATCACACAGTGGGGCCACGCCCTATTATCGGGTGTTACGGTTTTCTTACCTTTCCAATCAATAGCTTAGATCACCTGACTCCTTGAGCACGATCCCACCCGAGCCTTAGCTCACACCTAGGCACAGACATAGGTCAAAGTCAACACCGAACCCCAAGTCCGAATACCTAGCCTCGGGACCAATCCCGAGCCCCCCGGGAAGTCCCAAATCCCCAAAACAAAGTGGCGGAAACAAGCCCCGAACCCTAGGTCAAAATCCATCATCATAACTCAAAAATTCCCCTCTGTGAACAGTGCAGCGCTACAGCGCTCTAAAGAGGGCGCTGTAGCGCTACAAGCAGAATGCACCCCCCAGAAACAGGGACTAGCGCTACAGCGCCCACTGACTAGCGCTGTAGCGCTAGTTGCAGCCCAGAAATCCCAAAATCGCATTTCTGCGATTTCTTCCAACCAATCTCAAACCAAACTTCCCCAAACCTTTTCCAAACCCAAAATCAAGCTTATAAACACCTCACACTCATCCCAAGCATCCCAAGAACTCAATCCCAAGCTCAAGCAACCCAAAACTCAAAATCTACCATGATCAACCCTAAACTCAGAAATTCAGTCAACAACAAAGTTAAAGGCTTAGAATTCTTACCATTGATGCAACTTTCGACCTTGATTCAACCCTAGACCTCCTTAGCTTGTTCCTCATCAAGGCTTGCCCAGAAATTCCCTAAAATTCCCATCAACTCAGCTCAAAACATAGCTCAAACCATCAAAAACCCTTAAAACTGAAATCTCTAAAACTTACCTCAAAAGTTGATGTGTTCTTGCTAATCCTTGCCAAATCTTCCAGTATAACCTTAAGATTCTTGATGCCCAGCCTATCCTAGCTCTCCACCAAGCTTTTCCCCAAGAAAAACGGAGAGGAACGGTGCAAGAACGCACAAACCGTTCCTTGAGAAAACCCCCCCTGTTTTCTCTCTTTTCTTTCTTTCCTTCTTCTTTCTTTCAGCATTCCCTCTCTCTATAAAGCCTTATAAAAAAACCTATCTCCAAAAGCCAAATGACCAAAACGCCCTCCCTATAAATTCTAAATCCTTTTGTTCAAGTAGGGCCATTTTAGTCATTCACCCAATTCCCGCTAATCCTCAAGTGTCTCTAATATTTTCCCGTTGCTTCCCAATACCTGATAAATCACCAAATAATTATCCCCCATCATCAAAATAAATCTCAATCTATTTCTCTGAATTCCTGTTCATACCCCCAGGCTCGCCCCGAGCTGGGTATAAATTCCTGTCAACACTTTCCGCTAGCCTGCTCACTGGGATCGCCTCGAGTCACAAAGCACAGATACATCCACATATCACTGTGGCCTCAACAATCAACACATATCAATACATTTACGCCCAATCATGGCCAAAATTACAATTATGCCCTTCTAACACGATCCGGGCCTACATGCACACTAACTTACATAGTCATGCATCTCAGATAAACAAATAGTCAT
The DNA here is from genome assembly GCF_963169125.1 of Humulus lupulus. Taxonomy (NCBI): domain Eukaryota; kingdom Viridiplantae; phylum Streptophyta; class Magnoliopsida; order Rosales; family Cannabaceae; genus Humulus; species Humulus lupulus. Next base: position 97,845,961 of record NC_084802.1, read on the forward strand.
ATAACATGCTTTAAATCATAACCATGCATTTAAATCATTAAAATCACACATAAATCCCATCATGCCCTCCTGGCACGCTAATCAAGGCCCTTAAGCCTTATTAGCGAATTTGGGTCGTTACAACTATCCCCTCCTCATAAAAATTTCGTCCTCGAAATTTATCCAACATATCAGCCAATAAACCCGCAGTTCTTGACCATAACTTCCAAGGTCCACCGCCTTTACTTTACTTTTCAACAACAGTCTTACAGGAGTAACAATCTTGCCTCTCGAGATCTTGTCTAACGGCCATACTCTCGATAGCCTATCGCTTACACAGCAACCCTGCTGAAGCCTCAGGGCCTGCCTAGATTACAATGACCAATTCACTGTCTTATTCCTGATTCCAGAGATACTCAAAAGTCATCACCTCCACTAGGTGGGATCAGCTTGTAGGCCCCGCCGGCCTAACCCTTAGTACAACTTCCGAATTTTATGCCGAATTAAGAATCAGAACTCTCCCTTCTTTCTCTAAACACCTTACAGATCCTCGTCTATTATTACGCAGAGACGCAACTCTTTCTTCCCGGAACTTTATTTCCTCATAACTTAGCAATTTACCAGCTCTTTATTCTTTCGAATATGCAGACACTCCTGCCTTAAGGATTCCTACAACCTCTCTGGCTTTCTCTCTGAACCAATGCCAACTAGTAGTATTCATTATCCTTCGTCTCTTACCATGTCCTATGTCGTGTTACTTTAACAAGACGCCAACATTTGCCACCACGGCTAACTCACCAGGGATAACGTTTCCCTTAAAATCTCAAGTTTTCGCATACTCAGCGCTCGATTCAGTTGATGTCTGATAAACTTTCAGACCGCCATTCCACTTGCAATCCACTGGAAATCCCAGATTCCCCCTCTGCTCTTTTCGTCCTCTAGGCCCATTCCAAAATTTAAACTACTAAAGGGTCTCAATTCGATATCATCGACGCTCCATCCTGAAACCAGTTCACTCGACCCAATCAACATTAACTCAAACAACCGAGTTAAAACTCTTCATGTCCAAATACCTTACTTAAGGTCTAATGTGGTCTATCCCCATGATACACTACCACATCACCTAAATGTTGTCACCCGCTCAGCCCTCCCGGTACAACGTACCCTAGGAGGTGGAATGATGTCCATTCAGAATCCTCATTCAGAACCATATCCTGCCTGGATCCTTCACTCGATCCTGGTGTCCTACTGTAACACCATGACAGGGTCCTTCCCTGTTTCAACTCAAGCCAACACTTCGGATTCCATAGCTCAGTGGCACTCACCAGCTAACCCTTACCTATTGACATTATGCCGATCTCAGTCGTTGCTTTGTCCACCCCATTACAATCTATGGCGCTATTCGCCGACTGACACACGCCTTCCAGCTAGGAGTTCCGTCTCCAATTAAATCTCCCCTCGCTCAATCGAGGATTCAAACACTGATCATCCGTCTATTACTTTTCACCACATCTGTGTCTCACGTTAACCTTTCTTACTAATACCCTAGACTTAAGTACCTTATGCCATGCACAACAGTCGACTTAACCATAACACACACGCATTACAGCATTACCAGATACTAATCAATTCTTACCTTGCCTTCTGAATTTCCTTCTGATTTGACACCACTCAGTCCGTCTAACCTCAAGTTTTACTATTCTCCTCATCTCTGATGTAGTTGTCTCCGGAGGTGCTTGCAATAGATGTCGCGCTTACCAATCATGTTATGCTTTCAATTCTTCAGACGCTCTTCATTAGCTTCTTTGCGGCTTCAGATCAATTCTTCTCTTACCTGTCCTTTCTTCTTGCAGCCGTAATCTGAGAACTCCTGACGACATCCAAACTAACACTCCGTAGAACCTTACCTGTGACTTCGCCTTCTGGGTACAAACGTCTTTCGCATAGTCGCTTGCTCACCATTTCTGTCTGGGAGTAATCCATATGTACTGCTCGTGAACTTGAAGGGAACTTGCCCACACCGTTCATGCATTCTCTGTCTAAAGGACTTACCTGAGCTGCTGCAGCTTGAACCGTTCCAGAATCCTTGTTACCAATTCCTCACACCCTGCCCGGTGCAACCTAATCATTTCACGAAAAGTCTTTATCCATGGTTTCCAACTGGCAATAACCAGGTCGTAGATCGACTCTTGGGGACATCGTCCCATCTTGTATCCAACATTGTACTTTTCGTCCTAACCCGACGATACTAGCAATCCCCGCAGTATAACACTCTGGCTAATCCAAGATCAAATTCCTTCGATTGCTTCAATAGACTTTCTGTCGGCCAAAACCGTCTTCTACAACATCCCTTATACCAACCTATCTGTAGTCTGACCTTGAAGTATTCCCTAAATCTTTCTTTGCATACCCACATAACTTTCCCACTAGTCAGCTCTGTCTCCTTTACGTACTCCAGATGATATCCTCAACAATCCATCTGCCAGAGTTTCTAATTCCTTCTCAATAAGTATTACTGTCCTCGGCCTCTCAATTGGCACCTTTGAGGCAACCTCTCTATGTCCATCTCCCTCGCGGAACATTCTCAACACCGAGCCCTTCTAGTTCGTTACATGCCCAAAGCACAAGCTCGCCAGTTAAATACTCATCCTTGAGGACTCAGCCTCGAACCTCGAATGTATCGGTGCATTCCAGTTCTCCGTTTCCCGCACCATGGGAAATCCATCCTAACATCTCGAGTCATTCTTCGTAGAAGTCATGTCCTCACCTGACCTCCTCTCAGGTGGCATCCTCTTCCTCATGTGCATACCAATTAACCTCCTGGTTCCTGTCGCCATCTCGATAACTACCTTTTCGATCAGGCTTCTTTCCAATCTCAATCTAGGTGCCCAAGCACTGTCTAGAGTCCTTGTACCTCAAAATTGAGAATCTGACCTCGCTGCGTTCTATCAACAAAAGTACCATCTTATCAGTCAGACTTTTCCCCTTTTTCTTGGCAATCCAAAAGCCACAACACTATCCGGGGTTCTTTCAACTTGATTATCACGAATCTATCTTTACTAATTCCATCAAAGGAAGCACCGCCCTTGCGGCTCTAGCACTCATGCTCTATACATCAACCATCAGTTCCTCAAACAATATGGCCCTCTTCGCCATCCACATGCAGACAAAAACTCTTTCCTCAAAGCAGCCCAAATGCCTTAGGCTATTCCAGATCTCATGCCCTTAAATGGGTCGCCACCAATCCCAGATACATCCATCTGTATAAATTTCCGAAATGAACTATCCAATTCACCAAACCCATTGATCTACACTGTCGTTACCCCTAACAGTCCAAACCAGACTTAAACATTTGCCCGTCTCCACGGTTCTAATCATGTCTTTAAAATCTCTTCTAACCATTCATCATCTAGGTTCTTTCCAACCCATTAAGCCAGTACCTCAGCACGAGTACCAATTCCAGGCATCCCTCTGCCTCATCATTTAGCATAACCCTCTAATCAGGATCTCTCATCCTCTTAACCATGGGTGGAATTAACTCTGCCCGTCTATTGATAAATCCCTTGTCAGTCCGAATACCTCATAGTAACCCAACACTGGTAACCTTACTGTTAAAACATCGAAATCAGCTAATTCTCCAGAGAAATCTGCTAATCACTTATCCCATCTCAACTAACAAACTCCACAGCTTACCCACACACTAGCGATCCTCTGCTGCTGCTTTCAGGGGTAACTGGAGGTCTCAATTCCAACCTATATCTAAAACCCCTCTGCAAACACAATATCAGGTCCCCAAACCCTTCTAGGAACCAACAACACAATTTCACCTGTCAAAACTGACCCAACACCTGAACTCTGGGGTTCCTACTCTGAACCAAACCACCACTAGGTCCAAATATCCACAGGTATAATGCACACACAAGCATATACTAGGTCAAGTCCACAATGATATACATTTAGCTTACCAAATTTATCATCACCAAGTATACCCAGATCTCAACATGCTTCACACAAGCAAATAAACAGATATAACTAATGAATTAATTCAGAAAATTAACCCCATACACTCAATATGCGAACCATTATGCCAATATTCATCCATATGCATAATCGTATTATTCAGCATGCATCAATCTTAACATGCAATAGTCAAGGGCCAGGCCCTATCAGTATCTCATGCATATGTCAACTCATTCAACATGCTCGATATAGATAAGTAGGAAGACAGGGCATTCAAACGTACGTTCAACCATATCAATCATTCATACCAACCAACCCTGAGTCGAGCTTGTCACTGACAGCGAGTGTACATGTTCGGTCGATCTCCAGAACCAATAAACCTTGGCTTGCTCTGATACCAAGTTGTAACGCCCTACTTCCTTAGAGCCGTTACTAAGTGAGTTTTTAAGACGAAATAGTGCACAATGAACTCGCTAACCGAGGTTTTGAGCAAAAGTGTGACTAATTAAAAGTTAAGGCTGTAATCTTTGAAAATGCGTCGTTTCATTAAAACTTCTATCATTAAACATTTGGGATCCCAAAATAAGGTTTGAAAACTAATTACATCTTGAAATAAGGTTACAGTTAAGAAATCATAAAATCATAGATTATTACAGCCATTTTCGAATAAACCCCCAACCAAAGCAGTCGGGCAGGCCAAACATGTACACGTCGCTTCACGCTCTCCGTACTCATGGTTGGTTGACCCAGTCATTGCCCTTACCTGCAACACAGAGCACCCGTGAGCCGAAGCCCAGCAAGAAAACTCATGCAGAACATAACATATGCAATGTATACAGTTTTATCATAACAGATAATCTACAAATAAATAAGTCAACCATTAGACTAAGCAAACACATGTATCCACCGGGCCCCGCCCTGATTATAGCATAACACATGAATCCACCGGGCCCCGCCCTGATTATAGCATAACACATGAATCCACCGGGCCCCGCCCTGATTATAGCATAACATATGAATCCACCGGGCCCCGCCCTGATTATAGCATCCCATGTGCTAGGTGTTACTTTCGGCCCACGGCCGCCCCGGCCTACGCCGTACTCGGCCCTTGCCGTTCATTTCATCATAATCACACATATAGTACATTCGAAATAATCATTCACACACATCATGATTCATTTAAGGTTAAACATTTGCACCTAATACAATCTGGGGCCATGCCCTTCAATCACACAGTGGGGCCACGCCCTATTATCGGGTGTTACGGTTTTCTTACCTTTCCAATCAATAGCTTAGATCACCTGACTCCTTGAGCACGATCCCACCCGAGCCTTAGCTCACACCTAGGCACAGACATAGGTCAAAGTCAACACCGAACCCCAAGTCCGAATACCTAGCCTCGGGACCAATCCCGAGCCCCCCGGGAAGTCCCAAATCCCCAAAACAAAGTGGCGGAAACAAGCCCCGAACCCTAGGTCAAAATCCATCATCATAACTCAAAAATTCCCCTCTGTGAACAGTGCAGCGCTACAGCGCTCTAAAGAGGGCGCTGTAGCGCTACAAGCAGAATGCACCCCCCAGAAACAGGGACTAGCGCTACAGCGCCCACTGACTAGCGCTGTAGCGCTAGTTGCAGCCCAGAAATCCCAAAATCGCATTTCTGCGATTTCTTCCAACCAATCTCAAACCAAACTTCCCCAAACCTTTTCCAAACCCAAAATCAAGCTTATAAACACCTCACACTCATCCCAAGCATCCCAAGAACTCAATCCCAAGCTCAAGCAACCCAAAACTCAAAATCTACCATGATCAACCCTAAACTCAGAAATTCAGTCAACAACAAAGTTAAAGGCTTAGAATTCTTACCATTGATGCAACTTTCGACCTTGATTCAACCCTAGACCTCCTTAGCTTGTTCCTCATCAAGGCTTGCCCAGAAATTCCCTAAAATTCCCATCAACTCAGCTCAAAACATAGCTCAAACCATCAAAAACCCTTAAAACTGAAATCTCTAAAACTTACCTCAAAAGTTGATGTGTTCTTGCTAATCCTTGCCAAATCTTCCAGTATAACCTTAAGATTCTTGATGCCCAGCCTATCCTAGCTCTCCACCAAGCTTTTCCCCAAGAAAAACGGAGAGGAACGGTGCAAGAACGCACAAACCGTTCCTTGAGAAAACCCCCCCTGTTTTCTCTCTTTTCTTTCTTTCCTTCTTCTTTCTTTCAGCATTCCCTCTCTCTATAAAGCCTTATAAAAAAACCTATCTCCAAAAGCCAAATGACCAAAACGCCCTCCCTATAAATTCTAAATCCTTTTGTTCAAGTAGGGCCATTTTAGTCATTCACCCAATTCCCGCTAATCCTCAAGTGTCTCTAATATTTTCCCGTTGCTTCCCAATACCTGATAAATCACCAAATAATTATCCCCCATCATCAAAATAAATCTCAATCTATTTCTCTGAATTCCTGTTCATACCCCCAGGCTCGCCCCGAGCTGGGTATAAATTCCTGTCAACACTTTCCGCTAGCCTGCTCACTGGGATCGCCTCGAGTCACAAAGCACAGATACATCCACATATCACTGTGGCCTCAACAATCAACACATATCAATACATTTACGCCCAATCATGGCCAAAATTACAATTATGCCCTTCTAACACGATCCGGGCCTACATGCACACTAACTTACATAGTCATGCATCTCAGATAAACAAATAGTCATATAACATGCTTTAAATCATAACCATGCATTTAAATCATTAAAATCACACATAAATCCCATCATGCCCTCCTGGCACGCTAATCAAGGCCCTTAAGCCTTATTAGCGAATTTGGGTCGTTACAGAGATTCTGGATGAATCTCATACTATTCCTTACTCTATGCATCCAGGCACCACGAAGATGTATCAGGATGTGAGATCATTGTATTGGTGGCCTGGGATGAAGAGGGATGTGACAAAATATGTGGCTAGGTGCTTGACATGTCAGCAGTTCAAGGCTGAGTATCAGAGACCAGCAGGGCTATTACAGCCTCTGGACATCCCAGAGTTGAAATGGGAAGACATCAAAATGGATTTCGTGATGGGGTTACCCAGGATTGTGGGTTAGAATGATTCAGTGTGGGTTATCATAGATCGATACACCCAGTCAGCTCACTTCTTACTAGTGATGAAACCTTATACAGTTGACCAGTACGTAGATCTCTATGTGAAAGAGATTGTGCACCTTCATGGGGCACCGAGGTCGAACGTGTCAGATCGGGATCCCACTTTCACTTCCAAGTTCTAGGGAAGTTTGCAGAGGGCCATGGGTACACAGTTGAAGTTTAGTACTGCTTATCATCCTCAGTCAAATGGACAATCTGAGAGGACGATCCAAATATTAGAGGACATGTTGCGAGCATGTGTGCTGGACTTTGGTGGGTCTTGGAGTAAGTATCTAGCTTTGATAGAGTTTTGCTACAACAACAGCCATCAGTCGACCATTGGGGTGGCTCCTTATGAGATGTTGTGTGGTAGGAAATGTAGGTCTCCCATTCATTGAGATGAGATAGGAGAAAGGAGATACTTGGGTCCTGAGGCAATTCAAAGGACCAATGAGGCCATTGAGAAGATTAGAGCTCAAATGATCGCTTCTCAAAGCAGACAGAAAAGTTATGCTGATCCCAAATGTAGGAACGTGAAGTTCCAAGTGGGAGGCTATGTCTTCCTTAGAGTCTCGCCATGGAAAAGGGTGAGAAGATTTGGGAAGAAGGGTAAGCTAAGCCCTAGATTCATAGGTCCATTTGAGATCTTGGAGAGGATTGGTCAGGTGGTCTATAGGTTGACCTTACCACCGGCATTGTCGGCCGTGCATAATGTATTTCACATTTTAGCTCTTTGAAAGTATGTGTCAGCTATGACTCATGTGTTGATTTATGAGGATCAGGAGCTTGAGGCAGATCTCTCCTATGAGGAACAGCCAATCCAGATACTAGACAGAAAGGACAAGGTCTTGAGAAATAAAACTATACCTTTGGTCACGGTATTATGGAGGAACAACAAGGTCGAGGAAGCGACCTGGGAGCTAAAGTCAGATATGCAGAGTCAGTATCTCGAGTTGTTCAAGTAAAATTTCGAGGACAAAATTTTTGTAAGGAGGGGATAGTTGTAATGTCCCAAATTCCCTAATATGGCTTAGTGCCTGGATTAGGAGGCCAGGATGACAATAATTGATTTAATGTGTGATTATGTGATTATATACATGATTATGTGTGTTGTATTATTATATGACTGTTTTTGCATATATGTGGGCCATTTCTTATAAGAAGGGCATTTTTGTAATTTTGGGCCGTTGAGGGCGTATTTATATATTTATGTGCATGTATTATATATGGGTGAGACAACATTATTACGTGGATATATTTGAGCTATTCGGCATGAGACAATCCTAGGAAGCAAGTTAGCGGTTTAGTCATAACGGGGTTAATTACCGGGCTCGGGGTGAGCCTAGGGGTAATTTGGTACTTCATACATTACCGGGATTGACCGAGTAATGGGGAATGATTTGGTAACTATTTGAGGATATTGGGAGTAACGGGAATTGAGGGACGTTAATTACGATTAACGGGATAAGTGTTAATGAAAAAATTGCCCTTGGTGGCTTTGAGGGATTAGATTGGCCCTAGGGGCATTTTAGTCATTTTAGGATAAATGAGATAGGCTTAACTAAAGGTTGGCCGTAGAAAGAACCAAGGAAAAAAAGAAACATGGCTTTCTCTCTCGATCACTTCCATTCTCTCTCTCAGTTTGATTGTTGAAGCTATTTTATTGTTGAAGCTAAGCTAAAGGATTCAAGCTCAAGGTTTTGAGGCTTAAGGGTTTAGAATGGAATTGCAGTAGCTAGAGGGATTCAATTCATAGTTATGGTAATGATTCTAAGCTTAAACTTTGAAGTTTTCCTCATTTTTTATGTTGTTTATAAGCTTGGAAGTTTGATCATGGAATTGGGTTTTGGGGAGTGTTTAAAGTGTTATAAAGCTTGGGTTTTATTGCTGGATTGGTGGTAATGTTGCGTTGAGGTTTGATATTGATTATGGGATTGTTTGGAAGTATTTTTGGTGTAGTTTGAATTGAAGGAAATGCAGGGGAGCTGGGTTCGCGGGGTCAAGTCACAGCTGAGTTCTTGGGCGCCGCAACCTGAGCGAACCCCAGAGCTTTGTTGGGGCTCTATCTACATGGTGCATCGCAACCCTCTAGGGCAAGTCGCATCTCGCCACTGGCACCCAGACAGGGAGGCTGTCTATCTGGGAGGCGCGTCGTGGCCCTTGGGGGTAGGTTGCGGCCCGCCTGTTCCTTTTTAACCAATTTTGGTTTTAAGAGCGAGTTTTCAAACCTTAAGGCTCGAGATTGAATCTACTACCCGATTTGGTAGAGTTTGAGGTCCCGGGGGTTAGGACTTTGTCTGGGAACCTTTTATTACTCATTAATGATGGGATTTTATTTTTGGTTATGATTAGGTTACCGCTAAGGACCTAAGGTCAAGATCGTGCTCAAGGGTCGTTCTTAACTTATTTTCCGCTCAAGCCTGAGGTAAGAAAACTGCACCTATTATGTGACATACATGATTATTGATGAACCATGTTGAGTGCGCTATATATGGATATCTATTGCGTCATGAATGCTTGGTTGCATTTTTTACTTGAGAAACGCATTGACTTATCCGTCAAAAACAGCAATAGTGCTGAGCGCTAGTCGTGAAGCTCTAACTTATCAGTTAGGAACGACAATAGTGTTGAGTGTTGGTCATATGGCATAGACTTATGAGTCAAGAGTAGCAATAGGGCAACGAGCGCTAGTCGATATGATTAGATCTAATGAACAGAGCATTATACGCTCGTCCGACCCAATGGTCGAAGACAACTAAAGCGCTTGGCTAGTCTATGGATAGTTACTCAAAGTCGGGGCTAAAAGGCCCAAGTGACTTGATGGTCACATAGATTACGGCACAGAACCCCAGGATGACTTAATAGTCATCTATTCAGGGCATGGGTCATTTATTCAGGGTGCAGGACCCCAGGATGACTTAACAGTCATCTATTCATGGGTCATGTATATTATTACTAGTATACATGCAGTAATAAGTTTTCTTGCTGACCCTTGGCTCGCGAGTGCTATGTGGTGCAGGTAAAGGGAAAGAAAAACTTGCCCAGCCTTGAGTTGAGAGCTTAGGTGGCGACATGTACATATGCGGCTGCTTAACCACCATGATCAAGGTGTTTCATGGGAACTAGGTATTAACCCTATTTTTTTCGCTTAGGTTGGTGGATTGTAACTTTTGAATTGTAATGACCATTTTAGATTGTAAACAACTTTGTAAACACTTCTATGGGATCCCATGTATAGCTTAACATTTTTTATAATATATCCATTCCTTTTGATCGAAAGTTTAACCCTGGCCATTAATAACACTTAGATGCACGTTTATGGCCTAATGACTCATTTAGCGAGTTAAGCACTATTTAAAATACACAATGTGATGGTCTTGGTTATCCAGGGTGTTACAATGGTGATCCCATCCGAAACCCCTCCCCAAGCAGGGCCAGGCAACATAATAGCCACATACAAAATGCATACCAAAATACAAATGTGTAATGCTCATGCTCCCTATATCAACAAGAAAATAAGGCAGATCAAATAAGCAGCTAGACAAATATTTCACTTAATACCAACCGACCCTGAGTCAAGCTTGTCTCTGGCAATGAGCGTACATGTTAAGTCAATCTCCGGGAACCATAAACATTGGCACGCTCTGATACCAAGTTGTAACGCCCTACTACCTCAAAGTCATTACCATGTGATTTTCAAATGTGCTATTAGCTTGCTAATCGAGGTATTAGATCAAAAAGTGTGGTTAATTAAAATGAAGACTCATTTAAATAAGATTTTGGTATAGAAGGGTTGGACATTCATTTAAATTATAACAATGTTACATTGGGATCCCAAAGTATTGTTTAGAGATATATTTACAACTTAAAAGAGTGAATATTTTCGTCCTAGGCGACAAAACTAACTTTTACAACATATTCCTCAGAATAACCCTCGCCATGGTAGCCAGGTAGGCCGAACATGTACGCACCACTCCATGCCATCCAACTCATGGTTGATCGACCTTTTCCTTGCCCTTACTTGCACCACAGAGCACCCGTGAGCTGGGGCCCAGACAGAGAACTTCAAAGTACAGCATACAATAATTTATTTCAACAAATAAATACTTAATCAAAGATAACAAACGATTTTCAAGTTTCTATTGGAATACACAACAACACAATAGCACAACATAACAGCACAACAATATGCTAGCACAGCAGTATAGCGACCTCCACCGATCGGGGTGCGTTATCAGGCACCAAGTCCGCGGTCTTAACCGAGCGTGTATGTATAGTACCCTTAGCGGGTCTCACCCTAACGGCCTGCATTCAGCATGCTTAATGTCAAACCCAGCCTTTTTCCACTCCCGACTCTTGTTGATCGATTACAGTCACACGTATGACATAATAGCTATAAACAATACATACAGCACTACACACAACATAGCTCTACGGACACAAACAGTTCTCTTACCTTGTGTCTCGAGCTGACAACCCAAAGCGATCCCGAGCACGATCCATAATCCTAAGCCTGAGCGGTAAAACCTAGTCACAATGCATTAATAAATAGGCATCCATCAATTCCTAACCAATTAAGAACTTCAAATTAAAATACTAGCCTTTGGGACCTTGAATTCTACTAAACCGAGTAGTAGCTTCCTTCCAAAGCCTTAAGATTTGGGTCTTCCAGCTTAAAACCCCATTTCGGCCATTTTCCCTAATTTAAGCCCTGACCTGCTGCAAGTCAGAGAGCTCGGCTCTCTTATTTGGGGAACACGGGCTGCGGCACGCCCTGCCTATGCCACGACATCTGTGCAAAATCAGAGGCTTCCCAGGCCTCTTCACACACATGGGTTGCGGCGCCTAAAGAACAGGGTCGTTGCGCGAGACCAAATTCCAGAAATCCTCAAGCATTTTTACGAGCCAATCTCTCCAAAATCCACACAAATCAGAGCCTAGACCCAAAATTCAATCTACAATTCATACCAAAGCATCATAACTAATAAAGATACCCCACATTCTCATCAAAATTCAAACATCATACCCTAAAGTTCAACCCCATAGAACCTCTAAACCATAATAGGAAACTGAGTAAAATCAGCAGTATTTAGCAGAAGAGACATAGAAACAACCTTACCTCAATTGATGATCCAGCTCTGAGCTAAACCTTAACTACTTCCAGCTTCAATCCCCTTTGAATTCCAAGCCTTCTCTCTTGAATTTCAGCAACAAAAGTTCCTTATCCCTTTGAGAGAGAGAGAGAGAACCGTGAGGGAGAGAGAAAGCTGAGAGAAAGGGTTATGTCTTTCCTCTGTTTTCTGGTAAGTTCTAGAGTATAGGTTAGCTTGAGTCTATCCTAAGATTTAGAATACCCAAAATGCCCCTAAGCATATTCTCAGTCCTTTGTTGTCACTAAGGGAAATCCCGTTATTTACCACATCCCGCTAATTCCTCGAGTGTTAATATGATACCCCATTTAACCCTCAATATACCCAAATGATTGCTATATCGTTACCCGTTACCCAGTAAATCCCGAACACAAACTATGTTCCCAAAATACCCCTAGGCTCACCCCGAGCCGGGTATTCGACCTCGTTGTGACTATTTCGCTATTCCTCTCCCTAGGACCATCTCAGATCACACATCACAAATATATCACCACAATCTTGTGGTATCAAGCACAACACGCATATAATTCACATTTATGCCCTCAACGGGCCAAAATTACAATTATGCCCCTACTAACCAAAATGGGCCCAAATGCATATTTAATTCACCTAAATGTGCATCTCTACTCACATAATCATTTAATCCACGTAATAACATAATTAAATCAATTATTTCCCTCATGGCATGCTAATCAAGGCACTAAGCCATACTAGCAAAATTCAGGACGAGACACTCTCCCAACAGGAAGTATGAAGGATGGTGTATGGAGTCTTAAACTGCAGTTGGCAGTTAGGTAGGAAATTAATGAGATAGGTATATGTTAGGATGACATCTCCCAAAATGTATTTAGGGACATTCATATTAAACATGAGAGCACGAGCTACTTATAAGAGATAACGATTGTTTCTTTCTGCAACACTATTCTGTTGAGGTGTATCAACACATGAGCTTTGATAGATAATCCCATTTTGGACAAGGTAGGGACCTAAAATGGTATTGAAGTATTCGGTGCCATTATCTATTCATAGTATACAAATGGGTGTCTGGTATTGTGTTTGAATCATATGGTCTAAATTTTGAAAATCCTGACATGTTTTAGATTTATGCCGAAGAAGATAAACCCAAGTGATGTGTGTGTGATCATCAATAAATGTGATAAACCATCATTTACCTTGAAAAGTAGTAACTTTTGAGGGTCCCCATATGTCACTGTGGAATAGGGAGAAAGGGTTGGACGTTGTATTAGATTTGTGGGGAAAGGAAGCCCGTGTATATTTAGCAAGTTGACAAATATCACATTGTAAAGAAGAAAAAAAATTATTGATAAATAAAGACAGAAACAAATGTCTTAAATATGAAAAACTTGGGTGCCCAATTCTATAGTGCCATAACATAATCTTGCTAGAATTTGAAACAGAAACAAAATTAGAGACTAATCCATATATACTCAGCTGGTGTTTCATTGGAAGCTGATTTTGAAATAAGTAAAGTCCATCATGAATCCTAGCACTGCCAATCATCCTCCTCAATGATAGTTCCTGAAATCGACAAGAATTTGACACAAATTTAGCAAGGCAATGATTATCAAAAGTTAACTTGCTAATCGAAATCAGATTGCACGTTAAGGATGGAACATGAAGAACAAATTGAAGAATGAGATCATTAGATAATCTAATAGTACCAATACCAGCAATGGAAGATAGAGTACCATCAACATTCTTAACATAAGATTTATTAGAACATGGAATATAGGAATCAAACAAATGATATTAACATGTCATATGATCGGATGCACCTGAATCAATAATCCATGATGTTTGAGATTTTTTTAGAGAAGTTAAAGCAAAGGAGAAATTACCAAAGTGTTCCACAGTGCATGAGGCCATAGTAGACCCAGATGCCGATGTAGGATTCATAGAAGACTGGTTCAGAAGTTTATATAATTGTTCAATTTTTTCTTTACTGAATGACGGTGGAGTAGTGATTGGTGGTATTTCAGAGTTACCATTAACCTAAGCTTGATATGTCTTTCGGTCATTCTGGCGCCTTGGAGTCTAGTTGGCTGGCTTCCCATGAATTTCCCAACAAGTGGAATGGGAATGGCCATGGCGTTGACAGTGATCACACCACGGTATTTCACCCTTCCAGTTTGGTCGAGTATCAAGATCGATCGTATAATTGGATGAAGGATTAGACTGATTGGAAACTACGGCAGAGCTTTCCACTATTTGAGAATTATGGAGCTCGGAATTGGTAAACATAACTCAGCAATGTGATTCTTCATGACGAACTTCAAAGAAGGCTTCCTTGATATTAGGAAACGGTGAGCATCTGACCAGATGTCCTCGTACTCCATCAAGATTTCTATTTAACCCAGTAAATAACTCGAGCACATGTTCTTTCTCAAGTTGTTGTCTTTGTTTCACACTACAGTCGATGCTCAAAGGAATGGTTTTGAGGTAGAGGTCGAGTTCTTGCCACAAGTCTTATAAATCGAAAAAATATTGGGTAATAGATTGAGTAACTTGCTTGATTTCTTTGAGCTTCATATGGATTTCAAAGATTTGAGAGGAATTATCAAGGCCAAACTTCCTTAGTTGTTTTGAATAATAAGTACCTACAACTGATTTTTGGGTTCATCAAATTATTAAGCCAAGCCAAGACAATGGAGTGTTCAGCCCGCCATACCTTATAATTAGGATCTATTGAAGGAGGGGCAGGAAGATCACTGTCAATGTATCCAAGTTTGGCATGGCCACAAATCACAATTTTAATGGGCTGTGCTCACTGTAAGTGGTTTTGACATTCAAGTTTGTGTGTCATGATGTGCAAGGAGCCACTGTCGTGGCTGTAGAGTGACCCAATGAAGCCGCTGGACTAGTTTTGAGAGGTTGTGTCTGAATTCTGAAGAGTTTGAGTTAAACTGGAGCTAGCCGAGGAAGTGGCGTGCCTATGGGAAAGACTGTTTCAGCCATGACTTCTAGAGAAGAAGAAGATTAGAGCGCCCGATACGAAGAAGAAGAAGAAGAAGAGGAACCTTAAATCTCTAATACCATAAAGAACTAATTGAATAGGAATGAATTTTTTATTTTTTCTATAAATATCGATCAATACTGGTACATCCTTTTATAGTGTCTGTATAGAATAATTTTAATAAATGCTAAAGAATAAAATTTTATAAATAAGGAAACTATATACGACAGTAGGCTACTACTAATATCACACCTTCTACAGCTAATATCACATCTTTTTGTGATTTGATTTCCTCTCTGTCAACAGTTTTCATTATTCTTATTATTTTTGCTTCTTCTTTTTTCAGCATATTAATGTAGCTTTTTATTATCTTAGAAAGAAAGTCAAGTATTGTGAGTCGATAAAGGTTAGAGTGACTACAACAAATTACTCTTTTGATCAAGTTACCACGGTTCTGTATGATATGTTTGTGTCAAGTGACTATGATCAATCCATATAACAAAGAACAATATAGTGTATGAGTATATTTGTGGTTATAAAATGCTTTGTACATCCCTTGGTCTCTAGTAGATTTTGTCTTGTTCCTTATGCATATGGTTATTGTTGATTGTTCCTTATTCATATTGTTTTGTTCATGTTTTTTTTTTCTTCAGAAAAGGGGTGTGTCACAAGTTTGTAGCATGATTTTACACCTTCATGTCCTATGTTTTTGTGTCTGTAAATGTTTGTTACAAGTTTATAACATAAGTTTATGCCTTAACCTTTTAAAATATGTCCTTTGCAGTTTAATTGAACGTTTATTAACATTTATGAAAACCTAAGTTACAGACATGTAACAAAATTTTACAAAAACGTATAGATAATCATTGTTAATAGACCAAGAACACAACAATAAAAAAATCAAAAATCAAATACTTACGTTACAAACTTGTAACAAAACTTTACAAACAACTCATGTCCTATGTCTTTCTGTATGGAAACGTCTCTTATAAGTTTGTAATTTAAGTTTATGATTTAATATTTAAAATATGTAATTTCCATTTTAACCTAAATGTTTATTAACATTTTTCATAACGTAAATTACAAACATGTAACAAACTTTTACAAAAACGTACAAATATTCATTCTTAACAGACCAAGAACATAAAAATAAAATTAAATGAAATACTTTTGTTACAAACTTGTAGCAAAACTTTACAAATAACACCCCCAACATTAATCTTTATATATTAACAATTTTTTTAATAAGTTCTAATAATATTCCATCAATTTAATGAAATGTTAAAAACCTTTTATCATAAGTATTAGTGATAAGTAGTGTTCCAACTGCTGTTCCAAAACATATGAAATCTCAAAATCCAATCAATAAGTATTTCCAAACTATCAACTACTCATTAAAAAGTAAAAACTCTTCAAGTTTTGTTTTTTAACTTTAAATAACGACTGGTTTGTGCAAGTTTTATTACTGTTCTGAAGTTCTCCTCACCTTCCACTAGGGCTGAACATTTGACCCGCAAAACCTAAAACCCCACACAACCCGCCTGACTCACAACCCAAAAACCCATTTTTTGGCCAAACCCTACTGTTGACCCTCAAATTGGTCAACGACACAGAGTCAGATAAACGATATAAGATGGGATGAAAACAAGAAGAAATTCAAATGGAAAAGTAAACGACACAAACGATTTATAGTAGTTCAGCCCCAATTGGATGGTAATGACCTACGTCCACTTAGTGTTCTTATTGATGTTGAATCCCAACACTGTGATCAATGAACTTGGGTTCACGAGTTTCACAAGCCTTGGGAAGATTACAACTTTGGTGAATAATCACACTATATCCTTCTCTCCGAGTACAAAGATCCAAAGTTTTCCCACCAAAAGTCATTTCCCTTAAGCCCTTTGAGTCTTATTTATAGGCTCAAGAAAAATACATGGGCCCATGGGCCTTAATTACAATTAAGACTTGCGTATGAAGGTAATAAAAGAAAATATAATTAATGCAAATATTACAAGATTGCATATCCAAAAAGGAAGTAAATAAAAGTATGCGACCAGACTGGTCGCACCTAAGTGTAAGGCTTGATAAATCAATAACTTTCTGGTCAATGGTCGAACAAGATTCATTCACTTAAAGTTGTCACGTGCCTGCCACGTGTAGGTCAATCCTGCCACATCATCAGGAGCCGTTTTTGGGTAAACATTTCCCCCCAAGTTTATTTTACTGCAACCATCATAAACTAAAACTTAGACAACCGACCTTTCGTATGCCTTGTCAAATCTATCAGAGTCGTCCATGCCTTCTTGAAAAAGGCAACCAATCATATCATTGCAGTTTCCCAAAAAGTGGTTTGACGGCTATTGCATTTACCTATGCCTCGGAAAGTCACCCCTTATGATTACCTCTGTAACCGTGCTTCGACCAATATATATATAACCCCTCAAAATTACTTTTTATTCTTTACTTTTCACTTTCTCCTCAAGAACATTAAAGAATAGAGTGCAGAATACCCAGGAACTCAGTCGATCTTGACGAGCCATGGAATTTCTATCCAGCCACTTGACTTAGCATCTCAGAAACTTGCTCCAATCTTTATCCAAGTAAGTTTATCGACCTTTTCAATCGTTGAGATGCCACGCAATATCTATTTTATATCTGTTTCAGACCTTGATTTCTTGAATTTTCTTGAAAGAAAATGTTTTTGGGTTAAATGGGTACGTAGGTCTGAGCATGATATGATAAGGAAATAACACTACATGAGGCTTAGGAATAGGTTTGGGAGTTAGGATTATTAATTTAGGGCAAAAAATTGAAGTAAAAATTCAATTTTTAAGCATGCAGAAAAAACTGGGTTTTTCCCGCCCTTTTAGAGTCGAAAAGTTTTTTCTGAAAAACGTTTCACTTCTGCTTTTTAATCCATTTTCCAAACTGTTCGCATAGAATTTAGTGTTTTTGTTAGAATGTTGCTGGTCATATAAAAGCTTAACTTTTATACCCGAACAACGTTATTCCAACTTTACCACCTTCTTGGTCTTTTGGCCGTAGATTCTCATCTCCCCTTCTCTGTTCGTAGATTTTCATGCACGACCCATGGGGAGGTGAAAGGTCGATCGACGACGATTTGCTCGCCCAGCTACTCGAAGATCAGGAACAGTCGTCGTTACTAATCCTGGAGATTCCTTTTTCTCATAACCCTTTTAATAGACCTTCAACAAGTCCATCGAACATAGGTCGAGTAAAATCCATTGCTCAAAAGAAAAGGAAAACAACCTCTCCTCCTGCCAAACAGTCTGCTCCTCGGGCTAAAAATCCTTCGACCAGCCCTTCACCCAAAAGCACATCCCAACAAGAAATCCAAATAAAAGCCCAACTTCGGGACGTCCTTCGATCAGAAGTCAAATGGTACGTTGCACCTCCTAGCAATATTACAGTTAGGATGGTAACGAATTACCTCAAGAAGTACAGACTTCCTGGGGTAACCCTAATCAAACCCTTCATCGACCAGTGGGCAAACCTTCCTAGGGGCGCCTTCAGCACCTGGTCGAGATATCATATTGAGGCAGGGGCAACCTTGCCTCTTCATTCGTTTTTTCAGGGGGTGGCCAACTTTTTCGAGGTCGCTCCCTTTCAAATAACACCAAACGGGCATAGAGTGCTTTCTGCTCTCGATATCCTGTACAGTCATAAGAAGTGGCCCGTCCCGACGCCACACGAGATCAACTATCTGTTTGATCTGAAGTCTAACCCCAATCACAACAACATAGGGTTCTTCCATTTTTACAACCAGGAATTTGCTCGCACCTTCCTGAGTGAGATCACCTACAAGTCCAACGTGGGAAAGTACTTCCAGGAGTACTTTTTGACAATAGATCTGATCGCCAACAATCTAGCCTTCACAGAAGGAGGTAAATCATTTATTCCCTGGTCTTTCAATTTCCTTTAGCTTTTCTGCACATCCCTTAAAACTTTTATGTCATTCAGGTCCATGGCACCGACCAGCTCCTACTCCAGAGATGGAGATACAAGCAGCATCTTTGGCCAACATGACCAACATAGAAAAAAACATCAAAAAGCTAGTCACAGAGGCCAATCTAAGGCTGGTCGGCCTTTTGGCACCTCACCAGAATGTGAGGGAATCAACAACAGGGAGTGCCACTGGTGGAGAAGTCCCCGAGAAACATCAAGATGTGTCACAACCCCCTAGGAGGAGGGTAATGGGAGTGACCATCAGGGAACCCTCCAGCGCCCCGCGAACATCCGCTGCTTCGGCTCCTTCAGGAAAGGGGAAAAAGAAGGTTTATGAACATCCCGAGCCCATTCTTGAGTCTTCAGATGAGAACGATACTGACTTCTCACTCTTAGACAACTTGCCCATTCCCTATCATTTATTTGATGGGGACGGCAACTTTAAATACACACCTAATTTAAATTCAGACTTCTCCAAGCCAGAGAGTGAGTGTAGCAGTAGTACAGTAAATAATGTAGTGACCAGTAGTTATAGCTCGGGTATTTTACATATAATTTCTTTGATTTAGCCAATACTTATAATTATATTGCATGATTTTTCGTATGTTTCCTTCCTTGCAGATATGCCTGCCGAGAGGGCTTTTGACCTGTACACCAATCCTACCACCGCCACTCCTGCGAGTAGGAAAAAATCGAACAGGCACCATCCAGGAGAAGGCTACAGTGACCCATCTGTAAAGAGGGCTCGAATAGAAGACCCTCCTGCACCAGCTCCTACCAAAGAGACAACTCCCCCTCCAGGGCCTACTGACTTGACTCCTCCAACAACCACCGACCAGAATCCTCCAACTTCTGCCAACCCAAGTCCTGCTACCCAACCAGATAAAACTCTGGTCGAAGCGATCCTGAACTCCGCTTGCACTTCAGCCAGTGGCAGGCTAAAGAAACTGTCCAGACACCGGCATAGTTTGGAATCCTTCAGCAACTCTCCTACCATGCCGGTCGACCAGCTCCTCAGCCGCAGGCTGAATGAACTACTCACTGTAAGTTGCTGCTTCCATTATGGTTTGATTGTTCATCTCTCCAATAGATACTAACAGTCTTTTTACTTTTATTTTCTGATCGCAGGGGATTCTGACCGTGAGCACCAGTTGGCGCCACTCGGAGGAGGTGGTCGCCAAGCAAGCTGAAGAGATCAAGGCGGCTGAGGAGAGGCTGGTCGAGCAGCACAAGGGGGTTAAGGCCAAGCATGCTGAAGAGTTGCAAGCAGCTGAGGCTAAGATCGCCAAGCTTGAGGAGGAATTGAAGAAGAAGGAGGACTCTGTTGCCAAAATTACTGCCTCCAAAGATAAGTACAAGGATGCCTCGCTGATAAACTACCGAGAAGCCCACAAACTTCAATCGGAGTTGGAGATCAGCCGCAAGGAGGTTGCTGACCTTGAGGAGGCCAACGCGCGCAACCTGGAGAAGTACGAAGGAGCAGCGTTCTAGTGCTTCTACATGTTCTAGAAAAGCAATCCCAAGGCTGACTTTACTTATCTACCTGACTCAATAAGGGAGGCTGAGTTGGTGAGGTGTGTTGCCCGCCTAGAAGAGGAAGAGAAGGCTCAAGGATCCCCCGAGATATCTTTGGCAATAGACATTGAGGGTGTCAACGAAGATGCTGAGGCCATAGTCAACCAAAAGCCTTAACAGAATCCTCTGGCTGCTTCATAATCTTATCTACTTTTCTTTTAATTTTAACTTGTAGTTTAAGACACACAAACTATGGTTTGTGATGTCGATACAATTTATATTTTTATTGTTGCACGGGCAGCTTTTCTTTTTAACAGACAACTACATCCGAGTAGTAACTACTCGCAGTGTAGAGGATTTCTCTTTTGATATTATAACATTTTTATTATAACATATGTTTGCATGACCAAACTTAGCATAACACTTTGGTTTGATTTAACAAATTTTAAACAAAATTTCAAAAAATACTCTAAGTACTGTAGCATGATTTCACTTATTTTGCTCGTGTGTTTACATACCTATTGATATGCTTTGCTTACTAGATACCTTATATTCCCCCCCCCCCAAGTGATTGAGGAGCTTTAGGTCCTCGGTCACTTGCCTTAACCAAGACCTGTTCGAACATCACTGCTCGTAATAGAGATTTAAAATGATTATATAGCAAAACAACACACGTAATGAGCAAATATTTGTAATAAATACAATAATTGGCAAGATTGACTGACTGCGCACAGCCCTTTTATTTCTCGTAATAGATAGACAATCGTGTCTGTACGAGTGATCAAAGATACGATCATACACTTATAAGCGATCTGTCACAAGATTGACTAACCCTTGTTCATAAACTTGTAAAAAGTAAAATTAATACAAACCAATTCTTTAAGAAGAATTGTTTATTGATAGTACTTTCGCAGGTGTTCTCCATTCCAATAGCGAGGAATGAGATCTCCATTTAAGCAAGCAAGTTTATAAGTGCCTGGATAGAGGACTTCTTCGATTTGGTATGGTCCTTCCCAACTAGGTCCAAGTACTCCGGCAGCTAGATCGCGGGTGTTAAGGAAAACTCTTCTAAGTACCATATCTCCCACATTAAATTTTCTTTCACGTACTTTAGAGATGAAATACCGGACGACCTTTTGATGATAAGCTGCTGTTGACGGTGAGAACTCGTCAACTAAGTTAAGTCGGAAAAATCACAGAGCTAAGACTATGCAAAGAAAAACTCTCAGAATCTAAGTATCAACTCTAAGAACAATTGTAACAGAACAATGGTGAAATCAATTTTCATTCATTAAGATGCACTTGCTACAGTAAATTTTCCAACCCCCATCCATGTGGAATTGGGGTTCATTATATAGTGGGCTCTAATGGCCCTGGGTACATGGTGGTCCAGGGGACCAAATGGTACACGAGTACACCAACAGGAGAGTGGTGTCGGCTCTGGTACACAGTCAGAATCCATGGGAGCACCTCAGCTTTTGTACCCAGTCATGACTCCACCACTCGCTTTGTACGGGTGTCAGAGACGTGGTGGTGGTGTAGCCACTCTTCATACCATTCACAATCGCCACTACTTGTCGGGCACAGGTGTCAGGCCCATCCCCTGATCCTTGCAGGCATGTACGTACCCCTTTTGAGGTACCTTGTTCGTACTCTTTTTGTCTCTTGTGGGCCACCTCGACCACTATCATTATGCACGTGGGGCCTTGGGATGAGATCCATTGGGGTGAGGTTGTCTGACACGCGTAGCTCATTGGGAGAGGCCTTCACGAGATGCCGAGAGGGTGGCACGGCCTTGTGGCTAGGCCATGACGAGGGCCTCGCACGGCAGAGGCAGCATGGCCTCGCGTGGGTGAGGCGGTAGGGACACGGCCTCGCGGCCGGGCCTCAGGCGTGGCCTCGCGCGAACGAGGTGGCAAGGACACGGCCTCGCGGCTGGGCCTCGGGCATGGCCTCGTGTGGACGAGGCGGCAGGGACACGGCCTCGTGGTTGGGCCTCAGGCGTGGCCTCGCGTGGACGAGGCGGCAGGGACACGGCCTCGCGTGGACAAGGCGGCATGGACACGGCCTCGCGCCTGGGTGCCTCGGGCGTGGCCTCGCATGGACGAGGCGGCAGGGACACGGCCTCGTGTGGACGAGGCGGCATGGACACGGTCTCGCGCCTGGGTGCGGTCGAGCGAGGCGGTGGCTCTAACACTCACTTAGGCCTTTATTTAGGCCTTTATGGGACCTTAGCGCGCGTCTCTGATCTTTTAAGGGCGTGGAATATTGAGCATCCACACTTGCCCCCCAGTCTAGGAGAGGACCTTTAGGTGCTCTTGTAGACTATTCTCCTTGATTCTTATAAATAGGCCTACATGCAAGGCTTATTATTTTCACCTCACTTCTTTGGCTTAGTGGTTTTGAGAATCCTTCCTCTTTCAAGAGGTAAGGGGTTCAATCCCCCACATCCTCATTTTTGCCATAGTTTCCTTCATTTTATTTTTTCATTTCATTTTCTTCTTGTTTTTTTATACATATGAGCTAATTTTTTGGTATGTCTATTCGGAGGCTAACACATCCTTTTGGTCTATTTTTGCAGACACGTATATTCGACCATTTGGTGCTTTTGGCCCTCGACCTCCTTTCGACCTTGACAACGCTCCATCTTATCTGCTTGAGGTATATTTTCTTTTTCCTTCACATTCACTGGGTCCAAATTAGCATTACTCGGGATGGGGTACCTTGGCCTGAGCTTGCAGTGAGTTTGACCATTTGCATGCCCCTCTTTTTTATACCCCGTAGTGAATCATCTAGGGCGTTTGCATCTAGAGGTCCTAAGCCCATCCATTGTGTTTTGTATCCATCCCCTCATTTACACGTGAACCCCTTCTTGGCTTTCGAAACGAGGCCTCATGGCTAGTGATGGTCCGTTCAACACACCTCCGGGGGTTGAGTTTATTGACTTGTCCTCAGACTCAGAGTCCCCTGAGGAAATCTCTTACCAGGACTATGACTCCTTAAGGCAAGCCCGTATCCGCCATCTTGAGCACATGGCTGAACTTAGGCGTAGAATTTGGGTGGTGGAGAGCGAAATTGACTCGGTGTCGAGAGGAGACAGAGCACATTTCCCCCCAGACCTTAGTGACCATGTAGCGAGCCTTAGGGTGACCCTTTTAGAGTTGCAGAGGGAGTTAGAGTTTATGGAGGGACACCTTCCGCCTGAGCCCTCCAGCCCGTCCTCACCTGATGACTGTCATAGAGCGACTCCCGCTTCTCCTCAACCCTTGGTCTCAATTTTCCCTAGCTTAGCACTTCCGCAGTCGGTCCCCCGATGGAAAACTCTTGCTAGGAAGAAAAAATGGAGGATCAAGTGCTCTGTCTCTTTCTCACCTTTTTCTTTTGGGTTTGCAGATATGCCGAGGGCACGACAACAGGTGACTTCCAATGAACCGGACGATGCTCCTCTACTGGCATCTGAACTGGTGTCACGTGTGTCCGAAAACAAACTGAGGGACATTGTGGATCACTATCGCATCCCTCCGGAGTACGCGTTATATGTTCCTTAGGAGACATGCCGGGCTGACTATCCTAGGCCCGGCTTCGTGGCCTTCAGCGAGCACATCCTGAAGGCGGGTGGTACCATCCTGTTACACTCGTTCTTTGTTGCGGTCCTCAACTACTTTGACCTTGCCCTGCTTCAGTTGACACACAATGGTTGGCTGACTTTAAGCTGCCTTTTCGTTGCATTTACGAAGCTGTTGAAACACGCTCCTACGGCGACAGAGGTGCATTTCCTCTACAACCTCATGCCCCTTCCCAAGTCAAAGGGCTTTTACTATTTACAAAAAGCCAACAATGAGGCCTTTTTGATAGAGGGCTCGGTGTCCAACCCGGGGTCCTGGAAGCAGGACTTTTTCTTCGTGGAAGGCCCCCTCTCTGTCTGCGAGGACTTCCGGGCCACTCCCAGTAAGTACCCTGAGCATCACAGTCTCTCTTTTACTTTCTTACAACTTATTGTTTCATGACTTGCGTCCATATCGACCATGGCGTGTATTATGCAGAGCAATTCGCCGAACCCACAATTGTCGAGTCGGAAGCGAGAGACATGAGAAAGTGCCTCAGCGCTGACCCCGCTACGAAAAAGGCGGTGTGCCTATTCACCGTGAAGAATCTGAACCGCCATAAATTGTCCCCTGTCTCGGACCCCAAGTTGTTGTGGACCATCTCAGGGTCCGCGAAGATGAAGGGGGTATTGGCCGAGCCTTGCCCAGATGACGATGAGGCTGAGGAAGAGCCGGAGGAAGCCCCCCTTGACCGTGGGGGACCTCACCAGCTGCATCCATCTCCTGGGGGATGCCCTCCATGTGCCTCTTATGATCCAGACATAGCCCCTCATTCTCAAGACCAGCAGGTCGTTCCGGGGTGTTATGTTTGCCCTGACCCTGAGGGCTATGACGCCTTCACTCAGGCTCCTCTCGACCCTGGACCATTGGGGACTTATTTCACCGATCTTCCGGAGTCTCCCTCTGATCTACCGGGGCCTCACTTGTCCACTTTCACCGCGCCCCCTCCCGTTTCGGCGAGCGGGTTGTCTGTCCTCACCCAGCCAGGTGCCTCTGGTGCGAATGGGGAGCCCTGGGTGACTCAGATGGCGATGTCTTATGGGCAGCGGTACATCCAACTTTCCTCAGGCCTTCCCGTATCTGACTGGAACAGTCTTGGGAATGTTGCTCTGCCGGACCTTGGGGAAAACCTAAGGCGCACCATGGCTTGGGTGAGTTCCTGCACCTCGCGTCAGCCCTATTATGTATAGATGTACATGCATTATTTTTTTTTTGTTACTTATTGTTGCTGTCGTTAACTTTCTTGTGCAGGCCTATACCGTGGCTCTGTGGTTTGCCGACTCGTCTAGAAACCTCTCCGCGTCTACTACTGAGAGGGAATGCCTCACGGCCCAGATCCAGGAGCTTGAGAAAGAGCTTGAGAACACTCAGGCTGATCTGCAAAGGGTCCGGACCAAACTTGCTAACTCGTCGAGAAGGAAGCTGAAGGCGGTTGCCAAGGCCACAAAGCTGAAGGACCAAGTTACTAGCCTGAAGAGCGAACTCCTGGCGACCAAGGCTATCGCGGCAGCGTCGCAGGAGAGGGTTACTTATTTAGAGGCCGAGGTCGAGGCTACCAGGGCCGAACTCCAGGCTGCTAGGGCCGATGTCGCCTCGTTGCAGGAGAGAAATGCTTCCTTGGAGGCGGAGAAGGCTGCCATTGAGTACCGGTTCATAGATCGTGCCCTTTACAGCGTGTGGAGGCAGAACCCCAATTTCAATTTTTCTTCTTTCGGTGAACACGCCGTTGCTCAAGCGGCCGTGTGGAGCGCCCGTGGCAGGAAGCCCTGAAGTTGTTATTTCATAACTTTCGTCAGCTATCCCCCTATGGGTGTATGCTCTTTCTTTTTCTTTTTTTGTGTAAATCTTGTACTGTCTTCAAAACTTTCTTTTTCAATGTATATATACATGTGTGGCTATTTATCCCTTATTCCACTACATTTGAGGTCCTTTTGAGCCTGTATGATGGGGTTTGGTTGGTTCCCCTCTTTTATTTACCAGGCTGGAGGTCCTTTGGAGCCCATGTGAAAGGGTTCACTGGGACCTCTTTTGGTGCCTCTTGATTACTTTTCTAAGGATATTTTTACCCCTTGGGTCCTACTATCCTTTTATATATTCTTGCGCACGCTTATTATTTTTTGCGAGAAGCGTCCCTCTCGTCGTTATTCATAGTACTATTTTTACAAGGGTCTCTTTTAGGACCCTTTTTGGCTAGACGGCTTGGTGGCCACTCTAGACTTATTAGTGTTGTTACTATATATATATATATATATATATTTTTGTAAGACCCTTTGGCCTCCTTGATGTTCACAAGGGTAGCTAATCCTTGTGAACCCAAGGGATGCCTTGCAAGGTCCTCTCCCTGTTTTCTGTATATAAGGACTTCGCCTAAGGCCCCGATATAAGGGGTCCTTCTGGGACCTCCCATTAAAGGGTCCTTTTTAGGGTCATGGTCCCTTTTGGGTCCTCCTGATGGAGGGCCAAGGACTTCGCCTAAGGCCCCGATATAAGGGGTCCTTCTGGGACCTCCCGTTAAAGGGTCCTTTTTAGGGTCCTCCTGGTGCATAGGGTCCTTTTTGGGATCCTAGTGCAAGGGGTCCTTCTTTGGATTCTCCTGCTTGTTGCTTGCTTTACCTTCACGGGCCACCTCCTCCTGATGGAGGGCTCTTTTTTAAGATCTCTTGTTAGAGGGTCCTTTTTAGGATCCTCTTGGTAGAGGGTCCTTTTTAAGAGCCTCCTTTTTAGGAGGGCAAGGGGTCCTTTTTAGGATCCTTCGTCAAAAGGTCCTTTTTAGGAGCCCTTTTTAGGTTCCCCTTGCTAGCTGCATGTTTTTGCCTCCTGTCCTGCCCCCCAAGTGTTTGGTGAAATTTATTTCGGCAGGCACTTTGGCTGATGCCCGCGTAGCGAAGAAAAGTAACACATGAAGTTGAAAACAATTTCATTCATAGCATGCAGTTTACAACCAACCTTGTAAATAAAAGGGTTACATCTAACTAGGAGGTTACCTAGGTAGCCTCTTTGATTCTTACTTACCTAAGCTAAAACAACAAGGAACAAACTAAACATAGGTTCTTTTTGCACTGAGTGCCTAAGCCTCGCTGGTAGCACCTCTCGAGACGATTCGTAACTCGTGGGTCCAAATTGTGTGGATCTAACTTGTGTGGGTTGCACCTTCATACACGACCATTGCCATCGGTACAGAGGGTTTGGTGGCTGTGCGGAGGGACATGTTATAGCATTCCCTCGCTTCCTTCTGCTCCCCTTCCACGCATGCTACTCCCTCGGGGGTTGGGAATTTCATATCTAGGTGATACACAGAAG
The DNA here is from genome assembly GCF_963169125.1 of Humulus lupulus. NCBI lineage: Eukaryota > Viridiplantae > Streptophyta > Magnoliopsida > Rosales > Cannabaceae > Humulus > Humulus lupulus. The sequence continues at coordinate 97,873,554 of NC_084802.1, forward strand.
TTATCGCCTTCAATTCTCTCAGAGAGGGTCTCCCTAATACCGCATTGAAGGCTGAGGTGCAATCCACCACGACAAAGTTAGCCATTACGGTGGTTTGCCTGGGTTGCTCCCCCATGGTGAGGGCTAATTCGATTGCCCCCAGGGGCTGTATCGAATCTCCCATAAACCCATACAAAGACGTAGTGCAAGGCTTTAGGTGGCGGAGGCCCAATCCCATCTTTTCTAGTGCTGGTCGATACAAGATGTCCACAGAGCTCCCGTTATCCACCAAGACTCGATGTACCCTCATGTTAGCAAGCTGGGCAGTTAGCACCAGGGGGTCATTATGAGGGAAATGCACCCCCTATGCATCTTCTTCAGTGAAAGTTATCGAGTCATTCTCACCCTTGAAGCTCTTCGGGGGGTGTTGCTCCAAACTTAAAACGCAAGGTGGTGGACTTCGTCTGGCCTCCTTGGCGTACTTGTCTCGCCCCTTCCTTGAATCGCCTCCGAATCTTGGTCCTCCAAAGATGGTCCTGACCTCTCCCTGCACTTCTGGGGCCACCCCTCGTGCCCGCGGCGGGGACACTCCTTCTTCTGGCCTTTGATTCTCCTTACGCACATATCTGCCCAAATGTCCCCTGCGGATGAGCTCCTCGATTTCCACCTTCAAATGGTTGCACTCCGCGGTGGTGTGGCCAATATCCTTGTGATATTGGCAATACTTGCTGGGGTCTCTTTTAGACCGATCTTTTTTTATTGGCGGGGGCCTTTTGAAAGGGACCTGGTTTTCGTTCGTAACGAAAATATCCTCTCTCGCGTGGGTGAGGTCTGTGTAAAAGGTGTAGGGGCTCTGTATGTGCTCATCAGAGCGTTGGTGCTTCCGGGGTCGATCGTCCCTAGTTCCCTCATAAACCCCCTTCTTCTTTGCACTGCTTTGGTTTTCCCGGACTGAAGGTTTCGGGGGCGATGTGCCTTTTCCAGCTTTGAGGTTCTCGTGACCATCCTCCACGCGAATGTACTTTTGTGCCCGCTCGTAGAAATCATCCAAGTCTGTGACCTCTCTCTTGAGCATGTTATCCCATAACTTGCTCCCTGGGCGTACTCCAGCTGTGATGGCCATTTTCAGCTCTCGGCGGGTCAAGCTCCCTACCTTAGCTGCCTCCATATTGAACCGATGGATATAGCTCTTCAGACTATCGTTTTCTCCTTGCTTCACATTGGCGAGGCTGGTGCCTGGCATCGTGTAATCTCGCACGGCGTGGTGCTGCTGGAGCAATTCATCATAAACTTGCTGCCAAGATCGGATGGACCCCGATCTAAGCCTCTTGAACCATTTGTATGCAGGTCCTCTTAATGTGACATCGAAGCAATGACATCTCGCCCCGCTGCCAATTCCCCTCAGCTTCATCAGGTCGTTAAATGTATCTAGATGATATTTTGGATCCGTGCTTCCTTCGTAGGGGGTCATATTGGGCTCCTTAAAGTTGGCAAGGAGCCGGATGGCCTGAATCTCCCTCACAAAGGGCGACTCATGGTCGAACTCTTCCTCAAAAGCCTGACCGCCAGAGGCGATGACGATCTTGCTTCGCAAGTTCCTCATTTCTGTGTCCAGGTCTCGCCTCCTCTTACTTAGAGAGTCCCTCAAAGCGGACGGGTTAAGATCCGCCTTTCCCTTGCCCCCTCAAGGCGCCATAGGGGGCGTGGTCCCTTTACCCGCCCTCTTTTTATTGAGCTCCTCCCGTAAATTCGAGGGTGCTCTTTTAGAGGTGACCTCATCCTCGTTGCGAGGGTCAGCGTTGGTCCTTGGCTCCGGTTTCTGGGCCTGCTTCAGTGGTTCAGGATGTTCGCGTTGCTTCGCTCGAGGGGTGTTACTGGTAGAGTGTCAGGTCCTCCCATCATCTACTGGTACGGTGGTCTCTACCCCCTCCCGACCTTTCTCCTTCCTCTTAGGCAAGGTCACGATTGACTTACTCTGCAATAGGCCATTCAGCACCTCTTGCATGTTCTCCAGGGTGGTCTCCAACCTTTGGTTCTTACGGTGGAGCTCACGTATTTCTTCTTCATACAATCGAGATTTTGAACTCGAGCTCACGGAATGGACCCAGGGGTGCTTATCGTGCCTACGCGCAGAGGGGCCCGGGTCCTGCCGGCCGGAGTTCGGTACTTGTGGTGGTTTAGGGAGCGGGAACTCGTTAGCATTTCCCGGTGGTTTTCTTGGAGGACTCTCTACAGGCGGGACGCCCGGTGACGAGGCCTCTCTATCACCCTCGTGAACCTCAGGGTCCCTTGGGGGCTCCACCTCTCTGGGTGAAGGGGGATCCTTCATGGAGGCCTTTAGCTGGACTCCGTTAAGGTGGACCTCCACCTCTCGTGGCTCCCTGAGTCGCTTTGAACATCTTGGCATTTCTTCTTGCTAGAGGTAATGGTAGAACAATAGCTTGGAACTTAAGTTCTCACAGACGGCGCCAAACTGTTGACGGTGAGAACTCGTCAACTAAGTTAAGTCGGAAAAATCACAGAGCTAAGATTATGCAAAGAAAAACTCTCCGAATCTAAGTATCAACTCTAAGAACAATTGTAACAGTTGAATGGTGAAATCAATTTTCATTCATTAAGATGCACTTGCTACAGTAAATTTTCCAACCCCCATCCATGTGGAATTGGGGTTCATTATATAGTGGGCTCTAATGGCCCTGGGTACATGGTGGTTCAGGGGACCAGATGGTACACGAGTACACCAACAGGAGAGTGGTGTCGGCTCTGGTACACTGTCAGAATCCATGGGAGCACCTCAGCTTTTGTACCCAGTCATGACTCCACCACTCGCTTTATACGGGTGTCAGAGACGTGGTGGTGGTTTAGCCACTCTTCGTACCATTCCCAACCGCCACTACTTGTCGGGCACAGGTGTCAAGCCCATCCCCTGATCTTAGCAGGCATGTACGTACCCCTTTTGAGGTACCTTGTTCGTACTCTTTTTGTCTCTTGTGGGCCACCTCGACCACTGTCATTATGCACGCGGGGCCTTGGGACGAGATCCATTGGGGCGAGGTTGTCTCACACGCGTAGCTCTTTGGGAGATACCTTCACGAGATGCCGAGAGGGTTGCACGGCCTCGCGGCTGGGCCATGACGAGGGCCTCGCACGGCCGAGGCAGCATGGCCTCGCGTGGGTGAGGTGGCAGGGACACGGCCTCGCGGCTGGGAAAATTTTTCTTGGCACTCCATAGCGACACACTATGTTCTTGATCACAAAATCCAGCACTTTCTTGGTCATTATGGTTGCAAGTGGCTCAACTTTGGCCCACTTCGTGAAGTAATCAATAGCCACCACGGCGTATTTGACGCCGCCCTTTCTTGTGGGCAAAGACCCGATTAAGTCTATTCCTCATACTGCGAATGGCCACGGACTTTGCATTTGCTTTAGTTCATTAGGGGCCGCTCGCGGAATCTTGGAGAATCTTTGGCACTTGTTGCATTTTCGAACAAAGTCCAACGAGTCTTCATTCATTGTTGGCCAGAAGTATCCTTTCCTTAGGATCTTTTTTGATAAACTTTGCCCCCCAACGTGATCTCCACATAAACCTTCATGGACTTCTCGCATTAAATCCCTGGTCTTTTCTTTTGATACACACCTCAAAAATGGCATTGAGTACCCCCTTTGGTATAGAATTATGTCGACCAGGATAAACCAAGCAGCCTACCTCTGGAGGGTCCTTGCTTTGTTTTTGTCCGTCGGCAACACTCCATGCGCCAAGTACTCAATGAAAGGTGCCATCCATGTATCTGCTTCCTGAATTACCAGAGAGGTTTCTTCTGCATTGATGCTTGGTGCAGACAGCCGTTCAACATGGACTATATTCAGGGTGTGAGCATCCTTTGTACTTGATAATTTGGCTAGAGCATCAGCGTTCGAGTTCTGGTCACGAGGTACTTGCTGGAGAGTATACTTTTCAAATTGTGCCAACAAATCCTTTGCTTTGTTCAAGTAAGCAACCATCTTTAGACTTCAGACTTCGGGCTTAATATCAGCGTTCGAGTTCTGGTCACGAGGTACTTGCTGGAGAGTATACTTTTCAAATTGTTCCAACAAATCCTTTGCTTTGTTCAAGTAAGCAACCATCTTTAGACTTCAGACTTCGGGCTTAATACTCTCTACTAATCTGATTAACCACCAACTGGGAGTCAATATAGATTTCAAGTGACTTTATGTTCATGTCCCTGGCTAATCGTAAACCTGCGAGCAACACTTCATACTCGGCTTCGTTGTTGGATGCTGTGAAGTCGAATCTGATTGCACAATGGAATCAATGTCCTTCAGGCTTTACCAAAATCACTCTGGCTCCAACGTGATGTTCATTAGAAGAACCGTCTGTAAACAACTTCCAAGAGGGAGTTTGGCTTTGAGGTTCAGGCTCTTCTGTCTATTCACTGTCTGGAAGCCTAGTGAGCTCTACGACGAAATTAGCCAGAGCTTGCCCTTTTACTGCTGCTCGTGGTAAGTAAGAAATTTCAAACTGCCCAAGTTCAACTGCCCATTTCAATAATCGGCCAGCAGTTTATGGCTTCTGTAGAACTTGTTGTAGGGGTTGTTCAGTTAGTACTGTGATGGGGTGAGCTTTAAAGTACGGCCGCAGCTTTCTGGAGGCTAAAATCAAGCAGTAGGCTAGTTTTTCAATGGGCGGATATCGCAGTTCTGCTCCTATTAGCCTTTTTCTTACATAGTATACAACTTTTTGCACATTTTCCTCCTCGCTTACCAGGACAGCACTAGCAGCATATTCTGTGATCGCCAAGTAGATGAATAGAGTTTCTTTTTCAACCGGCTTAGATAGAATTGGTGGCTGCGACATATGAGACTTTAAATCTTGCAAAGCCTGCTCGTACTCCTCCATCCATTCGAATTTCTTATTGCCCCTAAGTAGATTAAAAAATGGGACACACTTCTCTGTCGATTTGGAGATAAATCTACTTAGAGCAGCGATTCTCTCGGTTAAACTTTGTACATCTTTTATCTTTGTTGGCGATTTCATATCGACCAGGGCCCATATTTTTTTGGGATTAGCTTCAACACCTCATGAGTTCAATATAAATCCCAAAAATTTCCCTGATCCAACTCTGAAGGAACACTTGAGGGGATTCAGCTTCATCTGATACTTGTTCAAGACGTTGAAGCACTCTTGCAGGTCCCCTATGTGTTCTTCTGCCTTCTTTGACTTAACCAACATGTCATCAACATATACTTCAATGTTTGTTTCGATCAGCTCTTTAAACATGTGATTGACTAGTCGTTGGTAAGTCGCACAAGCGTTTTTCAAACCGAAGGGCATTACTTTGTAACAGTAAAGCCCTGTATCGATCTGAAAGCTAGTGTGATCCTCATCAGGTGGGTGCATGCTGATCTGATTGTACCCAGAGTATGCATCCATGAATGATAGGATCTCGTGCCCAGAAGTGGCATCGACCAACTGGTCGATCCTTGGGAGCAGGAAACAATCTTTTGGGCAGGCCTTATTAAGGTCTGTGAAATCCACGCATGTTCGCCATTTGCCATTTGGCTTGGGGACTAGTACGAGATTAGAGACCCACGATGGATAAAACGCTACCCTGATGAATCTGTTCTCCTTTAGCTTCTCGACTTCTTCCTTTAGAGCCTTCAATTTGTCTTTGTCGAGCAGCCTTCTTTTCTGTTGCACTAGTGGAAAGCTTTTATCTATGTTCAGGACATGGTTGATAACAACTGGGTCAATCCCAACCATGTTTTTATGCGACCAGGCAAAGACTTCCTAGTTTTTCTTCAAAAATTCCACCAACTTTTGCTTTATTGTTGTCTCTAAGTTTTTACCAACTTTCAGAACCCTGGTCGAATCTGCCTCATCGAGTTGGATCTCTTCAAGGTCCTTGATTGGTCCTACTTCCTTATCAAAATCCCCAAAGCGAGGATCTAAATCCCTATCCTCCCTTTGGGAAACACCCTATTTGGTGACGTGCTCACCTGATCGGGCTTGTGTTTCATCGGCCAACTGCAACTCTTTTCCAGTGACTTCCCTCGATCCACCTCTCTTTGCCTTAGATATCAAGGAATTATAGCATTCCCTCGCTTCTTGCTGGTTTCCAACACGCATCCTACCCCTGCGTCAGTTGGGAATTTCATGGCAAGGTGCCAAACCAAGGTTACAGCTCGCAGATCGACCAGAATAGGCCTTCCAATTACAGCATTGTATGCAGAAGGACAATTAACTCCTATAAAAGTAGTGAGTAATGTCCTGTTCGCGGGCACAGTTCTTGTTGTAACCAAAAGCCTAATCGACCCTGTTGGCACGAGCTCTTCGCCAAAAAAACCATAAACGGTTTGGTTGCATGGCTCTAGGTCCTTCACGGATAACTTCATTCTTTCTAGTGAAGACTTGTACAAGATATTTACTGAGCTCCCTGTGTCCACTAACACCCTCTTAATCATCATGTTGGCTATCTGGACATCCACGACCAGAGGGTCTGAATGAGGGAAACGAACATGTTGTGCATCAAGCTCAAAGAAAGTTATTAACTCTTCCTCTGTTCGAGCTTTTTTGGGCACTTACTCCTCCACATTCAACATCTCAATATCTTGGTCGTGGCGTAAGGTCCGAGCGTATCGCTCCCTTGCCTTCCCACTATCTCCTACAAGGTGTGGGCTGCCACAAATGGTTAGCAACGTACCTGCCACAGGAGCTAGCTGTAAAGGTGGCGAGCATTGGCGTACAGGCGCCTGCTCGTTGCCTCCTTGAGCCTCTCGCCGAGAACGTCCCGTGGCTCGTACATATCTCCTCAGGTGTCCTTGCCTGATAAGGAACTCGATCTCATCTTTCAGCTGGTTACACTCATTAGTGTCATGACCATAGTCATTGTGGAAATGACAAAACTTTGTTGTATCCCTCATAGAGATATCCTTCCTTATAGGCGCTGGTCGCTTGTATGGGAAATTGGAGCTGGTTGCCTGGTAAACCTCCGCTTTGCTCTCAACAAGGGTCGTGTAGTTGGTGAACCTTGGCTCGTACCTGTTACATTTAGGGCGCTTATTCTCGGACGTCGACGGCTCAGCGTTTGCCCTTTTTTCACCATTTTTACTATTCCTGTTGCCTTTGTCATTGCCATTGGGTTTATCCGACCCGTTGGCGTATTTTGCGGGATCTTCCTTTGGTGCCTTGTCTTTCGCAGGCGATAACCCTTCGTTGGCAATTGCATCCTCGAGCTTAATGTACCGGTCTGCTCGATCAAGGAATTCCTGGGTACTCTTCACCTCATTCTTTCTTAAGCTATTCCAGAGGAGAGAATGACACCTTACTCCAGCAGTAAGGGCCATCATTTTCCCTTCATCGCCAACTTTTTTAGCCCCAGCAGTTGCTCGCATGAAACGCTAGACATATTCCTTCAAGGATTCTCCCTCCTCCTGACATATCTCGACCAGTTGGTTGGCTTCAGTCAGGTGAACTCGACCAGCATAGAATTTCCCGTAGAATTCCTTCACGAACATTTCCCATGATGATATGCTAGCAGGAGGGAATTTAAAAAACCACTCTGAAGCAGTGTTAGATATGGTGGCCAGAAAGATCCTACAGTAAGCATCATCTGACACCTTCTAGATGTCCATTTGTATCTCGAACTTATTCACGTGAGATACTAGGTCCCCATATCCATCAAAATTGGGTAGTACTGACATCTTGAATATGCTGGGGGTTTCCGCCACAGCTATTCTTTGTATGAACGGAGTGCCTCTTATCCGATCGTACTCGATGTGGGATGTCCAGCTCCTTACCAGCTGCTGGACAGCCTGGTTTAATGCATCGATCTGGGCTTGTACGACGTCTGGGATCGCTGGGGCCACTGGTGCGGGAGGAGTGTACTCATCATGTCTTTCACGCCTGTCATTGAGCACGTCCCTTAGGTCATCATCTCTACGCCTTTGCTCGCTGGTGCCCAACCAATCAAAGATGTTAGGCTGCCTAGGCTCCCCCCAGCGTTCTGGCTCGCAGGCCTATTTTCTCTTGGTGGGGGATTCCTTTCTCCACCTCCTTCTTCTTGCCCTCAACCAGCGTTCCTTCTACCGGATTCAGCTTCATTATAGTCATGGCCGTCTCTGAAATGCGACCGACAGGTCACACTATTCCCCCTCTAGCTGGCACCTCCCAAGCGTTAAGGGGAGGCCTGCGTTGGTTGGTGGGTCCCCGGGCATTATTATGCCGTGGGGGTCCCCTGACCGCAGAGCCTGACTCGGCGTGCCTTCTGTTAGCAAAAGGATGTTGTCCCCTGCTCGGTGGATTTGGCTCATCAGCCATTAGGCGTCTAGGGCTTCGGGGAGGCTGCCCGGCCCTATTCTGCCTTTGACGCTGGGGATTATCTCGACCAGCACAAGAAGGTGGCTGCTACTCAGGATCCTGAATTGGGATATCCTATTGAGCAACAGGTGGTTGCTCTGGCCTTTGAGGGCTCGCCGGCTGAAGCGGAGGACTCGGGTTTGGGGCCCGTTGTGGTGGTGCACTTGGTGGCTGATCTGGTTGAGAATTCGGCCCAGCTTGCCCCCGGGCCAACTGAATGGCTACTTCTAGGGCGGCAGTGGCATCTCTCTGCCGGTAGTCCATGTCCGCCTGCCGTTCATTCAGTTCTTGGTGCTGACGTTCGATTTCCCTCTGTTGCAATGCCAACGTCTCAGCCACATTCTCTTGATTGGCCCTCAGATTGGCCAACTCCTCTTGCAACACACTCAGCGTTGTCCTCAGGGTTTCAGAATCCATTTCTTCCTCTTCAAAGTCCAACTGTGGCTCATCTTCAGCCACATTTGGTGGAGGAGGCTGGGTGGATGCAGCGCCAATAGTCTACCCCGTCTTCTTGGATGTCTTAGCCATTTTATCTTCTTGAAGTCTAGAATTAGCCTCTCAACGAAAGCACCAAAATGTTGACCCTCAAATTGGTCAACAACACAGAGTCAGATAAACGATATAAAATGGGATGAAAACAAGAAGAAATTCAAATGGAAAAGTAAATGATACAAAGGATTTATAGTGGTTCAGCCCCAATTGGATGGTAATGACCTACGTCCACTTAGTGTTCTTATTGATATTGAATCCCAACACTGTGATCAATGAACTTGGGTTCACGAGTTTCACAAGCCTTGGGAAGATTACAACTTTGGTGAATAATCACACTATATCCTTCTCTCTGAGTACAAAGATCCAAAGTTTTCCCCTTAAAAGTCCTTTCCCTTGAGCCCTTTGAGTCTTATTTATAAGCTCAAGAAAAATACATGGGCCCATGGGCCTTAATTACAATTAAGACTTGTGTATCAAGGTAATAAAAGAAAATACAATTTGTTAGGAAAATATGTATTTGCCTCAATGGAAATGGTAAGATAATACAACTCTATGCAATAATATTACAAATAAATATATATTGATTAAATAAGGTTACAACTCTATAACTGAAAGTACAAATAAACAAAAAGAAGAAGAGAAGAAGAATAGAATAGTGAAAATACAACTCTAAGCAAAAGATTACAAGTAAAGTAAAGGTGTTTGAAACAAAAGAGAAGATTACAACTCTAAACAAAAGTTACAAGTAAATAGAACAAGAGAATAAGAAGAAAAAAGCAATAGAATAAAATGTAATAACAGAAACACAAGTAAACTCTCACTCACACAACCTAAGTGAAGAGGGTTGGGGATTACCAACTTGAACAAGGTTTAAAACCTTTGTCCAAAAGCTTATTTCCCCCTAACTAAAGCACTAAGGGATCTCTCTCAGATTAAAGGAAATGCTTTCTGGAATTATCAAGCCTCAAGGTGTTTCTAGCCAAGTACTCTAATGGATAGAAATGTTGTGTCTTTCAAGTGAGCTATAGGCTCCTATTTATAGAGTTTAGAGACACCCTTTGAATTTCAAATTCCACCAACCCCCATGGTTGTTACCAATGTTTAATTTGATTAATATGGAATTAAAAATGAGATTTAGGAGTTTTTTTTTTTTTTAGCCATTCAACAAAGATTGAAAAAACTGAAGAAAAAAAATGGTCAGTTTTGGCCTGTGGCCGCAGCCAGAGACATTAGTGGCCGCGGCCACTGACCATTTTTAGCACAAATTTTTTTGTTGTTTTTCCAAACGGTTCCAAACCCTCCCAAAAGATTTTGTAACCCCCAAAACAAATTATTAGGGTTAAAATCATATCTCTAACAGCCATTTCTCAAATGGCTTTATGAAATTCATCTCAATATTGTGTAACACCAAATTTACACAATAAAATGTAATATTTGGAAGTTACAAATTTGTAACACCAAATATGTTACATTATTTGGATATATCTCATATATCTAAATATTGTAACTCTCTATTATATGTTACAATATGTGACACTCTTTGTCACATTTATTTAATCTAAAACATTATATTATAATATAATATAATATAATATTACATTATATTATAAAATAATATAACACAATTAATGCAAATATTACAAGATTGCATATCCAAAAGGAAGTAAATAAAAATATGCAACCGGATTGGTCGCATCTAAGTGTGAGGCTTGATAAATCAATAACTTTCTGGTCGATGGTCGAACATGATTCAATCACTTAAAGTTGCCACATGCCTGCCACATGTAGGTCAATCCTGCCACATCATCAGGAGCTGTTTTTTGGGTAAACACCGACGATTTTGGGTCTAATCCGATCCGAACTTGAGAGTGTTCGGGTCGGGTTTGGGTTCTAAAATACAGAATCACAGGTTGAGGTGTAACCCGAAACCGAACAAATTAAAAAAATTGATTTTAATATGTTTAAGTTTAGCTATGTTTACCGAGTTTTTCGGAAACGAATACAAACAAAATAATAAAAAGGTAAGAACTGTAGAAGTGCAGAAATATAAATAGACAAACAGGTTTTTTACGTGGTTTAGGCGTTAACGAGCCCTAGTCCACGAGTCGATGTTATTATACTTGTAGAGAATTACAGTAAAATGGCTGGTGTACAAGAACCTCACAAACTCACAATGTTTATCTCGGGTTCTCTTGAAGAAGATGAAGCTAGAGAGATTTTGGCAGAGTTCTTACTATTTAATCTGTTGGCCCCCCTCCTATCGTAAAATGAGGAGGTCTTTATAGCTAGGGTTTTGGATTCAGGTTTTACTCTGCCCCCATGAGTCTTAATTACACCAGTCGTAAATAGGGAATACAATTACCGTAGTAGCATGGCTACCAGGCTCTACGCAGGTATAATTACATGAAAATATGGGGAATGACAAAAGGCAGCCGTCTTTTCCAGGCTGTCAGCGGAACAGTAGGCGAAAAGGCACTTTTAGGCGTGCTGGGATGTGTGCGGCCTCGACCTGTCAGGCGTGTCAGGCGGGATCCTGTGTCAAGTGAGTATCATTCCAACTATGCCTCCTCCGTGACTCAACCGCCTGGTCTTCTTCCGTGCGAGGCACGGAACTGTATCCACGAAGGTAACTTGAAGAGCTTCTCCTGGAAGGACCTTCCCCGAAGGATATCCCTTCGGGAGTCCGGGAGAATTGACGAGCTTCCAGGTCGCGGTTGCTTGAAAGAGTGTGCTAGACACTAAACGGGAGAGGCGAAGCCTTTCTGTCCATCCGCGAGCCCTGGTCACCCTTCGTGAAAGACTTTGATAATTCTGCTTCCCCGAGGCTATCCATCTAGACGCTATCCGGAAATCTAGATAACAAGCTATATTTCTTTTGTAGTTTGTTTCTTGAAATTCATTAAAATCACATTTGTTTTCTATAACTTATGTTTCATGATTTTTCTTTTAAAATCAACTTTTCAAGCGTTTAGAGTTTAGAGATTATACATTTTTTAATGAAATAAAAAACCTTGTAAAAAAAATAATTGAACCAAACTAACAACAAATATAGGATAATAAGATTTTTATTTATAATTTTTTTATATCTTTTTTGGCAAGAAAATATGTCAAAAGTAAACAAAAAAGTGTAAAAAAATTGGTATTTTTCAAAAACTTTTACCAAGGCCCACAAAAGGCTCAAAACCTAACCCCACCCGATCCCAAAACCCAAAAAATCACCTAAAATCTGAAGAAAAAAAAAATCAAGCAGGTTCGGTACCCTATTTCCCCACCCGAAACCTGCAAAACCCGAACTCGATGATTCCGACTTGTGTGCACCCCTACCTTCCACATTTAAGTTGATAAGACCCTTCTCTTGCTGAAACAAACCTATTTTTCCTTGGCTTTTCACTTTTTCTATTTCCTTTTGGAGGCAGTACTTCAATTTCTTAAACATAAAGTGGAACTCTCCATGTGTTTTGGATCTTTCAATGGATGTATTGTTGCTTTGTAAGTGTTCAACATGACTTGTTTTGTGAAATAATATGAGCAGTATATAATATACTGAAGGTTCATCTTTCTAATGACTGCCATGGCATGTTCACAAGGTAATTCATCCAAATCAAACTTGTTACACGTGCGTGATTTCTTTTGAATGTGTACAGTGTTTGCTGTTAAACTATTTTATATACTGTAAATGAGTGTGCTAGGTGGGTCAACCTGTATTGGAATAATTATTAAAATAAATTTAAAATTAAAATAATAATAAATAAGCTAGTATTATAATATATTGGTATTTATAAATAAAAATAGTTGTACTTACTATCATTTTTAGTGACTTAACAAGGTTATCTCTTAAGTATTCCTCTTGTTTCTTTGACAAGTCTATAAATGTTGCTTCTGCTTCCTTCTTGTTGTTGTAACTTCATTTTTTAATGAGGTTTCTTAACCACTCAAGTAATGTCGTTATTGGAAGCTATCTGTAGCGACCCAAATTTGCTAATAAGGCTTATGGCCTTGATTAGCATGCCCGGAGGGCAATAAGTGATTTATTATTACAATATGTGAATTTTTATAAATATGTGATTAGAGATGCATGTTTAGGTGAATGAAATATGCATGTGGGCCCCGTTTGGTTATTAGGGGCATGTTTGTAATTTTAGCCCGTTGAGGGCATAAATGTGATAATTGTAATAATTGTGATATATCTGTGTTCACGATCCGAGACAGTCCTAGGGAGCGGTTAGCTAGAAAGTCACAACGGGGTCGAATACCCAACTCGGGGCGAGTCGAGGAGTATTTTGGGCGTTAGATGTTTTATGGGCTTATCAGGTTATGGAAATAAATATTTGGAGATATATTTGAAGTTAGAATGTTTAGGAGGGAATATTGGGGAAATTTTCCATTTTTCCCTCGGGGACGTTTTTGGTACCCCTAGCCTTTGAGGTAACCTTAGAAACTTAAGTTGAATAAAACAAAGTGAAGAAGCACTTAGAAACTAAGGGAAACCGACTCTTTTTCCTCTCTCTCTCTCTCTTGGAGGTTTTTCTCACTTTGGTATCTTGGAGACTTTGATCCATAGGGGAATTTTGGCTTGGAATTGAAGCTGGCTATAGTTGAGGATTAGCTCAGGGCCAAGTTATCGGTTAAGGTAATTGTTGATGGTGAGAACTCGTCAACGAAGTTAAGTTATAAAAATTGAAATATAGAGCTTATCAATAAAAAACTTCAAAGATCTAATCAGAAACTCAAAGAATAGTTGCAGAAAGAAAATGGTGAAATGAACTTGTATTTCTTATGGTGTGGTGCTATAGTGTTTTTTCCAACCCCTTTCCATGTGGAAGTAAGGTTCCTTTTATAGTGGGCTCTAATGGACCCTAGTACATTGTGGTCCAGGGGACCAAATGGTACACAAGTACGCTGTCAGGTGAGTGGTCTCAGGGGTAGTGGTGTTGGCTCCAGTACATGGTCAGGTTCTATGGGGATGTCTCCACCACTTATTTGGTACAAGCGTCAGAGGAGTGGAGATGGTGCTACCACTCCTCGTACCATCCCTTACCACCATCACTTGTCGGTTACAGATGTTAGGTCTGTACATTGATCCTTGTAGGCATGTATGTACCTATATATAGGTACCTTATTCGTACTTCTTGTCTCTGGTGGGCTACTTTGATGAATGACATACTTGGTTGGCCCTCTCTTGTGATGTAGGAAGGTTCTAGCGCTGTGTGCACCCGTGAGGCGCGAGGCACCATATACACCTGCGAGGCAACACAGGAGCAAGGCGTTATATGCACCCACAAGGCGCCGTGTGCATTCATGAGGTGCAAGGCGCCACGGGCACGCGAGGCGCCCGGGGCGTGAAAGCGATTGCAAGGCACCAGGGGCACGCAGGACGCCTGGGGCACGCAAGGCGAAGTGGTCATTTGGAGCAGGGTTGATTTGGACATTCCTTTGAGGGATCAAAGGGACTTCAGGCATGTTTGCTTTGGATCTCCCAGGGACCTTAGACATGAGATGTGGGTTCTTTACCAGTGTAGAATTTTCAGCATCCACAGTAAGGATTCTAGCACTTGATCATCTGAACTGTGTTTGAATTTCTGCTGGTGTTTTAAGGTTGTGCATGTGAGTTAGGTGGAGAATCACTCTTGAGTTTTAAATGAGGTTTAAGGTTAATTCTTGTTAGGTTTTGTTGTTGAGACTGTGGTAGAACTTATGTGATGATTAGTTTGAGCTGTTGGATGGATTTTGGGGTAAATTGGCTGGATTTTCGTAGTAAAAATGGAGGATTTTTCTAGGTTCGAAGGGTAGGGTCGGGCCGCGGCATTGTTCTTGTTGAACCGCGGCCCTCTAGAATAGGTTGGAGGGCAGGAAGAGGGGTGGGGCGCGGCATGCCCTAGCTTGGGTTGCGGCACGCCTGCCCTGTTTTGGGGTTGGGGGTCTCTGGTTGAGGTGAGCCGCGGCATGGCTTCATGGGGCCGCGACACTTAGTGTGTTTTTGGGCTTTAAGGAGGTTTTAGGCTCGGGAATCCAATAGTTAAGGCTCGGGATGGATTTTATCACCCGGATTGATAGAATTCAATGTCCCGGAGACTAGAGTTATGACCTAAAGTTATTTAATGGGTTAGAACCTGATGGATTGATATTGTTGATGCATTGTGACTAGGGTTCAGCGAGGCTCGGACTAGGGGACTGTGCTTAGGACATCGGCGCTTGGAAAGCTCGGGACACAGGTAAGAAAACTGTTGTACCCGTAGAGCAGGGCGAGGCCCTATAGCTTGTGTTGCAGGGCATGACCCTATATGATTGTGTTACAGGGCGTAGCCCATTGAATATGTTTATACGTGTTTAAGTATATATTTAATTATGTTATGTGTGCATATATGTGAATGAACGGCAAGAGCCAGGAACGGAAAGGGCCGAGAACGGTGAGGGCCGGGAACGGTGAAGGTTGAGAACGACAAGGGGCCGGGAGTAGTGTTTAGCACGCGGAGTGCGAGTTGCCAGGGCGAGACCGTATAGGATACCTGGGATATCCTCATGGTGTAGACCGCGAACCCAGGACCTGGTAAAGTGCCTGTGATGGCATGGTCGTATGTGTTTAGCCCATTGGTAGTTTAATTGTATGTTGAATGATAGATATGCATATGTTAATTGCTTGCATGAGTTTTCTTGCTGGGCTTCAGCTCACGGGTGCTCTATGGTGCAGGTAAGGGCAAGAGGAAAGTCGACCAACCATGAGTACGGAGAGCGTGAGGCGACGCGTACATGTTTGGCATGCCTGGCTGCCACGACCAGGGGTATTTTTGAGAGATGCTTGTATTAAACCTAGTTTTGTCGTTTAGTCGACTTTAATCATATTTTGGTATTGTAAATATTTCTAAACAAGTATTTTGGGATCCCAAATGTTAAACACTTTATAATTTTCAATGAATGGTTGTATTTACAAAGTATGTGACTTTGTCTATGGTTTAGCTACACTTTTGTCTTAAAACCTCGGTTAGCGAGTTAATTGCACGTTTTAAACTCACTTAGTAACGGTTCTAAGGAAGTAGGGCGTTACACTATCTCATTTCTTCAAGTGATGCATTAATAGACTCAACTATGTTGGAGTAGATTCTTGCCCACTTTTCTTTTTTAACCTCATTGCAAGATAAGGGTGAATTCCTACATGTATTTTTCAAAATCTTCCATGTTATAAGCCTTTGCAGCAACATGATAAGCCATGTTGGTTGCTTCTGCATCTGTTCTATACTTAGTCTTTATGTTGCACAAAAGATGGTAGGAGCACACTCTATGAGTTGCATTTGGATAGACATTTTCGATATCATTCTCTATACTTTCATGTCTATCTGAAACTATACACAACTCTTCTCTTTATCCATAACTTGGAGTAGATTCTTGCCCACTTTTCTTTTTTATCCTCATTGCAAGATAAGGGTGAATTCCTAAATGTAATATGTCCAAGATAGACATGTATTTTTCAAAATCTTCCATGTTATAATCTTTTGCAGCAACATGAAATGCCATGTTAGTTGCTTCCGCATCTGTTCTAAACTTAGTCTTTATCTTTCACAAAAGATGGTAGGAGCACACTCCATAAATTGCATTTGGATAGACATTTTTTATAGAATTCTCTATACTTTCATGTCTATCTGAAACTATATACAACTCTTCTCTTTCTCCATAACTTGGAGTAAACTTTTGCCCACTTTTCTTTTTTAACCTCATTGCAAGATAAGGGTGAATTCCTACATGTAATCTGTCCAAGATCGTCATGTATTTTTCAAAATCTTCCATGTTATAAGATTTTGCTACAACACGAAATGCTATGTTGGTTGCTTCCGCATCTGTTCTAAACTTAGTCTTTAAGTTGCCCAAAAGATGGTAGGAGCACACTCCGTGAGTTGCATTTGGATAGACATTTTTTATAGCATTCTCTATACTTTCATGTCTATCTGAAACTATACACAACTCTTTTCTTTCTTCATAACATTTATTAATTTTTCTAAAAACCACTCCCATGAAGCATTATTTTCATAATCTGTTTATAACAAATGCTAATGGGAAGATGTGTCTATTTGCATTCTGTGTTGAAGTCGTGAGAAGTGTACCCCTAAAAGCATCTTTTAGGAATGTTCCATCAAAAACAAATATAGGAATGCAATGATTCCAACCTTCAATTGACTGACCCATAGCATAAAAAGATATTTATATCTATTTAGACTATCAATTTCCAAATCTGTTACTGTACTTGGATTTTTCTTCTTCAACATGTACAGATATCGTAGAATGTCTAGGTAGGAATCTTCAACAGACCCATGAACAAAATTAACTACTTTTTCCTTAGATCGCCATGTTTTTTGGTAACTCATGGACACTACATATCTGTCCAACATATCCTTAGCTATATCTTTAGGTCTATAATTTGTTTTTGTATTTATGAACTGGTCGCTAAAATATGCACGCAAGTGTACATGGTCGTGTTAAGTAATAAATTCTGAAAGAATGGATATCGTCCCACAGAGACTATTGACCAATTACCAATAATCGTTCTTTACTTTCTATATGGCAAGTAAAACCAAGATGAATAGATCTAACTATAAACACAATTTCAATAACTAAAAACAAAACAACTGATCAAAGGATTAAAATCAATAATAAAAAGACCTAGGGTATTAACTTCATAAACTTTTCATTATATTAATTTTATTAATCAGTTCTAAATTTCTTTCTTCCTATTCTAATAGCAGGTTAACATAAATCGATTCCTATTCTTTTTCAAGATATAAGATCTCAACCTATATGCAGGTTTTCTACATCTCTATGATAAACTTAAACATATAATAAACATTAAGCATAGAAACATAATTGCTACACAAGCCATACAGGTATTTTCGTCCAGTATGTAACCTATGTCTATATATTGATAGCATATTCAATTCTCATCTTTCGAATTTTGAATCAAAATCATAAGTCAAGCAAATATTGATCAGATATTTACTAGCATTAAGCAAACATTATATAGATTAGAATAAAGAACAAGAATTAATAGAACATCATGATAACATTACATATAAATCCAAACGACTGCATTAACCCCTAGATAGAGGTGTTTAGTTCATATCAAACATGACTAAAACAACAAAATAATTATTCATAAACATAAAATTTAGAGACTTGAAGAAGAAATAAAAAATATGAAAGTTCAGAAAAACTTGTCTCAGAATCAAATTTAATCTCTAAATTCGTAATTAAAATCTGACCTTCCCCTAATTAAACCCTAAAGTCTGAATTTATACTAACAAAACACGAATTCCTCTTTTTTTTTTATAGACGGGTCGCGACTTGGCCTTTCCTAGGTCACAGCTCGTGTCTTTTTAATGCTCTTCAAAATCTGGTTAGCCCTCCAGGCGCCGCGGCCCTCTAAACCCAGGTCGCGGTCTGCCTCTCCATGGACCTCCTGGATTCGCCTCTGACTTCTTCTAGTGCCACGACTCTATTGACCAAGTCACAGCTCTAATTCCTTTCAGCAAACCTTCAGCCTCTAACTTTGCTAGAGTTGTGGGCCTTAAGCCCATGACGTGACTCTAATTCTATTTTTTCTAGATTTTAACCTTTTGACATATTTCCTTCATAAAAAACTTATTATAATTCATCCTTAGCACCAATTTGAGTCGAATAACAACCAAAAGCTCTATTTTCCACCATTTTTTCTTCTTTTCACTTTTAGCTCATGATCCAAAGTATCGACCTGCAACAAAGACAAACACAAGCATAATCTTGCACAAAACAAACATAAAGACTCAAGAATACCACCAAAACACATTCTAAAATGATAGTAAAATGGAATTATCAAAATCCCCCAAACTTACTCTTTACTCGCCCTCGAGTAGAGAACACAACAATAAACAGACTCGACTAAAAACCTAAACAACAAACACACTTGAATCAAGCCGACAATAATAATTTATGCCTCAAGCTATGACGACTAACACACTTATATAATCTTTAGGAAAATTAACTCTAAATGCAGAATTTCAGTCAAAACATTCTCCCAATTCACTTAAGTCCAAATAAAAGTAAAATTTCTCAAAATCATGATTAATAAATAACATGTATTCGAATCAATTCAGGCTCACCAATTTTTTTTCACTACAATCAATTAATATCATTATCCCATAAGCTTGTTACACTTACTAGTCTCCATTAATGTAGAAAACACATGCTCAGAAATCAATAGGACTTTCACAACTTATAATTGAAAGGGCTTAGGTAAAGGTAGATGAAAAAGCCATTTAGGCTCAAAATATACCATAAGCACTCAACCAAACAATTCAACCTTTATCCACTAAAAAAAAAAAAACTCAATCCCAAATTTCTCAATATTTCTTTTTTTTAGAGAGAATTCATAAACTGATTTTTTTTCTTTTTTTAATAATAATACTACACTCCCCCAAACTTATTTCTTTGTATTTTCAATTGGAGTGTAGGTCATATTCAATATAGTTTTTCTTTCTTTCTCTCTCAATTTTCTTCTTCTATCGACACAAATTTCCAAATATAAACCCCATTACAAACCATCCCCTAATCAATTTTCATATGCTCATGGTATATCAAAGGGAAGGAAAAAATAACAAAGTTTCAAATAAGCTCAAAATAAGTGTCAAACAAAAAGAATCAAATTAGGCTCAAAATTGGGTAACTAAGGATTTAATAAATCAAGGTTAGCTTGAAATGCTCAAACGTTCCAAAGAATTGCCTAAATCATCTTCCTAAGCATGCATCATCTAGGATTTCGTCTCAAATAGCAAGCAAGCAAGTTCTAGGATAACAATATTTTCATAAAAAAATTTCAACATTCAGCAAGCATAAAAATTGTTCAATTACACAAAATTTATTAAAAATCATGATTAAGCTCTCAAGTATTTAAGTGGACCCATGTAAACATGGTAAGACATATTCAACCAAGCACATAGACTTTTATAGCTTCATTCCCATTCAATTTATACAACACATCATTCAATCATATTATCATTGGCTAATCATTGTCAACTTGATTCAACAACACTCTAAACAAAACATAAAAATAAAAATAAATATAAACCTAACAAAACTTAAACAAACTAAGATATCTACAATGAGCAAAGCAATAAAAATTAAATCCCTTCCCCCAAACTTAATCTAAACATTGTCCCCAATGTATAAATAAAAGAAAAGGAAGGAAACTTCCATGTAATCCAATGCATTGCTCCATTGTATTAACTCTCATCTATGTCCTCCTCATCTTAGGTTGCAAATATAAAGTTATTCATTGACACATCAATAAGTGGTTGACGCCCATAATAAGCGTCATACAAGACAACTTGAAGGTTGTCATTGTGAATGCCCTCAAGCTTGGCTAGATTTGGAATTAATGAGCTCCAGTGTTCAACTTGACTTTCTTTAGACATATAAGCATGATGGATGCCAAGTAATGATGCTAATTGGGGTGGAGATGGTGGTGGCCAATAAGAATCGTCATATGTGTACTCTTTCATTACCATTAGTTCACTATATTTAGGATCGAGTACTTGTTGCATGAAGTCTGATGGTGGATTTAGCCTTTCTTCACTACTTTGCCCAAACAATTTATCCATTTCTTGGGTAGATATAGCAATCGACATTACTATTTTCTCTCCCTTTTCTTCATCACTTTTGATTGAAGAAGGCTCCATTTGATGTACAAATTCTTTCATTGGTAGCTCCATCTCCATACCACTCCCCAAATTGACCTCCTCACTTTGTGCTTTCCCCCTTGAATTTTCCAAATTCCTCAAGGATGAAGCTTGGCTTTGAATTAAGGTGTCATTTTTAGCCATATACTCCATCATAAATACCTCCAATGAACTTGATTGAGGTGCTTGGTGAGGTTCTTCTATGATTACTTCTTGAAAATTATCCCAATTTTCCTTATTTGGTCCTTGAGTGCAAGTGTTAAAAGTTGGTTCCATATTGTTATAATTGCTCTCCCACTCTTGGTTGGTCATTGAGAAATTCCAATACCACCATTCATTGTATTCCGCCATGTCTTCCAACATCCAATAGGCTTCATCCTCAGAGACTTGGTAGAAATTGGTGGTACCATCTCCTCTTTCTACCCATTCCCTTGCCTCGACATTCAACCCATTGAGGAAGACCTCTAATTGACACTCTTTTTGGACAAATCATGGTATGGGAACCTCATTAGCAAAGCTTTGTATCTCCACCATGCCTTTTATAAAGGATCCAATTCGTGTTGAACAAAATTCACGAGGACTTGCATATGAGACATCTCAAGTTTCTCGCAAGACAAACAACAAACACAAAAAAAATAACGTTAAAGGAACAAGAAAAAATGAAAATAAAAGAAAAAACCAAGTTAGAATAAAAATCATCTATGTTGATATTAATAATACAGTCCCTGGCAATGATGCCAAAAACTTGATCACTAAAATATGCATGCAAGTGTACGTGGTCGTGTCAAGTAATAAATTTCGGAAGAACGGATATCGTCCCACAAAGACTATTGACCAATTACCAATAATCGTTCTTTACTTTCTATTTGGCAAGTAAAATCAAGATGAATAGATCTAACTATAAACACAATTTCAATAACTAAAAACAAAACAATTAATCAAATGATAAAAATCAATAATAAAAAGACCTGGAGTATTAACCTCATAAACTTTTCACTCTATTAATTTTATTAATTAGTTCTAAATTTCTTTCTTCCTATTTTAATAGTAGGTTAACATAAATCGATTCCTATTCTTTTTCAAGATATAAGATCTCAACCTATATGCAGGTTTTCTACATCTATGTGATAAACTTAAACATATAACATACATTAAGCATAGAAACCTAATTGCTACACAAGCCATACAGGCACTTTCGTCCAATATGTAACCTATGTCTATATAACCATAGCATATTTAATTATCATCTTTCGAATTTTGAATCAAAATCATAAGTCAAGCAAATATTGATAAAATATTTACTAGCATTAAGCAAACATTATATATATTATAATAAAGAATAAGAATTAATAAAGCAAATATTGATCAAATATTTACTAGCATTAAGCAAACATTATATATATTATAATAAAGAATAAGAATTAATAGAACATCATAATAACATTAAATAGAAATACAAATGACTACATTAACCCCTAGATAGAGGTGTTTAGTTCATATCAAACATGACTAAAACAACAAAATAATTATTCAGAAACATAAAATTCAAAGACTTGAAGAAGAAATAAAAAATATGAAAGTGCAGAAAAACTTGTCTCAGAATCAAATTTAATCTCTAAATTTGTAATAAAAATATGACCTTCCCCTAATTGAACCATAAAGTCTGAATTTATACTAACAAAACACGAATTCCTCTTTTTTTTTATAGGCGGATGACGACTTGGCCTTTCCTAGGTCGCAGCCTGTGTCTTTTTAATGCTCTTCAAAATATGGTTAGCCCTCCAGGCCCCACAGCCCTCTAAACCCAGGTCGTGACTCGCCTCTCCATGGACCTCCTGGATTCACCTCTGACTTCTTCTAACGCCGCGACTCTATTGACCAAGTCGAGACTCTAATTTCTTTCAGCAAACCTTCACCCTCTGACTTTGCTAGAGTCACGACCCTTAAGCCCATGTCGCGACTCTAATTCTATTTTTTCTAAATTTTAACCTTTTGACATCCTTCCTTCATCAACAACTTATTATAATTCATCCTTAGCAACAATTTGAGTTGAACAACCACCAAAAGCTCCATTTTCTACCATTTTTTCCTTCTTTTCACTTTTAGCTCATGATCCAAAGTACCGACCTACAATAAAGACAAACACAAGTGTAATCTTGTACAAAACAAACATAAAGACTCAAGATTACCACAATAACACATTCTAAAACGACACTAAAATTGAGTTATCATGAACTTGGTCTTTACGACATTCCCAACCATACTATTGGAAGCTTGGAGATGATATTCAAGAATAATGTCCAAGGAACATGTGTGGGCACGATTGAACTTCCTAACTTGGAATAGCTCTATTTTTCCATATCTTGCAGCTCAAAATGGCCACGTGCATTCTAAATCGAGGCACATCAACTGATATTCTTTTTTTGCAAAATTTGTGGACCTTAAACTGGAAATTATTCTTTATGGCATAAAGACCAATTGTTGTTGTTAGAACTTCTTTGTTTTTGTACACCTGTTTTTCTCTTATTCCTTCAGAAAATCACGTGTTATAACTGTAGTTTCTATTCCAATGTACTTAGGAATTGATTCATGCTCTTCCTTCTCCAAAATTACATCTGTAATCTGATCTACCAATTGAATGAACTTTGGTAGTCGTTGAGGTTCATCTAGCGAGAATGTTGATGCTTCTGAAATAGCTTTCACCATAGTAATGAGATTATTTCTACTTGAACCAATATTAGAATTCATCATTTCAAGTGCTCCACAAGTGATTGTTTGGTTGTTGTTTGTTACATAAACTATTAGAGGGTATTTTGTAAGTGTCAAGTCATTTCTTTTGCTCTCCAAATAGAATTGTATTGAGCTATCACTATTTATCTTCAATGGAGGCAATTTTTCAGCAACTTAGTATTGAATAGTTGCTTTTTCTGTTGACAAAATAGAAGACAACTCTGAGGACAAGAGATGCATAAGTGTTGTAATTGAGCAATCTAATGGTACTAACACTCTAATTGTTATGAAATTCTCATACACATTATTTTCAGTTCAATGACTATCATAATATACTGTAAATGTTATTGGATCCATATCTGCAAATGAATTAAAAAAAAACATTAGATTAATTTATAAAGATTGGTTATAATTTCATTACAAAACTAAATAACAGCGACAAAAAGGTGAAATGCATATAGCTATTAAGCTAATGTATCAAATAAGATTGTTGTAAAATCCATATTCATGAATTTGAAAATCGAAAAAGTAAAGAAAAACCAAAGATTGGTTGTTGTGTGTCATTTTGGTCACAATATTAAAATTTTCCTTAAACCACTGATGTCAAAGCCAGCAGAAAATTTTCCTTAAAATGAGAATTTTTTGGATGCTTTTCGGACATCTTTTATCAGTTCCGCAATGGTACTTCAATATCAATTGGGGTTACAAGAAAATTAGCCCCAAAATCAGACATTATTTTGATAAATGTCTCTCTTTCAAAAATAATCAATAAATGGCCCATTCCAACAAATTAATACAATGAAATTCCATATTTGCCCTTCCCTCTTTAACCTAGGGTAAGCCCTAACTTTCACCATCATCTCGTCTCCTACGCTCAAGGTTGAATCTCTGCTCCAACGCGGTTGAATCTCTGCTCCAACCACCATCATCGCCGAAAACGAAGCTAGGCTCTCACGTAGCCATTGTCGAAGACTGGAGCTAAACCACTCACCTCCACCTTTGCTGAATTATCTAAGCTCTATGTAAGTTCTCTCTCTCAATGTCTCTTTATCTCTTCATTTATCATTTTCTTCAGATTTTCTTCGTTGACCATTAGTTGAGCTATTTGGCATGTTCTTTATCTTTTTCATGGTATGTCTGAGTTATTGGCATGGCCATGACTGGGGCTAAGGGGTACCAAATCATGACTCTAACCCTTTTTACTATTTCTCTTATTCTTCAAAAACAATCAAAACTAAACTATACCACTCATAAATGGCCTATATTGACTATAAATATGATGAAGTAAAATAAACTTGATCAGTAAAGCTCTTTACTGGTATGCATTGGCTTGTAATTCCCTTGCTTTATAAGGTGGTAAAATGTGTGACATCAAAGTGATATGAGAGATTAATTAAAACAAAGTTGATATGCTTAGAAAGTTATCTTCATGAAGTACGATTTAAAAGTTTAAGAGTATGCCTAGACATACTATAATTTCAGAGACCAGTAAAACTTGCCTGCAAAATAAATAGATGAATTATAATGGAGAAAGAGAACAAGGAAAAAGTGATTAGTTTTATCATATAGAATAATGAGATTGATTGAGGCTGATAGTCCATAAGATCACTTGTTAAATAATCAGCGAAAAATAGCCATGCATAGGCATAGCCCAATACTACCATGCATATGAAGAAACCGTAGTCATTGGCATGGGCATGGCTGGGGCTAAGGAGTACCAAATCATGACTCTAACCCTTTTTACTATTTCTCTTATTCTTCAAAAACAATCAAAATTAAACTATACCACTCATAATTTTGTCAGATATGGTTTTACTCAATACCCCTTCTATTTTTTTCTATTATTAGTATAGACTTTTTATGTAAAGTCATAAACACACACCAAAATGCATTTATTTCAGTCAAATCTTATTCACACAACAAAGTTGTGCAGTAATGAGTCTACACCAAATTGAAACTATGTGCCTATGGGGGTGTGACCAATTGGACACAAAGCCCAACATTTTATCAAAAAGAGGGATCTCTCTCTATAAAGCAAGACAAATTTATAATTATATATTTAAATGTATGGTCTAGGTACATTTTCCAAATCAGAAAAATAAGTTTAGAATTGAGTTGGCAGACAACATATAACACTGGTTGTCCTTCTGCCATTACCATTTCCCTCTGTTTTGGTATGATTGTCCTTCTACCATTACCATTTCCCTCTGTTTTGGTATGTTTCCATAGCCAAATACTAGTGACCAATCTTCTTCACTAACTCATATTCAAATTCATGTTCATCAAAAAGTAAAACCAAGAAAACAATAATTGGTTGTGAATTTAATATTTGTTTGTATAAAGTAAGATTATTATTATGGATGGATATGGTTGGTGAGTGAGGGTTGGATCACAGGGAAATGATAGCATAGTTTGTTGTGATAAGGAAAACATGAGAGAAAGAGGTCCCATTTGGTAAAACAAAAAGTCAACTAATATATGCTCATCCAACGGTTTTAAATTGAGTACATCTTAATTCTTAGATTATTAAATGAGTGCCCTATACTATACTATACTATATTACTATTACTATTGCTACATCATTTTATTTTCATTTCTCACCTTTTTGCCTTATCTTTTTTCCCACAACTAACTCTACTACTACTACTACTAACTCTAATTGATTAAAACTTCTCATTGGCAAAAGAATTTGCCAATAAAAATCTACTGTGACATTATCAAAGAGAAGAGAAGAGAAGAAAAGAAAAGAAAAGAAAGGACAAGAAAGAACAAAAATGTAGAAGGGCTTTAAAGGCATGATAATTTTTTTTATTATTATATTTGTTATAAAAAGTTAGTGTAACATATCCACCTTGACAAATATAAAAAATATGGACAGTTAGGAAATGAATAAGGAGAAGATATTGTATTGATTGGTATAGATTACTTCTGTGGTATACATAAAGTTTTGTAATGTCATGTTGATTTAGAATTTGTTAGCTATTATGTTGTTTGGTATATTTAATTTGACATGTGGTATCTATGAATTTTCTCAATATTATCATAATTTTTTTTAATGAATGAATGAATTTCAGATTTGTTAGAATTATAGGTGTTTATGAATTAATGAATCAATATCTTTTTTAAATTATGGTATATCACTTTTGTTTATACATGTATATGCATTGTGATTTGATATATGTCTTTTTTACAATTTGGTATATTACTTTTGTTCATGTGTATATATGTTTTGTTGGTTGTTTGGTTTTTCTTAGTTTCACCTCCTTGTTGCTGAAACTTGAATCTATTTTGTCACCAGACGCATAGCTGCTCTTAAGTATACCTATTTTCTACTCTTCTTGTTTTTCTCTTTGGTTTGATTTACATGCCATTGTTTGCATTTTACTGGTTTTGTTTTTTTATTAACTTATGGTATGACATATGTGTTCTATACAGGAGTACAAGAAAATGGAATATATTACATCTGTAAATCAATGAAACAAAAAGAAGCTTCAGTTTCTAGGAAAGTTGGGAGTTATAGAATCAATAAAAACAAAATTAGGTGCTAGGTTGATGAGTATTTTTAAGAAAGGCTCTCTAGGACATTTATTAGACTTAAAGATTACACCCATGAATTCACTAGTACACCATATGGTGCTTAGGACTCTAGAGAGTGGAGATGATGAATTAAAATACATGGTGAATGACCATGTATATAGTTTTGGTTTGAAAGAGTTAAGTATTATCATGGGATTGAAAAAAAAAATAGATCCTTCTATAGAAAGCATGACATTTAAGCGGGGTTCTATTTGGACAAACTTATTTCCTGAAAATAAATCGGTCACAAAAAAACAATTAGAAGAGACTTTTATAAATTATGATGGATGTGATGAGGATTTGTTGTTGAAGCTTGCTAGGTTACATTTAGTAGAAAATATTCTTCTTGGGAGCCAACCAACAAAAGTTATTGAAAAAAAACACATAGATATGGTGGATAATTATTTTGTTTTTGATGATTATCATTGGGGGAGAGTATCATTTGATCTCACCTTTAAAGGGCTCAAAAAGGCACCACATAGGACGAGTGATGGGGGGAATTATCCTGTTGATGGATGTGCAATTGCCTTACAAATTTTTGCATTTGAGATCATAGGAACTACCTATATCTATGCAAACAAAATAGGAGACCAAATCCCTAGAATAACAAATTGGTCTTCTACTGAGCAACCGACTTTTGAGAACATTTCCACCAAGGTGTTTCAGGCTCCCAATGTAAGTAATCCGAACTTAATACTCTTATGATGTTTCAAATAAATATGTGTATATTTAGTAGATTATGCTATTTCTATTTTGGTATATAAAACTTCAACTTTGGTATATAGTTCGGTCTACTATGTTGTGTGACTAATTGAAATATAATTTGTCATTTTCAGGTTTCTTTATTTCAAATGATACCAACTGATGAAGAGATGAGGAAAAGCTACATGGTTGAATTCAGAGATGCTGAATTCAATGAGGAAATTCAAGAAGAAGCTGGACAATCTTCTAAAGTTGAGTACAATTTCGACATCAGTGAGCTTCTCAAGCAAAATGAGAAGCTTCTCAAACAAAATGAGAAGATTTTGAGACAAAATGATCACTTGGAATCCGAAATAAATGACATGAAGAGGATCATTTATGCCATCCATAAGAATTTTTTTGAAGACAACTTGGAAAAAAACAAAGGCAATACAAATGTGTCATCAGCAAGGAGAACAACAGAGGCACAAACATATGATCAAGAAGAACCAATAGAGGTATATGAAGTATATATATATATATAACATGCAATATAAAATATTTAAAGTTTTTTTTCATCTTTGACAGATATTTGTAATTGTGTTTTTAGTATATATATTTTTACCTTAGGTATATCTAGTTTGGGTTAAGGTATATGTGTTTATATACTAATGTAAATTTTCTTCTAAAATACTAAAAATGAAAATCATTTTGTAGGATGAATCACCAATAATGACCAGCCCATCACCACTGCAACAAGAACCTGCTGAAGTACAAATTGAAGTTGAAATTGAGGTAATTGTTTCATAGTTTGCCTTTGATATATATATATATATATAATTTGACGTTATACTTACTTTTATAACATGAAGGGAAAATTTCAGTTCAGGTATATGTGATATATACCTTTTTAATGGGGCATATTTATTTTCATTTAGTTTAATTATCTTTTTTGCTCTTATATCAATTGTAGCCTATGATATATATTTATATACTTTCTTCTAAAATACTAAATTTTACCATTGTTTCTAGGAACAAGCAACAACTGTTGAAGGAAAAGAACAAGAAAATATTGAACAACAAGTTGAAATTGAGGTATATGTTATACAATTATTTGGTAATTTGTCTATCGTTTCTCTTTTGTTTTTGGTTATATATATATATGCATAAATTTATATTTATATTTGTTTTGATATATCTGTTTTTCCTCTTGTATATCTATTATACATGCATTATTTAAGTATATCAATTATAGCCTGTGGTATATATATTTATATACATACATTATTTTTTTTAATAATATTTAAACTTATCAATTGTTATTTAGGAACAATCAGCTGCAATTGTAGAACAAGAACATCAACAAGAGCAAGAAAATATAGAAACAAAATTTCAAATTCAGGTATATATCAGTATATATTATATAATTATTTGGTTGTTGAAATATTTTAATGATATATTTAATTTTGCCTTTGCAATATTAATACACATCTCTCTATTATATTAGTGCAAAAATAAGTTTTTTTTTCTTTTTGTTAATTTTGCAGAAAAAAAAAAAAGAAAAGAAGCAAGGAGTGTACACAAAAAAAAAGAAAGTAGAAGAAAAAAAGGCAGGTCCCTTGAAGAAGAAGAGGAAGAGGAAGACTAATTATTGAATACTTTAATAATATTTGTTGTTTAACTTTATGTCAATAGATATTGTTGTTTAATTTCAGAAAAACTTCAGATCATTTGTTGTTTAACTTTAGTAGCTGCACTACACTTTTTATAACATTATGTAAATCTATAAACTTCATTTCATATTTATAATATATGAAATATGATGATTATTAAAATATTCTAATGTCTTAAGCTATCAATATATATATATACATGATATTTTTATGATGTAAATATAAGAATGGTATATCAAATGATATACTAGCTAATATGAAAATATGTATATTGATTTTCTTTTATTGCTATAGGTTTTTGAAGAACCCAAGGAGCTTGGAAAAAGGACAATAAAACCTGGAATTGCTCAAAAGTCACTATACACTACGAAGTTTGGGTCAGCTGAAGGAGAGAGTACACGTATAAAGAGAGCAAAGCCAGACACTCCCACAACACCAAAACACTCTCAACCTTCTTTTGATTTAGGGATATCACCTTTGGAAGCTCCATTGCTTGTCTCCCCACTTCAAGCAGTCCAACAACTTGAAGAAATCTCACCATTTCAGCAAGTTCCATTGCTTGTCTACCCACTTCAAGCAGTTCCACCACTGAAACAATCCTCACCATTTCAGCAAGCCTCAACTTTAGAAGATGAACAAAACATAATAAATCACCCATTTACAAATGAGATTGACAAACCACCAGCACTAACATTATGTCAGGATTTTGCAAAGTGGCTGAAAGAAGGTTTCGATGAACGAAAAGGGTAAAATTATTCACTATTTTAATTTAAGAAATATTAAAAATTTAATTACATATAATGATCATTTTATCTGTTCTTTTATAGGACATATGTAGAAAAGGAAGCGATTGATCCACCATTTAACTTTATGGAAGATGTTGTGAAGCACAAAATGTGGTTCTATGATATATGGTCGCCGATAAAATGTATCAGTGATTATGTAAGTTTCTTTTCTTCTGTGTTTTGCCTCATATAATGTATATTTTTATTTGCAAAACTTATCCTTTGGACTGGAGTATTTGTTATTGCTGCTGCATTAGTTTATTTATTTTATTTGTTGGTATATGTATTTTGAATAATAGTATATTTGTCTTGTGCTCTTTTTTGTTTTCTGGTATATGTACTTTGAATAATGGTATATTTGTCTTGCTCTTTTGTATTTTTTGGTATATGTATTTTCAATAATGATATATTTATCTTATTCTCTTTTTTATTTTCTAGTATATGAATTTTGAAGGATGGTATATTTTTTTTGTGCTCTTTTTATTTTCTGGTATATGCATTTTGAATAATGGTATATATATTTTGAATAATGGTATATGTATTTTCTAGTATATAAATTTTGAAGGATGGTATATTTTTCTTGTGCTCTTTTTATTTTCTGGTATATGCATTTTGAATAATGGTATATATATTTTGAATAATGGTATATGTATTTTCTAGTATATGAATTTTGAAGGATGGTATATTTTTCTTGTGCTCTTTTTATTTTCTGGTATATGCATTTTGAATAATGGTATATATATTTTGAATAATGGTATATGTATTTTCTAGTATACGTATTTTAAAGGATGGTATATTTGTCGTGTGATCTTTTTATTTTCTGGTATATGTATTTTGAATAATAGTATATTTTACTTGTGCCCTTTTTTTTTTGTATGTCTTTTGATGAATGATATATTTGTCTTGCTCCTTTTTATTTTCTTGTATATGTTTTTTGAAGAATGGTATATTTGTCATGTTTTCTTCCATGCTTCTATCTTAATAGATGCATTTAATAATATTAACTTATTGTTTTTTCAGCATATGGATGTTGTGTTCTATTATTTGCGTAAAAAATTTAGACATAATAACACAAGGTGCACAAGAATGGATGCCATATGTGATTGATACATCAACAAAGCTTAGGAGACATATATCAACAATCCAAGTGAACAGTTCTCTTGGAAAAAAAAGCCTTATGCTTACCTACTGAATTGTGCAAATGGGAAGAAAATGAGAATGCCTACACCATGGATTAATGTGGACTTTATCTACAGCCCTGTTTACATACGCGATATGTACCATTGGGTGCTTGTTGAAATCGTCTTGAAGAGGAAAAAGATTAAAATATATGATAGCATGGCTGGGAAAGGGCACAAGAAGAATGTCATGACAGCTGTAACTGCATACTCAATGATGATACCCATGCTTCTACAATCTATAAATTTTTACAAGGAAAGGAAAAATATTGAAGAAGGAGATTTTGATATGGAATTTGTGGAAGACTTGGAAGTTCAACAAAATGGGTAAGTTTTAATATTTTTTTGCAAACTTTGAATAAAAATGAATCTTATTGGATGTATGCCAGACTTTTTAGTATATATCTTTATATTTTAGCTTTGTTAAAATGATGGGGATGTTTGTCTCTTGTACAAAAGCTCTGGTATATCACTTTTGTTTGTTGTATACATGCTTTGTCATCTGTTATATCTTGTTTTTTTAGAAAAAAATATGACTTTTTTTGTGTTTATTGTCTAATGCAGATTTGATTGTGGAATGTTTGTCATCAAGAGAGCTGAAGCTTTGATGTCGAACAATAGTTTAAAAGATATCACAAACCAAAAAATGCGATTCTTTCGTGAAAAGTTAGCTGTGGAGCTTTATGCTTGGGGAAAGGAAAAACAGAGGAGAAATACTGATAGCGATACAGAAATGGTTTTGTAAACTTACCACATACGAACAACTTTTTTTTTTAATATTTCTATACAAAAAGTTGGATATCCATATGTAATTAAAAGATATCTTAGTTAAAAGATGTTATTCAATTATACTAATATACTGGTGTTCACTATAGATATACTATTTTTAATAAACTCGTATAACACAACAAATATAGACAAACCACAGATATACTAAAGTTGTAAACTTATATACCATTAGACAAACCAAAGATATACCAAAGTTGTAAACTTATATACTATAATATATGCAAAGACAAGCTATTGATAATTATGATATATTGTCATATAAATTATAGATATGCTATACTATTAAACATGTATGCCAAAAGCTTTTACTTTTTATTTTTTATCATATGGTATAACATAAAACAAATAATAAATAAAACATGGTATAAATAATAGATATAAATGTATTTTTTTATTTTTAACAAAATTAATTAATATGGATACTTGAATATGGTATACTACAAGTCAAATAACATATGTACCATGCAAATAAAACCATAGTTAAAAAAAATGTTTCTCCATAACATAAAGAAATTACCATTCATGAGTTCTAATATACCATAGAAAAAAACATTCTTATAATCATTTTAAAACTATATACCAATGAAATTATTTAACTTATATTTGACATAAGCTAATTTTTTTAATTTATGAGAAGCAATAGAAACAATGATATACCGTTATACAAAAAACATATATACCATACTTTTAAACTTATATACCTTAAATATATATACCATATTTTTATTTTTATAGCTAAATAAAATTAACCTAAACTAATATACCAGTTTTCAAAACAAATATACTATAATATTAAACTCATATACCACAATATATATATATACAAAGTGATATACTTTAAGAAATAAATAATAGTGTTATTATTATTGGAAGTTGCCAGAAACAAGTTTCCTTTCTGAACTTTTATTTTAACATAAAGTAATTTTAATTCTAATATACAATAAAACAAACAATTAATAAGTAATAGAGGCAGTGATATACCATTATAAAAATATCAGAAATACTACACTTTTAAACTTATATACCACAAAAAAATATACCATTTTTTTTCATTCTATATAACATAGCTAATTAAAATTAGCCTAAATTAATATACTGGTGTTCACTATAGATATACTATTTTAATAAACTCCTATACCACAACATACATATATATAGAGGTATTGTAAGAAAACAATAACAGTGGTATACTGTAAAGCAAACAATAGATATACCGATCTTGTAAACTTATGTGCCATACCAAATTTTTTTCTATTGCAAGTTATACATACAAAATACATATACCGCAATACAAATAGAAGATAGACCATGCTAATGAAAAGTACAAAAAAAAAAAAAATCTCTTCAGATATTTCTATATCTGATATACTGTAACACAAATAACATATATACCGTTATGATAAACTTATATACCATAATTTTTTTTATATGTAATCAAAAGCAACAGGTGTTGTGATATACTACAATAAATAATAATATATGTACCCTATTTTTTTTTAATAAACCATAAGCAATAGCCACTGTCATATACCATAGTTCAAATAACAAATATACTTTTAAACTTATATACCATTTTAAATTTGATTACAGAAGATACCATAATGTATTTGAAACATCAAATCTAATTGAGATATAACACTTTCAAAGATAAATGTCATCAATTAATTGAACACACTCATATTTCTAACATGACCTATAACCAATTGAATGTACTCAAATTATTAGTGGAAAACATCCTGATGTTCCAAATCCAACAAATAGTAAACTAAAAGTGGTTAAACTAAAGTGAATGTTTAATGAGGATGAACACAAGATTTCAACCTCTTCATAGATTTCATCTTCACATGAATAGCATTTCTACATCTTTTATGATTGTGTCCATTTTCATTGCACCTACCACACTTGATTTGCCTCCTTTTTTCACCAACTGAAGGAATCCTCTTCTTTTTTGGTCTGCCAGCTCTTCTCCTTACAATGGGTGGCAGCACAACATGATCTTTGACAATATCAGGAATATCCCAAAACTTTTGACTTCCCACTGAATGGATTATTCCATTATATGTGCTCACAAAAACATCCTTCATGTAAAAGTCAGAAATAAGTATAATGGCACAAGCTTGCTTTTCTTATGGCAGCACATGCATGCGAGCAAGGGATTTCATCTAAGTCCCACTTGCGACAAGTGCAACTGCGCTTTAGAATTTCAACAACAAATTCTAAGTTACCATCAACAACTTGGTAAATTTGATGACCAATAGAGTATACCTGAGTATGAAAAACATTAATCAATATTGAAACATGTGCACTAAGGGTACTATATATATATTGTCATTGGTAAAAAAATATACACATAGGTAAATAAAAGATATAGCTAAAGTTGACTTACATTCATAGTTCTACCTAGACGATTTTGCTCAACAAGCTGGTCTTCTGCCCATTTTGACAACCTTGTAAATGTGCTTGCTGCTTCCAAACAACGTGTATCAAACCAATTTTGAACATTTTGCCTTAAATTTTCCAATAAAGCTACAACTGATAGTTAAGAAACAACATTAGATCAATATGTAAAAACAATATATATATTACATACATATACATGCTATTGGAAATCACATACCATAAACTTTATAATTTTTTTTTTCTAGTTTAACAAATAAAATAAGCAATACTTTTTGCTGCATCTTGTATATTTCTGAATATACCAGTTACAAAATACAATATACCATAATAGAAAATGAATATACCAAACAATAGATAACAAACAAAAAATGAAAACCAGAAAAAAAAAATCTGAATCAAACATATACCAGGAAAGTCTCTAGCTTCTTTCCAAACAGAATTTAAGCTTTCAGATATATTTGAGGTCATAATGGTGTATCTTCTTCTAGTAGAATATGATCTAGCCCATTTCTCGTATCCAACTTGAAGAAGATATTCACGAATTCTTGGTTTGATTGACTCCATTTGGCGCATATAAAACTCAAAGTCAATATTTAAATAAGCTCTTGAACAATTCTCAAATAGCACATCATGGCCCTTGAACTTCAATGCAGATTTTAGGTTGTTCAACAAATGATAGGTGCATAAGACATGTTCTGCATCTGGATACACAGTAGATATTGCATTCTCAATACTCCTGTGTCTGTCTGAAACAATAACCAGATTATCTCGAGATCCTAATGCACCTCTTAATCTTTGGAAAAACCAAATCCAAGAAGAATCATTCTCAGAATCTCTGATGCCAAAACCTATTGGGAATATATGATTATTGGCATCCATGGCACATGCCATGAACAATGTTCCTGCAAATTTAGCTGTTAAAAATGTTCCGTCAACTGATATGACTGGCCTACAATACTTCCATCCTTGAAGGGAAGCTCCAAATGCCATGAACATATACAAGAATCTGCCTTCATCATCAGTTTGATAATCAACCACTGAGCCTACAAATGGAAATGATTGTACAAATCATAAACACAATTTATATAAAAAGATGGCTTGTTTTTCCCACTCAGTACAGGAAACACATATACTATAGGTGAAAAATATATATATATATATATATACTGATGACAAAAACTGATATACTAAACATGATAAACAATAAATAACAAAAAAACTACATAGAAATATGTGTTATTTATTGAAATATGTGCTGAGTACATCATAAACATATTTTATTAAAGAAAAATATATAGATATATCAATAAAAAAAAACTACACCATAAAGACATACACAAAAACAAAACAAAAAATTACAAACCAAACAATCACATACTAGGATTAGAAGACTTTAGAGCATGGAGATATGATGGCAATAGAGCATATGACTCATCAGTAGATCCTTGTAATGCCTCCAATGCTTTTTCCTTTGCCATACGAGCTTTGAAGTAACTAATATGGACCCCATATTCTCTCAACATATGAGCTACTATCTTTTTAGGACATGTTGTTGCATCATCTCATAGCAAGT
Organism: Humulus lupulus; assembly: GCF_963169125.1. Lineage (NCBI taxonomy): Eukaryota > Viridiplantae > Streptophyta > Magnoliopsida > Rosales > Cannabaceae > Humulus > Humulus lupulus. Next base: position 97,909,462 of record NC_084802.1, read on the forward strand.
TAGTTACACAATCACTCACTAATTTGCTAGTAGCTTGATGATGATCATTTAACACAACATCGATTGGACAAGTATGATCCTTGACATACTTCCTTACCATCCAAAAATCTCCATTTCCATACTTTGAAGCCCTCATGTACCATTCACAATTTGGAACTACATATCTGACAACCAATCTAGTTTGGTTAGACTTAATAGTCACAAATTCAAAAAATTTCTTAATTGAGATCAACCCTAATGCAGTCTTCAACTTTTCTTTATTTTCAAAGAGGTATTTGACTTTCAGATCTTCCAATCCAATGGGATATACAAATATAGAGTCTACGTTTTCTGAAGTTGGAGAATTGTTCATGTTGGTACTTAGAACAGTTGAACTACCACTGCTCCCACCATGAGAATTTGACGATGAACCTACTTCAAAGTTTGTGCCAAACTTTGAAGACAAATCTGATTCCATTATAGAGGAGTGATCAGTAACAGACTCCAACAACAAACAATTATTCTCAATGGACTTTTGAATTAGTTCAACCATTGGACGCTCCTCAAAACTTACAATGAGTGGGTATTTCATTTCTTTATCAGATTTTGCCACATGTAGGTACCAACTCATACCACTATCACCCATAACCTCTAAAATATTATTTCCATTCTCTCCAAGGTTCATATCAACAAAAATCCTAATGTAGTAGCGATGACAATCCAACTTTAGAGGCAACTCTTTATACAATAGTTGTAAAGCATCTAAAAATGTGGCATTGTTGTTAAGCAACATAGCTGTCAACCTATAACCCGCGAATTTTTTGTTGTCATTCCAATGTCCATCATACAATATTGTAATAGGAACCTTTCCCATAACTGAAAAAAAATTTATAAGAAAGAAGGAAGATTAGAAAGCACAACTTAGTATACCACAACATTATTACACATGCTAGAAAGTAAAATAACATAAGATATTAAAATAAATATACCAAAATTATGAAACCATATACAACATAAAAAGGAGAAATTTTTTGGAATAATATTGGCAAACCAAGTGTGGTATATGACACCACACAAAACAGATATACCAATCAAATACATTTCAACAAACCCATTTAATACATTTCAACAAGCACATTTAATAATTTATATTGCAACTAAACTTCATGGGCACCTTCCAATGGTTAAATAGCCTATTTAATTCAGAATTTTGATCAAATATATGATGACAAAACCAACTTAAAAGAGACTTTCATTGATGGAAGAGTTGAGTTGTGGAACAGAAACTCAAATTGGCATGTCTTATTATATTTGCTTCACAAAACTATTTGACCACTCTAGCATTTAGAACACCACCATGTATTTTTGCACTTTATGAACTCAGAAAGAAACCATATAAGCAAAGCAAAGATTCTCAAAAACAAATATACCCTTCCAAGGAAATCATTAAAATATAATCATAAACAATTGTGAGGCAAAATTAATAGTCTTGTATTTAGAAGCAAATCAGTAAAAAATGGACAGCTGGGAGTGCAAAAGACTTCAAGCCAAGTGACTTAAATTGCCAATTTGTAATGAAGACCCCATTAATATTTAACACATAAAACTTTTAAAATTAATAATAATTACAAAAAAGCTAATGGTGGCATAAGAAATCAGTCCATTTGTATTAGATGCTAGGATATAAAATACATATGCTGACATAGATGCAGAGGGAACAAAAAAAATAACCAGAAATCATTCATTAGTATATCTCAATACAGATTCCAAGAGAAAATTATAAGAATCCTAAATAGTAACTCCAAATGACAAAATATTAAAATTGCACATAAATTAAAGCCTTATTCATTTAGCTTTGAGATGCAAACTAAATGCTTTAAGAGCTATAAGAACTTCTTTTAAACTCTCCTTGGAGGGTTCATTGCAAACACATCTAAGTCTTTGGCTATAACAATAATAAAAAGTTAAAACCAAATTTGTTGAACCTTATCAAAATTGCTATCCATAATGGGTTGTATGCTATCACTTATTGTCTACATACAACATATGTAGAGATAAATTAAAAATATACAATTCTGAAAATGCATTTAGTTCTAGGCCATAATGGTTTCACAGAAACAATACCAGAGACAAAATCAATCAATGCTAGATTTATGGCCACCTAAAACAGAAATGTTCCTGAACCGTACAAAGAATATATGGAAGAGAAATAATTGTTCATTTCAATTTGAATAATATCACATGAATGAGAATAAGCAATTCAATATAATATCGCATGAATGTCATTAAGCAATTCAGTATATATAATATCACATGAATGGGAATAAGCAATTCAGAATATAAGGAAGAGAAAAAAATGTTTATTTCAATTTATATAATATCACCAATCAAGTTATATATATTTGAGCAATTAATTTAGCAAGAATACTTCAGTTTATATAATATTGCAAATAGTCTCTAACCCATTTACACAGGAAAATGAGTATACTAATCAGAAAGAAAAACAAAAAATAATGAAAAGGAAGAGAAATACCTCTAGATTTGTGGAAAAATGGAAGAATGATCCGAAATATTGGATGATGGCCTAAAGAAAGCAAATATACTTTAATTTTTGTTTCAAAACACTGAAAAGAAAATGGAAAATGCTGTAAAGATGGAGAGGGCAATATGAAACAAGTGAAAGTTAACCAAAATTCTTCTTTACCGGAAAAAATGGAGGAAGAAATGCTGTAAATCGACTTCTCCCTCTCTTTCTCGTTGTCTTTTTTTTTTTTTTTTGCTGAGAATTTTTTTTGGTTGTATCAGTCTCATCTTCACGTGGTGTTGATGAGAAACATTATATAAATGATACAGCAGGGGTAATTTAGTAAATTAATCATCTAAAAAGCCTATTTTTCTACCATTTTTAAAATGGGGACATTGGGTTTCAAATGCAATTAATTTGGGCCATTTGCTATAAATTCTCATATCAATTTCTATTGTGCTTCAATTTGTAATGGGCTAGGTAATATGGATTCTTGTGGGTTACCGTATAAGTGATGGGTTTCAGAAGAGATAATGGGCTTGTGATATAGTAAATTTGTAATTATTTTTTTTCTAATTTTTCTATATATCTAAAAATTTCCCAATATTTCATAACTTAATTGGAGAGAAAAGCGAGCTAGCTATTCTATTACACAAAACAAACTATGGACACTTGACCATACCTATCATTTGGGATTATTAAGAGGAACTTTTTCAAATTTTTTTTTAATACTTTAGACCCATCTTTTTTCATTAAATTTAGTTATAATGTTATATTTCAACACATTATAAGAAAAACAAAAAAAGTAAGCAGAGGAGACGAGGTATGGGGTTGAGCCCATTAACACTAAAATGGATAAAAGCCCAGCTCATACACGGAGAAAGTCCAATTCCAATTGTCAATAACGGATAAACGGTGGTAGTAAACTAAACTGGACAAGGCAAAACAGTAGTAGTAGACTTAGAAAAAGCGAGGGTAGTTTGGTCGTACAACAACTTACAATTACATTCATTTCATTTACACTTGCCCAAATTTCAGTTTGGTTTCTTAAGCCAAGGCAAGGCAACGTATTTTTCTTATTCGTTAAGAAAAATAAAAATTAAAAAGACAAATAAATAAAATAAGAAGATGGAGGAGAAGAAGAAAGAGAATATGCCATTGTTGTAATGCTATGTTCTTCACAGACATCCATCCATCCCTTCTTTCCTTCCTTCCTTTTTTATATTTATTATATAATTATTCATTCCCTCTCCTCTCCTCTCCTCGCTCGCTCTCTCTCAGGTACCTTATCCTTCTTTTGATTCCCCATTCTCTCTTTTTTCTCTGAAGATTTTGTTAAAGCAATGGTGTCTAGTCTGATTGAATATTGATTTCTCTTTTATTGGGTTTTCCTTTTCCAAGGTCGGTTCTGGTTTTTTTGTCTGCGAACGCTTCTGCCCTTGACCTCTTTTTCTGTTTTTTGGGTTAAGTTGAAGAAACAAACCCTAGCTCTCTACGAGAAGTTTTGGATTTGTGCTTTTATGTCTATTTATCGCTTAAATTGAGTGTTGTTGTAGGGAGCTGTGTGGTTGAAATTTAGCTGAGAATAGAAACAAAAAAAAAAATAAAGGAAAACAAAAGTGATGATTACCCCAATAAATTTATAATTATATATGTTTTTATATTCTATTTGAGGAATATGTGTGTCGTTGGTTTCTGTTTCATTTTTTTGTTCCGCTGGTCTTTCAAATAATTGTGCCACAAGTATGCAACTAGTCGAAAGTGGTTTGGCTTGGTTATCTTTTGTTATAATTAGTTAAACATCTTCTTAGAGAGGTTATGGTTATTGTTATGGTTATGGTTATGGTTGTGGTTGTGGTATTACATAATAACAATGCGGGTGTTGATTAGTTCTTTCGAATCGTAGTATGATTTTATTTCTTGGTAGGAATTGTACAAATAGTATTTTCAGAAAGCAAAAGTAAGAAAGGAAGAGTGAATAGTTAAGTTTTCTCTTTCGGTTCATAATTGATAAATCAATATTGGATGTTAAAATGCAAGTGGAGACTTTCTTGTTCTGACCAAAATGTACTAGAATTTCTTCGGGAATGCATGTGAACTATATCTCAATTCACTTTGTTTTATAGTTAATGTAGTTCTGTAATTTGTATCATGGTACTGAATTAACGTATTTAAGTCCAATTAACAGGACTCTGGAATTTTTGGACTGTTTGGGAGAACCTGAATCGTGCCAAGTTAGTTTATGAGATCTAATAAGCAGTCAGTTGGCATATTGGATTCCTTCAGAATGGAGAGGGTTAGAACTATTTTAACTCATAGATATCCTTACCCCCACGAGCATTCACGCCATGCCGTAATTGCAGTTGTTGTGGGTTGCCTATTTTTTATCTCATCCGACAACATTCATACCCTTGTAGAAAAATTGGACAAGAATGTTAAATGGTGGTCTATGTATTCTTGTTTGCTTGGTTTTTTCTATTTCTTTTCGTCTCCATTTATTGGGAAGACTATCAAGCCGAGTTATTCAAATTTTAGTCGTTGGTAAGTGTTTCTTCTACATTCTATTGACTTGCTTTCATACTTGATTCTGACACATATAATGCTGGTTTGCATGTTTATAAGAACTTTTGTTGATGGGAGATAGAAACGGTTAATAGATGTTTGTAGTTCTGAAAAATTATCTTTTGTAGGTACATAGCATGGATTTTAGTAGCAGCTCTGTATCATCTTCCTAGTTTTCAGTCAATGGGAGTGGACATGAGGATGAATCTATCATTGTTTTTGACTATTTATGTCTCTTCTATTTTATTTCTTCTTGTATTTCACATCATATTTCTTGGGCTTTGGTACATTGGTCTAGTTTCACGAGTTGCTGGAAGAAGGCCAGCAATCTTGACTATACTTCAAAACTGTGCTGTAAGTTTGGAACATTGTCTATTATATCTACAGATTCTTTTGGCATTTGCTTGTGAATTCTGATGATTATCTTCATTCCTTTTTTTTGTTATGCAGGTGCTTAGTATGGCCTGCTGTGTATTTTATAGCCACTGTGGTAACAGTGCTATTGTAAGAGAGAGACGCCTTGAGCACAAGAACTCCTATTGGTTCTCTTTCTGGAAAAAGGAAGAGAGAAACACATGGCTGGCAAAATTTCTTCGAATGAATGAACTGAAAGACCAAGTCTGCTCATCGTGGTTTGCTCCAGTTGGGTCTGCTAGAGATTATCCTCTTTTGTCCAAGTGGGTTATTTATGGCGAGGTACTACTACCAGAAGCTAATAGATTCTTTCTTTGTTACTGTACAGTTCCTGTCATTATTTTATATTTATTGTTTCTTTTTAACATCTTAGTTAGCGTGCAATGGCTCATGTGATGGTTCGTCAGATGGAATCTCTCCTATTTACTCACTATGGGCCACATTTATTGGCCTTTACATCGCCAATTATGTGGTGGAAAGGTCAACAGGGTGAGTGGTAGTTTGTAGCTTGATTTCGAATTGAGTTGGTTGTTTTCAAAACAATAAAACATTACTATTATCCTAAAATAATTTACACTGTTATCTGAGTTTTGTTTTTCTTTTTCCTCTTGTGATAAATTGAAAGGTGGGCTCTTACTCACCCTTTGTCAGTTCAAGAGTATGAGAAGTTGAAGAAGAAGCAACTGAAGCCTGGTTTTTTAGATATGGTTCCCTGGTATTCAGGGTATACTCTTTACCTCCTGTTCTTTTTTTCCTTTTGTCTTTAAATGGTAGTATAGCTTAATTAATTGTTTCAACTTACCAATGGCTCTATGTTGCAGAACATCAGCTGATTTGTTCAAGACTGTTTTTGATCTTCTTGTATCAGTAACTGTCTTTGTTGGCCGTTTTGATATGCGAATGATGCAAGTATGGCTTACCTTTTTATTTTTTACCTAAATTATTGTTATGATCTAATTGAAATTGTTATGCTTTGAGAACTTCCACATGTTTACATTTTTTAATATTAAGAAATACAACATTTGAAAGAAAATTCTGACACAGTCACATAAGACAAGTAATCTTATAGATTGCTTTAAATGATTTTGTTGGGCTGTAAGTTGTGAAAATACATTAGACATCACAAATGGTGATACTAAAGAATTGATATTTATACAATCCATCTCTTCTTTCATCATGTCATTAGTATGTTATAATTTCAGAGTTAATTTCGTAAGATAAATTTTACCTCCCACATTTACAAGTATTGGCTTATTTGATAGTTTATTACTACTTCGACATCCTTTCTCATAGCTAATCTTTTGGGAGTAAGTTCTACTTAGTGGTTGGTATTAGAGCCAACATTTTCTTGTGGGATTGACATCTTGGAAGGGATGACATGGGTGGAGTCACCTACAAGGTCATGAATGACGTGGGTCCTAGGAGAAGCCCAAAGTGGGCCGCGATGGACATCGACTTTAAATGGGGTTGTATTGTTAGGTTCCTACATCAACTTAAGTATGGGCTTAGTTGTATAACAACTTTTATTCTCTCTGCTTATTCTTTCCCACTATAACTTTTTTATGTATCTTGTTAATAAATAAATGAATAATAAAGTTCTTGGCTACAAGTGTTTTTAATAAACAATCGCACCATTAGGCAGCAATGAGCAAGGTCAATGATGGAGCTCAACAAGGGGATCTCTTGTACGATCAATTTGGCGAGAAGGATGACTTATGGTTTGACTTCATGGCTGATACTGGTGATGGTGGAAACTCATCTTATTCAGTTGCTCGTTTGCTTGCTCAGCCTTCCATTAATATCAATAGAGGTGGTTCAGCACTTAATCTACCACGTGGCGACTTACTTCTTATTGGAGGAGATCTTGCGTGAGTTGACAATTGCTTTTTTGATGAATAGTATGAGTTTTTGAAGTATTATTTATAGCTACGTACAGAAATTTCAATTTTTGAATCCAACTACACTTGATTGAATCTATTTCTATTTTTTATTTTTGCTGGAAGAATCTATTTCTATTTGCTCTTAGAGTAAGTTGATTCTCCAAAAAAATAAGTTTGCAGTTTAGACTTTTGTATTTCTTCTCAGACTTCATCCGTATTACTAATCAGCCAATATTATTTCAAGTTAGCACAATAGTGTGGATGTTCTTTCTCTCATTGTGCTTTATAATTCATTCTGATGGCCCCCTTCTACTACATTGGCTAGATTTTGTTGTCATTTTCTTTTTGAATGCTTCAATGGATTTTTGTTTAGCATGTCTGTGGACCAATCAGTGTGAAGTTTTCTGTAATACATCATGCGTTCTATTAGACTGATGTTGTTTGTCTACACAATTTTTCCCTTTAATGGTTTCCAACCTTTCATATTTATTAATGAGAGCTTGACCAATCTTTGTGCAATTTACTGCTCATTGCGAACAGAAGAAACGAATAAGCATAAAAAATGTGTAATTTCTATATTGTCTCTTTGCATGTATATTGATAAATCATAATATTTACTGGCTATCATATACAGATATCCAAATCCATCAGCATTCACATATGAAAGGCGCTTATTTTGTCCTTTTGAGTATGCTCTCCAGCCTCCTCCATGGTATAAAGAAGTACACATTGCTGTAAATAAGCCTGAGGTACCTTCCGGCATGTCTGAACTGAAGGATTACAAGGGGCCTCAGTGTTTTGTTATTCCTGGAAACCATGGTTAGTTTTTGTCATCAGCCTCACTCTGTGTTGTTTTTTTTTCCTTCGTTTTTATGTCATGTTACCGGAGAGAATTTCATTGAATCCACACTTGTTGCACAACTCTTTTGTGCATGACAGATTGGTTTGATGGACTTCATACCTTTATGAGGTATATATGTCATAAAAGCTGGTTGGGTGGGTGGTTTATGCCTCAAAAGAAGAGTTATTTTGCTTTGCAACTTCCAAAAAGATGGTGGGTATTTGGTCTTGATTTGGCACTTCATGGAGATATTGATGTCTACCAATTCAAATTCTTTTCAGAACTGATAAAGGAAAAGGTAATTTCTTTTGCTTTCTTATTGTTTCAATATGGTTAGGTAAAAAAAAAATGATTCACTAGTGTATGCGTCTAGCCTTATGCAAGAGTAGCACCATCTCATTCCCATGGAATTACTTCCAAGGTGCTGGTCAATTAGTACATCTGCAGAAGTGAAGATATATATATATATATATATATTTATACATATACAAATACACATATTTTAAAATTCTTGAGTTTGTGATCATTCTAGATTGTCATAAGAATCAGCACACTTAGTAAAATCAACTTTAGACATTATATGTTATTATGCACTACTTTCATCTTAAGTTATATGGCTAGAGATGTCTTAAAACTTTGTTGCAATAGTTTTCTCATGGCCTAAAGAGATTATAACGATATGATTCCTATGTTCCCATCAGTACATTTGATCCATGTATGCTTACATACTATTCTTATTATGCCATTGACGTTGGGTTGCACCTAAGCTTTCATTTATATTTTATCTTTTACTATGTAGCTTCTTGAAACGTGCTCTGATCAACTTTTGCATTCTCATCTTTCCATGTGATAAGGTTGGAGATGATGATTCTGTGATCATTATGACACATGAACCGAATTGGCTTCTTGATTGGTACTGGAATGATGTTTCTGGAAAGAATGTCTCACACCTGATTTGTGATTATTTGAAAGGAAGGTGTAAACTTCGAATTTCTGGAGACTTGCATCATTATATGCGCCATTCATTTGTTAAATCAGATGGACTGGGGCCTGTCCATGTGCAACATTTACTTGTAAATGGTTGTGGTGGGGCTTTTTTACATCCCACTCATGTCTTTGCTAGTTTTAATAAGTTATATGGCACTCCTTATGACTGCAAGGCTGCTTATCCTTCTTTTGAAGATTCAAGCAGGGTAATTTATTTATCTTTGATGTTTGTAATTTATCTCATACTAATTTTTAGTAGACACAATGTGGTAAATTTCTTTTAACCGATTGGGGAATGTTATTTTCTATTCAATGCAGATTGCTCTGGGAAATATTTTGAAGTTTAGAAAGAAGAACTGGCAATTTGATTTTATTGGTGGCATTATATATTTCGTACTGGCATTTTCTATGTTTCCACAGGTTAGTTGATTATCCAACCTAGCAATTTTCATGCTAACTTTTATTACTAGTCTCAAGACTTGTTTATCTTTTTTAATTTGAAGTTACTGTGAACTCAAGCGATTTCTCCTAGTAAGTTCTGTTAGATCACTAAGAGAAATAAAAGCAAATAAATACCATTACCATGCTCTTTTTCTCTCTTTGAATTGGTGCTACTTTCTTTTAAGTAATCTCTCTAATTGAATAGCTTATGATTTAATACTTTCTGTTGACTTAATTATGTTTCTTAGCTTGTTATTGACGTAATGATTATTTTTTAAGCTATTGTTTTATATTCAAGTGGTTATTTATGTGCTTCTTTTCCCTTTTTTAGTGTAAACTTGGCCATATCTTGCAAGATGATTCATTTTCTGGTCACTTGGGGAGTTTCTTTGGCACGGTGTGGAATGCTTTCATATACATGCTGGAACGCTCTTATGTGTCTTTCGCAGGTGCTTTGATGTTGCTTATTGCTGCAATCACATTTGTTCCCTCCAAAGTATCCCGAAAGAAGAGGGTAATGATTGGCATTATTCATGTCTCTGCACACTTGTCTGCAGCTCTAGTTCTTATGTTACTGTTGGAACTGGGTGTTGAGACATGTATCAGGCACAATCTGCTGGCCACTTCAGGTCAGTTTTCCTACTGTTATATCTCGTGTTGATTATTTCTTAATCTCTGATTGTGTAATGACCAAATAATCGAACAATGTTTACATCTGCCTTCCTGCATGTTAAAAGAGAACTATGGGAACTGCATTTAATTAGTTTTTTCTTTTTTAAAAAAAAAAATGTATGTTAAATCTTGTTTTGACAAATGTTATATTAACCATGAGATTATATCATGTCTATGAAAACTATTTGTGACTTAATTCTATTGATAAAAGTTGTTGATTTACAAGTTAGTTGGATTTTATGGTACGGGACTTTTGATTTCAGGTTATCACACTTTATATCAGTGGTACCAAACTGTGGAGAGTGAGCACTTTCCAGATCCAACTGGTCTTCGAGCTCGTATAGAACAATGGACCTTCGGTCTTTATCCAGCATGTATTAAGTATCTTATGTCTGCATTTGATGTTCCAGAGGTATGACAAGCTATGAGTGATTTTTTTTAATTTGTTTTTTTTGCTGTAAGTTATGTTTCTTATATTTTGTATTACTATGATAAATTTTTCAGGTAATGGCTGTCACCCGAAGCAGCATTTGTAAGAATGGGATGGAGTCTCTCTCCAGAGGAGGTGCTGTCATATATTATGCTTCTGTCTTTCTTTATTTCTGGGTGTTTTCAACACCAATCGTATCCTTGGTATTCGGTAGCTACTTGTACATCTGCATCAATTGGCTTCACATACACTTTGATGAAGCCTTCTCCTCACTCCGCATTGCAAATTATAAGGCATTCACTCGATTCCACATAACTAAAGATGGTGATCTCGAGGTTTATACTCTTGCAGTGGATAAGGTAAGCAATCAGTAGTCTCTTTTTGGTTAATAGGTTTTCCTGCACCATTTGATAGATTTATGGACAATTCTATTCAAAATATCAGAGCACATAGAAATAACAATTTAACATTTGCAATGCAGGTTCCAAAAGAATGGAAGCTGGACCCGGACTGGGACGGAGAGCCAAAGCAGCCACAGCAGCAGAGCCACTGTAGAAAATTTCCAAGCAAATGGAGTGCCGCTATTCCTCTTCAGGACCCTATTCATACTGTTAAGATTGTTGATCACTTTGTTATTAAACAAACAGATGATTCTAGTTCAACAGCCAGTAATGGGTCAGTTGCTCACTGACTCGGTTCTCCAATTTGTATGATTAGTGTAGTTTCCTTGATTTAGGAAGTAATAGAATGGAAAAAAAACAATAGTGTTATTCCACTTGACTAGTAGCCTGCATAGTAAGGACCCAGGGTGGTAGTTTTAACAAAGTATAGAAGTAAAGCATTGAAGGTTTTTTTTTTCTTGTCCAGGGGAGTAAAGCATATAATTTATTTGTCACTGTTGGTGATGGTTCACCACATTAGTAGAAGTGAAATAACTAATTTATACGCAAATCTATTCAAACGAGTCTCTGGAAATGATCAAAGTAGGAAATTTTTGGCATTGAACCAAGTTAGCTATATATATATATATGTATATATAATATTGGAACCAGATATGAATTTGTTGTTTGCTAGCGTAGGTGGATAGTTTAGTTAAATCATAAACTCAAAAAAGTATTTGGAAACAGCAACATCTGTGGTTGGATGAAATTCCATTGTGTTTTGACAAATTGCTTTATATAGATACACGACTACAAGTACAAGGTCAAAGAAATTGGAATCAAGTAAAATAGATGGTACTAGAATCTCTCTTGAGCAAAATTGATGCTGAAATTGATATTTACATCGTTTCATTTTAAAAACCTAATAGTCAATTTTAATGAAGGAATGTCTCAAATGATGTTCCATCGAGTGCCTTCCCGATATCATGCCAGTTCTGGACTTGATCCGACAAAGGGGCGGTATGTATCCTAACCTGACGGCTCTTAAGCTCTTTGTAAGGTAACCTTAGAAACTCTTGAACGTCTTTCAGTTTCTGCATGGCCACATATATGTATTACATTAAACCAAAGTTAGTATTAAATTCTAATGGAAGTAATTAACCAAATTCTTAGGAAGTCAAGTTAATAGGTGATAAGCATTACGTACGGTCCGGTTGTTGGTAACATCTTCGCAGTAAAGAACAATGTGACGAGTTCTGTTGAAATATTCTAATGCTCTGGTTGTTGTCTCATTTGCTTTGTTCAGTTCTTTTATCATTAATGTGTTGTTAAGTTTTGGCTTGTATTTTGCAAGTATTTGAGCCTGCAATAGTCGAAGAAAAATGCATGTAAAAGAGGCATGGTGATGACTCGTGATTCATTATGAGAGAGAGAGAGAGAGAGACCTCCAATGGGGAATGCACGTGAGACTTGTGGGTTCCATTTAGTAGCTTAGCATCTTTATCATAAGAATTTGCGAGTACAGAAATCATTCTCCGGAGTAAATTTCTTCTGAAAAGGAATATGGCAGACACTCCTTTCTTTTTGAAGTACTCGACTATTTCTACGTGATGCTCCATTAAACCCTGTGATATACATAAATATATAAAGCACCATCAAGAAAGAAAAAAAAAGTCAAAGAGCCTTTTCAATTTCCTTTATGCTACATTGGCTTAATTTCCCGCTCCCCACACCACACACATATTCTTCGAATACAAAATTTATGCTTCTATGCAAAACAGAGATGCTTAAAATGCCCAATAATCTCTGATCTACAGGTAGATATGATTCATAACGTAAACTTTAAACATGGCCCAATAAGAAACCCCCTTTTCTGATTTGTAATTGGGGTACAACTTGTTAAAGTTGCCCACTTTTCCATACCTTCTTTTCAAAACCTTTAGCTTATTTAGTATTTTAAAAAAAAATATATATATATTATTCGTAAGTAATTACCATAGCTAGAGTTCTAATAGGGTAAATCAATTATTATTAACAAAGCGAGAAGTTATTAATAAATCTTTATGCAGTGGAGGAGGTAAAATTACCTGATTTAGCATCCATTTGAACCCAACAGCTGCAGAACACTCATTCTTGGAAGCACTAGTAAACCAGTCCAGATTATAAACTTTATCCATTGTCTTTAGAATCGAAGAAATGTTATCCCTCCTTTCCTTAACCGAGAAAATCTCCCCATTTGAACTAACATTCGTATGATTATTCAACAAAGTCTCAAACCATCCACTCCCAGATCTCTGCATTGACAGTATAGCAAAGTACCGTACAGGGTTGCAGCCACATTCTTCCCTGTAAAAAACAGATAATAACCTCAATTTGATGAAGATAAAAGAAGCCCAGAAAACAAATTTGATCAAGAAGCAATATCGGGTTTTCTTTATCTCAAGTATTACTATACCTTCTGAATGTTTGAGGTTGTGGGTAATGCATGTAATGATCACCAGAAAAGGGACAAAACTTTTGATGCTCAATAACTTTGATGTTTAAGAACTTGGCCTTAGTGTGGGGGCTTAATTGCTTTAAACAGATCGAGCATATATATACTCCACAAACCATGGAAAAGAGTAGAACCACCATTCTCAATATCAATGGAGATTTCTTCGGAGTTTTGATGACCAGTGTGTCCTGTAATTCGAGAGTAATTGTGATAATAATATTGAAGAAGAAAAAATACAGGAACATAGAGAGAGAGAGAGAGAGAGAGGAGCATACTGTGGTATCTTCCATTTAAAAATGTCCATCTACGGGAAAAGGAAAAAAGAAAAAAAAAAGAGAGAAAGAAGAAGATTATATATGCACATAGGTTTTTCTCTAAAATAGTGATATAGTGAATATCGTCGTTGTTGTCCTATTGTTTTCTGTCGAAGTAGTCTGTCCAAATGGAGAAATATATGGCGAGAGAAACGGTCATAGAATGGCTCTTTCTTGAAAAAATCAGGTAAAAAATATACCTATAAATTATAATTGTGTTTGTTGTAATAACACAATACACTAGCTACTTAAACGCAATAAAAGATGGTACCTCAAAAAAGGAAAATAATCTTTGACAAGACGCACGCACGGCTTTATTTTTTTATGAAATCTTAGGGAAAAAAAATACATTAAGACAGAAGAGAAAACTTTTAAACTAAGCAAATTACCTTGTTGAAGAAACATATATCTTCAGTCATGATCTTGTTCAAGTGAGTAAACACTACTAGTGGAGTGGAGTGGAGTGGAAGGTCTTACTATTCTGAGTTTTGAGGTTTTTCTCGTGAAGAAGAAGAACCATGTTTATTTATATCATCAGTACTCCCATCTCCCCCGCTTCTCATTTTCCAATAAATATATATAAATATTTATGTATGTATGATAGTCGATTAGTTTCTCAAACCATATTATATTTTACATCTTAAAGTATATTTATATCTCGTTCTTCTCTGAATATGTTTCTAATATATTACTTTATCCAATTTGGGTAAGTGCGACTAACCCATCACAGAAGTTGAGAAGGAAAAAGGAAGAGCACTCACCGTGTTCCATGTGTGTGTATATTTATATATATATATATATATATATATGCGCTTTAAAATAAAAAGGAATAGAGATAGATGTAATTAGAGTCAAAACAAAACAGGGACTTTTTAGCAACGTAATCTGCCGTTAACTGTGGCCCATTGTCTCTCAAATCTCATTGAGCGAATAAGCAATTATTTTACCAAGAAAATTTATATATTTTACATTCTTGATTTAATCACTTAATTAATACGACTTTGCCTTGGTTTTTGTCTAAGATGAACAATGCCAACCCCAATGATTTTTTTTTTGTTCTTTAAGAATGTAAAGTTATTTTTTTGGTATATAAATTTATATAAATAAATCTGAAAAAGAAACAGAAAGAAAGACAGTGATTACAAACTCGCTCCCTGTAAGAATTAAACAATGAATCCAAGTTCAACTTTGAAAGAGACGCGGTTACGTGCAACCCACTTCTGTTTGTCCATGCCAATATGAAGTAGGCCAGCATTTTTATTGGCAAATAGGTTATTTATGATTTTTGTCCCGAACCATGATTTATACATTATTGTACCCACTAATTTTTTAGACCGTTAAAATTTTCTCCAAACTATTTATTGTCTTGTAAAGTGAGAATTTCATCTAATTTTATCAAATGTGACCAACGACATGCTGACGTGACTCTTTGCTTGCTTATGTAACATTGTCACTTGTATAATTTAAAAAATAAATAGAATTTTACCTCAAACTTTTACCACTACCAAATCAAATCATGCCCCTCGAATTCAAAAATTTAAAATTTAAAAAATATTTTGAATATTAAAAATAAAAAATAAAAAAACATTAAACTAAAACTCAATTTAAATTAAATTAAATCATACAAAATTAAAAAATCAAATAGATAAAAATAAAACTATATTAAAATTTTCTCTTATTTTCTTTCATTTTTTCTTACTTTCTTTTATTTTCTCTCACTTTTGCACCCAAACAATCGCAACAACACTCATTAATTTATCACAACAAAAGCTCAACCAAAAAAATTAATAACAACATATACAAATAAAAAATTCAATCTCTCAAATTCATGCACATTTTAATTTGATATTAACAATATCAGGAAAAACCCAAAATTTCTATTCATTTTCTCACACTTTTGCACCATTCAAATACCCTAGGACACTCAACAAATGAGAGAGAAAAGAGATATGAGATGGGCAGGGAAAGGGAGAGATGCAGAATGACAACATAGGCGACACCAAAGTCGAATGTCGCAGGGGAACCCGCATGAGCCCAGCCTGTCAATGATGTCGCTACCTAGCTAACTTCGAGCTCACTCAGGCGCATGCCCAACACCTAAGCCAATTATTTTGTCCCATAATTTTTTTTTATTTCAATTGATTTTTAGTTTAATGGTTTTTTTCCCTTTTTTTAATATTCCAAAGTTAGTTTAATTTAAAATTTTTAAAATCCGTTGGTAACAATTTTTTTTTTTTGGGGGGGGGGGGCAGAATCCTATTTATTCTTTAAATTATAAACGAGTCTTTGGCGTGACAATACTGCACACTACAAGAAAAAAAAGGTTTTTAGTAGCGACATTATTAGCGGTGACAAAGCATGTTCGTTGCGATATCACAATAGATAATTTTTTTAATTAAAAATTATTAGCGACAACATTTCTCACGTATCGCCGCTAATAAATTAAAAAATATCCTGAAAAAAATGTGGAAAATTTCCCACAAACAAGAATATATAAGACTATTAGCGGCGATACGTGTCGTCGCTAATAGTCGCCACTGATTGAGTAGTTTTTATAGTATTTTAAATGGTTGTTTTATTTAATTTTTGATGTTTATTTAGTTATTTTTGTGCAGTATGACGTTTTGTTGCCTGTGTTTGATGATATTTCAAATTTATGGGAAGTAAGTGATAAATGACTATGTTTGGCTTCAAAAAGATGGAAATTGTTGAAAAAAAGATATTTGAGCCGTGACGCTTCGACTTAGAGCCATAGTGTTGCGATTAGACAGAGAGGTCGAACCATCGAGAAGTCTAGGGCTACGGCGCTGCCTTTGAGAGTTGTAACGCTATTGGCTGGGGAATTTGAGCCGCGACGCATGACTATTAGAGTCGTGGCGCAGGACTATTAGAGCTGCGACGCTTGAGCAGTCAGAGACAAGGAACATTCCAAATTTTGGACATAGGTCACAGTGCCTGAGTGGTTAATTCGCAGAATAGGGCATTTTATGCAGGGACAAAAGCGGGATTTCACATCCAAAGCACAAATTACTATTTAATCATAATTATGACGATTTCTGAAAGAAAAAAAAAACCTTAAGGAGGAGACTCAAAGAGCACACTAAGGAGGCAAAGGCTTGGAGATCAATTAGTCTATCATTCTATTTCATTATTTACTTTTACTTTCTGGATTAGTGATGTTGATTTTTAGTTTTCTGGATTTTATTATGTTCAGCATGAACTAATTTTTCATTTAGGGTGTTTATGGATTCTTTTGAAACCTTATGATTATTTAATGAAGTGCTTATGATTTTCCTATTAATATTGTGATTATTTGTCTTGTGATTAATGCTTGTGATTAATTGACCACTAATTGCATGATTTAGATGATTTTAACCTGAGATCTGAGAAGTGAAGGATAATTATACTGTAGTCAAATAATCATTGATTTATATTGGATGAGAGTACCTGTATAATCTGTGTAGCTTAAGGATTATGTGTTTAATGCCTGCAATATGTTAATTTACCACAGTGATGTAGGAGATTGCTTATTGTAGAGAATTATAAGTCTGAGTAAGAATATAATCTATAATTTTAATCCATTATCACAATAGAAATAGGAGTTCTCAAATTTGCATTAGAGAAACATAGGTGGATAGTTGATGAAGTTAATAACCCTAATTCTCAATCCTTTGAATTAATAGTTAATTTGAGCTATCATTTGTTCTATTTTATTGTTTTAGTGTTCAGTTTATTAAATTAAGAATCTATTAATTGTCAATCAATTAGAATCAAAAATTAAGTTTCGGTAATTAATAACAGTGTTTGTGGGAACGATACTTTACTTACTGATTTATTACTTGTTACGATTGCGTGTACTTGCGTAGTTCAAAATTATCACAACAAGTTTTTGGCGCCGTTGTGGGGGACTGTATAATTAATATCAATATAATTGATTTTTATTCTAAATTGGTTTTTTATTTCTAGTACTCATTCGATTTGTGCCAATATTGTGTTTCAGGAACTATTGGTATATGCGACGAAGTAGACAAAAGGAACTCATATCGATAGATCTTGAAATTGAAAGAACGTGCAAACAAAACAAAATATAAAGAAAAGACTGGATTTTTCCATGGCTGAGAATCAAGGAAATGCAGCAAGCAATACTACTAATATTAATAATATCCCAAATGTTGCAGAGGTCCCGGTGGAATGAGGACCAAGGACGCTTAGAGACTATGTACTTCCTAGTGTCACAGGAGTGCATTCATGCATTAGGCACCCCACTATTGCTGCAAATAATTTCGAGATCAAGCCAACAATATTACAAATGGCGCAATCTACTGTTCAGTTTGGGGGGTTGCCCACGGAAGATCCTAATTTGCACATACCCAATTTCCTGGAGCTATGTGCAACATTTAAGATGAATGGGGTGATTATTCCCATTTTCTCTACAAGACCGAGCGAAGAGTTGGCTAATTTCGCTGCAAGCTAATTCTATCACAACATGGGAGAAGTTAGCTCAGAAGTTCTTAGCAAAGTTTTTCCCTCCAGCAAAAGTTGCAAAGTTGGGAGGGGAAATTAATAATTTCTACCAGACAGAAAGGGAATTGTTGTATGACGCATGGGAAAGATTTAAAGAGTTGCTAAGGAAATGCCCACATCATGGTATAGAGTAGTGGATGCTTGTCCATAATTTTTATAATAGGTTGAATGGTACTACTCGTACCATAATAGATGCTGCAGCAGGAGATGCGTTCATGAGCAAGAGTGCTAATGAAGCGTATGAAATACTAGAGGAGATGGCGATGAATAACTATGAGTGACCAACTGAAAGGGGACAGCCAAAGAAGATGGCTGGTATGATTGAATTGGATGCTATTTCCATACTTACAACACAAGTGGCAGCATTAACAAAACAATTACAACATACCCATCTTCCATCTCAAGCCATGCAAGTACAAAATTTATAAGAGGCAGGTGGTAGTGGTCATCCAATGAATTAGTGCCCTGTCTTAGATATGAATAATATGCCAATGGAAGAAGTGCAAGCTATAGGAAATTATCAGAGACAAAACAATAACCCTTATTCCATGTCAACCATGGTTGGAAGAACCACCCAAATTTCTCTTGGACAAATAATCAACCCACTCAACAATCTTATCAACTACCTCCACTGGGTTATTATCAACCACAAAATAGACCTCCACAACAACCAATGCTCATGAAGCAACCTGAACCACAACCTGATGCGTTGAACCAGTTCATGAAAGAGACAAGGGCATCTATAAGGAGTTTGGAGATCCAAATAGGGCAGTTGGCCAATCTAATGACTAATAGAGAATAAAGAAATTTGCCTAGCACTACTGAAGTGAATCCTAAAGAACAGTGCCAAGCCATCACCTTGAGAAGTGGAACACAGTATGAGGAGCCTAAGAGAACTTAGTCAGAGGAGATAAGTCAGGAGAAAAAGGACCAAGGCATAGAAAAGAAGGACTCTAGTGAAGAAAAGGTTACTGATAGCCTCCCAGAAAAGGAAGTGGTACCTCCAGTAAGCATTGAGAACCATATCAAGATCCCATACCCACAAAGGCTCTATAAACACAATCTAGATAAATAGTTTGCGAAGTTTTTGGAGGTATTAAAAAAGTTGCATATTAATATCCCCTTCACCGAAGCATTGGAACAAATGCCTAGCTATGTCAAGTTTATGAAAGAGATCCTGTCTAACAAAATGAAGATGGGAGATTATGAAACTGTAACATTCACTGAGGAGTGTAGTGCTATTTTGCAAAGAAAGCTCATGCAAAAGTTAAGAGATCCAGGGAGTTTTACCATACCTTGCACCCTTAGGGACTTTGAATGCAAGCATGCTTTGTGTGATTTGGGTGCAAGTATAAATTTAATGCCATTGTCAATATTCCGCAGACTAGGGTTGGGTGAAGCAAGGCCCACAACAGTGACATTACAGTTGGCATAACGTTTAGCCAAGCAACCTAGGGGAATTATTGAAGACGTGTTGGTAAAAGTTGATAAGTTCATCTTCCCAGCAGATAAGTTAGGTCCTTTATGCCACCCTTCTGTATTCACCCATACACGCATATTCCTACCTCACCAAGCGCTAATCAATTCTTACTCTGTCTTCTGAACTTTCGATCTGACACTATCCATTCGGTCTAACTTCAAGTTTTACTGTCCTTTTAATCTCTGGTGTAGCTGCCTGCAAAGATACTTATGTAGTAGATGACGCGTTTACTGGTCTAGTTGTGCTCCCTATCCTTCAGATGTTCTTCAGTAGCTTCTCTGTGGCTTTAGATCAAACCTCTTCATACCTGTCCCCTCTTCTTCTTATAGCATTATTCTGAATACCTCTGGCGAGATCAAACTAACACTTCATGGAGCTTTACCTGTAACCCTGCTTCCTTAGTACTAACATCATCAGCATGGTAGTTGTTCGCATTCCACTTCTAACTGGAGAGTAGCCCAATATACCGCCAATAAACCCTGAAGGAGACTTGTTCATACTATTCCTATATCTTCTGCTTGTAGAGCTTACCTGAGTTGCTAACGCTTGAATCAATTAAGAACCTCTGTTACCAATTCATCACACTGTACTCGGTATAAGTTGTGATTCCTGAAATGTCTCTTTCCTTGATCCTCACCTGGTAATAACCAGATTGTAGATCAATTCCTGAAGACATTGTCCTGTCTTGTAACCGGGCATTTAAACTCTCTATCCTTAACAGACGATGCTAACAATTTCCACAATATGATGCTCTATCTGATCCACCCTGAGGTCAAACTTTTTCGACAGCTTCAGTAATTCTTTCTGTCAAACCATTATCATCTTCCATAATGTCCCTGATACCGAACCTATCTGTAGCCGAGTTCTGAAGCGTACCCAATCCTTCCTTGTATACCTATCTGAATCCCTACTGGTCAGCTTAGTTTCCATTCAGTCCAACTAAGGTACTCTAAATGATATTCCCCACAATCTATGGTTGTTTCTTAACAAATTAACTCTCACTCTGACTCATGTCAAGGCTTCCATATGACGAGCTCTATTGCTCTCACCACGAACCTCTCTATTACTTGTGTCCCAATTCCTCTTCCAAAAGTTTCTAATTCCTCTTAGTATTTCAATCCCCTCGCAAAGAACTTTGAGGCATATTCTCTATGTCTGAATCTTTCTTGGGACACTCGCAACACCGAACTCTTCCAGCTCGTTATATAACCCAAAACGTGAACTATCCAGTTAACTGATCAACTCCGAGGAACTAGCCTTGGGCTTCAAATGTAACAAGGTATTCCAGTCTTCCATCCTCTAACCATGGGAAATCCATCCTAACATATCAAATCATTCCATGTAGAAGTCGTGCCCTTACCTGACATTTCCCCCAGGTGGCATCGTCTGCCTTTGGTGCATAATAAATAACCTCACTGGTTCCCAACACTATCCTGACGGCTATCTTGTAAATCAGATTCCCCTTCCTGACAAGACCAGGAGCCATAGAACTGTCCAGGGTTCTTCTGCTTCGATTACCGAGAATTTTTCCTTACTAAACTCCACCAATGGAAATATTGTCATTTGCATCTCTGGCACTCATGCTCTATACCTCATTTCACAGATCTCAAATAACATGGCCTTCTCTGCTACCTAAATACAGATGATGATTTCTTACATCGGAGCGGCCCAAATGCTCTGGACTATTCCATAGTTTAATCCTTAAATGGGTCATCATTTCTAGCTACACTCGCCTGTATCAATTTCCCAAAATGAATTACCCAACCCACAAAACTCATTGACATACACTGCTGTTACCTTATCATTCCAAATCAAGCTTATGAGCCTACCAGTCTCCGTAGCTTAAACTATGTCTTTCTAACCTCTTTCATCAATTCACCATCTCAGTTCTTTCCAACCCATCATGCCAATGTCTCAGCCCGAGTACCATTTTCAAGCATTCTTCTGCCATAAATACTTAACATAACCCCTTAGTCATGACCTCTCATCTTCATATAACCAAGGATGGAATTAGCTTTGCCCATCCTCTGACAAATTCTTAGGCAACCCAAACTTTCCTCAAAACCAGAGGATAACGCCTTTTAGGCCTTCCATATAATACCCTCATCTGTCTATACCCTCACATTAAACCAACACTAGTAACCTCACTGTCAAAGCATAAAAAGCGGCTCTTTCCCTAGAGAAGTCCGCTGTTTCTCCATCTAGCCTCAACTATTAAACCCTACAGCTTACTCACATACTAGCAAACATCTGCTGTGGCTTTCAGGGACAGATGGAGGTTTCCAACTCCAACTATCATCCGCAATCCCCCTATAAAACAACGCCAAGTCAACTTAACCATTCTAGGCGCAAACAATTTGAGTTCATCCGCCACTACTGACTAAACTCCTCAGCCCTGAGGTTCACACTCTGAACCATTCCACAGCCAGGTCCAAATAACCACAGTTATTATGCACACATAAAGCATATTAAACACAGATCCATAATACTATACATTTAGCTACCAAATTTTTATTACAACCAAGTATAATCACATTTTATCATGCTTCCTACAAGCCAATAAGCAGATACAACATATGAATTCAATTCAGGAAGTTAACCACATTCACTCAGTATACAAACCATTATCCAAATATTCATTCACATACAATAGTAATGCTAATCAACACGCTTCAATCTCATCACGCAATAGTCAAGGGCCAGACCCTATCAGTATCTCATGCTTCCTATTAATCATACATATATCATCATTCATATTCCTTTCCAATTATTTAAGCATGTAATCATGTATACACAATTACCAAACCCTGAGTCGAGCTTGTCTTTAGGAACCCTTAAACCTAGGATGCTCTGATACCAAGTTGTAACGCCCTGGATAGCCAAGACCGCTACACTTTGTGTGTTTATAAAGGTGCAAGACTTGCTAATCAAGTCATTTAGTTAGAAACGTGTTACTGAAACTATAATTGAACTAGGGTTAAAAGATTTTGGTCACAAAAGTTACATTTCATATAATTACACATTTTAGTACATGGGATCCCAAAAGAAATAGCATTTAAAAGACGATTTACAAAATTCCAAGTTATAAGTACAACTACTAGCCACTCTAAGGGCAAAACAGACATTTAGGCTTTTCCCGTCCTGTACTACTCTTTGGCCGTGGAGACCGATCAGCTGACTATGTACATTCAGCCTCAAAGCTCTCCCACTCAGGATTGGTCCACTTTACCCTTGCCTTTACCTGCACCATGTAGCACTCGTGAGCCAAGGCCCAGTAAGAAAACACAATAATAGAGCATAATCATCAATCAAACGATCAGATAATTCATACAGTGTAATCATATACTCAACAGTCCAAAACATCCATATAATCAAGCATTCAGCGTACCAAGCTTATCAATTAACATTAACAACCAATTCACATATAATAACCAGGGTTGACGCCCTTAGGTCGCACCCCTATTTATCCCACTGACTCTGGCCCGCTTAAACCGAGCTCAGTGAATATCAAGCTGTCCTCAGCTACCAGTGGCCGAGCCACGCCCTGTGCGCAAATATTGATTCTGGCACTCTTAGGCTGTTTTATCACATGTCCCATGGCATAATACCATCTATGACATCATACAGATATAGGGAGCTCTTAGTCCCAACATAATCACATAACCGGGTGCAGTTTTCTTACCTTCGATTCCGTTAGTTTTGATCAATGAAACCAACCCTCAAGAACGATCCCTTCCGAGCCCTAGCGTACACCTAGTCACCGCCATAGATCAGAATTATCACCAAACTTCAATTCCGAAACCTAGCCTCGGGATCAATCCCGAGCCCTCGGGAAGCCCTAATTCCACCAAATGAGGTAGTGAAATCAAACCCCGAGCCCTCGGGCAAAAACCCTAGGAAATAACTCAAAAACCCCCTTCTAGAAACAGGGTAGCGCTACAGCGCCATAAAGAGGACGATATAGCGCTACAGACATAGCCAAAAATCTCTCTAACCACAAGGCCTAGCGTTGTAGCGCCCAATGACTAGCGCTACAGTGCTAGTCACAGCACAGCCAAACCCCAAAATTCTTCCTTCGATTTTCCTCGAACCAAACCTCAACCATACCCCAAAACAAGCCTACCAACATCTATAACTCACCCCATATGACCCAACCATAAAAAACTCAGCCACATGCACCCCAAAATAGAGAAACCACCATGATTGATCTTGAAACTCAAAAACTCAACAGAACACCAAAAACTTCAGAATTCAAGTGACCAAGTCCAGAGTTTCTTACCTTCAATGGAGAAATTAGACATTAGGCTATTCTCCACACTTCCTTAGCTTTCCATCCTCAAAACCTTAGCTTTAATTCCCTAGAATTCCCATCCAAAACTAAATTCAGAAATCTATTTCAACACAAAACCAGAAACTCAAAAACAGCCTTGAAGCTTACCTCAATTAGACTTACTTCATGTAGAACCTCCTAGCTTTACCAAGGATCCAGGTGCTAAGCTTTGGCGTAACCCTCCTCTGAACCACGACTCCAAAAGCCCCCCAAGAAATGGTGCAAAAAGACAGAACCAAATGAGAGAGAAAGGGTTAACTTAGGTGTTCTGTTTTTCCTTCCTTCTTTTCTTTTATCTATTTTGTTTTCCTTTAGGCTTCTCAAATAATATACACATTCCACTAAGCCAATAAAGCAGAGTAATACTTATCCCTGATTTTAAATCAAATGACCAATTTTCCCTCCCATAAATTCTAAGCCTTTAAATCATTCTAAGGGCATTTTGGTCATTACTCCCAATTCCCGCTAATTCCTCAAATGTCTCTAATATTTACCGCTTGCACCCCGACACCTAGCTAATCACCAATTATATTCCTTAATATCAAATAATCTCCAATATACTTCTCAAATTCCCAGAAATACCCCAGGACTCCCACGAGCCAGTTATAAATCTCCGCCGTGACTTTTCCGCTAAACCGCTCACTAGGATCGCCTCGAGTCACAAGCTACATATATATCCAAATAATAATGTGGTCTCAACAATTTATCACAAATATTTACATTTATGCCCTCAACGGGCCAAAATTACGAATATGCCCTTATAACCTAATCAGGGCCTACATGCATACTAATACGCATAGTCATGCATCACATATATCCAAATAATCATATAAGCATGCTTATCACATAATCATGCATTTTCACCATTAATTCACATAACTTCCAATTGTGCCCTCCCGGCATACCAATCAAGGCCCTTAAGCCTTATTAGTAATTTTGGGTCGTTACATGAGTTTAGTACAAGTAGTTCCAAAGAAGGGAGGAATGACAGTGGTTAAGAATGAGAATAATGAATTGATTCCGACTCGTACTATGACAGGTTGGAGAATATGTATAGATTATCGTAAATTGAATAAGGCCACTAGAAAAGATTACTTTCCCTTGCCTTTCATTGATCAAATGTTGGGTAGGTTGGCGAGCCATAGTTATTATTGTTTCTTGGATGGATATTTATGATGCCATCAAATTTCCATTGCACCTAAGGATTATGAGAAAACCACGTTTACATGCCTGTTTGGTACTTTTGCGGTTAGAAGAATGCCTTTTTGACTTTGTAATGCACCTGCAACGTTCCAAAGATGTATGATGGCTATATTTTTGAACATGGTAGAAAAGGTTATTGAGATCTTTATGGAAGATTTTTATATTTATGGGTCTTCTTTTGATAATTGTTTGGCCAATCTGGAGCTGGTTCTTAAGAGATGTGAGGAATCTAACCTAGTATTGAACTGGGAAAAGTGCCACTTTATGGTGAATGAGGGAGTTGTTCTAGGGCACAAGATTTCAAGTAAGAGAATTGAGCTAGATCGGGCTACGATATCAACAATAGAGAATTCACCACCTCCGATTTCAGTAGAAGGAGTTAGAAGCTTTCTTGGTCATGTGGGTTCTACAGAAGATTCATTAAATATTTTTCCAAGATTTCGAAACCCCTATCTACATTGTTAATGAATGGAGTACCTTTTTTAATTTGATGAGAAGTGTCGCCATGCTTTCAAGGTACTTAAAGAGAAATTGACTTCCGCACCAATAGTTGTTGCACCTAATTGGGAATTGCCATTTGAGTTGATGTGCGATGCAAGTGACTATGCAGTAGGAGTAGTGCTGGGGAAATGAGTTGACTAGGTGTTTAGAACAATTTATTATTCAAGTTGTACATTGAATGATGCTTAGGTTAATTATGCTACTACAGAAAATGAGCTATTGGCCATTGTGTTCGCTTTTGATAAGTTTATGCCATATCTCATTGGGAATAAGGTAATAGTGTACACTGATCATTCCACCATTAAATGCCTTATGACTAAGAAAGATTCCAAGCCTCGTCTCATTCGTTGGGTTCTACTACTACAAGAATTTGACATGGAGATTAGGGATAATAAAGGTACTAAAAATTTGGTGGCTGATCATTTGTCTAGATTAGAACTAGAAGAGAGTCAAAGTAAGAAAGAGGTGCAGATTAATGATGCTTTTCTGGATGAGCAGTTATTTAAAATAGAGGAGAATAAGGAGGTATCGTGGTTCGCTGACTATGTTAATTTCTTGGCTGCCAATATAGTGCCTCCAGAAATGTCTAGACAACAACTATAAAAGTTTTATTCAGAGGTAAAAAATTATTATTGGGAGGAGCCCATCTTATACAAGCATTGTGCAGATTAGATTATTCGCCAATGTGAGCCTGAAGATGAGATGGTGTCAATTTTGACTCATTGTCATACTTTTCATTGTGGTGGTCATTTCGGAGCAACAAGGACAGCTGCAAAAGTATTACAATGTGGTTTTTATTGGCCTACGTTGTGGAAAGATGAAAATACATTTGTAAAAGCTTGTGATCGATGTCAACAAGTTGGCAACATTTCAAGGAGAAATGAGATGCCCTTACTTGGAATTCTTGAGGTAGAATTATTTGATGTATAGGGGATAAATTTTATGGGTCGTTTTCCATCATCTTACAATAACAAGTACATCTTGCTAGCGGTGGATTATGTATCTATATGGGTGGAAGCAGCAACGACACCTACAAATGGCAGCAAGGTGGTACTTAAACTCTTGCATAAGCATATTTTCACTTGTTTTGGCACGCCTAGGGCTTTAATAAGTGACGAAGGTAGCCATTTTTGTAACAAGGTGATGGATGCCTTGCTGGCTCGTGATGGTGTTCATCATAGAACTGCTCTGCCATACCACCCTCAAACTAATGGTCAAGTAGAATTGTCAAATAGAGAAGTCAAAAGTATCCTTGAGAAGACAGTCAATAGATCAAAAAGAGATTGGTCTAAGAAGCTTGATGATGCATTATGGGCATACAAGACTGCACATAAGACTCCTATTGGCATGTCTCCCTACTGGTTAGTTTATGGTAAAGCATGTCATTTGCTGGTGGAGATGGAACATAAAGCTTATTGGCAATGAGGGAGTTGAATATGGATGCCACAGCTGCAAGATATCATAGGTATTTGGACCTGAATGAGCTAGAAGAGTTTTGTAATGAGGGCTATGAGAACGGCAAGATCTATAAAGAGCGTACTAAAGCTTGGCATGATAAAAATCTTGTTCGCAAGGAGTTTCAACTAGGGCAGTAGGTGTTGTTGTTCAATTCTAGATTGAAGTTATTTCCAGGAAAATTGAAGTCGAGATGGTCAGGGCTATTTATGGAGGTTAAAGTATTTCCTTATGGGGCAGTGGAGTTGAAAGGAAAGGATCAAGAGACGTTTAATGTTAATGGGCAGAGAGTAAAGCCATATTTGGGTGGTCCTATTGATACAACCAAGACCATCATCCAGCTACAACCTTTGTGAAGAAGAAGCAAGCATCCAGCTAAATGACGTTAACGACAGTGCTATTTGGGAGGCATCCCAAGTTCTTTTTAGTATTTTAATTCTTTTTAATTGGACAAGTATTTTTGTTGTTTTTTGTTCGGAGTTAAATTTTATTTTTGATTTTGTTTTTCTTCAAAATTTTGGATTTTAGATTGTAAATATGAGTCGTGGAATGCGTGAAAACTATAAAACTATAAACAATGAAGTTTTTCTACAGGAACACAATTGAGCCGCGATGCAAGCACGGACATAGAGCTCAAAAATTTTCTTGAGTGCCCAGGCGCTGCGGCACCCTAACATTGAGCCGCGACATGCATCCCCAGAATTTAGCCCAAATTTTGACATGGGCCACGGTGATACACCTTATGCGCTATGGCGCTTATTTACAAAATTGCTATAACCCTTAAGTTTTCTGTGTTTTCTCTCACTTCAACATTCCCTCTCTACACAGTCCGAAATCCCTACATGCATTACACCATTGTTTCAGGCCAACCCATAAAATATTTCCATAATATCTCTCATAATCTTCCTATAACCTTATTCAAACACTTTTCCACCATTACTTTAGCTTAAATCCCCTTTCAATTCCATTCTTTCCATTCATAACCCTAATTTCAAATTTTGGGGGAGCTTGTGCAATCTGTGGAGAGCTTGAGGAATATCTTTCATCAAATTTTCATTGTGGGTAATTATTTCTCTCGTATTCTCTGAATATTTTGGTGTTTTTGATAGTATATTATTGTGAATTGGGTGTTGAGTGTTGGTTTGAGAAGCTTGTTTGTGAGATTTGTGGTGTTTTGTTGATTTGGGGAAGTGGAAAAAAATAAGGGGAGGTTCTGTCAAATTTTTTGTAGAATTTAAGTGTTAAGAAGCATAATGGGACCTAAGAGATTGAGTCATGGAGCATCGTCATCAAGGGGGGCCATTTCTTATGATAAATCAAGGTTTGTAAGGAAAGAAGCTCAAGATAGACATGAACGATTAAGAAAGTGGAGTTTAGTTCCAGAGCAAGGAATGGATTATTAGAATTTTCCTTTTGATGACCCGACCTATAAGCCTATTAGGGTTATACTTCAAGATAGAGGTTGCCAGTCATTGGTAAATGTTGAGAGCATTCCTAAACCAGTTGTTTCTCTGGTATATGAGTTTTTATGCAAACTGGCCTGAGCAAGAGAATAATACATGTTTTGTTAGGGGGAAGCGGATGTCGGTTAATGCTGTGGCGTTAAACAATTTTTATGAGCTTCAGTCTTACCCAAATGAGCAAGATGAGTATAATGCGTTCTTATGCACTTAAATTAATTATGAGGAGGTGGCGGAGTTCATTGGTTGTCCTGGAGCTAGAGTTACTTATACTCATGATGAGCCTAAACACATGTATAGGTGTCAACTCAACTGAATAACACGTACATTCTTATATTTTGTGAGTGCTCGGTTGATCCCTTCATCACATTTTTCTGATATTGCTATGGACTGATTGCTTATGGTTTATAAAATCATGAAGGGGATGAAAATTGATGTGGGAAAACAACTTAGAAATAGTATTGGGTTTACTTGTCTGGTCACGACAACTGGTGGATTAGGGCATGGATCCTTTATTATGGATTTGTGTGAAACTTATGGAGTCCCGGTGCATCCGGCTGATGTTAAAGGACGGGTGCAAGGTATTATTACTCAGAGTGCTGTTTATGGGTATTCTGCACCTATAGTAGTTCCTGATCCTGAGGAACAAAGACCGCGTCGTCGTCGACATGCTGAGGCTGTTCAATCAGAGTAACCAGAGGATGCAGAGGAAAATGCAGCGACTGCTATGGATAAGGATCCAATGATGGCAATTGGTGGACTGATTAATCCTCATGTCCAATACACACATGCTAAGTTAAATTATATTATTCAACAGAACAACCATATGCAACAATATTGGATGGCTAGGAATGCATATGAGCATACACATGTCGATCAACTGAATGCTTTGGTCAATCATTGGAATCTGAATGAAGCGTCGCAACCTTATTTTCAGTACCCGCTGGAGTTTCTTCCTTACCAGCAGCCACCGCCTCCTCCACCATACTGATGTGGTGATTGGGTAAGTTTTCTTTTTCTTTGATTTTTTTAACACATTGGGGGCAATGTGTTATTAAAGATTACTTTGTTTTGTTTTTTTTTGTTTGTTTTTGTTTTATTTGTTTTGTTTTAGTTGTTTTTAGTATAATTATGAATCAAGTTGTTTTGGAAGCCATTGATACTTATAACCATATGATGTGAGTGATTTTTTTTTTGTTTGACAAACTATGTGAATCCGCGTGCTTGTGAAATTAATGTAATGATTAGCTTTGATCTGAGTTTAATTGTCATAAAAGCCTTGATTAATAAATTTCTTACAATCCTTTAGTTTATGCATATTAAGTGGGTTTGTGGATCAAAATTTGAAAATATTCTAGAACTTACATAGTTTGTTGATTGAGCTGAAATTGAAATAGTACATGCTTAGGAAGATGATTTAGGCGATTTTTTTTAAACGATTGAGCCTTTCAAGCCAACCTTAATATATTAAATCTCTAGTTACCCAAATTTTGAGCTTAATGTGATTTTTTTTTTTTTTGTTGTTTGCCACTTATTTTGAGCTTAATTGAAACATTGTTATTTACATTTCCCTTGGATATAAACCATGAGCATATGAAAAGTGATTGGTGGATGGATTGTAATTGGGTTTATATTGAGAAATTTGTGTCAATAATAGAAGAAAAAATGAGAGAAAAAGAAAGAAAGGAAAAACATTGAAAATGAACTACACTCCAATTGAAAATACAAAGAAACAAGTTTGGGGGAGTGTAGTACCATAAAAAAAAATGATGAAATGAAAATATTATTTCGCTTTATGAATTTTCTCTCAAAGTAAGAAAATTTGGGATTGTTTTTGAGTTTTCAAGTTGAGACAAGAGTGGTTTGTTTGGTTGTGTGCTTATGGTATACTTTAGTCAAAATGCCATTTTCAACTACCATTACCTTAGCCATTCAATTATAAGCCTAAAAGTCCTATTGATTTTTGAGCATGTGTTATCATATTAAGGGAGATTGATGAATTATGCAAGCATATGAAATACTCGGTTTTGATGGAATGATTTGGAAGATTTGACATGCGTATGGTATTGTGATTGTGTGTTATTTATTGGTTAAGGCTGATTTGCATAGAGAAGATTGAAGTTGATTATTGAATAGATTTTACTGAAATTCTGGATGAAATGTAGTTGAAAATTCTGAGCTTGTATTGCATAGTTTTCATGAGGTGGAGGCTTGTTAGGTAAACTTGATTCATATCTATGATTAGTTTGTTTTGGAAAGTGTCAATAGGTTTTTCTCGAGGATGAGTAAAAGTTATGTTTGGGGGAGTTTGATAGAGTAGTTTTTATAGTATTTTAAAGGGTTATTTTATTTAATTTTTTATGTTTATTTAGTTATTTTTGTGCAGTATGACGTTTTGTTGCCTATGTTTGATGATATTTCAGATTTATGGGAAGTAAGTGATAAATGACCACGTTTGGCTTCAAAAAGATGGAAATTGTTGAAAAAAAAACATTTGAGTCGCGATGCTTGGACTTAGAGCCGCGGCGTTGCAATTAGATAGAGAGGTCAAACCATTGAGAAGTCTAGGGCCGCGACGCTGCCTTTGAGAGCCGTGGCACTATTGGCTGGGGAATTTGAGCCGCGTCGCTTGAGAAGTCAGAGACGAGGCGCATTCCATATTTTGGACACAGTCCGAGGCACCTCATTATAGAGTCGTGGTGCCTGAGTGGTTAATTCGCAGAATAGGCCATTTTACGCGGGGGTAAAAGAGAAATTTCACATCCAAAGCACAGATTACTATTTAATCATCATTATGACGATTTCTGAAAGAAAAAAAATCCTATGGAGGAGACTCAAAGAGCACACTTAGTAGGTAAAGGCTTGGCGAACAACTAGTTTATCATTCTCTTTCATTGTTTACTTTTACTTTCTCGATTAGTGATGTTGATTTTTGGTTTTATGGATTTTATTATGTTCAGCATGAACTAATTTTTCATTTAGGGTGTTAATGGATTCTCTTGAAACCTTATGATTATTTAATGAAGTGTTTATGATTTTCCTATTAATATTGTGAATTATTTGTCTTGTGCTTAATGCTTGTGATTAATTGGCCACTAATTGCATGATTTAGATGATTTTAACCTGAGATCTGAGAAGTGAAGGATAATTATACTATAGTAAAATAATCACAGATTTATATCGGACGAGAGTACCTGTATGATCTGCGTAGCTTAGGGATTATGTGTTTAATGCCTGCAATATGTTAATTTACCATAGAGATGTAGGAGATTGCTTATTGTAGAGAATTATAAGTCCTAGTAATGATATAATCTATAATTGTAATCCACTATCACAATAGAAATAGGAGTTCTTAAATTCGCATTAGAGAAACATAGGTGGATAGTTAATAAAGTTAATAACCTTAATTCTCAATCATTTGAATTAATAGTTCATTTGAGGTATCCTTTGTTCTATTTTATTGTTTTAGTGTTCAGTTTATTAAATTTAGAATCTATTAATTGTCAATCAATTAGAATCAAAAATTAATTTTTGGTAATTAATATCAGTCCTTGTGGGAACGATACTTTACTTATTGATTTATTACTTGTTACGATTGCGTGCACTTGCGTAGTTAAAAATTATTACAACAACCATGTCAATAAAAAAAATATCAGTGGTGACACGTATCGCAGCTAATAGTTACTCTAATATCAGTCCTCCCCTCGACTTCTCCTCCCTCATTTCGTAACTTTACCCAAAAAAACCCCATTTCTGAGCCATCCCTTCTGCCCATCCCAGAGCCGCGCCCCTGTCCCCACCTTTTTCTCTCTCTCTCTCGTTGGGACTCCGCCCTTCCCCGGAGCCGGGCCCCTTCAACCCCCATCCCTCTCTCTCTCTCGTCGAGACTCCGCCCCTCTCCAGAGTCGCGCCTCTCCGTCCCGTCCCTCTCTCTCTCTCTCTTTTGTTGGGTCCGTCACCTCCTCCACCACGCCAGCGCCACCACCACCAATATTCATATATATATATTGGTATATATAAATATATATGTATTTTTTTTCTGTTTTGATTTTTGTTTTATTTATATATATAAGTATATATATGTGTCCCTCTATATATGTGTGTATGTATATGTGTATAGTGAATGTGTATATATGTATAATTTTATAATGTATTTTAATTTTGTTTTTTGTTTTTAAATTATTTTAGTTTCGTGTTATATATATATCTGTATATATATATAAATGTTTATATTTATATTTGTGTGTATATATATGTGTTTGTGTATAGACTATATATATGTGACCGTGTGTATATGTGTATGTGTGTGCTTATATATATGTATATGCTATATATGTGTATGTGTGACCAGGTGTGTGTGTTTATTTATATATTTATGTATATGTGTATATATATGTATGTGTGTATATATAAGTATATAGATATGCATGTGTGTGAGTGTGTGTGGTGTATATGTATATGTATGTGAGATGTATATATATATATGTTTTATGTATTTATTTTATGTGTTATAAACTTTTTTGTTTTACTAACTTTGTTTTCTATTTAGGAGAAAACAAATTGATTTAATTTTTGGAACATTTTTTTTTTGGAGCATTTTATTAATTGGTATGTGTCTCTTATTTCTTGCTTTATTATTATTATTATTATTATTATTTACTATTGTTAGATGAGTTTGAATATCCTAAATATTCATCCATAGTGAATTAGGTTCTGAGATACACATTGTATGCTGCGGTGATAAGAGAAGTTATGAACTTGCATGTATTAGTGAAGTAGGTTCTGTAAAATTTCTGTTTGCTGCAGAGATATAAGGAAGAAACTTATAGTGTGTTGTTTGAATTATTATTTTTTTAACTGTTTACAAATGACTAGGTCATTAGTATAGGGAAGATGCTACCCAATTTTTTGTAGATTTATAAGGTCCTAAAGAACCCACCCAAAGATGTCAATGCCGATGAGTGGAAACAAATTTGTGAGTTTTTCAGTAGTCCATAGTTTATTTCGCGCTCAGTGAAAAACAAAATAAACCAAGACCAAATGAAGTACTCTACAGCATAAGGCACAAAATCATTAGCGACAACTTAATTAAGTTGTATGAATTTATAAGTTCTCTAACATTCTCATTTTCTTTATTAGTTGAACTCGAACCTTATTGAGGAATGGAAGGAGTATCACTCAACAAAAAAGAATAAGAATTTTGTCAACGAGGATGCTGAAAGAGATTATGTAAGTTTAACTTTATCATCAATTCAAATAATATTATTTTCCTTTTGTATTATAATATATATTTTTTAAAATAGGTTAAGTTGAAGTCAACTCTTGAAGCTGAGACTTAGCAGACAGTTGAATCTGGTATCGACGATTCTTCCTTAATTGATCAAATGAAGATACTAAGTCAAGTTCTTGGTGAAAGGCGGGGCCACTAGCGAGGAGTTGGCCGCAAATTAAAGGGTAAAGTGTTAACCCGTCCCTCTCAAAACACCCAGTCTCATGCACTACCTTACCAGTTGACTGAGGAAATACGTGAATTGATTGATATTGTGAAGACCATGAATGAGTAGCTTTAGTACGTGTATCGGTAGCTTCCACCTGAAAAATGTCCGACAACATACAAACATGGAGATGCACAATACATGTCAATGGTTTTTCGAGAAGTATGTAGGTTCATCTTCTAAACCTCAGACACAACACACGTCTCAAGCTTCAGCTCCTCATCCTTCACTAGACCATCCCAACATGCCTACACCAACGTTGACATCTCAACCTTCGGTCCAGCCATATATGTATCAATAGTTGATGCCTCCGTACCCTCAGACTTATCATCCTCATATGAGTGGACCTTGTCTCAACCTCCGCCCTATCCTTATCCATACATGTATGGACCTGGAGGATCATCGTTACCTCCACAATATCCATGGTCGATGCCTCCGCACACACCACAGGCACCAGAAGAAGGGGACAATACGAAGGACGCCGAGGGTTGAGATGTTTTATATATTATTATATTAAACAATAACTTTTGATTAATATATTATTGTATGCATATTTAATTTGGATAATATTGTATTAGTTGTGTAATTTGAATAAATTATTAATTTTATGCATATTTAATTTTGATATTATGAATTAAAAAATATTATTTTAATAAATTTTTTATTTTTTAATTATATTAAAGTATTAGGGGTGACATTTTTCGCCGCTAATAATATCTAAGTCACTGCTAATATTATATTATTAGGAGCGGCTTTTTATTATCAGGGGCGAAATATGATCTGGGAATCACGATTATTAGGGGTGACGTTCAATTTATTAGGAGCGAAACTGTCGTCGCTAATACTTATTATTAGGGACGACTTTTTTGTCACTAATAATAATCGACATTAGCGTCGAAATATTAGCGGCGATATGTCGTTGCTAATGACTATCAACATCGACTTTGGGTATTATTAGGGGCGTCACCCCTAAAGACCCTTTTTGTTGTAGTGACATTGGTGCCTAAACTGCCACATCACCATTCCATTAGCGAAATTGGAAGGAAGTCCCACATTTTCTATAACGTGAATAATTCAGGGGGGAGTTTTTAAGAAGTTGAAAAATTCTGGGGACACGATTTGGATTGGTAATAGTTTAGGAGGAAAAAGTCATAATAAGCCAAACAATAATAATAATTATACTAAATTACTTATTTTATCCGGTTAATATATAATTAGTGGCGTACCTAATTTCATTTCCACAAAGGGCCAAAATTGTAAAAAAATATTGAGATAGCGTAAGTATACAAATATACATAAAAAATACTAAGGATGTGTTTGGTAAAATTTTTGTTTTAAAATATTTTAAACAAAAAAATAAAAAATACATTTTTTATGTTTTTTTATTTTTATAAAATAAGAATGTGTTTGGTAAATTTTTGTTTTTGAAAATAAAAATAAAAATGCATTTGGTAACTTTTATTTTTATTTTTTGTTTAAAAAAATAAAAAACATGTTTGGTAAACATATTTTTATTTTCTAAACTAAAAAATAAAAATATTTTATGTGACCACAATTTATTATTTTCAAAATAAATATAAGAAAATTATAGTAAAAAATATCAAATTAATAGTACCCAAATAATCTCAAAACTGAATATCTGTCCATGAGATAATGCAAAAATTAATAAAGTCTACATAATAAAATAAAAACGTATGGACTGATAATTATGCAAAGTTAAAGAAAAATATTAAACGAGTCATAACAACTATTGTCGATTAGCTCTCCATATATGATCAGTAATTTCATTACGAACACAAGCCATTTCACGTATATGAGTTATGGAAATACTAAACTCTACACTATATATTAGTCGAAGTTTCATCCGTGCTTTGTAAATTAGTAGCCTATACTTCAGAATTTTCTTCACTTCCATCAAAATACACATCTGCTTCTGCATTAGTCCTTATAAAATTGTGAATCCCACAACAAGCAATCACAATGTAATTTTGTATACTTAGATCATATGAGGCATTTTCTTAAGAATTAGAAAGCAAGCCTTCAATAACATTTCTGAAGGAAGAGTGTCGATAATTGAAAAGCTTCCTTTTTCCTATAGGATTAAGATCTCTATACTGACCCAAATGATACCTTTCTCCTCGATATGGCGAAAGAAAGCCAAGCATTTTTGTATTTCCAGAATCAACAAGATAATATTTTCCTAATGCAACGATAATTTATGTTAGTTCTTACATATAGATATTTAATATAAATAATGTCAATCAACACAATAAGTTTGATAAACACTTACCTTAGGGCAACATTGGAAATCCATAATCGGGGTTTGTGGCACATTCTAGAAGAATCCATGCATCATTAGCTGATCCTTCCCATCCAGGGACAACGTATGTGAACTTCATGTCAAATGTTAACATTTTGAGTTATATTCACTTTTCGACCTCGATATGGTATTTGTTCATCAATTGAAACATGTACAGAAATATGAGTCCCATCTATAGCTCCAACACAATTCTAAAATACAAAATAAATGATTATATTTTTTTATTGAATATTGAAAGAACGGAAAAAATATAATTCAAATTTTTGTACCTTAAAAAAATAAATATTATCTTGGATCGAATTGAATTTGAGGAGAAGTTACATCAAATGAAGGTGGAGTAATTAGTTCTTTGGATACACGACATACCGCCTTCAAAACCTTCCTAAAATACTGAGATGTAGTTGAGGTGGAGTGCTAAAATCATTCAACAACCACACAATGTCGTTCATTATAGCTAATCACAAATAAGAACATAGCCACTTGTTCTTCAACAGACAGATATCATGAGCTCTTTAATACATTTTTTTCTTTTAGAACACCACAAAATAGTTTGAAGACATCTTTGTTCATTCTGAACAAATCATAACACATACTCCAATGTCCAAGCAACACTTCCATAACATATTCATGGCCTGAAATAGCTGAATTTATTCAAGGTTTCATAGATAGATAAAATTGATTATATTCCTCGTAAGAAAAACACAACAAAATCTTTCCAAACTCATCATATTAATCGTCCAGTAAATTATCCTTGTTGAACCGAGCAATGTTTAAAGACATTTTTTATCCAGGTAGTGGAAAAAATATTTAAATTTTACATTCAATATATAAAAATATATAAACACTAAAAGTCAATGTCTAAATCAAAGTCAAAAGTAACGTCTTTTTTGCGCATTTACAAAATCCAACTCAAACCATAAAACAAAATAAGCTAAACAAAGCAATCCAATCAATAGCTAAACAAAGTCATCTAGTCAATAGCTAAACAAAGCTAAAATTAATAGCTAATCAAAGTCATCTAGTTCATAGCTAAAAAAAGCTAAAATTAATAGCTTGACAAAGTCATCTAGTTCATAGCTAAACAAAGTATAAACTTTTCAGTTCAAATTCAGAACCAATCTATTTTTCTATGTTCGACCATTTTTAGAAATAAGGCTTTGGACACCTCGTTCTCAAACTTCTCAATAGCTTTTCCGTATACTTCTCCACTTATTCCATCAATTTGATTAAGAGCTTCAATACTCTCGTCCAATAAATAATGTGATGTAGATGTTGACATTGATCTCTCTATTAATTCTATCTTTCGCTTTGCAGTTTCATTATATGTCGACACTGCATTTGCCAAAGCTGATTAGAATTTTGCTCTTTTGACTGATCGAGAGTTTGAAATGGCAGTTGATTTACTTCTTCTTTTGCTACCATCCTCATCAAAATCACATTCTTTACTCCTAGTAGAAGGACTTATCGACGTTGCATCATCATCATCATCATCTCCATCATTAGAAGGACTTCAAGTTGAAGGGTGAGCATTGGAACCGGCTGCAGTAGTATCACCAAAGATGGTGCATAATTTCTTATAAAACATACAACCTCTCTTTCTAAATCTTTTAGGAGACTTGTTAGCCCACATAAAATGAAATTATAATGATAAAATATACCAATACTTATTAAAATAAAACAAGCATAAAATTCATTTTAAATAATTTTTACCCAAATAAGTCTATCCCAAACTTCATCAGTCGCACTAACTAGTCTAGTCACTGTATTATATCCCATACCAGTCTCTTTCAGTAAAGACTTAACATCCTTATGCTTTTGCTTTAATTGATTGTATTTGTTACTTAGTTGCATATCACTATAATTTCTTTTTGCTTGTGGACAAAGCTCTTCCTTTATATGTTTCCATGATTGCTTTGTAAAAGTAATGATATTCCTGTTTCCCTTTAAAACTTATTCTTCCATAAGGTCAATAAAAATTTCTTCAAGTCTTTGAGTAAAAAAAAAAAGCTTCATCATTATTCTCAATAACAAGAACTTCATTATTAGCACCTGCCATCTATGTAAGACCTAAGGATTCAATAATAATTCTAAATGCAAATACAAGACTATTCCTAAAGAAAAGCCAAGTAATCAACCATATAGATGATAGACTGCAAACTTACTTCTAAAAGGAAATGACAAAGAAACAACCATTTCAAGAACACCAATTTTGTTTATAACAAGCAAAATATATCATCACATCCTATAGTCTCATTCCTGAGCCCCAAATTGAGAGGTTCAATCCGAGCAAACAAAATGAAAAGCTGTCTATTATTCAACTAGTTGCATATACACTATCCATTTAAATGTATTCATGAATATAGATTAATATGGGTAAAGCATCAAAATATGGCAAAAAAAGTTATTTATTATGAATGATGGTCATAAAATATGGTTGGCTGCAAATTTTGCATAAAGATACAGTTTTGAAGCCAAAGAAATGAAAAGTCTTCATGTAGTACAAAACCGATGTGTCAAAAAAGTAATTAATATCATTTTAATCATAATTTTATTTATTGATATATATATATATATATATTTGGGTGCAATCTTAATGGTTACTACCCATAGATGATTATTTTAATATTAACCATTATTTTAAGATCAATGGTCCACATTTGTAGTTGTTAATTAATATTTCTAGAAATAAATTTTGATTTTTTCAAAATTTTGGAAGTGTTACCTGATGAAAAACATGTATTTATTATAAAAATATAATATTGTAAACTTTTTATTTTTCAAATGCATGTAAATTTCTAAATATTGCTAGTGTCTCTCATTAGTTGAAAACAATATTAATTATGACAAAAAAAATTAACTAAATTCGAAATTAATATAGAAAAAAATATGTACTTGTTGGTGACTTGCAATAACAAGTAACAATGTTATCACATCATCATAATTGTTAGTACCCATCTATATGTAGTAACCATTGAGAAGTTTTCCATATATATTTATAGCATCCACAATATATATTATTCTTATTATAAATTGTTACATTTACCGAAGTCTTATAACAATTAACTATAGTTAAAACTTGGTGATGTTTTCTAGCTTTGGCCGATCTAAGGATTATGACCTGAAAGGGTCTAGTAATAAAATTGATTGAGATAAGAATAAGAGATTAAATCGTATTAGTAGATCTAATAAGATTTATATACAACTAAGACAATCAAACGAGAAAGGCAAGTCTTTGAACTCCTTAACCATTGACCCACGAGTAGAAGCTAAAAGCTTGGGTCTACAACAAAAACTAGCTTTAACCGAATAATATGAATTACAAATATGAAACACAACTGGTAGATAGATTTAGTCATAGTTATTTCTCTTTTTCTTTGATTCACAAATAATAAAGAGATGTTCATTCTCACTAACCAAATGAAACTTTTATGTATGTATACTACATTAAAAAATAAAACAAAGGTACCAAAGGATGTCATATAAATATTGGGACTACAACTCCCAAAAACAAGGTATAAGTGGTGAATACAACTCCCAAAAACTATTACAACAAAAGCCAGTCTAATGGCAAAATACAATTTAGAGCTCTATTCCTGTAACTTTCCCTCGGCCGTGGCAGTCATGCAGTTGACGATGTACACTTCGCCCCCAGAGCTCTCCAACTCATGGTTGGTCCAATTTCCCTTTGCCTTTACCTGCACCACGTAGCATCCGTGAGCTAAGGCCCAGCAAGAAAACCATAAACAACAAACACATATAGCAACAGTAGCATTCAATCAACTTTAATCCAACTAGTTCAATTATTCAGCGAAGTACAAGCATTAAGCTAAACAATGGTAAACATATGTTCTCAAGCATACATCTTAGTCAGTAATACAAATGCCCAGGGTTAGTGCCCTTAGGCTGAGCCCTCTGTTTATCTAGCTGATCCCAGCTCGCTTAGGCCGAGCTGCGTTCAGTACACTTATCATCAGCCTTGACAACCTTAGGCCATACTTTCATATAACGAATAAAAACCATACAATCACACAGTATATATATATATTCAATACTAGGAACCTCAGTCTCGTTCACAACCACATGGGTGCAATTTTCTTACCTCAAATCCCGAGCGATAAATAAAGAGCAGTCTCAAGCACGATCCTCAGTCCTGAGCCTTAATAATAATCCTAGTCATAGCAACAATGGGTAACTATCAATTTCTAATCCAAATAAATGTTTAGGAAATAAATACCAGCCTCTAGGACCTCAAATTCTACTAAACCGGGTAGTAGAATTCATCTCGAGTGCTTAGGTTTGAATCTCCAAGCCTCCCCGAGCCTAAAACCTTAGCTGCCCTTTATTTCATATTTAGGGTCGTGACTTGCCCTTAAGGGCCACGACCCGCCCCTTAGATAGAGGCCCAACCCTCCTTTCTGGAGGACACGGGCCGTGACTTGCACCCCCTTGGGTCACGACGCGCCTGGCGAAACAGAGGCACCCCAGCCTTTTCAAGCATGCGGACCACGGTGCCTGAAGAGTAGGGCCGCGACCTGAGGCCCCAAACCCAGAAATTCCACCCTTTTTTCCAGTGTTTCCCTTGAGTCTAAACCTTAAAACTCAATCCCAAACTTCAGCCAAACTAAGAAGTGAACTTAGAAAACTTATCCTTATATCCCAACCATCACAACTAACCTATAACCATTTTATTACACCATCAAACATTTAAACACCCAAAACCAGCTTGGAAACCAAAACTCATGCAAACTCTAACTTCTAACAACATCATAGCAGAATTCAACGTAACAAACTTGAATTCCAGCAGATAGAACAAAATTCTTATCTCAATTATAGCTTGATCCTCAGAGTTCTTATTTTGCTAATCCTAGCTTTGATCTTCCCCAGCTTAAACCAACCAAAATCCTTGAGTTCCTCCTGCTGTTTTCCTTAGCTTCAAGTCACAAGAAGAGGGAGAGAGAGCACGTGAGTGAGAGGGAGAGAGAGTATTCTGTGAGGTTCCTTAGTGATTTCTTGTGGTTTCCTAAAACCCAGCTGATCAAATATCCCAATCAAAAGACTAAAATACCCCTCAAGACAACCCAACTCCTTTAATTGTTCTAAGGGTAAAACAATCATTTCCCGATTCCCGCTAATTCCTCAAGTCATCCTACTAATTCCCAATTAATCCCGTCATGTCCACTAATTATCAGATACCCATCCGTTACTCATTAAACCCCAAATATACATTAAACTTCCCAAAATACCCCTAAGCTCACCCCGAGTCGGGTATTAAACCCCTGTTGTGACTATTCCACTAATATGCTCACTAGGATCGCCTCAAGCCATATACTGCAAATATATCGATATAATAATGTGGTCTCAACCATTTATCACATATACTCGCATTTATGCCCTAACGGGCCAAAATTAAAGATATGCCTTTATAAACGATAAAGGGCTCACATGCATATCTAATACTCATAAACATGCATATAATATATTCACATCATCATATATATCATGCATGCCACATAGTCACGCTTTTAAATCACATAATCAAGTATATATCAAATTATGCCCTCCTGGCACGCTAATTAAGGCTCTAAACCCTATTAGCATTTTTGGGTCATTACAGATCTTTCATGTCACTTTTTATAGAAAACCCAGATCTGGCTTTGCTTATCTTAATTGGAGCACTGTCGGTGGGTTAGCAGTGCTTCAGTTGACTGGTCTACTCTTCTCCTTTCCAGGTATCATTAATTAGGTTAGTGGAGATTCACCATTGGTTCATCTTGTCTGCTTGGCAACTACCACATGGGTTGCTCTGTTTGTGGCTTAATGCTCTTCTTCTCTGTTGGTGTTGGGATTCTATAGCGTACTAGTTTTGAGAATTACAAGTTAAACAACCAATATTTTAACTTACTATCATAATAGAAAATAATAAAATCATAGAAGATACCAAGTGAACGTGTGAAGGAAACAAACAAAATGTTCACACAATAAGAAAGAGTGATATTTCTTAGGTTTTTCTATCTAGAAAATCCCTAAAAAGATCTCTTGAGTTACTTTACATAGAAAACCCACACATGCTTTGCTTATCTTGATTGGAGCATTACCAGCGCGTTAGCAGTGTAGGATTTGCAATTTCATAGTCTAGATGCATGTTTCCTATAATGCTGAAAAAACACATAATAGGAAAAACTGTGAATAAGTTACAAGATCTGCAGTGGAACAATGAACTACACCCTTTATGTGCTCTAACTTTTTGTCGTGTAAAGCTAGGTATTATGAAGAAGAGAAATCACTTTCTTCACAGTCTTCCTCGTGTATCTTTGATCAAGCCTAAACTAGTGTGGGCTAGCTCTCAACACTTAAGATAGAATACAAAGGGAAGAGAGATAGAATGTATTTTCCATGAATTAAAAACACCATCCATTGCTATAATCATTATCGTCTGTCAATCCTCTATTGATGACTTACTAATGAGCCAAGTGAATTTTACCATTTTACCCCTCATTTGTTGTAATGCCCTGGATAGCCAAGACCATCACACTGGGCATTT
Source organism: Humulus lupulus (assembly GCF_963169125.1). Classification (NCBI taxonomy): domain Eukaryota; kingdom Viridiplantae; phylum Streptophyta; class Magnoliopsida; order Rosales; family Cannabaceae; genus Humulus; species Humulus lupulus. Next base: position 97,952,689 of record NC_084802.1, read on the forward strand.
TAAATAGTGCTGGACTTGCTAATCAAGTCATTTGGATTTAAACATGTAACTAAGAGTAATTAACAGATTAGGGTTTACAAATTTTGATCATAGGAACCGTTACTTTCATTTAAAAGTTTAAGTTTATACATGGGATCCCAAAGTAAATATTTACAAGTCATTTACAACTCCAAGGTAATTACAACAAAAGCCAGCCTAAGCAGCAAATTTAGGGTTTGACTCTAGTCCTTCATGAATCCTCAGCCATGGCGATCGAGCAGCTGCAAATGTACACGCTACCCCTAATGCTCTCCAACTTATGGCTTGTCTAGCTTCCCTTTTCCCTTACCTGCACCACATAGCACCCGTGAGCCAAGACTCAGCAAGGAAATTCAGATAAATAGATTCAAATAAGCAACAAAATATAAATAACATGCTTAGCAGCAATAACCCTACTTAATCAAACACATAGTCCAATTTAAACAACCAATGAGTTAGACAAGTGCAGACTGCACTTCTAATTATTTAGGTGGCATTCGGGCTAGATATGTACATATTGCACTCCTGGGTTACCCTAGCCAAAACAGCTGGTGTTCCGCACGCTTATTGCCAACCCTGACTCTCTTAGGTCGAGCTTTCAGATAAGGTATAATCAAACATACTGTTTGCCTAATCACACAATCAGATACAACGTATGCAAGCATGCCTAATCAAGTAATCACATGCATAATTATAGGCATATTCATTAACAGGGGCCCAAGCCCTAATTACAACTAGTGTGCAGTTTTCTTACCTCGAGTTCCAAGCAGATAGCGTATGGCAATCCCGAGCGCGATCCTTACTCCCGAGCCCTAACGGCATAACCTAGTCACAACATAATAATGGATGAACATCAAGCACTAAACTATTTAAAAGCTTTGAGATTAATTCCTAGCCTCCGAGACCTCGAATTCTACTAAATCGGGTAGTAGAATCCTTCCTGAGCCTTAAATTTGAGTTCTCGTGCTCGAAAACCCCATTTGGCCAAAATCTCCAATTTGAGCCGCGACGCCCCTCACAAGCGCCGTGACTCTCTACAAGTCAGAGAGCCAATTCCCTTATTTCCCTAGACACGCGCTGCGGTGCAGCCCACCCAGCGCCACAATGCTAAGGTAGTTAAGGGAACCACCCTTAGCCCCTGAGTTCATGCGGGCCACAACCCTTCAAGAATAGCATCGCGGTGTAACCCCACGAACCCAGTTTTCTCCAACGTTTTCCCGAGCCCAATTCCTCAAAATTCATCCTAAATAACAACTAGACCCATAATTGAGTTATAAACTCAAAGAAATTCATCTAGAACAACAACATACCCAAAATCCCCATAGAAACTCACAAATCTCACCTTGAGCTTTGAAGCTCCAGAACACCAAAAATGAAAAATGGAAATAGATTATAGGACCAAAAACGTTACCTCAGCTAGGATTCATCCTCCTAGCTACACCTTAAATCAATTCCTAGCGCCAAGCTTCAAGTTTCCAAGCCTCCCTCCTCAAAAATTCAAGAATCCCCTAGTGGCCAAGAGAGAAAGAGATGAACGAGAGAGAGAGAGAGAGAGAGAGAGAGAGAGAGAGAGAGAGAGAGAGAGAGAGAGAGAGAATGGGAGTTGCTGAGTGCTAAGTGTTTCCTTTGGTCTTTCTGAAAGCTTCTAGTCTTAACAAAGTCAAACCAAGGCTAGGGAAAAGACCATAATGCCCCTCCCCCAAGAGCTTTCCCTTTAATGCTCTTAAGGGAAAAATGGTCCTTTGCCACATTTCCCACTAATCCTCAAATTTCACCATAATTTCCCAATAAGTTATAATATCTCCAAATAATAACCCTAATAAATTCCCATTACCCGATAAACCTCAGAAATGTACTAAGTTACTAAAATACCCCTAGGCTCACCCCGAGCAAGGTATTTGACCCTGTTGTGACTTTCCCGCTAACTCGCTCACTAGGACCGCCTCATGCCGAATATTGCAAATATATCAACATAATAATGTGGTCTCAATCACATAACACATATTATTACAATTATTCCCTTAATGGGTCAAAATTACAAAAATTCCCTTTGTTATCCCTCAAAAATACAAGGATGACATGGCGAATGAGAATGAGACATGTGACATCACCAATTAGAGGAAAACGACAAAGTATTGAGAAAAGACCGACGAGCAAAACAGATAGGTCCAAGATCTAGGAAAGTCGACCAAGCCTAAACCCCCTAGGGGTGGTCGGCCTCACCCCTACCCCTAGGGGTGGTCAGCCTAAGCAGGGCCAAGGGCCTAGAAGTGGTCAGCCTGACCTTAACTCCTAGGGTGGTCAGCCTAAGCAGGCCCAAGAGCCACCTGGGTGGTCGACCCACCCTATCTTTCATGGGGTGGTCGACCTAAACCCCCAAGTACACTTCACTGAGAAATAATAACTCTTGTTCAAACTGAGATCAGTAGGCCTAGCACCCCGAAGATCAACAGGCCTAGCACCCAGGAGGCCGCTATGGCCTTGGAGGCGGCTACTCAGTTAGCCCAAGCTAACATTGAAGCTGCTGCTCAGGCGGTGAGGGAGGCTCAGGCCAAAGCAGCAGGAATGCGAGATAACAATAACAGAGAGTCCCAGGGAAGAAGTAGGACCCCAAGGACACTCTCAAAACCACTTTCTCAGAGATAGGATGAAGAGGCACAGTCAAAGACTACCTCCTTCATGACTAAGAAGAATAACACTCCATCTTAGAGTAGGAGTATTACCAACCCGAAGGCCCCCTCCTAGGGGGACCAACGAAACAACACAGGAGATGAGGGTCAAACATCTGAAAGGCGTGACAGGAATGGAAATGGCCACTCAAAGTCGCAAAGTCATATAGGAGGAGAGGCTCGGGGGCAGGGTCGCACTGATAGGGTTCAAGGCGGACCTACCACCCCTACACCCTCAGTTTCGCAAGGGAAAAGAATCGATGAATAACACAAGTACTATGTTCGATAGGCTGGGGAAAGATGTGCAACCTCAGGATTTGAGGGAGGTCATCAACAGAAGGACCAATGCTCAGGAGGGGGTACTAGTGATATCCTTCCACCTGGAGCAACGGTCCCACCAGCAGTACAGGCTCAAATATATGTACTCGTTATGGCTGTTCAGGGTCTAACAAAGAGACCTTCAGACATCGAGTTGGCTCATAGAAGTGGGAGTCCTTTTAGTGCCAAGATCCAAACTGCCCAACCACCACTGAAATACAAGATCCCCAAAATTCCTACATACATTGGGAAGGAGGACCCGATACGGCACATTGGGAAGTTCGAGGATGAAATGGAATTATTCGGTGTGGAGCATGATTATAGGTGTAGGGTATTCCCTACCACTCTCTCTGACTCAGCTCAGGAATGGTATTGGAAGTTCAAACCTGGATCCATCATTTCCTGGGAGCAGTTGAGGAAGGAATTCTACAAGGTCTTTAGTGTCGGGCGGATTCAACCAGTTTATGCCAATCAGTTAGCTGTCATCAAGCAAGGGAAAGATGAATCCCTGAAAGACTACATTCAAAGATTCATGAGAGAGGCAAACCGAGCGGCCACAGTAGAAGATGAAGGGAAGTTTGTTGCCATCTCGGCAGTAATAATTTATCGTAGTCCCTTGTGGGATAGTATACACAGGAACCCTATCAACACCTTGCAAGAGTTCCTGGACTGAGCCGAAAAATACATGAAGCTAGATGAAGTATCGTGAAGGAAGAAAAAGGCATAAACCATCCGGCCACTGTCAAGGTGGATAAAAACGGCATGAACCCTCAGGGTGGCAGTGGGGGCAACGGTAAGAAGAGGAATACCTCAACATGGGCACGTTTCCATAATGATTATGGGCACGACACAAACGAGTGCAAACAATTGAAGGATGAGATAGAGTTTCTTCTCCGATCAGGAAAACTCTCAAGGTGCCAAGGCAAGAACGATACCCCAGGCAGGAATCCAGAATTCCGAAGGCAGAGGAGTCCACCACTGGAACCGGCGGCTGTAGACTTCACATTGGATACCATATGTGGATGGCCCCACATAGCAGGCAATAGTAAAAATGCTCGCGAGAGATATGCAAGGACCATTAGGCATGAGGTAGGGGAGTCTTCCTAGTGTATGGCGGTCGAGGAGTGGTCTCCAAAAAATCCAAAGTATGGAAGTGAAACACTCACTTTTACAGAGGATGACGCCAGACACGTGAGGTACCCCTACAATGACCCTTTAGTCCTTACCATTCAAATTTCCAATGCTTGAGTGAAGAGATGCTTGGTGGATATGGGAAGCTTGGTAGATATCATCTACAAATCATCCCTCGAGAAGATGAAGCTCACGGTCAAGGACCTGACATCGTGTTCCCAAGTGATATATGGGTTCACGAGAGAATGCCTAGCACCAGCAGGAACTATCAAACTATCGATCATAGTAGGGAATGCCCCCAGGCACGAGACTGTGATGACAGAGTTCCTGGTGGTATATTGCTCATCGACTTACAATGTAGTACACAGGAGACCCCTCCTGATGGCATTACACGCAGCAGTATCTATCTGACATCTATCTTTGAAGTTTCCCACCAACGCAGGGCAAGAATGCGTACAGGGTAACCAAAGGGAAGCACGAGAGTGCTATAATGTGTCAGTGGTCAAGGCAAAGAAAGGACCATGCGTAAACAACATGATAGTAACCTGCTGCGAAAAGAGTGAAGCAACAAATGAGATTATCAACATGGAAGTTGAAGTTGAAATAAACATTCTACTGGAGCCGAGGGTTCCTTTTAACGAAGATTTGTTGTTATAGCAAGTTTCCCAAAGCGAGGGAAATGACATCGATCCTCACTTTTGGGATGACGTCATGGGGGTAAGACCAGTTGAAGATCTTGAGGAAATCCTACTAGAGGAGGAAGACCCGACTAGAGTAATCAAAGTCGTGAAGGAGTTAAAGGTAGAAATTAAAGCATGATTGGTGGAATTCTTGAAGAAAAACTAGGACATCTTTTCCTGGTCCATAAGGACATGGCTGGAATTTCTCCATCCGTAATAAGTTATGTCCTCAATATAGACAAGAACTACCCACCAGTGCAACAAAAAAGGAGACTGCTTGACAAAGACCGGTCTCAAGCCCTAAAGGAGGAGGTCAAGCGGCTCAAGGAAAACAGTTTTATAAGGGAGGCCTACTACCCTGATTGGGTATCAAACCTTGTGTTGGTCCCCAAACCCAACGGGAAGTGGAGAACATGCGTGGACTTCACAGATCTGAACAAGGCCTGCCCCAAAGATTGCTTCCCACTACCCAGAATAGACCAACTGGTCGATGTAATGACAGGACATGAAATACTTTCATTCATGGATGCGTATTCTGGGTATAATCAAATAAGTATGCACCCTCCCGACGAGGAACATACCAACTTTCGAACAGACAAGGGATTTTATTGTTATAAGGTGATGCCATTTGGCTTGAAGAACAAAGGAGCCACATACCAGTGTTTAGTGAATGGAATGTTCCGAGACTTGATCGGCAAAAATATGGAGGTATACGTCGATGACATGTTGGTCAAGTCCAAAGAAGCAGGATGGCATGTTCAAGACTTGGAGGAATGCTTTGCAATACTTAGAAAGTATAGCATGAAGCTAAACCCTCTAAAGTGCTCGTTTGGAGTTGGTTCTGGTAAGTTTCTCAAATACATAGTCAATTCATGTGGAATCGAGGCTAACCCCAAGAAGATCAAAGCATTGATCGACATAAAGTCACCTACCACAATCAGAGAAGTGTAAAGCTTAACCAGGAGAGTAGCTGCCCTCAGTAGGTTCATATCAAAGTCTACTGACAAGTGTGTCCCTTTCTTTAACTTATTGAGGGGCAGCACGAAGATCCAATGGACCGAGGAGTGTGAGGAGGCTTTCCAAGCCCTGAAGGAACACCTTACCCAACCTCCGATCCTAGCGAAGCCAATATATGGTGAAGTACTATTCATCTATTTGGCAATCACCGAGCATGCAATCAATGCTGCTTTGATAAAGGAAGAGAACAGGGTACAACACCTTGTATACTATATCAGTAAAAGGCTAATTGGTGCAGAGTCTTGGTATCCCCCTCTTGAAAAACTAGCCTACTATTTAGTAATTGCCTCTCGAAAGCTGCGTCCATATTTCCAAGCTCATTCGATCCGAGTCCTGACCGATCAACTGCTGAGGCAGGTTCTTCAGAAACCAGAGGCCTCGGGGTGAATACTCAAGTGGGTAGTGGAACTGGGACAGTTTGATATCACTTATCATTTAAGGATGGCGATAAAAGGACAACCATTGGCAGACTTCATAGTCAAAGGCACCAACCTTGAAGACCCTTCCTACCAATCGGAGAATGGAGATACCAAGAAGGAAGGAGATACTCCTATATGGAAGCTATATGTTGATGGAGCATCCAATGAACACAACTCAGGCTCAGGAATCATACTGATCACTCCAGAGAATCATCGAATCCATTGTGCTCTCAGATTTGGATTCAACACTTCAAACAACGAGGCTGAGTATGAGGCATTATTAGCTAGATTACACTTGTCTCGGGATGTACATCCACAGTCCCTAGAGATATTCAGCGATTCCCAGCTAGTGGTGTACCAAGTACTGGGGGAGTATCAAGCCAAGGGACTTAGGATGGTGCAGTACCTGAACAAGGTGAAGGACTTGTTGGCACAGTTCAAGAAATACTCAATTATACAAGTCCCAAGAGAGCAGAACGCCAATACCGATGCCTTAGCCAAGCTTGCCAGTGCCAAAGACGCAGACACCTTAAATGTTGTTCCCGTCGAATACTTGGCAGAAACAAAGCATAACTGAGCAGGAGGCACTACCTGTTGAGTTAGGAGATACATGGATGACCCCTATTATTAACTATCTCAACCAATGAGTAGTGCCCAGCAATAGGAACAATGCAAGGAAGTTGGTAGATAAGCTGCGCGATATATGATAATCGAAGGGGTACTGTACCGACGAGGGTACTCCCTACCACTGGTAAGGTGCGTTACACCCGACCAGTCAAAGTTGTTAATGATTGAGGTACACGAGGGTTTTTGTGGAGATCACGCTGGGGGGTAGAGCCTATCAAAGAAAATCCTTAGACAAGGGTACTTTTGGCCAGCGATGAATGAAGACTCGATGGAGTATGTCAAAAGATGCCATAAGTGCAGAGCCCTTGGCCCTTTGCTGTATGGGGGATCGACCTAATCGAAAAGTTACCCACAGGGAGGGGAGGAGTCCAGTTTGCTGTTGTAGCTGTGGAATATTTCACCAAATGGACTGAAGCAGAACCGTTCTCCACCATAACCTCAAAGAAAGTCTTAGACTTTGTGGTGAAGAATATCATATGTCGATTTGGCCTACCAAAGAAGATAGTCTCGGACAATGGGACTCAATTCGATAGTGATATGTTCACTGACTTTTGTACGAGGCATGGAATCACAAAGAGCTTTTCCTCGGTAGCACACCCCCAAGCTAATTGCCAAATAGAAGAAGTGAACAAGACTATCAAAGACATTATGAAGAAACGCCTTGAACAAGCCAAATGAGCCTGGCCAGAATTACTCTGGAGGTCCTATGGTCATATCGAATGATGGTGCAAATGACAACAGGGCATACGCCATTCTCTTTGGTGTTTGGTTATAAAGCCATGTTTCCAGTTGAACTCACTCCCCCATTGCAGAGATGGGAGACATACAATCAAGGGAGGAACCATCAACAAATAGAAGAGTACTCGATTTAATCGAAGAAAGACAAGAAAAGGCAAGTCTCAGAGTAGCAGCACATCAACAAAAAGTGGTTGGATACTTCAACTCTAGAGTGAAAGATCCAAAATTTCAGGTTGGGGACTTAGTACTCAGGAGGGTATTCCTAAACACTAAGGACATTACGACAGGGGTACCAGGACCTAACAGGGAAGGGCCATACCTTGTGGAGGAGGTGATACCACTAGGGATGTATAAGATAGCTCGACTGAATGGTGAACTAATTAGAAACTATTGGAATGGCGAACACCTTCCCCGGTACTATCAATGAAGTTGCTCAGTAGCAATACAAGTTTTAATTTGCAATTGTATTATTTATGAATTATCTATGTAACAACCATTGTGCTTCAGTGAAGGAATTTAATTTCTAAAGTTTCTCTTAGTTCTTTAAATTTCATTCAACGAAGGACTTGTCAACCCCATCGGATCATGTTCGATTCTGGTCCTTAAGGGACCTATCGACCCATACGATCCAAAAGAGAGACTGGTCCTAGGACCTTGTCGCCAAATTTATGGATCATGTTCGATCTTGGTTCTTGAGGGGCCTATCGAACCATACAATCCAAACAAGAGACTGGTCTGAGGACCTTGTCGTCAATTATTTGATCATGTTCGATCCTGGTTCTTGAGGAACCTATCGACCCACACGATCAATAAAAGAGACAGTTCCTACGACCTTGTCGCCAAATTCATAGATCATGTTCGATCTTGGTTCTGGAGGAGCCTATCGACCCATATGATCAAACAAGAGACTGGTCTGAGGAACTTGTCACCAATTATTTGATCATGTTCGATCCTGGTTCTTGAGGAACCTATCGACCCACACGATCAACAAAAGAGACAGGTCCTAGGACCTTGTCGCCAAATTAATGGATCATATTCGATCTTGCTTCTTGAGAAGCATAATGACCCATAAGATCCAAATGAGAGACTGGTCTGAGGACCCTGTCCCCAACTTATTTGATCACATGCGATCCTAGTTCTTGAGGAACTTATCGGCCCATACGATAAAAAAACAAGAGACTGGTCCGAGGACCAGTCGCTATTATCGAATCATAATCGAATCTGGTCCTTGAGGGACCGATCAATAATTTTATCTAAGACTTGTTACAGGCTCGATTAGCCCATGTAGATTCGGTTGGTCCAACTTAGACATTTCTGTCTACAATCATTATAACGAGTACACAAGAGATTACGTAGATCGTGATCGACACTTGCTACACAATCTGCATATGTGTATAGGTATCATTACTATTGAGTATGAAACCATCACCCGACTACCAATGAGGGACAAGCATTTGCTGCTTGCATCATTCGGTGAAAAGGATAATACTATGTGTCTAAATGCTCGAAGCAAGGCATGGTCAATTAGCAAGTGACCAAGGATTTTAAACCCATGATCACTTGGGGGGCATATATTACATACCGATCGGAGTATACATGAGCAATGAGGGCGTGACCTTAAGTACTAAGCAATCTCAAGTTTTCTAGGACATTTGTTCAACATATGTTCCGAAAGTGCAAAAAAAATAAAAAACAAAAACAAAAACAAAAAATGCATTGGTAGGGAGATTCCCAACCATGTCCCTTATGGGGTGGTCGGTTAGTCCATCAACCCTATAGGGTGGTCGACCTGACCGTTTTGTTCATGGTACTTGGTGAAGTATCATACTACTCACATTACCATGGTTGTTAGCATGAAAAACATACAGGAGTAAGGTTAGTATGGCACGTAAAATACATGTGTTCAGAGTATACTGATACCTGAACCAATGAGGGTTGTTAGTTGATATACTTAGTAAGCATTGGAAATAAAAAAAATTTAGTCAATACACTGAGTACTCATAACAAAAAAGCATAAAACCATAAAATGTCATATGTAAAAACTTTCAAGTATAAGGTACCCCACCAATGGCATGAGAGGAAAGACAGAATAAAGGACCAAGAAGACTAACTAGGGTGAGGAGTATCATCTGAAAGACTACCTTGAGCCTTGGCAGCCTCACGAGCTAGACACTTCCTAAACTCCTTCGTTCGCGTCTTCTCGGGAAGGAAATCCAAGTTCAGATCTTTGTTGGACTTCCAAATCAAGTAGAAGCAAGAGAAGGTTGTCTCTGAATACTCCTCTTGAGCCTTGTCCCGAGTAGCTTTGACCTCTTGCTCATTCTCGACAAAATAATCCTTCCGTAGTTGGTCCATGTCAGCAATCAACTTCTCTTTCTCAGCTTCAGACTGTTGGAGCTGATCGGCAAGTTCCCCCTCCATCTGGGCTATCTTGAGAGTCAACTCAGTCACTTCCTTCTGTTTGAACTCCATTGTACTGCAGAGGGTGTTGATCTCTTCATCCTTTCAGGCAATGTCAGCATCCCTAGAGCCAAGAACATGCCTAAGGTCCAGTACCTCTTGACAGACAGCTTCAAGCTTAGAACAAAGGTTGGAGAGTGTAGAAGTACACTCTACAGACCTATCACGGACATGAGAGACCAGCATCAATGCCTGCAAAAACACATACAAGTGTTAGATAAACGTCAGAACAGAAGCTAAATAGAAAAGAAGGGAACTGTAAAGGACTCACACTCTGAATGTCTAAGAGTGACTTCGTGAGAATGGTGTTAAGGTCCTCATTCTTGATCCCATTAAAGGCTATTGTTGTTTGCTCCAGATGCGATGCTCAGTCACTGAGGGCGCTTAAGTTCCGTATAGCAGACTGATGTGGCTCAGATAAAGGAGCAGGCGCAGAACAAAAAGAACCCGCCTCATTGAAAATGGGAGGAACTGATGTAGACAAAGATGGATCTACCTCTGCAACAGGGCTAGACGCCAAAAGAATTGGACTAGACACCAAAGGAGTCAGAGGAGACACCTCAAGAGGAACCTCCATAACTGACTCAGCCTCAACCCTGACCCTTTTTGCTGCTCAAATAGAAGGACTGGCCTCGGTGGGAGTCGACCTCTGCTTGGTATGGACAAAACCAAACATGTCTGAGCCTGCAAAAGAAGATCAAATGTTATCAGGATATTAAGTACCAATGAACCATAAAATAAAAGTGATAAAGTGTCGAACCTTCTAAATGTGATTCGAGTTCGAACGCAGCCTCATCAAAATCGTCCGAAGCAAGCGATGAGTACGCAGCAGATGCGCCCGCCTCATCACCCTCATGTCTGGCCAGTACTGGCGAAGAGGGTACCTCCTCGACATGAATGGGTCCCGGGAAGTCTATGGCTATCACGGGCTCGGAACCATCATCATCCGGAACGTCTGATATGGTAGGAGTAAACAGCCCCACTTTCCTAGGGTTCTCTAGAGTAACAAGGGTTTTGACATTCTTCTCCTCAAGGGTCATGGAAATAAGTTCCTTGGCCCTAACTGTCATAGCCTGGGTCGAGAGTGGTCTATAAAAGGGCCTAACGCGCTTAATCTTGGAGTAGTTGGCCTCTGCGTCCTTGGTAAAGAAATAGTTATCGGCATATCTAAATGCCTTGCTATTTCCAGAGATCTCTTCCAAAAAGGTGTTGGTACCCTCGCTCATATAATCGTGGAAATGGAAATATCCCGAGTTGCGCTGAGAACGATTTTTCTTCAGGTCAAATAGATAGTGGATCTCATGAGGCACTGGGGCAGCCCATTTTCTGCGGTGATAGATGATGTACAATGCAGACAAGGCCAAGATCACATTAGGAGCTAGTTGAGAAGGACTAATACCAAAATAGTCTGCTATACTTTGGAAGTACGGATGAAGAGGAAGTAGGGCCCCAGACCTAATGGCAGAATGTGTCCAAGCGCACATACCTAGAGGGGGGGGGGGTCCTCAGCTCTGTCATCTGGACCAGGGATAGTGATGGAGATGCCGGGGAGGTCAAAGGTCTTCCTCAAGTTCTTTACCTTCTCTTCAGTCATGTCAGAGGCCGCCCCCTTGAACCACACAACCTCATAATCAGTAGGGCAAGGCTTCTCAACTGATTTCCATATGATCTCACTGGCGAAGGTGGCCCCTGAATCTGATAAATGGAACTCCTTTTGTCATCTCTTCTTTTGCTGCTCAGCTGGCGAGACTGTCTTGCTCTTGGAAGGAGGCCGAACTACCTTAGGACAGAATCTATGAATGGGACACTCCTGAGGATGAGCAGTATGGCGATGTGAGCCCTCAGTATAATCTTGCCAAGAAGAAGATTGTTGGGGAATCCAACTAGTATCTCGGTGCGAAGGGCGTTGCAATGGTTCTCGCTGACCTGACCTATCCCGCTGAGAAGAATGACTCCGTTGAGGTGTGCCTTGGGTGCCTTGGGAACCGCGGGGCGTACTATGCTAAGAAGTAATCTGAGAAGAGCTTGGCGAGGAGCCCTGAGTGATATGCTTGGCAATCTGAGGATCATCTTCAGAGGGTTGTCGAGTTGTCTATTTCTCTCTCGCCATTGGACAATACCTTGTTAAGAAATATTCCTCACTAAATAAGTATAGAGCGGAATGAGGGAGACTCCTTTTCAACCTTTCCAAAAACTCCTAGGGAGTGCGCTCACTTACTGACTTGTCTGATGAAGAGGAGCTGGATATCTGCAATAGAAGAAAAATAAAGATTAACGTTACTAAATGAGCATAATGGAGCTAACGGCTGGGGGCACGTTCATGAACTAAAAAGTAAAAATGAAGAAATCAGGAGCAAAATTCTATATAGGGGGTATATGGGGGTCGGCCCAGTGAGCCTAAGCATAGAACAACTACCCCAAGGAAGTAAGCTTCAGAAAAGTGCCTGAGGACCCTTCAAGTGTTCATAATATTTTTAGGATCCTAGGTGGTCGGCTTATGCTTGGGCTGACCACCCTGAATCCCTGAAAATCCCCTAAAGGAAGAAAAGAGAGTGCTCGGCCTATGAAGCTCTAAGGAGGTACTCGGCCCATGCCAAGGAGGTGCTCGGCCCAAACCTAGGCCTATCCCTAGAAATCGCCTAAGGAAGAAAAGGGAGTGCTTGGCCTATGAAGCTCTAAGGGAGTGCTCGAACCATGCCAAGGAGGTACTCTGTCCATGCCAAGGAGGTGCTCGGGCCAAACTAGGAATATCCCTGGAAATCGCAGGCACCAGATTTGGAGTCCCAGAAATTTTTAGGACTATTGAGTGTGCAGCCAAGGGTCTTGCATCCCTGGAAATTGCCTAGACTAAGGACTTTTACAGAGAAATCTTGATTCAAGAAGGTCAATTATTTTTTATCAGGATACAACAGAGCAAGAAGATTCAGACAAAAATTCCTCAAAAATACAAAGTGTTTCTTATGAATCTAAGCACATTTAATTAGATGATGTAAGGATTAGAAGAAAGTACTTACCAAAGATCTGAGTTTGATGAGTAACTGGAGAAATCAGACTTGGATCTGTTTGAAAGTGGCGCATGGAGCAGGAGTGAGGAAGATGATCTACTCATAAACTCTCAGGCAGACAAGATATTTTTAGTTATTCAAATTTCCTTGAAAAATATCTAATATGGTTAAAATTTAAATTCCTTGAAAAATATTTATATTTTTAAGATTTAAAATTCCTTGATTTTTTATTTTATTTTTAGGAATTAATATCCTTGAAAAATATATTATATTTGTAGGCCTTTAAAACTCCTTGAAAAATATGTTATATTTTGAGGATTTCGAATTTCCTTGAAAAATATATTAGATTTTTAGGAAATTAATTTTCCTTGAAAAACCTAATTATTTTTAGGAATTACTAATTGTCCCTGAAAAATTTGTACCGAGCAAAGTATTGATAGTTAAAAAAGTACTATGTAATGTCCCGAGGGACTTGACTATTTGAGTACTACTACGATATGTTTCTCGGGCCAGGATCAAGTTTATCGTAATGTTGAAAACATTGCAATAAACTTGGGGGGCAAATGTCATCCCTAAAAAATACAAGGATGACGTGGCGAATGAGAATGAGAAACGTGACATCACCAATCAGGGGAAAATGAAAAAGTATTGAGAAAAGACCGACGGGCAAAACAGATAGGTCTAGGACCTAGGAAAGTCGACCAAACCTAAACCCCCTAGGGGTGATCGGCCTGACCCCTACCCCTAGGGGTGGTCGGCTTGACCCCCTAGCCCAGGGGTGGTTAGCCCCAACATGCCCAAGGATCCCTAGGGGTGGTCGGCCTGACCCCAACCCCTAGGGTAATCGGCCCCAATCTGCCCAAGGACCCCTAAGGATGGTCGACCTGACTTCAACCCCTAGGGTGGTTGGCCTAAGTAGGCCCAAGAGCCACTTGGGTGGTCGACCCACCCTATCTTTCATGGGGTGGTCAGCGTAAACCCCTAAGTACACTTCACTGAGAAATAATCACTCTCGTTCAAACTAAGATCAGTAGTCCTAGCACCCCGAAGATCAACAGGCCTAACACCTAGAGGAGCAACAAGTCCAACACCCAGAAGGTTGCAGATCCAACACCCAAGCTTTAGTCGTCGGGCCTAGCACTAAGTCTCATATACCGATAGAGACTTAACATTTTCCCAGAAGTTTCAATCGTGTATTGTCTACCACGATCTAAAGAAACAACGAGAAGACCCACGATCTCATGATCATGGGGAGGTGGACACGTATCTCCACTACCTGATAATCGTGTGCCAAACCACGAACCCAGTATGACTGGTCATGTAACAGCCCCTGGGTACTATAAATAAAGGACCCAGGGCTTCATTTAAAGGGTCTTTTTTTGGACTTTCTTTTCTGGATTTGATCTCTTTCTCTGAAATTTTGGGAGAAAAATCTTATTGACGAGGGTACTCACCAGTTTGTACTTGTAATTGTTGAGTGACTCAATACTAAAAGCTAAGTGGATTAGGTTATTACTGTTCATTTGAACAAGGCTGAACCACTATAAAATTCCTGTGTGTTTATTTAAGATAATCATACTCTATCATTTATTTCATTCAAAAGGTGTTGTATAATGTACATACGATCGTTGGCCAATTTCACAGGTCAACGCCCTTATTAACGAAAACTGACCCACATGCATATTTAATACACATAAACATGCATAAGTATTCACATCACAATATAATTCGTATATGCCACATAATCACACATATATTCAATTAAATTTACACAATTCACATATGAATCCAATTATGCCCTCCCAACACACTAATCGAGGCACTAAGCCTTATTAGCAAATTCGGGACGTTATATTTGTATTTTATCCCTAAGCCCCTTGTAAATGATAAATATGTGAACTTTATCACAGATATGAGCACTCAATCATTTAGCCATTTCGACTAAGCTATTAAGGAAATCATCTTTTCACTTCTTACATAGAAGCTTATAGATTTCATATCTATGATAGATACTCTCATTCAATTAAAGGCTATGCCATACGGACAAGCTTTTAACGAACAAGTCAAAAGACTCAGATAAGATAATCAATAGAAATATTATAACTCATAATTTAGATTGACTTGACCTATGATCAAGGTTGTGATATTGATTAGATTCTATAATAACGATACTTAATTATCTATCAATAATCAGTGTCGGTCCTAGTCCGATGTAACAAGATACATTTGATCTTATCTACTTGGTCAATGTCTTTGATAAGACATCACACCATTGTGTAAGTATATCATATCGTAGATTACCAAATCACTTAAAATCCTATGCACTGATTTAATCTTAGGAATAATTCTTTCGAATATATAATTACAATCATAATCCACCGTGACCTAGTCATTAGAAGTGTAACCATACATATGTTCAGGATTTATAGATGTTCTATATTAAGTAAATAATCATGTAATAAAACACATAAGCAATGCAATTGATGAACAAAAAAAAAGGATTTCTTCTTCTTTTATTGACAATCAAAAGTGTTACATATGAAATATGGTATTACAAGGCATAAAACCCCAACAAACTCCTACTTGCACTTTTAAAAAATAGGAGACATGTTTCTCAAACCCAATCCTTCTAAATGCTTCACAAATGTACTCTCAGCCAATGTCTTTGTAAAAGGATCCGCCATATTTTATTCTGATGCTGTCTTCATTACTTTGACACCACCCCTTGCTACATATTCTCTGATGATGTGGTACTTTCTCTCTATATGCTTTCCTCTTTTATGGATTTGAGGTTCTTTCGAATTGGCTATCACCCCATTGTTGTCACAATACAGAATAAGTGGTTTATCTATTTCTGGAATAACATGAAGATTCGTATAGAAGTTCCTCAACCAGAATATTTTCTTAGCTACCTCAGACGCAACTATGTACTCAGCCTCCATGGTGGAATCTGAAATCGCAAATTGTTTGACGCTTCTCTAGATTACAGCTCCACCCCCAAGAGTAAATACCATTCCAAAAGTAGACTTTCTGTCATTAATGTCAATTTGAAAATCTGAATCAGTATATCATAACAAGTTGAAATCTCCACCCGAGTAGACTAGCATGTAGTCTCTCGTCCATTGAAGATACTTGAGTATGTGCATGACTACGATCCAATGTTCCTTTCCAGGGTTTGACTGGTACCTGCTCACAACTCCCACTCCATGACAAATGTTTGATCTAGTGCACAACATTGCATACATTAGGCACCCAATTTCATATGTATTAGGAATTTGTTTCATCTCTTCTTCCTCATGAGAAGTCCATGGAGACTGCTTCTTAGAAAGATTAATTCCGTGTTTGGACAAAAAATATCCTTTCTTACAATTTTTCATGGAGAAACGCTCAAGCACCTTATCTATCTAGGCCGCTTGAGATAAAGCCATGAGTCTGTTATTTCTTTCTCGAATGATCTGAATACCAAGAATATAGCTCACATCACCCAAGTCCTTCATCTAAAATTGGGTTTCTAGAAAGTTCTTTATGTCTGAAAATTTCTTGACATTGTTTCCAATAAGTAAGATATCGTCTACATAAAGGATTAATAATACCACAATGTCATTTGCCTTTAGTTGGTTTTAATGATCATCGACATTTTGTTCAAAACTATAGGTTTTAATGATCTCATTAAACCTTACGTTCTAGGAACGTGAAGCTTGCTTAAGTCTATAGATTGACCTGTTAAGCTTACAGACTTTCTGTTCCTGCCCAACAGCTTTAAATCCTTTTGGTTGATCCATGTAAATGGTCTCATCAAGATATCAGTTGAGAAACATTTTCTTGACGTCTATTTTCCATAGTTCATAATCATGAGAAGCGGCTATGGATAAGAGCATTAAAATGGATTGAACGTGGCTACTGGTAAAAAAGTTTCCTCATAGTCAACCTCTTCTCTTTGGGTATAATCCTTTGCCATAAGTCGAGCCTTGTATGTCTCGACCTTTCCATCAACTCATCTCTTCTTCTTATAGATCCACATGTTCCCAATAACCCTAAAGTCATTAGGTGCCTTTATAAGATCCTAGATTGATTTAGAGTACCTGAACTCCATTTCCTGGTTCATAGCTTCCAGCTAGAGATCCTGTTTAGAATAACCCATTGTTTGTTTAAAAGACAACATATCATCATCACAAGTGTCCTCTACAGTCATGTTGGAATTACCTTCCAAAAAATATTGAACTGGGTTACGAGAAATTATCCTTCCACTATGACGAGGCACTGTGACATTCTGACTTGGATTTGTGATTTCTACATCATCCTTATTTTCATCGTTTTGCGTCAGTAGAGGAGGAACATGAATTCATTCAAATTTGATTGCATTTCCTCTAAGACTATTTTTCTACGAGGTTTGAAGTGAAACAAACACTTTCTTGTCTATTGGACTATAAAATAGGCGCCCCGAGTACCTTTATGGTATCCAACAAATATGCAAACTTTAGTTTGCACTTGTAGCATTCCTTCCTTTTTCCTCATGATGTGAGTAGGACACTCCTAGATTTTGTAATCATGTAAACTTGGTTCATGACCGTTCTATAATTCTAATGGTGTCTTGGAGATATTTTTAGATGACACAACATTTAAAATTTTGAGTGCGGTTTGGATGGAAAGTCCCTAGAAAGAAGTCGGTAGATTTGAATAACTAATCATAGATCTAACTGTTTCCATTAATGTGCAATTGCAACGCTCAACAACCCCATTTTTTTGTGGAGACCCTGCGCTGTGCGTTGAGACAATATCCTAAACTCAACCAAATGATTTTGGAATTGATTATCCAATTATTTTCCACCCCTATCAAATTGCAAGATCTTTAACGTCTTACCTAATTGGTTTTGAGCCATAGCAAGGAATTCTTTGAATTTCTCATAAGTCTTAAATTCCTTTGCATTAGGTAAATGCATGAGTACCTTGAGTAATCATCAACAAAATACTCATAACCACCTCTTGCTTGAACATTAATCGGTCCACAGACGTCAGGATGAACTAGCCCTAGGGGTTCTTTGGCCCTTTCTCCTTTTTCAGAGAATGGTGACTTGGTCATCTTGCCTTAGAGACAAGATTCCCAGACATGTAGGTCACCCATATAGAGATCCTTCAAAGGCCAAACCTTTGTTAGTCTCTGAATCTTGTCAAGGCTAATATGACCAAGGCGAAGATGCCAAAGGTACGCCATATTTTTGTTATCGACTTTTTGTCATTTAGTTGACCTAGGTTTACATCCTAAACAATTCATTATTAAGCGCAGATGGTTTGTTTGGTCGCAAAAGGTATAGTCCATTTTACATAACAATTCACATCCATTAAAAGAAATAGATATATTAAAACTTTTGAAAGTTACAAAAAAATGTTGTTGATACAATAAGGAAATTGAAATTTAATTTCTATTAAAGTTTGGAATAAAATAAACATCATCCAAAAGTAAATATTTATTTCCAAAGTTTAGACGAGCTTGTCCTCTAGCACTGACTTCAACAAACACT
The DNA here is from genome assembly GCF_963169125.1 of Humulus lupulus. Taxonomy (NCBI): domain Eukaryota; kingdom Viridiplantae; phylum Streptophyta; class Magnoliopsida; order Rosales; family Cannabaceae; genus Humulus; species Humulus lupulus. Next base: position 97,971,290 of record NC_084802.1, read on the forward strand.
CTGTTTCCAACTCTAAGCTTTAGATCACCATCCTTCACGGCCTTCTAATTATTAAGTAGCTGTAAAGAACTACATGCATGATTAGTGGATCCTGAATCAATAATCCACATAGAAGAGTCAACTTCTACAACATATGCATCCAAGATAAATAAATTATCGTTATTACCTTGTGTTTCCTTTGCCGTGAGGGCTGGGTAGTTTCGTTTTCAATGCCCAGTCTCCTTGTAGTGGAAAAATTCTCCTTTAGCATTCTTTCCAACTGGTTTTGCTCCAGTGGGCTTTTCAGTTGTTGGGGCCTTATCGTCCTTCTTCTTTGCTTTGGCTTTCTGTTTTCTGTCCTTCTTCTTCATTCTTTTTGAAGATGAAGCTAAGTTAGTTTTGCCTTGAGCACCCTCGGTAGTAGCAACCTTCTTTACTTTGCTCAGTCTACTATTAATTCCTTCAAACATTTGGAGTTCATTCAGCAACTGAGACATTCCGTAGTCCAAATTATTCAGGAAGTAGCTGGTGGTGAATGGGACAAAATCAGAGGTAAGACTATTCAGATTGAGCCCCACTTGAGTCTCTTCATCAATTGTGGCTCCATGCAACTCAACTTCTAGGAAGTAGTTCGTCATCTTGATGAAATGATCACGTACATGCATCCCTGGTGCCATCCTAGCATTTGCATATGTAGAGTCCAAGAACTTTACTTAGCTAGTTAGTTAGTAGTAGTAATAGTAATAGCTATAGTATGTTTATTACTGTGGATTTTGGTTCAAGCCGGGACTTAGTTGGACACTTGTAGCAACACTTGTAGATTTTATAAGTTTAGCCTATAGTTTAAGAATATTAATTATAACATAAGGTTTGATTAATATAGCTGACTGTGAAGATGATATTTATTATACTATAAGGTTTAGATAGACCCAATAAGATAATGACACTTGTCATATGCATGTTTATTGAGAAATTAAGTATTTTTGAGGAATAGTTTATTAAGCGTAATATTTGAAAATCCCAGAGTTTGCTAGCAGCTTTGAAATCATTATAGGACTAAGTCAAAGTTGTTTACTCAATTCAAATTAGGCTGAAAAAGTGCAATTACGTGTATAATATTTCAGCGTATGCCGATATATCACAGCTCTAGGGGGCGATATATCGCCAGTCGGGGAATATGAAAAACACGTAACTTCGCACGACCACTTCGACGAGCCTCGGGAATAGAATCCCAGGCGATATATCGGCTATAGGGCATGATTTTTGAATAATTTTGAAATCGAGCTCATTTTATGCCATAACCTCTTGATAAGTCCAGAATCTTTTTGACCGAGTCTTAAGCCTCTGTTGAACAAATATTCAAATGATTTTCAATTAAAAAGTCACTATTTTTATTCAAGCTAAAAGAAGATCTTTTCATTCTTGAACTCTATAAATAGGACCTAGTACCCAGCCATTTCTTTCATTCTTCAAGCTGAGTTCAGAGCCTTCAAGCAGCTAGGTTTACTTTAGAGTGTTAAACACGTGGGCTGGGGTTATAAGCTTTATCATCTTAAGCTTATTAAACACTTGGGAAGTAAGGTTCATAGTGTGTATTTCGATTTCGAGGTGTAGTTTGGTCATAGTGCATTCAAAGGTATTCCTATCCCTAGTTCATTTCTGTTTGTTTCATTAGTTTTTATAGTTTTTCTCTACTCAAATCCTAACTTGTTGTTTTCCATTCATGGTTAGGCAATTAAGTTCTTTGAACATGAGGTTTCATTTTGGTAAGCTCTTCTTCTCGGTGGTTTAGATTTATTTCCTTTTTCATCTTCTTCTTTTAGAAATACTCACCTTCTCATTAATGGTTTTTAGGAGTGTTCCGAAATCCCGTCCTTGTTCTCACATCCTGGTATTTGGTAAGGAAAATAGGATAGTATTATATTCTTATGTGATTATGCTATAGTATGTTTTTATATGTTAGGATATATGTTTTGGGGCTTATAGTTGCTTAAATAGCAAACCCCAACACTTTTATGTTTTTGGGGCTTATAGTTGCATAGCTAGCAAATCTCATTGTATTTTGAGGCTTATAGTTGCTTAGTTAGCAAACCCTAATAGTTACCATGTACATGAGTTAGAATTATGATATATGTTTATAGTGAATGTTTATATGATTATAGTTTATGTTTATGTTTATGTTGCATGCTTTTAATAGATTTTCCTTGCTAGGCATTAGGCTCATTCCTTTGTTTTATATGTGCAGGAAAATAGTTATGGTGGCGGTAAGATTCTTGGCAGCTTGGGATTGTGTATTGAGGGAGAATGGATTCGGTGGACTGCGTGAACGATTCGAGGATGAAGTTACTTTTAGTCATTTTATTATGTTTCTATGTATTTTCCACACTTTGTTTTGTAACGAATTTTAAGATTTAAGTTATGTTTTGTTTTAATTTCAAACAATGGGATCCCATATCCTAACCGAATTTTGATGTATTTCAACCTTTGCCTTACAGTTTTTTTTTTTATAAAGTTATGAATGTTTCACATGTATGTTTTCTTAAGATTAGTGTCTATGTATAGTAGTTATTAATGGTCCAAAGTCTAGAATAAGTTGGGTCATTACAACATACTTCTTGGTGGCTTCGAATCAAGCTTGTTTGGACTTGTGCTCGAACATCACTTGAAGCTGATCTTGTTGGTAACTGGTTTACCATATGCGCAGCGGAATGCACAGGGTGTTGGGCCTAGAGATTTCAAATTTTTTTATTTAAACAAACTTTAAATAATCACATCCATTAACTTGCAATACATTAATCATAGAGAAATAAAAATATGAGGATTTACTAGTTGAAGAACTATCAAGAATCCTCGCTATCTTTTAGTATTGCTAATGAACACCCAATCTAAAACAGTCTTTGAAAGATGCTCAGACCAATGTCTCCCAAGATGTATCTCTACAACCCAAGACGTGTGTGGGCACGTAGAATAATGGTAGAAATTTTTTTTATTCATAAGATATTCTCAACAAATGAGATCTTGGAATATTAGGTCTGAGGCAAGTTTCAGGGATAGGAAAATATTACGATATGTTTTCTTTCTCTTTTGAATATTCTTAAAATATCATGTATGTCTTATAAAACTATATTTCTGATAGATTTATAAAAGAATTACTTAAATTCAAAATTTAAAATTCAAACTATAAATCTATTATCAAATAAATAAATAAAAGAAAAATATCAAGATCCAATATTGATATTGTTATTGTTGTACACGCCAACTACAATCCCTGAACTGTGGTTGGCGTGTAGCATCTCTATTTTTAGGGATGTGTTACAACCAATTTTCTTTTAAATATATTTAATAATTTATTTATTAAAAAATATCCAAAACTGACAACTTATCTTATCAGATTAATTAAAGAATAAATGTTAATTCAAATTCAAAACTAATTTGAATTATCAGAAATATCTTTTCACAATATTTTAAAAATAAAACTAATTAATTCAAAATTAATTATTTTAGATTATTTAAATGCTATTGTCAAAATGCCATTTTATCTAAAAAATAATTTTTAAAAATTGCCTTAATTAAAAATGCCAATTTCGAAAATTGCCACATTAATTAAATAATTTGTCTCCATTACATATTTGACCCTGAAGAACAAATTTCTTCCAAATAAGCTAATTTCTTGATTTTTCCTAATTTAAACTCTTACCTTGAATACTGTTGATAGAGCTATTTCGACGACCTATGGACCTATAATTTCAAGCTCCAATAAATTTAAATTATTAATTAAAACTCATTAATATAATAACTTTAATTTATTAATCTCAATATTATTCCACTAAAAATATGAGATTGCACTCTTGTAATTATAGACATTTATTTATTGAGTAGTTTTAAATATATAGAAAGTGCCCATCGATTTAATCACCACATACAATTCAATACTTTATTAATGGTTCATAATTTAAGTAGAAATTAATCATCGTTTAACCTCTTTAATTATAACTTGTTTCCTTAAGTACCATTAACTTTACTAGCAAAAGTTAATTTATAAACTGATTTATGAATTTGAGCTCAATAACCTTTTGATATAGTACCATCCTCTCGAAAAGGTATAGATTCCATATTTGTAGATTATGTCCCCAGCCATCTACATCAATGAGTTCCCAAAATAAAAGTTTTCAGCCTGATCATTCTGACAAACCATAACGAGTGAATCAAAGAATTCATATGACATAAATAGGAGTTCATGATAACTTCAGGATTAAGATAAATTTGTATATGATTATCTTATTCATATGTTAAATTAATACTTATAAAGTAAACAATATTATTAAGTATTAATAACATTTCGGGTCCTGTTCATGTATAACCACTTTATACAAAGTAACTCCACTAAGTTGTCCTACTATAATTTAGTAGTCCGGATCTAGATTACATATATTAATAATACTAGTGAACTGTACTTAAAGTATTGAATTGAAAAATTTCATATAACTTTGTTTTACTGCGAATTGTTTAATTCATTCCCTACAATCTTAATCCTCTCGTACCAATAAAAGATTGTAGTCACAATAACAAATTTGAAAATTTTCTAATATTCACATATTATACTAATAATAAAAATAAACAAACAATATATGCAAAAATTCATTTCAATTATTTTTTTTATAAAACATTATTCAAAACATATGTTGTAAAGGGCACTAATCCTAACAATCTCCCACTTGCCCTAAAGCAAATGAGGTATCTCCCTCAAACCCATATTGTTAACATGATCTTTAAAAGACTTGGTAGACAAAGTCTTAGTAAAAGGATCGACAAGGTTATGTTTCAAAGCTGTCTTCATAACCGCTACATCTCCTCTGTGAACAATATCCTTGATCAAGTGGTATTTTCTCTCAATATGCTTTCCCCTCTTGTGACTCCTCGGTTCCTTCGAGTTAGCTACTTCCCCACTATTGTCACAATATAAGAAGAGTGGCTTATTCATATCTGGAACAATTTCCAGATCGGAATAGAACTTCTTTAGCCACACAACCTCCTTAGCTGTTTCACAAGCCGCTATGTACTCAACTTCCATGGTAGAATCTGCGATACTAGTTTGTTTAATACTACGCCAGAACACAACTCCTCCACCACACGTGAACACTGATCCAGAAGTCAATTTTTGACTATCTCTGTCTGATTGAAAATCAGAATTAGTGTATCCAGTGGGGTTCAGGTGACCACCTGAATATACTAGCATATATTCTCTAGTTTTTTTAAGATACTTGAAAATATTCTTTACTGCAATCCAATGACTCAATCCAGGATTGGATTGATGACAACTGACTATCTTTACTGCATAACAAATGTCAGGTCTTGTACACAGCATGGCGTACATTAGACTGCCTACAACAGAGGCATAGGGATACTATCTCATATTCTCTTCTTCTTGAGGTGTTTTAGGATACTACTCTTTAAAAATGATAATTCCATGACGGGTTGGCATATCACCCTTCTTGGAATTCTGCATATCGAATCTGTCCAGTACCTTATCTATATAAGTAGCTTGAGACAGAGCCAACACTTTATTCTGACATTCCCGAAGGATCTTTATGCCTAGAACATACTTTGCATCTCCCAAATCTTTCATTTGGAATTTCTCGGCTAGCCATTTTGTTTTTAATTTTTTCAACGTTCCTACTTCATTTGTATTAGTAGAATGTTATCAACGTAAAGAACCAAGAATACCATGATGTCATCTTTGATTTGTTTGTAGATACAAGGCTCATCAATGTTTTATTCAAAACCATGCGTTTTGATTGTGTCATCAAATCTAGATTCCAAGATCTTGAAGCTTGTTTGAGTTCATAAATTGACTTAATAAGCTTGCAAACTTTTTGCTCTTGAAATTTTACTATGAACTCTTTTGGTTGAGATGCTATATCTCGTAATCCATGCAAACAACTATGTAAAAGAGTATGGGGATGGATTTAAGGATGGATACAGGAGAAAAAGTTTCTTCATAATCCACCACTGTTCTCTGAGTGTAACCCTTGGCTGCAAGCCTAGTATTGAAAGTTTCTACTTTCCCATGTGCTCCTCTTTTTCTCTTGAATATCCAGTTACAACCAAAAGGTTTAACATTTTTAGGAAGATCTTCAAGAGTCCAGATAGAATTGAAACATATTGATTCCATTTCATGCGAAGAGTCGGCTGAAGAAGAAAAAGGTAGGAAGAACAAAGACAAAACGTTATCCATCGACCGATGAAGAGTTGCCCAAAGAGCGCAAGTGTAGTATGTGTGGGGGTCTTGGCCACAACAGGGTTTCATGCAAAGTTAGACAATAAACTATTTGTATCAATTTGGACGCATTTTTATTATTAACTTTGCTTGGTTTCCCTTGTTTTTCTTTTTTTTCCCCAAATTCTCTATAGCTCGATATAAACTCGATATGTTCGATAATAGCTTAATATGGGCTCGATGACTGCTTGATATGAGCTCGATGACTGTTCAATGATAGACTTGTAACAATGAATTTTAAACTTGACTATTTTCTTAGCTCGATGGCTGCTCGATATGGGCTCAATGGTTGTTCGATAATATCTTCTTAAATTAAATTTAAAGTCAAATATGTATGTTGCTCGATTACAGCTCGATAGAGATTGATTATAGCTTGTTAGGCTCGATTACAGCTTGTTGGAGCTCGATAACAACTCGTTAATACCTTTACAACAATTACATAGTTCTATAGTTATCACAAAGAAACCCAAAACAAAAACAGAAAATGTAAAGAACCTATATATATACAGTCATCATAAAAAATGAAGAGCCTATCATAATCTCTCTTATAAAATATGTCCAATAAAAAAACAAAATATACAAGTATCTGATGGTGTGGAAGCTAGTCAAGGTCGCACATCCTAATACCACAAGTCTATCGTCCACTTATTCCTGAGCAACTCTATATTTTCATCGAAATGGTGTCCAATGGAAGGCCAGAAATGAGATGCTCAATATGCTTGATAGCATACACACCACAATCTCCACTGTAAAAAACATATAAACATTAAATGTACAGTACTATAAATTTCCTTAGAAAATGATATAGTATAGAGATGATGCTATTTACCTTCTCTTGGACTGAGTGAGCTCGTGTTGCTGTAGGCGTCGCCATATGAATTGATGTGGCCTCTTTCCTATTGTAGGAATCTTCAACATCAACCTATACTTGAACAGTTTACTCTGCAGCAACAGGGGAGAAAACAACATGCACCATCGCTTCATAATGTCCTCCATTTGTGCATCACCAATCACCAAGATGTTTGAATCATATATGGTGAGTGTCCAACTAGAAATAGAAGCCTCAATGGCAAGCCAATGAGACTGCTGATAGTTCTGACACCAATATACATCATGAGCTCCTAACCAAGATGCTAGAAACTATTGCTCGAGGCCGGTCACCATGGACATCACATCAACATCCAAAGGTACTTTTCTTTGTTAGTACCATTCTTGTACTGATCATATTTGGTAGGTATCACTTGTGAGAACATCATGTTCATCACAACAGCACTCTGGCGATATGTCGTGGGAAAAAACTTGCGACGCCTACGAAGCATGTGCTATGCCGCATCAATGTGCTAGAAAGAGAGTACACAAGAAAAAGTTAGCAAAAATCATCATAGATGGCTGAAAAGTAGTTTGAAAAGCATGCATCGAGCTCATATCAAGCCCTATCAATCCATGTCGAACTTTTATCGACCTTCCATCGAGCCCATATCAAGCCAGTCAACATAGTTAACCTTAAAACCTAGCTTGTTCCCTCATCAAGCCCCTATTGAGCTCCTATCAAGCTCATACAATCCCCATCAAGATCATATCGAGCACCTATCGAGCCTTATCGATCCAGAAAAACATAACTTAAAACAATGGTAAAACACGATAGAATTTGTTAACATTTTAAATAAATAGCATACCCCATCATCGAGCCACGACCGAGGTGTCTTCCACTTCAAAAACCATGCTGGATCGTGACACCTTGTCTTCACATCCCTCAGAGTCTTGTTGGGGATGTTTCCAAGCAACCACTTGTAGAGTGTCCTATACTGTTCGACATCTGTCTTCTTGAGAGGGTCGAGCACCAATGCCTCCTCTATATCTGCAGCTACATTAGTGCGATGTCTTTTCTTCATTGGATCAGTGTAGTCCTCAAACCGTTCTAGCCTATGTCTTCTCCACATAAACTAAACCTCATGCCCCTCCACATGATTGAAAATAATGACTCCCGGAGTCTCAACATCAGGTATCACAACAATGGTGGGAGGAGTGGATGGATCAAGTTCAAAGTGATCTGGAATATTTAGTGACTTTGAGTCTGAATCTTCCCTGGAGTCCCTCAGTCGTTCCTTAATAAATGTCAGGATTTTACTGACTGCGTCCATGATCACTGATTGGTTCTTCAGGAGGGTCTCATGTCAACCCTCGACTCCCTCCAACCGCTGCATCAACTCTTTGATATCAGCTAGAACAGAGGCTGGGGCTGTAGAAGGGGCAACGGGAGGGCTGGGACTTGCAACCTACTCCGCCTCAAGGACAACATCATAAAAAATTTTCATTGCCTGGGAAACCTGAGAAACTATCTCGACCACTTTCTCAAAATCCATGGTTGCCTCCTCCTCCCCATCAAACTCATCAGGATCCTGGCCAAGCCCGAGATACAGGGGAACATCTCCCGAAGTCAAGGAGCTATAATAATCGACCTCTAATAGTCGGGGCTTCAACAACGGAAGGGTGAACAACTGAAAACAACATAAAACATTGATTTAATTCAAATAATCAAAAAATGATAAACATATAGCTAAACATAACTGATTAACGTCAATCAAATATAACTTGCAGTGCCCTTCGATAACATCGGTGAGAGGACAACCTTGGGGAAATCCTTATTCTTCCGATGCGACCAACTAAGTATCCTCTGGAACATATTTCCCGAGCTCACAAAAAACTTCATCGCAAGTTGCTAAATGGCCTCATATGCCCAATACTGTAACACCAGGGCATAACCATAAAAATTGTACTTCGACTCCTGTTGCACCTTGGCATCCTTCTTTTTTTCATAGTTAGCCTTCTGGCGCTGCATGTCCTTCTTACAAGAATTTAAAAGCCTCTTATAAGAGAACTTCCCCCATGGATAGCTGAAGAAGTAGTTTATGTAGTGTCCCAAAATTTTACTTTGCTAGATAGTAGTAGTATGTTAGTTTTCGTGGATATTGGTTCAAGCCGGGATTTAGTTGGAAACTCATAGCAACAGTTATGGATTTTATAAGTTTAACCTGTAGTTTAGAAATATTAATTATAACATATGGTTTGATTAATATAGCTGGTCCAAGAAATATTATTTATTATAACCTAAGGTTTCGATAGAATTATTAAGAGCATGACACTTGTCACAAGCATGTTTATTTAAGGATTTAAGGATTTTAGATGAATAATTTAATAAAAGAAAGATCTAGAAGCTCTAGAACCTTCCAGCAGCTGTTAGGATCACGTTTTACTCAGTCAAAGTTGTTTAATCATTTTCAAATATGCTGAAAGAGTGCCAAAACATGTTTGATATATCAACGTATGTCGATATATTGCAGCTATAAGGGTCGATATATCGCCTACGGAAGATACGGAAAACACGTCGACTTCGCACGAACGAAACCATGGAGGCTTGGGAATATGGGGGAGGTGATATATCGCCTATAGGGGGCGATATATTGGCTCCACACTCATATTTTGAAAGTCCGTGGAATTCGAGCTAGAAACAACCCTTAACCACTTGGACTTGCTCTTGAACGTTTTTGACCGAGTTCTGGACGTCTATTGAAACAAAAATTCAAATCTTTTCAATTATTATTCATTTATTATTCATTTTAACAGGGGTTATTTTCATTCCTTGAACTCTATGAATAGGACCTGGTACTTAGCCATTTCACTCATCATTCAAGCATTCATCAGAGCATCCAAGATGCTAAGATTACTCTAGAGAGAAAACACTTGGGTTTGGGGATAAAAGCTTTTCCAATCTAAGCTTTTCTAAACACTTGGGAAGTAAGATAGAGTGTTATTTTGGTATCAAGGTGTAGACCTAGATGGGTTATCATATACTATAGTTGTAATCTAACCTACCTCGATTAGTAGACTGAGGACCTAGATGGTTTTATCACATGCCACGTTAATGAGTTAATGACCATTAATATTGTAGTCCTATATGATATATGTTTTTACGTCATATGTTTTATTGTATATGCTTTATGATATAGTCTTATGTTTTATGATTTATGACATATATGTTTTTAGTAGATTTTTCTTGTTGGGCATGAGGCTCATTCCTTTCTTTTTAGATGGTGCAGGAAAATGAACTTGGAAGGCGGGTCGGATTCGTGGCAGCTCGGCATGGGTATTGAGGATGGATGGATTGAATGGACTGTTGGAAGATCGAGGATGACGTTGTTTTTAAGTCTTTTAAATTATCTTATATGTATTTCCGCACTTAGTAATTAAACAATTGATTTAAAGTTTATGTTTTATGTATTAAACAATGGGATCCCATACCTTATTTTGTATTTCGTACACTATTTTGGGTTTTAATGTTCTATTATTTCTTGATGTATGTATTCAAATTAATAGCTATGTCCTAGTAGTTTTAATGACTCGAGGTCTTAGAAATAATCGGGGCATTACAGTTTATGTCCTCAACCATCTTCAATATATCTCGCCATATATTCAACCTTCCCTCTATGGCATTTAGAACCCCATCAACCAACAAACAAAGACCCAATACACATCTTCGACGACAATACAAGTTTTGAAAGCATTCTCCGAATGTAGGAGCCTTTCTTAGCATCATTGAAATACCCCTTTATCAAGCGGTCACTAGTCAGACACTCACCCAACTCTGCTTATGATGGTGCAGAAGTGAAATTCAACCCCGTCACCAAAGCAAACTCTCCCATGCCGAATCTGTAGGACTTGGAGCCCAAAATGAAATGCACCTCATCTTCTTTTTGACTTGCTATTTTCCCCAACATCAGCTCATGTACCAAAACTATTGAGAAATGAAACTCCGAAGCCAAGAAGAACTGCTTGAAAGGGGATTCCTTAACCCTTTCTATTAGGCCGAGCTCCACAAACCTTTTCTTAATATCAACCAAATTCTAACCACCCATATATGTGACTCGGCCAAGAAAGTGATCTTGAAACAGAACAAGCAATTTCGACATCTGCATCAACACATGAAAACAATTGGTAAGAAAACAAAATGTTAAATAGAATTGAGAATTTTTTTTTATAGCAAAACTGAAGTAAAAACTGTCATTGAGCTCTATCGAGCTACAACATAACCCTATAAAGAAACTATCGAGCCTATTGAGAAAATCATAATCTGTCTACATAAAGAACCATCGAGCATGCATCGAGCTACAATCGAGACTGTCTAGCAACATCATCCCTAAAACTATTGAGACTATTGAGCCTATCGAGAAAAGCATAACTTGTCTCCATAAAGAACCATCAAGCATGCATTGAGCTACAATCAGGCCTAACGAGAAACATTATCCCTAAAACTATAGAGACTATTGAGCCACTCTCGAGATCCTATCGAGCATATCGAGTCAATTTTTACTCATCCTATCGACCTCATAAACTTCCTTTCGAGCTTTCTATCGAGCTACCATCAAACCTATCTAGCAACTGGTCCAAACCCAGAAAAAAAACCCCACAAAAGTGACAAACCCATTCCACAAATCACATGTTCAACATGCATTTAGCTTAAAAATGGATTTGGGTTTGAGATCTAACCTTTGATTGTCTTCTCGGATGTCCTTGATTGCGTGGGTCTCGGTTTCGAAGGGTCTTGGATGTCTTTGACTGTGTGGGTCTCGATTGCTCGCGATTTGGATGTTTTTCGCCGGAGTTAGGGGAGATGGGTGAGAGGCTCGATGGGGTTGGGCCTTGATGGGGTTAGGAATTGACTAGATTGGGGTTCGACAAGGTTGGGGTTTCTTCTGAGTTGGGTCCGAGAGAGAGAGAGAGAGAGGTTCAATTTTTTGGGTGGAAAAATGAGATGAGTATTTTTGGTAGAAGGAGAATGTTTAGCATTAAATTGAAAAGGTGAATAGGGATGATGTTTTTTTTTTTTTTGTATTTTGGGTACACTTGATGCATAAAGAGTGAAATTTCCCTTTATTAACTTGTGCACCTGCAAAATGAAGCAAAATGAAAAGTATTACAACTTTACTGTACAATAAAACTAAATTAAAATAAAGTAGCATAACACATAGATAAATATTGAGATCAACTTTAGTAAAACAAAAACAACAAAGAGAGTTCAACTTCAACGGTTTGAAGCTCCAAAATTATAAAGAAAAAGGAAAATGGTATCTCCATTATTGTATTAAAATTCATAGACACTAATTTATAACAAACACCAAGTTTACATTAAACTAGGAATAATATATATGACCAGAAAAAACTAACCCAAAATATTAGTGTATTAATACTAATTAAGTTTATCATATATATGTATATATAATTTAACTGCGTAACTAAAAAGTGTTTATTTTATTTAAAAAAAAAAAAAAAGTGTTTATTGTGTAAATTTAGCTATCAAGAGAGCTATCAAGAACGTATTACTCTAGTCTGCTATTGCCACTATAAAACAATTATCAATGGATTGAAAATTTGGAGAATGATTTGTTAATGTGTTTAACTACTATAAACTATCAAGAACTATAGATGAATCTGTTAGGGTATTCCATTAAATTTGGAAAATGAATTGTTAAAGGGTTTAACTTCTATAAAATGCACTTTTCAAATCACTGAAAAAGTCAACTAAAGGCATTGACCTACACTTTTTATAATGTTTTGGGTATAGGCGTCAATTACCAAGACTATAGGCGTTAGGGGTGTGCACGGTGTGGTTTGGGCGTTGAACACTTTTTAATATACCACGCCATAAGTGCGGTGTAGTAGCTACAACACACCGTGCGGTGTTATTTCGTTGCACCAAACTGACCAAACCAAACCGTTTTTTGCAGTGTGGTTTGGGTGGTTTTCCACGGTGTAAGTATGTTAAAAAATATGTGTGAGATAGAGAGTTGATAGGAAGGAGACGCAAATGAGATGAGAGAGGAAGAAGTTGTTGTCGTGTATGATGTGTTAGAGAATAAGATTATACCCTAATTTAAGTGTGCTCCTAATTTAAGTGGGCTCCTAGTTTTAGATTGGGTTACTAAAAAATGGTATATATGTAAAGTTTAATATATTTTTTTAACATATTTGTAAGTATACGGTACGGTGTGGTGCAAACTAAAATTTCACACTGCCAAACCGCGCACCGCACCGCGCGGTTTAGCTACAAACCATACCGAATCATTCCACTTTTGACACCGTGGTTTGCGGTGTAGTGTGGTGCGGTGCGGTCGGTTGCCACGGTTTGTCGGTTTAGATGCTCACCCCTAATAGGCATCATTCTAGTATGCAAATACATTTTTTTAAAAGAAAAAAATGAAACTCAAAAGACTAAAAACTAAAGGGATCTTTTCCGAAAGTAGATGATTATGTTTTATGATGCTACTTTTCACTTTCAAAAGAGTATTCATTTTAAAAAAAATATGACCATCAACCCCTATTTTTTTCTCTTCAAATAATTGACATTTCTTAAAAAAAAAAATTGATATTCTATTTTTAAATTAAATAGTTGATGTTTTACCAATTTTTTTTTAAGAAACAATTGATATTCTAGGAAAATAGTAGATGGCTCAATGTTTCCAAAACCTGTTGATGTTTTACAAGAAAAAAAAAGTCTACTCAATCGAGTCTCGGTAGCATATCAACCCTAATCAGTACATCAATTAAATTAAATAAAACTATTAAAAGCATGATAATAACTAAAATGAGTAGCATCAACCAAAATTCCTAGTTTAAAATAATATACACCAATATTTACTTAAAAATAAAGATGGGAAATAATTATTTCAAAAATATATTTTGGCTTTATATGTATTTCAAAAATACCATATTTTAAAACTAGACTTTAAAAATATTATTGAAGCTTATTTCTTAAAAAATAACACTTGGGTCAAATAGTATTTAAAAAATACAACCTTTAGGCCCAAGATGCATGTTGCAATTAGCAACATGCATCAACTTCTAGCAGCCATGGTTGCCATGTCTCCAAGGGTGTTCGAGATTAATGCCGATCACAATTGGGTCTCACCTAGAGTCAAACCTCGCTAGCTATTCCATGTTCAATAACTCAAGTGCTGCATGACCATAATGATCGACCTTAGGAGTGCACATGTGTTGGGATGGCCAGGTTAAGAGTGTTTTAGTGGGCCAACCAAATCACATCGGTTTGGAGAAGCTATGGGTCATTCACATTTTCTTTATTGTACAACCCAACCCTACTACCCACAAAGATGAAAGAGTTGGGTTGGGTTGGACCTAAATTAAATAGCTTTAATTTTTTTATAAAAAATAAAAAAATTCAATTTTGCATACTTTAATTTTATAAGATTTTAGATCATTCATAACATAACTACCTAATATTAGATTTAATTTATGAAAAAGATATTTAATAAGAACCTATAAAAATAATAATACCATTAACTAGTTAATGTAAAATACTCATGGATCCTAATAACATAGGATAAACCTATTCAAATCAAACTTATCAATTAAGTTGTAGATATTCAAGTTTTCCACAATAGAAATAAAATTCAAGGAGTTGAAAGAATGCTCATAACATAGAAGAAAATCACTCCACTTCAAAAGATGACTTGCACACAAATTTAATAAAATAAGTAAGTAATTTATAAATTATAAAGAAATTAAATTTTAAGTAAAATATAACCTTGTAAGTTTGTGTACCTCAATATTCATTAATTAACAACCACAATATCAATTGTCTTCTTCTCTTTTGGTCGTGTATTTCCTATTTTTGGGTGTCTACAATTGAAAAGATTTTTTTTATCAATGTATAATTGAAAATAAATAACCAATATGAAAAAGAACAAAGTGATTTATTTACCTTCATAAAAAAAGCCATAAGTTTGTATTTCATCCAAGTGTTGTATAACTTGGAGCCCTTCATGTGATACCTTCAACCATATATGAGTGCAAACTAACACCTTCACCATTTTTGGACTCAAAGAACTTCTAAATTAATCTAAAATACGATCACTAGTACTACAAGCAGATTCAGAGACCACAATAGAAACACGAATGACAAGGACAACGCTAACAATCAATGACAAAACCTTATACCTCCTAGCATTATTCTTGCTCCAAATAAAGATATCAAATGAGGAGCTCGTCAGATTAACAACCTCATCACCCAAATACCTCTCAATATCATTCATCTTCTCACTCAAACACTTCATCTCATGTTGTTGTAAATACGAAGTCAATAATTTTCTATTTTTGGTTTCTTTGGTCTCAATCTTTAGTAGTGACACACTATTATTGTCTTTTTCAGCCCCACCTTCACATTTGTTATCCACATTATAACAAGCATACAAACGATGAAGGGTTTGTTCTACTTTAGCACAACCTTTGCAAGAGTTCCAACATAATAAATACTATAAAAAATATTATTTAAGACACTTCAACTTATACCTAGGATCAAGCACAACAAGAACAAACATTGATATTTTCTACATCCCCCAGTATTTATCATACTTTCTTTTCATACTAGTGTTGCAAAAAATATATAATAAGAAAGTGTACACAGTCACAAACAAGTAATATAATTATAAGTAAAGATATTGTCTCTACACACTACTACAAAACAGTCTTTTAGGACATTTTTTTAGGACACTCACCTAGATGCGGACCCTAAAAACTGCTCTTGGACTTTTAGGTCACTCATTGAGAATCCTTAAAGAATTTCTTTTAGGACACTCGGTGTGAGTCCTAAAAACTGATGTGTGTCTTGAAAATTTGATTTTTTTTTAACAAAAGTTCCTGGAATTTTTAGGACTCTCATTGATAGTCTTTAAAAAATACATTTTAGGACTCACAATGAGTGTCCTAATCAGAACATATGTGAGTCCTAAAAAACTGGAATAGAAAATTTAAGTGTCTAATATGAGTGGTGACTTTTAAGAACTCACTTTGGGTGTCCTAAAAGAGTATCAAGTGCTCCCAAAGCGTGTCCTAAAAACTTTTAAGTAAAAAATGACAAAAATTTCTACCATTTTCGAATCAGACTATATTAGGGCATCATTTCTCATCATCACACAAAGGAAGAAGAAAACAAGGAGCTGCCTCTTTCCCTCTCTCTCCTACCTGTGTCAATACGAGGCCCCAAACGTCGCCCTACCGCCATCCACCATCGACATGTGCTAGACCAATGGACGCAGAAGGTCACTGACCTTCGACTCCCGCGAGCCCAACCCCACACGCACCGTCCTCCGCCGCCTAGAGCTGTTCGAAGTCGCGGTGGTGTTAAGTTTCCCAAACACTTCCGCGTGTTTTCCGGCCACCTCGAGCCACCCCGACCCAAACGACAACCACCACTACATCCTTGTACTTTTGGCATCAAAACCCACTAAATGATTGAACTCAACGACCATCGAAATTGGAAGTCGACGTTCATGAGAATCCATCGAGGTCCGAGAAATATAGTGCAAATCCGACCATTCTAGGCCTTTCCAAGAAGAACCACCTCCATCATGATACTCCCCGAGACTTGGGCTTCGATACCCAATCATCATTTTCTCGAACCACCACCGTAGGGTGGTGGCGCCACCGTTAACGTTGGAACTTCGGCGGGAGTTTTGGCTACCAGTTAACATTTTAAAAATTAAAAATAAAATTTTTTAGGACTCGCAATGCGAATCTTAAAAAATCTCACTTTTTAAGTTTATCAAATAAAGGGTTCACCCTCCGCGAGCCCTAAAAAACTTTTTTATAGTAGTGTTACTAATATAAACGTAGGTAAAAATTGCTTATCATTGAACACTCATTATATATTTCATAAACAATAGTGATATGTGCATACAAAATGTGAAACAAAATATTACACACAAAGTCATCGTATATCTTTTTAATATAATGGATCTCACTTCAAATAAACATTATTAAATCCTGCAATCAAACTCCAAATTTCTACATAATCATCTAGAAATATATAGTTTAAAATATATGCTCCTTTCCATTTTTGGAAATCATTAACTGACGTGATCCGCTGACCGAATCTTTCATGAAGGGATCCCCTATATTTGTGGATTCTTTTATGGGCTTTCTTATAGAAAGTCGAGTTTCTCGTGAGTACTCGTTTTATGATATGTGGTTGGATGATAATTTCCCGTATGATCACGACTGTGTGGCCTCATCTTGTGCGTTCTTTCTCACGTGATGTACCTTAGTTAATAGATTTATTACGAAATTACCCACACTATATTTTTATGCAAGACCGTGCTCACACTTAAGGTGAAAATAACCTAGGACAAGTGCCCCGAGTTCTGCATTGATATTTCATTTATCACCTGCAGAAATTTATTCTGCGGGGATGATCAGGTGAGCGTACTCATTACCCCTTGTAGGGGAACTGTGGTGATGGTTTCAACGTCATAATTTTTATCTTTTCCAAGGTGCCACATAAGCGTGTCACTTCACATTTCGTACTGTTGATGAAACAATTAAATATCCTAATTCCAATTGTTTGATGAGGGAAATTTTCCCATCTTTATCGTCACGTGTCAAGCAATGGATTGATTTCATTTTCCTATAAGTTCCCTAAAATCAAATTCAGGGAATTGTTTTTTCCTCCCAAAAAATACGCCTAAACTCTTCCTAATTTTTCTCTCAATAAACTTTAGCATCTCTTCTTTTTGTTATCTGGGGTCTTTTTTGCATATTACAATCGACTTCAATCGTTGTTGGGTGCATTCATCCGTAGGATTAACAGCTAAGGATCTCTAGGCATTCATGTAGGTTTGCTCCAAGTGTTCGTATAGTTGCATTTGTCTTATTGAAAAAGGTATGTGCCCTGGGTTTCTTCTAGTGCACATAATGTTCAAAACTTGAGTTTTCGTTGCTCGCTGTTGCTTGCTTGAATTAGAATCATATTCTTAGGACAATCTTGAGGAATTTTTGGGGTAAAACCTTGCATGCTCGCATTACAGTTATGAATGATTGCATGTATCTATGAACAACACATTTAGTATTCACACCTTTTCTCAATATCACTTTGAAAGAACACATTTCCAGCATAGAATATTTCTCATTATTGCGGCTTTTATACACACATTATTTTGAACACCTATTATCGCATTGCATGTGAGGAAACATGTAATGACCCAAAATCCCTAATAAGGTTTAAGCTTTTGATTAGGAGGCCGGGAGGGCCATAATTGATTTATTATGTTATTAAATGATTATGTGAATTATATTATAATATGATGATAAATGCATGCATACGAGTCCATTTTTAATTATAAGGGCATTTTGGTAATTTGGCACGTTGAGGGCGTAATTGTGTATTTTCATGCATGTTGGTGAATTATGAGTAAGACCACATTATATGTGGATTTGTTCAAGCCATTCGGCATGAGACGATCTTTGAATGCAAGTTATCGGTCTGGTCATAACAGGGTTAATTTCGGGACTTAGGGTGAGTCTCGTGGTAATTTGAGGATTAGAACATTCCCGGGAATTAAAGGGTAATAGGATATGACTTATTAGCATTTAAGAATATTGGAAGTAACGGAAATTGGAGAGTGTTAATTATGATTAACGAGAAAGGTGGGAAAGGAGGATTTTGCCCGTAGTGGCTGTTTAGGGTTTTAAATAGGCTTGGGGGCATTTTAGTCTTTTCACCTAAGGATATATATGAACCATTGAGAAGGGTGGAAGGCTAAGCAAAATAAAGCATCACTTCTTCCTCTTCATTTGTTCATCATTTCTTCTTCTTTTCTTCTTGAATTTTGAAGCTCTTTTTGAGGAACCAAGCTAGGGATCCAAGTTTTGATGACCTAGAGTTATGTTCTACCATTTAAGAGGACGTGATACTAAGATTGAGGTGAGTTTCTAACCATTAAAACTATGGTTCTTGCTCTGTTTTTCTTATTGAGTTTCAGCAAGATTTTTTAGTTGGATAATGGGAATTGATGGGAGTTTTTGGCTAAGTATGCTTGGGTTATGATGCTTAGGACATGTGTATATGGTTTTTTGGGTTCATTTGGGAGTTTAAATGAGGTTTGGAAGCTGGTTTTGAAGGTTGGAAATGGTGGTGTCAAAGGAGGGAAAAATCAGGGTTGGAAACCCTGGTTGTAGCACTACAGCGCTAGCCAGGGGGCCTTCAGCTCTGCCAATAGTGCTGGGGCACTAGGGGGGTAGCGCTACCCTACTTTTCCAGATTCCTATTTTGGGACCTTTTGAGGGTTTTTGGCTTGGGGTTTCAATTCCTAAAGATCAAGATCGAATCTACTCACCGTTTGGGTACTATTCGAGGTCTCGGGAGTGAGGTTTAGGTCAAGAACCTTTTATAGTTGATTTTCATTAATGGGGGTTATATTTGGTTATGACTAGGTGACCGCTAAAGAATCAAATGAGTGATCATTCTCAAGGGTCGTTCTTAATGTATTTCTTGGTCGAACCAGAGGTAAGAAAACCGCACCCAGTATGTGATGCATGAGAAACATGTGATTAGGGCATGACATGAATATTGAATATGAGATTGATTAGAGCTTGAGTCTCTGTGTTTGTGCATGATCATAATTATGCTAGTGATTGTTAAGTAAGCATGCTGAATGCCCTACATTTGGATATTTGACATATGATATATGCCTGGTTGCATTGCTTACTTGTGTATGGAACTGACCCATGACTCAGAAATCAGCAATGGTGTCGGTATTAACTATGAAGCTGTGACTCACTAGTCATGTTCAGTAGTAGTACTGAGCATTGGTCGTATGGTATTGGCTTAAGAGTCAAGAATGGTCTTAGGGTGTTTAACGCAAGCCAAAAAGATTAGATCTAATCGACATCAGCGTTGAATGACTCATCATGAGCATTAATGCTAGACCGACCTCAAGTTCGATGAAAACTGAAAGCGCTTGTCTAGTCTATGGCTAGTCACTTAGAGCCAGGGCCAGAAGGCCCAGGTGACTGCATCGTCACATGGCTATGGGTGCTGAGCCCACGTAGTGGCTCATTCATCAGTCACTCATCTGGTTTAAGTTAGTGACTTACTCATTAGTCACTCATCTGATTAGGGTTACACGCCCCATCATGGTTATCAGAACCTCAAAGTGTTAAATCACTCATTTGATTAGGGCTATACACTCCAACATGGTTATCAGAACCTCAAAGTGTTAAATCACTCATCTGATTAGGATTGACTTAATAGTCATCCTTGCAGGAGGGCAGGATCCACAACCTTCATTGTTTGGACTTATTTGCATGCATGAATAGGGCTATTATTGCTAGGCATGCACATTATGATTTAGTAACATGTTATTACTGTTCATGAGCATATTGAGTTTTCTTGTTGGGCTTCGGCTCACGGGTGCTATGTGGTGCAGGTAAAGGCAAAATAAAGCTAGACCATCCTTGAGTTGGAGAGCATAGGTGACGATGTGTACATATGCGGCTGATCGACCGCCACGACTGATGGTTGAAAGAGGAACTAGGGTTAAACCCTATTTTGCCGCTTAGGTTGGCTGGTTATAAATATTTTGTTGTAATTAACCTTTAAATTATATTTTTGGGATCCTAATGTATACAGTAAACGTTTTAGTGAAATGTTGTATCTTAACCAAAAAATTTTTAACCCTAAACCGTTAATCATACTTAGTTACACGATTATGGCCAAATGACTTGATTAGCGAGTTTAGCACTATTTAAAATGCACACCGTAATAGTCCATGGAGTTTAGGGTGTTACAACACATCACACTTTACGCACATGCAATGATTTGTTCATCTTTTCAGATGTCTATTGACGATGATAATAAGAACTGTGGAAGCAAGAGTGAAGATTTCAACGAAGGTTCTTCATCATGTGATAGATCTTCAAGGTTAAGCACGAGCATAGAGGCCATCATTGATAAGGACCAATAATTTGAAAAGGAAGATAGCATAGAGCGATTATTGGATGAGATCCTTCGCGATGTTTTTTGGCTGAGTAGTGAGGCAATAATATTCGAGCAAAGTGTTGACCTTGAATCTCAGACCTTTGAGGAAGACAAGGGGGAGGAGGCCACACCCTCGTCCCAATCCGAATATCATCCAGAGTTTTCTTGTGCGAACATGAAATCTACAATTAGACCTAGCAATATTATAAAGCTTGAACAAACTCTTAAGTTGGGGACATGGTTGACAAAACCATAAGACAAACAGTACCCCTACCATTCACAGACGGGTTCCCAAGTCATCCCATCACATGTTGTTGTTGTTTCCTCTCCCATTCTACAAATAGGGGTTATATTTGTTTTTCACTCTTTCATAGAAAGTGTTCTCCAAGGATATGATGTCGCCCTTTTTTAACTAACCCCCAATACTTATCGCAACAAGGATTCCATGACCCTACTGCCGAAGACTTTGGGTGTTTTAATGATATCAAGGACGTAGGGAATGACTTTGGCTTTCATTATTTCAGTAAATGGCCCAATTACAACCTCAAGGGAATCAAAGGGATTGCAAGCAATATGGACGAGAGAACGAATGGTGTTACACGAATAAGTGTCCTAGAATTAGGATATCCTTTAACCCCATGTCTCGTAGGTCTCATATTTTTTTTTTTACTTTTAAACGTAGCATCCTTGTATTTTCTCTAACATTTAACTTTTTAGGAGAACTAGATCGTTCTTTCCTCCAAGGGGTAAGGCTTGATCATGCTAGAGAGATCAAAGGCTTGAGTGCCAAAGCAAGGGACTACCACCTACTAATTCAAAGCTTGAGTGCTACGATACAAGCTTCTTCCTATGAGCGCCAAGCTTAATCACGAACCTGTCTACCGAGAGCAATCAGAGAAGAAAACTTCTCTTCGAGGTATCACATCCACTGCCACCAGTATATTTGTTCTTCACTTAACTCTGTTTGCTTATTGCTTGCTTTCACCTAATGCTTTAAATTTATTTTTTTAATGCAGATATGACTTTTGGATTCATTTCTAGTGTTTCGAAGGAAGAAGCAAAAGGAAACACACAAGACTCCGCGACCGCTACCTCTCTTGAGAAGCAACCCTAAATTTTGCAGTGTGTGAAAATAAAATAGGCTCCCACTGCTACTAAAGAGGTGATCGCTGGAAGCCTCCTCGAATCTACCTGCCGAATCCAGCGGGGTCAAGGTAAAAAATTGCTAAAGTAAAGTTGCACACATTTTGTGTCACCTAATATGCAGACCATAGGTTCTTTAGTTAGCTTGTATGTTAATGAGGACCTTAAAAATTAGATTAAGGCTGCACCTGCTAGTGATGTATGGATACAATGCACCAAACAACTGACCTAGGGCTTTGCAATGTAGGCCACTCCTTCATATCTTCACAACGTGTGCTCAAAGAATATGTAAAATTGAATAAGGACATCGAAACCTTGCGAACTAAGGTAGCGAAGGAGAAGAAGCCTATGGAGATAGTTGGCATTGAGGCTCAGAAGTAGAGTAAGTCTTCAGAGAAGACTAAACAAGACCTTACCAAATGCAAAGACGAGATTTCCCCAAGAACGTTAAAGTGGAGAAGCTTAGGGGTCAAGTCGAATCGTTGGAGGCCACTGTTGCATAAATACCCCAAAAAGAGAAAGAAGCATATAAATAGGGTATTAATGACTACTTGTATTTGATGATCCAAAAGGTCCCAGACTTTGATTCTTGCTACTTGGAGAGGATTTGGTCGAGCGAATCAAGGAGTGGCGTGATGTTGAACCCGCGACTCATGTGGTCAAAGTTATTCCTTGTGCGAATGTAGAGACTGAAGATATCGCGACGATAGAGGCCACAGGTGATGAAAACGCCTAAAATCCAGCGACAGATACTCTTTAAGTTATTCTGCCAATGATCGAGGATTTTAAATGACCTCCCCTTGATTAAACTTATTCTCTGCTCATCGCCCTTTGTTTTTATGGTTTATTAATATATATATATATACATATGCAATGCCCTTGTGCTCATGATTTTCATATTAATGACAACTTTACTTTTTCAGATTGTTTTTTTAGGTGCATGGGCACTCCAATACTTTTTGATAAACATGGGTGCTTTGTCTATTTTTCCTACAACGAACTTTGTTATTTTACTTGGATTGTTCTAGTCATAAAAGAAATATAATGAAACATGTATGTTTACTTTTACAAAAAAATAGGAGATAGTTAATCAGTAGTACTTTTATTTAAAATAAACTCGCATAATATTGTGCAACATAAATTAGGATGGAGGGTACTAGCATATGCTCCTAAGACTCATGGAAATTTAAATGTAAACAAGAGAAAAACTTCAAATATAACTAAGTCTATAATAAAAAACTGCAATAAACTGGGAGTATTACTCATAATAATACTTTGAATGCTCTGCACTCCACGCCCTAGTAAGAGGAGAACAACCAAGATCGCATAAGTGGTATGTGCTATGCCCCAAGACTATTGCGACCTTATAAGGTCATTCTCTGTTTGCACCGAACACTCCGTGAGTTGGATTGTTAGTGTTTAAAAAGACTTTTTGCAGGACCAAGTCTCCTACACGAAAACAACTTTCCTTGACCTTGGAGTTATAGTAGCGGGCAGAGCACTGTTGATAGGCAGCTATATGCATGCATTTATTGCCCTTGTTCTTTTATTCTTCAAAAATGTCATGTCTTAATGAGCGCATGGACACTTCTATTGGTATCATGGCTTCGTACCCATGAGTAAGCGAGAAAAAGGTTTCTCCTATTGTTGGACCATAATACTTGTGGGAGCTCTTCAGGCTAACTTCCTTTTCGCTTGTTACTTGGTCTTGATAGTGTATTTGATAAACTTGTTGTCTACTTCTATTTTCCCATTGCTTTGTGGGTGACTCACCGCAAAAAATCTTTTTTGAATGCCATGCTCGTTGCATAGTTTGTGCATTTCCTTGCAATCAAACTATTTCCAATTATCTGAAATAAGCCTGTACGGGATGCCAAGCCTATATTTGATTTTCGTATACACAAACTCCCTTAGTTTTATGATGATGATAGTGGTCAATAGTTTAACCTTTGGCCATATGGTTAAATAGTCGACCGCGACAACTGCCTATTTCACAACACCTTTCCTTTTGGGAAGCTCGCCAATTAGATCAATACCCCATATTGAAAATGGTCCAGGGATAGAGATGGGTGTGAGCTTTGTTGATGGGCTACGTAAAATGTTGGAATATCACTGACATTTGTCGCGTTTACTAGTGAATACAAACACATCTTTTTTAAGAGTAGGCCAATAGTATCCTTGGCTCATTATTTTGAAAGCATATGAAAGCCCCCTAGAGTGGTTTCCGCATAATCATTCGTGCACTTAAGTCAATATATATACACTTTAGCATGGGTTGGCTCTATCGGTAAAGCCTATCATCGTATAGGACATAACGAGTAGCTATATACTTTATTTTCCTTGCGTCATTCCTTTGATGTGGGAGCTCAAATGTCCTTAAATATTCGAGAATTGGGATCATACACGCTTCTAAATTTGCGATAGGTACTTGCATCATGTTTTTCCTTGGAACACTTGGTTCTTTTAAAAAGTTGATGGGGATAATGTCGAGGAGTTTCACATTTTTTGTGGAAGCTAATGAGCCAAAGCATCATGGTGAGCATTTTGCAATCATGAGTGTTGACATGGTTTTTCATCAACTTAGAATTAAGAAATTCATAAGAGAGTATTAGGCTTGCACTAAACCGTTAATAAAGAACACACATTTTACGTGGTTCAGTTGCTAAAATCCACCTAGTCCATCAGTCTGTGTTATTGCTGTATTTTTCTCAAGGGAATTGTACATGAAGATTTCTCCACAGTTTTGGTATACAAGAGTTTCGTCATTTTTCATGTCCATTCCCTCTCTATTTATAGGGGATTAATGGACATGCTTGGGTAACTTAAAAATCGAGTAATTTCCCATTATTAAATTTATTACATTAATTTCTTTATATTCTACATTAACAAGGCAAGATTACAATATTCTTTATACATATATAAATCTCGAGTCTTCAGGGATCTGGATTTGTACTTCCATAATGTTGGCTGTGAGCTAAGGAATTGTAACACAAGCTCAAAAAATCCAAGATGGTTCGAGCTGCATATCAGGTTACTTAAGCTATGGTTAGGCGACCTCGAATTCTAGATAAATAGTCTCCTCGATTCCTCGATGACTTGTTCTTAGGTCGACCTGAGTATCCAAAGATCAAGTCCATGTTCCTGAAGCTAAAGAAAGATTCATCAAACTCTTTCAAGCAATACCACGAACAAGACACGCAGGTCGTGTTTTTCAGGTAAAACATTTGCCCCCAAAGCCTCTGCTAGTGCATGACACCCTTATTTCTGACAAGCATAGTAGAGGATTTTTCTCTTCTCCTTGGGAAATGTTCCCATCTACCCTCTCAAGTATTTTGACACGTGTCGCGCCCTTATAGGAGTTTGTTTGGGTTCCCAAGTATTGTGATAGTTGTCTTTTCACCTTTTTGTTGCCGTTTCCCCCATTCAATCGTGACCCTTTGATCTAAAATAGGCTTGATTTTCGCCTATTCAATCATGACCCTTCGGTCCTTAATTTTCTATGGAGTATTTCTATATATACCATTTTCTTCTTTATTTCATTTTTTACTTTCATCTCTCTCTGCAAAATTATTCTTTGGCCTTCCAACTTTCGCTATCTTTTGTAAGAAGCTGTAAGTGGGTAATTTTCTTGATTTTATGGAAGCAATCCTCCCACCTTCATCGTCATCCATGATCATTTTTTAATCACTGTAAGTTCTCGAAATATTTACTGAACCTTTGCTGCTATTTTTTTTTTTTTTTACATTTTTCTTTTTTGAGATGCATGTGTATTAAATTTTTCATGCCTTATTTTCATTTGTAAGACCCATTTTGTAACGCCATGGTTAGCCAAGACAGTTACATTGTATATTTAAATAGTGTTGAACTCACTAAACGAGTCATTTGGCCATAAACGTGCATCTAAAGGTGATTAACGGTCCAAGGTTAAAAATTTCGGTCAAAAGGAATGGATATTTCATTAAAACGTTAAGTTGTACCTGAGATCTGTTTGCAGTTCCAAAAGGGTAATTACAACCCGCTGACCTAAGCGGAAAAAATAGGGTTTAATCCTATTTCCTCTAAGAAACCTTGGCGTGGTGGTCAAGCGGCCGCATAAGTACACGTCGCCACCTAAGCTCTCCAACTCATGGCTGGTCCAGCTTCCCTTTCCCCTCACCCGCACCACATAGCACCCGTGAGCCAAGGCTCAATAAGAAAACTTAAACATGCTCATACGTAGTTAATAATATGTTACCAAACCCTAATAAGCATGCCTAGCAGTAATAACCCTACTCATGCATGCATACCATTTATATAGATGACTCAGCATCATATGGGGCCAAATGCCCTAATTAAATGATTAACTGAATCATATCGGGGCCCGTTGCCCAAGTTACATGATTAATAAATCATACTCGGGCTCGGCCCCCTAGAATATGGGACTAATAAGTCACCCCAGGCCCCATTGCCCTATCCTTTGTATAACCAGTCGTGGAGCTGGCCCAGCGTACCTGACACTTAATTTTTCTCCACCATTGGGTCAGACAAGCGTATAATGCGCTCCTGATTAGATCTAACCAAAACGACCAACGCTCACCATGCTATTGCCGCCCTTGACTCATAAGTCAATACTTTTCGACCAGCACTCAGCGCTATTGTCATCCTTTACTCATAAGTCAATGTTTTTCGACCAGCGCCCAGTGCTATTGCCATCCTTGACTCATAAGTCAAGTCTTTCTCAATTATATAATACTAACATGCATTCATCATATAACAAATATCCATATACAGAGCATTTAGCATGCTTAATCAATCATTTACAGGCATGATCATAATCATGCACATTTATAGGGGTCCAAGCCCCAATCAAATATGTATTCAACATTCGGACCAAGCCCTAATTATGTACATCATGTATTGGGTGCAATTTTCTTACCTAAAGTTCGAGTGTAATGTAAAATAAGAACGAACCTCGAGCACGATTGTGATCCTGACACCCTATCGATAACCTAGTCAAAACCAAGTATAGATTCCCATAAAAATGAATAAATAAAGGCTACCGGACTAATTCCTAGCCTCCGGGACATCGAATCCTACTAAATTGGATTGTAGGATCAATCCCGAGTCGATCGGTTTGAGTTCTCGCACTCAAAACCCTTCCAAGGCCCAAAATCCCTTAAGCATCATGACCCCAAGCTTCTGAGCTGTGGCCCACCCAAGTTAGAGATCCCAGCCTCTCCTCTCACTGAAGACGGGCCTAGGCTACGTCGCAACGTGACCTCGCATCAAAAAAATGCCCCTTACCTCTAGATTCAGGAGGGCCGCAACGCCCCAAGAACAAGGTCGCGACACGACCCCGCGAACCCAGATTTCACAGCTCCAAATCCTCCCAAAACTCACCCCAAACCTGTACCAAACTCACCATTCATTATCACAACATCCTTAGAACCTCCCAAGAAACAAAACCCGCATTTCCGATGGATCAAAAGCTCACCAAACCAAAAAATCCAATTCAAAACTGAAGAAACTTAAGGAAACTGAAACTTAGAAATTCAAATCTTAAATACCTCTGATTAAGTCGTTTTCCAGCTAAATCCTCTAGTTATCAAGCTTCTAATCTTCCCTAGAATCGTTATGACTCTACCCTTGCTTGAATCTGAGCCCTAATACTCTAGTTTCCGTCAAAAATGCTAACGAGCGTCAAGTAAGAGAACAGGAGAGAGAACAAAATTGTTTGAACGTTTTTCTATTTATGATAGGTTTCTTAGGGCTCTAGTAACCTTAAATAAAACCCTAGGCTTGGGGTACCAAAAACGTCATCGAGGATAAAATGGTAAAAATCCCCAGAATTCCCTCTTGATCTCACTAATTCCAAATATATCCTCAATTATTCATTCCCATTACCCAATATCTTGGTAATGTACTAAATACCCAAAAAATATTGTTTGACTCACCTCGAGTCAAGTATTGGTCCCGTTATGATTTTAACGCTAACTTGCATCCTAGGATTGCCTCGTGCTGAGTAACCTAAATATATCCACATAATAATGTGGCCCCACATATATATCAAATATATGCCAAATATACCTATAATGGGCCAAATTACGAAAATTACCATTCTTATAAGAAACAAGCCCACATGCATATTTAATACACCTAAACATGCCTATCAAGTCATATTATAATATAAATCACATAATCATATAATAACACACACATATATATATCACATAAACACATAAATTCTATAATTTGCAATCCTGACCCCCTAATCAAGGCCCTAAGCCTTATTAGGTAATTTGGGATGTTACAACTATCCCCCCTTACAAGAATTTCATCCTCGAAATTTTACCTGGACAACTCGGGATACTGATTTTGCATATTTGACTCCAGCTCTCAGGTCGCTTCCTCGACCTTGTTGTTCCTCCATAATACCTTAACTAAAGGTATAGTATTGTTCCTCAGGACCTTGTCCTTCTTGTCTAGTATCTGGACTAGTTGTTCCTCATAGGAGAGATTTTCCCCAAGCTATAGATCCTCGTAACTCAAGACATGAGTCACGTCTGACACATATTTATGAAGGATCGAAATATGAAATACATTGTGTACGGCTGACAGTGTCGGAGGTAAGGCCAATCTATAGGCCACCTGACCGATCCTCTCCAGGATCTCAGATGGTCCCACAAATCTAGGGCTTAGCTTGCCCTTCATCCCAAATCTCCTCACCCCTTTTTTATGGTGAGACTCTAAGGAGGACATAGTCTCCCACTTGGAACTCCACGTTCCTACGTTTGGGTTCAACATAACTTTTCTGTCTACTTTTAGAAGCCAGCATCCAAGCTATGATTTTCTCAATAGCCTCATTAGTCCTCTAAACTGCCTTAGGACCCAAGTATTTCCTTTCTTTTGTGTCATCCCAATGAATGGAAGATCTGCATTTCCTACCATACAACATCTCATAAGAAGCAACCTTAATGGTCGACTGATAGCTGTTATTGTAGGAAAACTCTATCAAAGTCAAATACTTACTCCAGGTCCCTTCAAAGTCTAGCAAACATGCTCGCAGCATGCCCTCTAATATCTGAATCGTGCTATCAGATTGTCCATCTATCCGAGGATGATTAGCAGTACTGAACTTCAGTTGTGTACCCATAGCCTTCTGCAAACTTCCCCAAAACTTGGAAGTAAATGTGGGGTCCCGATCTGACACGATCGACCTCGAAGCCCCATGAAGGTGCACTATCTCTCTCACATAGAGATCTGTATACTGGTCAACAGTATATGTCATCCTCACTGGTAAAAAGTGAGATGATTTAGTGTATCAATCCATGATAACCCACACTGAATGATGTTGATCCATGGTCCTGAGTAACTCCACCATGAAATCCATCATGCTGGTCTCTGATGCTCAGCTTTGACCTGTTGACATGTCAAGCATTTAGCCACATATTCTGTCAAATCCCTCTCCATCCCAAGCCACCAATATAGCAATCTCACATCCTGATACATCTTCGTGGTGCCTGGATGAAAAGAGTAAGGGGTAGTATGAGATTCATCAAGAATCTCCCGTCTAATAACAGTGTCCATTGGAACACATATCCGACCCTTATATCTCAATATCTAACACTGTATAAGCCCTAGACACTCTAGCTAGGACGCCCCCTCTGATCTTTGTCAAATGTGGATCACCCAACTGGCCTTCCTTTATCCTTTCCAACAATTTAGACTGTAGTGTGATATTGGCCAACTGGCTAAACAGCAACTCTATTCCAACTCTGATCATATCCTCTGCCAATTCCCTGAATATTTGTCTCGCACTATATAATTGTCCTGGTCCCTTCCGACTTAAGGCATCTGGCACCATGTTGGCCTTCCCTGGGTGATACAAGATTTCACAATCATAATTCTTCACCAAATCCAACCAACGCCTCTGTCTCATGTTCAGTTCTTTCTATGTGAAAAAGTATATCCCCATAAAGGTAATGTCTCTATACACTTAATGCTAAGACCACTGCTGCCAACCAGATCATGAGTGGGGTATCTTTGTTCATACTCTTTCAATTAGCGTGATCCACAGGCAATCACCTTCACCGACAGCATAAGAACATAACCCAAACCTTATTGTGAGGCATCACAGTACACCATAAACTTCTCTTGATCAGTTGGAAGACTTAGAACTAGAGTTATGACCAATCGCTGCTTCAGTTCCTGATTCTTGCTTGTCAGTTTAGTCAATGGAGTAGCAATCCTTGAGAACCCTTCCACAAAATTCTTGTAGTAACCTGCTAATCCAAGGAAGCTCCTGATCTCTAAGGCATTCCTTGGCCATGGCCAATCTCTGGCTGCCTCAATCTTGGCTAGGTCCACCTTGATACCATCCCTACTAACAATGTGACCAAGTAAAGTCACCTGAGGTAACCAAAACTCAAATTTCTTGAACTTTGCACACAGTCCATGTTCCCTTAGCCTCTGTAGAACCAACCTGAGGTGCTGCTCATGTTCTGACTATGATGAGAATAAACTAGAATATCATTGATAAAGATGATCACAAACCAATCTAGATAATCTTTGAACACCTTATTCATCAGATCCATAAAATCAGCTAGGGCATTAGTCAATCCAAAGAACATGACTAAAAACTTATAATGCCCATACCTGGTACGAAAGGCAGTCTTCGGTATATCTCCCTTCTTGATCCTCAGCTGGTGATAACCAGATCGAAGATATGTCTTTGAGAATACCATCTTACCCTGTAACTGATCAAACAAGTCATCTATCCTTGGCAGATGGTACTTGATCTTAATGGTTAATTTGTTCAGTTCTTTGTAGACAATACACATTCTCAGAGAACCATCTTTCTTCTTTACAAACAGGACTAGTGCACCCCATGGTGAGAAACTAGGTCTAATAAAACCCAAGTCTAATAGCTCCTGCAGCTATACCTTTAGTTCTTTTAACTCTGTTGGGGCCATTCTATATGGCGCCCTAGACACTGGATCTATCCTTGTTGCTAGTTCAATAACAAATTCTATTTCTCTGTGTGGCTGAAATCCGGGTAAAACCTCTAGAAACGCATCCAGAAACTCACAGACTAATCTAGTATCCTCTGGTCCCACTGGCACGACCTGAGTGGTATCTACCACACTAGCTAAGAATCCAATGCAGCCACTTTGCAATAGAACTCTAGACCTCAATACAGACATCATAGGTACACGGGGTCCATGCATGGTTCCAACAAATACAAAAGGATCGTCACCCTTAGGCTCAAAGGTTACCATCTTCCTTCTATAATCTATGGTTGCCCCATACTTCACTAACTAGTTTATGCCCAGAATCGTATCGAAGTTGGTCATAACCAACTCTATCAAATCAATTGAAAACTCTCTGCCCTCCACTATCTTTGCCAATGATCTGACCCATCTCTTGGATACTACTAACTCCCCAGTGGGCAATAAGGTCCTGAACCCCACAACATAATAATCACATGGTCTACACAGTCTATCAATAATTCTACTAGCAACAAAAGAATGTGTAGCACCAGAATCAATCAAAACAGTATAAGGGTTTCCAACACTAAAAACTGACCTGTGACAATTGAGGGACAAGCCTCAGCTTCTGCCTTTGTTAATATGAACACTCGAGCTAGGATCAAGCTATCCGCCTTTCTTTGTTCTTCCTTTCTTGCCTTCGGGCAATCTTTCTTTATGTATCCCATTATCCCGCCCAAAAAGAAGGCCTTTGCTCGACCCTCTCCTATATGATGCCTCTTACGTTTGGCGCACTCAGGAAAAGTCCTCCAACCCCTATTGTCGCCCTGACGGCCTATCTGAATACCACGTGATCTCTTGTCAGGGCCTGGAGCTAGAAAGGCATCAAGAGCCTTTCTTTTTTGATCACTGGGGCCCCCTCCCCTACCTGAACTCATACATGGAGGTCCCACCATCCTAGAATCTCTTCTGGCTATGTTGTCACTCCAAATTTTATTCTCTGTGCCCTCAGCATTAAGGACCTTCTCTACTACCTGTTCATAAGTAGTCACTCCTGGCACAGTAGTGATAGGAACATCTCAGGCTATCATAGGCTGTAGCCCCTGGAGAAACCTCTCCCTTCTGGTCCCATCAACGGGCACCAATTCCCTGGCAAACTTTGCCAATCTGTCAAACTTCAAGGCATAATCGATCACTGACATGTTGCCCTGAAGTAACCTATTGAACTCTTCAGCTTTTGCAGCCCCGATGACATCATTGTAGTACTTTTCATTGAATGCAGTTCTAAACTCTTCCCATTCTAGGGAATTAACATTTTTGGTCTGGGATATCACCTCCCACCAAATTCGGGTATCCTTCTGAAACATGAATGTGGCACAAGCCACCCTCTCATTACCAGCCACCATCAAAAGTCTAGGATGATGGTAACGATGCTCATCCACTATTTGGCCTTAGACAGATTTGCACTACCCTAAAAAACTAGAGGGTGTTTTTTTTTTTTCTGAACCTTTCATAAAGATGTTCCCATCTATTCCCAGCCTCTGGCGGTTGCTCAACTGTTGGCACCATCACAAGTGGTGTCTCTGGCAAAATGTTCACTGCAGGAACCTGTTGTTGTCTCAGGAGGCAGATCTCTTTTTCCTGCCTCAATAACCTGGCTTGAAAATTAACAAGCACTTGGAGGGGTATGGCCTTAATTATCATTCTGGCCCTGATCTTCCTGGCAATCTAATGATTCGATCTGTCTTGGAGGCATAATTCCAAGCTTATACCTTGCTGCAATAATCAATTCGGCCAGTTCGGAAGTAATGACTAAACCTCTTGTCGCCTCACGATCCAAGATTAAGCAAATAATCATTCACATACAACAATCAAGCTAATAAATGTAACATCCCAGATTTTTTAGACTCGATAATGTGGAAATATAAATGTTTTCATTTAATGAAATGTTTTAGAAACTCGTATAAAAAACTTTTTAAATTCGTATGGCCATACATAATATTTAATACAAACATAGTTTATGAAAAGTAAACTGAGCCGTGTTTATGAAAATAAAACAACTTCCCAAAAGGTCGGTCCACATGTACATCCACAAATTAGACTCCAGCGTTCACTGCTCTGCTTTGCCCTTGTTCTTACCTACAACAGGAAACAACTAGGTACGCAAAAACACTTAGTAAGTTCAACTTTAAAACAACAACATGTAGAGAAGACATGTGGTCACTGACAACTAGGAACAATATGTGAACAGAATTAGGGTTCTGGATCCATCAAGACCCTAAACAATCAATTTCAAGAACGCAAAAGCATTCTGGCAAATTGTTGGTCATGCCTGATAACCAATGGAAAACTATTTCAGATAAACAGATAAATCCCTGCACTCAAAAATTCCCAGAGCAGAAAATATATGACAATATAATTCGAGACCAACACTCGGCGATTTCTGAAAATTCGGGCGTACCACGCTCTCCAACATATTTTCTAATCAATAGGGGGAACTGAGTCTCAACACTACGATCTAGCCAATAAATATCCCCATCAAGGGTAACTATCAAGTTACCTAGGGCATCGCTACTTGTCCAAAAGTAAATCCCTCACAACGGTAACCATCAAGTTACCTAGGGCATTGCTACTATTCAAGAGTGTAATCGAAGTTCCACACATTTACATAGACTTCCATGTCAATCAGTGGTGCTGGTGAGCAGTTACCCCTAGGTTTTTCAACCTCAGTCAAACATGGCGACCCCTAGTATCTGTAGGCACTCTGACTGAATGGCCAATATTCACAGCTACTATCTGGGAATAACTTATTAGAGCACTTGCTTGGGTTCTAACCGTTCAATGATTAAGTAAGCATGAGGGCCCCTAGGCCCCATTCATTTTGGTGCCTCTAGGTATAAACCAGTAATCCTCACCTCTTGGCCACTCGTCCCGGTAGTGAACTGGACATAATAAAATCAAACAAGAAGTGTGACGGTGAAGGCCCCTAGGTCCTATTCATTTTGGCGCCCCTAGGTTTACACTAGCAATACTCACCTCATGGCCACTCGTCGCGGTAGTGAATCGAACATAATAAAATCATATAAGCAGTGTGATGGGGATCATCCATCTAGGATTAGACCAACGTCTCTATGTAAAATTTCTACGACAGTGTATACATGTGCATGTGTCTCTATACCAACATACTTTACACTGGTCGTTCCATGTTGTAGCCACACAATAGAAGTTGACTTACTTAGAGTCATTAGCTCTTGGCAGGATTTCACCCTTCAACGTATAATCCAGTTATGCTTCGTCAATACTGCAATTATCTATACAGTATACTAGGATTAATTATGGCACTCATAATTCACTATTATTATTTTGGGCAGTTTGGTCATTTTCAAAATCATTTGTAAGGATTAAAGATCCTTATTTGGATTAAACCCATTCAAGAAATACATAAGCAAAGATTTGAGACTAAACCCTAAGTCTTAGAGAGACCTATCCTATGGTCTCGATACCTAGGCTCGGGTATCGCAATAGTATTTTACATAATCCGCTAAAAATGTTATTCTTTAAAAGTTCCGCTATTAACCCGTACTTTCAACAAGTCGGTTAAATATATAAAACAATTTAGCCGGTATTATATCAAGAAAATACTAATTAAATTTCTCAATTATTTTTGAAGAAAATAATCTCATAATTTTTCTTTTATTTTTCTTAAGGTTTTAATATCTTAAAACCGTCTTAAGAACATAGCCTAATTTTAACTTAATTAAGAAAATCGTTAATAATTGCTTATCTTAACTAGTTAATTCTCTGAAGTTAATTAATCAAGTTTACTTACTAAAAATAATTTACTTAATTCTTTTCTCAAAATATAGGGTTTTAAACCCTCTTTTATTTTACTAAATTCATTAATAAATTAAATATTTTCTTTTTAGAAATAATAAATATAATTCTCACTAGGTGTGAAAACCTCATTTTTCACATTTTTAACCACATACTTTGTTTGGTCAAAACATGAAATTTACTTACCCAATTGTTACCGAAATTTCTCAATTCAATCTTTGGTATGTGATTTAGGTCTCTGCAAAATCTTAGGTAAAAAATGAGCATTTTTTATTAGTGAAAACATTTTTCAAACATTGAGGTAAAAATGACCTTATTTTCAAGTCCTTATTTTTTGCCAAACTTTGGCACTTAACTCTCAAATCGTTTAGTATTTTGTTACCAAATTTTACTGAGGCATGCTAGGGTATGCCAAAAACATCTCCACCAAATTAAAAAAAAAAACTAGAATTATTTGTCCTATACAGTGGCTTCCAAAACTTAGTCCCAAAATTAAGAATACAAAAAAATAATTTTTTTACCTAATCTTTATAATAGCATAACTCACTCATTTCTAAACGTTTTTTAGTGTTTCAAAAGCTCAAATTCATGTGCTCCATCTCACCAAAATTACAGTACAATTTATTTTTTTCAAAATCAGTATATAGTGGATGCTTGACCCCTTGGAAGTCACGGCTCAGAACTTGTATTTTTTGTTTTAAAGTTGTCAACAAAACCCTTAGGGATTTTGGGTCCTTATTTTCAAAAATCAACATGCTAGCATCATAAAAATTATCAATTAACTACCATAGCATTATTATATCAGCAATAAGAAAATTTAAGCATTAAACACATAAAATAATGCTTAAAAATAAAACTATACAAAAACAACCATAAAAAGTAAACTTTTTACCTCTTGTTGTTCTTGCTTGGGTTTTTGATGTTTCTACTAGCTTTATCACCTTCAAAAACTCTTTCAGAATCATAAACCAACTCCCCCAAGAACACATATAGTTAGTTATTGAAAGATCTATGATTAAAAACTTCACAAAAGTCGAGTTTTTGAAACTTTTACCTTAGGGAAAAACTCTTCCAAGACCAAAGCTTAAGATTCCAAGTTTTCTTAGAGATGAGAGTGAGAGTAGAGAGAGTGGACAGTTTTGGAGAGGTAAATGAATGATTATAACAACTAAAAAAATCTAAACACTTGAGTGTTTTTACTTTATGTCACATTGGTGTCATTAACATTAATGAGATGTGATTAAAATCTTAAATTTATTTGAACCACACCATTTTCACACCTCAAGGCTGGCTTCCCTTGTATTAGTTAGTATGTATATATATATATATTTATAAAAGGTTAATAAACATTTCTTAAGAATTTATCTTTTTTAAAAAATCCAAAAATAAATTTCTATAACCTTTTTAACTCTTATAAAGGTTTAAAAAAATAAAACTTAACACATTATAATTAAATTAAATGTCGCTCGCATTTAATTTAATTAATCACACAATACAATTTAACCTAAGGTTCATTTATGGAATAAAATTCCACAATTCGACAAAAATTAAGCATTTAACACAAAATGCCCTAAAATTTTGATTTCCGCTTAAGTTTATTAATTTTTACCAAACTTAAATTTTTATGAATGTATTTTATGCCCAAAATATTTTTGGTATCGTTTTTTATTTTATTTACTGAGATTTTTACCCAATTAGAGTTTTTGTGTCGGTCCAAGACCGAAAGTCTTGTCTTGACTTTTAATCACACAAGTCATAATTTGGCTAGCAATAAATCAGTGAACTAAACTCCAACAACTATAATATTATTTAAAATAATATTCTTAACTCGGGTAAAACAATCCTGACCCGAGTTGTTTAAAGGTACCTGAAATGCAGAGCGTTACAATACCTACAATTTATAGAGGTTTCGTCCTCAAAACTTAAATAAAATGAGGATACAACTCCCTCATCTTGTTTTTTGTTTCCCAGATCGCTTCTTCTATGCTATGCTTACACCACTGCACCTTTACCAGCGGCATGGTCTTGTTCCTCAACATTTTTTCCTTACATTCTCCTCATAGACGAGTTGAGGATAAATGCTCAGCTGCTCATAGTTGAGTACATGCGAGAGATGGTGCATGTATTTTCTCAACATGGATACATGAAACACGTCATGCACCTTAGACAACGTGGGTGGAAGTGCTAAATGATAAGCTACTTCCCTGATCCTCTCTATGATTTCTAAAGGTCCAACGAACCTTGGGCTAAGCTTTCCTTTCTTCCCGAACTGCATAGCCCCTCGTATCGGAGCTACC
The DNA here is from genome assembly GCF_963169125.1 of Humulus lupulus. Lineage (NCBI taxonomy): Eukaryota > Viridiplantae > Streptophyta > Magnoliopsida > Rosales > Cannabaceae > Humulus > Humulus lupulus. The sequence continues at coordinate 98,008,613 of NC_084802.1, forward strand.
TTCAGTAGCACATTATCGCCAACCTCAAACACCTGTGGTCTCTTGCGTCAGTTGGCATATTTTCGCTTTTGATCGATTGAAGTTTACAAGCGTTCCCTTATCTGCTGGATGTCCTTGGTAACCTGATCAACCTCATTCAATTTGAGAAACTTTCTTTCACCGGCCTCATGCCAATGAATCGATGATCGACATTTCCTTCCATACAAAGCCTCATACGGAGCCATCTTGATGGAATCATGATAACTATTGTTGTAAGCGAACTCTATCAGCGGAAGCTTCTCATTCCATGACCCTCGAAAGTCGAGCACGCAGGCCGTCAGCATATCTTCCAGGCCTGAATTGTTCGTTCGCTTTGACCATCTGTTTGCGGGTGGAAAGAGGTGCTGAATTTCAGTTTAGTTTCCAACCTCATTTGGATTCTCTCCCAGAATGCCGAGGTGAAACGTCTGTCGCGATCAAATACGATGGATTTGGGTACACCATGTAGTCTCACTATTTCTGCAATGTAGATATCTGCCAACTTATGTGCCCCATAAGTTACCTTGATCGACAAGAAGTGGGCAGACTTAGTCAGCCTATCTACGATAACCCAAATGGAATCGTTCCCCTTGGGAATGGTTGGTAGACCTGTGAAAAGTCCATAGTGACCATCTCCAACTTCCATTATGGAATTTCTTGTTGGTATTAAATGATCAAAGCAAAGGTACGCAGCAGAATATATGGACCCATTTTAATAAATACTAATACCAGCAAGGATCATACACATATATAAATATTAAATCACATACAAAAAGATAAGGAATTACCTCTTGTAGCCTATCAAGTGTCCTTAAGACTTTTTGTATAAATCAACGATCTTCCTATCTAGTATTATGAGATCTCACACCTTGATCTTCCAGACCATTCCTCAAACAATCAAGGACGTGTGTGGGCATGTAGGATTCAAATGGTTGATTTATGTGACTCCGTAGATGTACTCAACACATGAGATCTAGAGAGTTTTTTTTATAGAGAGAAGGTTTAGAATAGTTTTCAGGTTTAGAGAAAACTATCACTTTAGAGAAAGAGTATGTATTTTTATTATTCAAAATAATAATTCAAGCCTTTTTTTGGAAAGCTACGTACTATCAAACTTATAAAGATATTTAATCTAATTAAATAATCTATATTAAATTAAAATATAATTGAAATTAAAAACTGATTAGATATTTTCATTTAATTATTTATTTAAATCATATTTAAAAAGAATAATTAAATAACCGATTAAACAAACTTATTTGAAATTCAAAATTCAAATCCCAGGGATAAAAATCCCTGATGCTAGGCGCCACACACTATACTGTACCGTGTGTAGGCCAGTCCTATTAGGGTTGCCTTAATTTTCTCATTTGTTTATTTAATCAACTTTTAAGACAAGATATTTATCCCAACATAAATATCAGTTAATCCAAAATTAACTTTATCTTAAAATATCAGTTTTAAATTAAATAAATATCATATTATAAATAAGATATTTATTACTCTCTCTCTTTATATTATCCAAACAAGATTAATATTAATTTGAACCTATAGTTTTTCAAAATAAAAACTATATAGTTAAATAATTAATTAATTAACAATTAACCAATTACCCATAATTATCAAATAATTATTTCCTTGCCCTGGAAAATTAATTCCTTTGCAATTTATTCATTTCTCTTTACAAATCTTTCTTTTGACATCCTTACCCTTGACAGTGTAGGACAGAGGTGATATGGGGACCATGGACCTATAATACGAAGTTCCAATAAACCAGGTTATTAACTAAACTCTTTAATCTAATAATCTTATTTATTAATTCCATCATTACTCCACTATAAATATGAAATTTCACTCTAAGTATTTATAGAATTATATTTACAGAGTTTTCTCTAGTAGTCCATTGATATAATCAATATATGTAGTTTTGTCCTCTATTATTGGTTCGTTAATTAGAGCAGGTCAAAAATATCGTTTTACCCTTCTAATGTCCACTTGATCCTTGTACCATTAATTCACTAGCGAATAATTAATCTATAATATAATTATATATTTGAGCTCAATAAATATTCAGTTCCAGAATCAACCCTTAAGGGAGCCAATATTCGATCTGTTAGGAAAGCATGGATTCCATTATTGTAATTCATGTTCCCAGCCATCCATGATATTGAATCTCCAAAACAAACTCTTTAGCCTCATTATTCTAAGAGACCTTAATGAGTGAATCAAAAGATCCAATAAACACAAACATGAGTTCATGAATACTCAGGATTTAGACTGATCTACAAATGATCATCCATTATGAAAACAATTAAATCTTTACGTCAAACGGCAAGTCTATAAAGATAATTAATTTTCACCGGTCCTATCATATATAATCTTAATTATATACATGACCTTTACATAGATGTCTATCTACATAAGTAATCCGAATCTAGATTACTTGCATCTCGTATGCTTAGCAAACTATACTAGTAACCATTCATTAAAAATTCCTTACTTTAATATGCTACTGACTATTTCATTCATTATAATGATCTTAATTCTCTCGTACTAATACAAGGTCATATTCTCATGAATGAATAGATAATTTTCTGATATTATTATATAAATAATTCAAACAATAATTATAACATTCAAATATAATAAAGACAAATAAAATGTGTTTACATGCATTTAGGGCATTAATCCTAACATTTCTAAGAGCTGTAATAATCCGGCTGGCCGTTGATGCTCGGACTTTGTCTACTGACAAGTTAAGCAGTTTGCCACATATTCTGTTGTCTCCTTTTTCATCCCTGGCCACCAAAAGTACTTCTTCAAGTCTTGGTACGTTTTCATTGTACCTTGATGCATGGCATAAGGAGCATTATGTCCCTTGAAAAAGATCTTCTTCTTGATTTCTTCATCGTTCGGAACACATATTCTGCCTTTGAACCTCAGTACTCCGTTGTCGAAGATATGGAGTTCTGGTCGCACCTCCTTCCTCACTTCGTACATCAGTCTCTGTACCCAAGGATCGATTAACTGCCCCTCTTTTATAGCTTCTATAATGGTAGGCTCCATAGAGAGGTTAGCCAATTAACCGACTACTATATCCAAATCCAAGGTAGTAAGGTCGGCACATAACTGCTGCAGATTCACTTTCATTGTCATCACGTAAGTCCTTGGCTATCGACTCAATGCATTTGCCACCTTGTTTGCTTTTCTCGGGTGGTATAAAATGTTGCAGTCGTAGTCATTGAACAGCTCCAGCCATCGACGCTGTCTCATATTCAATTCCTTTTGAATGAAGAAATACTTTAGGCTTTTGTGATCAGTGTAGATGTCGCAGTGTATCCTGTACATGTAACGCCTCTAAATTTTTAGTGCGAAAACCACCACTGCCAGCTCCAAGTCACGAGTGGAATAGTTCTTCTCATAATTCTTTAGCTGTCGAGAAGCATAACCAATTACTTTTCCGTGCTGCATCAGCACTGCTCCCAACCCTTGGTCTGAGGCGTTGCTATATATCGTATATCCCTTTGTGCTGTTAGGGATTGTCAGCACTAGGGCAATTGTCAATCTCATTTTCAGCTATTGAAAACTCTTCTCGCACTTGTCAGTCCATTCATACTTGATGTTTTTGCAGGTGAGGGCAGTCATCGGTACAGCTATGTTGGAAAATCCTTCCACAAATCGCTGGTAATATCCCGCTAATCCAAGAAAACTTCTAACCTCATGAGCATTCTTTGGAGGTTTCCATTGCTTAACATCTTCTATCTTGGCGGGATGTACTGAAATTATGTCTCCCGACACCATGTGCCTGAGAAAACTAACTTTTTCTAGCCAAGATTTTCACTTCAAAAACTTTGCGTAAAGCTTTTCATCTTGCTGACGCTGGAGGACCAGCTCCATATGCGTTGCATGCTCTTCTTGGCTTTTCGAGTATATTAGAATATCATCAATGAGCACGATGATGAACTTATATAAATACTCATGAAATATGCGATTCAAGAGATCCATGAATGCAACATGTGCATTGGTTAGTCCAAAGGACATCACTAAGAATTCGTAGTGACTGTAGTGCGTTCTAAAGGCCGTCTTTGGTATATCCATCTCTTTAACCTTGAGCTGATGGTAGCCCGATCACAGGTCTATTTTGGAAAATACTGACGCTCCTTGTAGTTGATCAAAATGATCGTCGATCCTGGGCAATGGATATTGGTTCTTGATCATCACTTTGTTGAGCTCCCGATTGTCAATGCACATTCTCATCGAGCCGTCTTTCTTCTTCACAAATAAGATCGGGGTTCCCCACAAAGAATGGCTTGTCCTTATGAACTTCTTGTCCAGTAACTCTTACAGTTGCAACTGCAATTCCTTGAGTCCGGCTGGTTCCATCCTTTAAGGAGTCTTTGAGATCAGCGCAATTCCCGAAATTAGCTCTATCTCAAACATGATCTCTTGGTTTGGTGGAATCCCTGGGAGATCTTTGGGAAATATGTCGGGAAAATTGCACACAACCGGTACATCAGAAGGTTGTTGACTCATCTCTTTATCCTTATCCACTATGATTGCCAGAAAACCGGTGCATTCGTCCCTCAACATTTATCTCGCCTTCATTTCAGAAATCATGGGGCACTTCTTTTCTCTTAATGTACCCATGAACTCGAATGGTTCTTATCCCTCTGGAGTGAAGACCACTTTTCCGCGCTTGCAATTGAAAATGGCTCCATATTTGGTTAACCAATCCTTCCCAAATATAACTTTGTATTCATGTTGGTCCAAGACTAACATATCCACTATTGGCTCACGACCTTCTACCCAAACTGGTACGGCTCTAACCCATGTTCGTACCAGCATATCCTCTCCCAAAGGCAAGGATACCCCACAAATAGCAGGCATAGCTCAGGCATATACAAAAGAATGTGATGCACCAGTATCCACTAATCCATATGCCAATGTTTGGGCGATAATAATCTGACTTGACACCATATCAGATGGTCCAGTTCCTTTGTTGCTTTGCGTAAGCGCATAAATTCAAGGCGGAGGTCCCCATTTTCTTTTATTATTTCCCCTAGCATTAAACCTTGAGCCTCTTGGATTGTTTGTCCTCCCCGAGTTCTGGCAACCTTGGGTTGAACTTTCCTCTTGGCCCATTCCGATTGACCTGAAATTGTTTTGGGTTGTTGGGAGTGTACCTCCTATCATCATTCTTCTGTGGTTCTGGCTTGTCTGACACCACCCAAGACTCTTGGCGAAGAGCTCATTCCATAGCTTCGACATATGTTTTAGGGCTAGTCTTACCAATGTCTACACACTTGGCAATGTGTTTGCGTAGGCCCTTCATAAAACTACAAATCTTGTTCTCTTCAGTGTTCACCTGGTTCTTTGCGAACCTAGACAGCTGGTTGAATATTCGATCGTAGTCTTGCATGCTTGACGTTCCCTGCTTCAGATTTGTTAACTCATTCACTTTGTGCTCGATCACTGCCTTACTGAAGTGCTTGGCATTGAACAAGGTTAAGAACTCTGACCATTCCATCTCGCCAACATTATGCCCATTCTTTGCTGCGTCCCATAGATGCGGGCATCTTTTCTCAGCATATAGGTCGCGCAAAATACCTTCTCTCTCATTGTAGTTCCAATGAAGTCAAAGATCCTTTCCAAGATACAGATCCATTCCTCTACCACTGATGGGTTAGTGGTCCCCTCGAACGTAGGTGGATTCTGGTTGCCGAACCTTTCGGAGACAGGTTTCGCTTGGGCAGCTCTTAGTACTTCTACTAGCGGTACAGGTTGCTCAACGACAACCTGCATGCCAGGGTTTTGTTCTTCATTTGTTCTCAGGTGATATTTCAATGTTTGCGGGTGGTACTTAATTATTTTAAGAGTTATTGGGTTGCATGCGGAGTTGCCCTGAAAAGGGTATTAAACCTTTCAGCTTGGAGGGCATCCGAGTCCTCCTGTCTCTTTTTCCCTCTGTCAATTTGGGCTCCCTGCATCTCCACTAGCCTTTGTAGATTATTCATCTGCTCGGCTATCTCACGAACTCTAACAACTTGGGTTAGTGCTCTAGCGGTAGGCGCATTCTGAGTGCTAGAAGCAGGCGCGGCCTGGCCCCGACCAACAGCACCCCTTCCTCTCAGTGCTCTTGTCCTTGCCATTTGTTTTATTTAAAATCAAAAAGCTCTTAAGCGCATAGAGGTAAGAAGTTAATACCAACATAGATAGTTACTTAACATTTAGGGATATGACCTAGCAATACAAAATGATCATGACAGATCATGCCATAAGGTTTTAGTTAGCAGAACGATATATACAAAAGAGAACCCTAGCTACACGTCGGGTTTCTACGTCCGCCAACTACAACTATACAAAAGTCCTACAACCTATCAGGTTTGCAAAGTCTTTACAAAAAGTATCAACAAGACTCTCACAGCATAGCCTAATCTATGTTATCCATCAGCATATCCAGCTCTATGTCGGTATCCTCGTCAATCTGTATCCTCCTCAGGCTCTACCTCCCTACCTCGAGGTATGCTATCAACCACGGAGATAGGCCAATCCATGGCCTAAACACTAGCTCGATCTGCATACGGAAGTCATCCCACGTGTCGCGAACCTGCTGCCAATGTCTGTCACGAAACCATATTTGTGCCGAGCCTCTCAGACAAGTGCAGGCATATGGCACTCTTCGTCGCTTGGGTGTGTTGGCCCTATCAAAGACTTCTGTCATGTAATACATCCATTTTCCAAATGACACAATGATGCCACTGATCGTACACGAAGCATTGAGGATTCTCATCATTAAAGAGTCTATAGTAATCGATCTTAGACGTAGGGATTATGGGTAGTTTCTCTATCACGGGATCACCTTTCTAAAGTATATCGTCCATAACCTACAATTTATAGAATTGAGGTAAATAAAAGAAAGCAATGGAAACATATATGAAAAGACAGTACTTACAGAACTGACTTTTCTGAGAGGCTCGGTACAGATAACCAGTGTCTATCATTGCGAAATGTACATGTGGGATGTCTACAGAACCGACTCAACTCGAGGCTCTAAACGTTTCCATTTAACGAAATGTCTCAAATACCCATATAATTTTTTTTTTAAAGTCGTATGACAATACTTAATATTTAAAAAAATATAGTTTATGAAAAGTAAACTGAGCCTTGTGTATGAAAATAAAACAACATTTCCAAAAACAAAACAATTGTTGGGAATAGTACCCTTAAAGCAATTGTAGTAGACAAATGTTTTAAATGAAATAAATAATTGAATTGAATTATTATATGTATAGACAATGCTCAATATTATGTTAATAATATTGAGTAAATATCATAAAATTCCAAAGGTACGTTATATAGAGTGATATATAGAATTGGACCAGCTGTGATTTGTTAATACTTGTTTTAACATCGTTACATAGTATTAATCAGACATATCAAACGATGATCACACACGATGATCTTAATCCTGAGGTTGCAATGAACTCCTATTTATGTCATCTGATTCTTTGATTCATGCATTAAGGTTTGTCAGAATTATCAGGCTAAGAACAATTGTTTTGGGGACTCAATGATATTGTAACGCCCTGGGTAACCAAAATCGTTACACTGTGTGTTTAAAGTAGTGCAAGACTGGCTAATCAAGTCGTTTAGTTGAAAACGTGCTCCTAAAGTCATAAACAAGTTAGGGTTAAAATATTTTGGACATAAACAGATAATTTTTCATTTAAATAAACGTTCAGTACGTGGGATCCCAAAAACAGGGTTAAAGGACAAATTTACAAACTTCCAAACGTCAAATACAAACAAAGGCCACTCTAATGGAAAAATACAAATTTTAGGTTCTTTGTCCTTGTACCATCCCTCGGCCTTGGTGGACTAGCAGCTGACAATAAACACCTCGCCCCCACAGCTCTCCAACTCATGGTTGAACCATCTTACCCTTGCCTTTACTTGCACCATGTAGCACCAGTGAGCCAAGGCCCATCAAGAAAACCAATATAGCATAGCATAAACAATACTGACAATCAAATGATCCATAAACTAGTTAACTAGGTATTTGGCCTGTTATGACAAACACATAATCAGTGATGGCAATCAGCAAATCACAAGTCATTCATCCCAGTATTCAACAAGCCATAAACATCATATTCTAGTAAACATATTATTACTCAACAGTTTATCATAATCATCATACAATACTCAGGGTTGATGCCAATAGGCTGCACCCTCTGTTTAGCCCACTGAATCCAGCTCGCTTAGGACGAGCTCAGTGTTAATCTTAGCTTACCCCAGCTCTCAGTGGCTGAGCCGCGTCCTGTGGGAAAATATCAGCCCCGTCACTCTTAGGCCATTATTTCATTCTCTCATGGCATATCATAATCATACAACATTTGTATTCAATCATAGGGAATCTCAGTCCCAACACAACCACACAAAAGGGTGCAGTTTTCTTACCTTTAAGTCTAAGCATAGTGAACAAAATGATTCCGAACACGATCCTTAGTCCTAAGCCTTGGCGATAAACCTAGTCACAAGGGTCAATGGTATCCATCAACTTCCAATAAAATAAAATACCTAGGAGATAGAAACTAGCCTCTGGGACTTCAATTTCTACTAAATCGGGTAGTAGAAATTTTCTGGAGCACCTAGGTTCGAACCCCCCGAGCCTGACCAATTCTTGAAACAATTCTAAGGCTAAAATCCATAGGCGGGTCACGACTTGCGCCCATGTCAGAGAGCAAGCACCCAAACCAAAGGGGGAGGTGGGCCGCAACTTGACCTAATGGGTCGTGGCGCGCCCCCAAGTTAGAGGCCACGCCCAGGCCAAAATGGTCACACGCATTGCGGCGCCCCCAAGTTGGGTTGCAGCGCACCCCCTTGGAACTTAGAAAATCTGGGTTTTCTCTTCTTCTTCTTAGCCAAGAACACCAAGACTCTACTCAGAATTTTCGCTATCTACTCCCCTAATTCAACACTGAGCCAGCCAACAAATTCAAGAATAAACTACTCATTTTAGACACCAAAACCTTAGAGATTACTCCTCAATTACTATCTTAATTCAACCAGAATTCATCACCCAAGAACCCTGAATTGAACCTATTCTTAAGCTCTAGTATACTCAGCTCCTTACTATTCCATTAAACTAAAGCCATCAACTAATTATACCTAGAAACCCAACAAAATACAAGGATGGAAACTAGTGCTCTTACCTCAAATATAACTGACTTTTTCTCTGTTTTCCATCTCCAATTCCCAGTTTAATTCCTCTCCAATTCCTCCTATTTCCCTTCAAAGATCTCCAGCCCAAGCCTAGCTTATGCACCCTTTAGGTCCTTAACTTCAAAATTCATTAAGGGAGAGTGAGAGAGAGGGAGTACGTGAGAGAGATGAGAGAGGGTGAGCTGAGAGCTTTTCTTTCTTTCCTTGAGTTATTCTACCACTTTCTGTTTTGTTCTAATAATTCTGAATATATCACTTAAACAAAAGACCTTTATGCCCCTCCAAGGTTTACTAATCTTCAATTAGCCCCTAGGGACAGAATGGTCATTTTGCTCCCAATTTCCAACAAATTCCTTGAGTATTCCTAATATCTACCAATTGACCCCATCATCCAACTAATTACCAATTATTTACCCAATGTCTAATAATCTGCGATATATTCTCTAAATTCCCAAAAATACCCCTAGGCTCCCCTGAGCCGGGTATAAATCTCCGCCGTGACTACTTCGCCAATTCGCTCACTAGGACCATCTCGAGCCATATACTGCAAATATATCTACATAATAATGTGGTCTCAACAATTTATCACATATAAAGACATTTATGCCCTTAACGGGCCAAAATTACAAATATGCCCTTATAAGCTAAACAAGGCCCACATGCATATTTAATACTCATAAACATGCATTTCACATATCCACATAATCTTACAATGATGAATTTAATCATTAAAATCACACATATACCAATAATGCCCTCCTGGCACACTAATCATGGCCATTAAGCCTTATTAGCAATTTTGGGTCGTTACAACTATCCCCTCCTACTGAGAATTTCGTCCTCGAAATTTACCTGAATAACTTGGGATATTGATCCCGCATTGCAGATTCAAGCTCCCAGGTCTCTTCCTCGACCTTGCTATTCTTCCATAACACTTTAGCTAGAGGAATCGTCTTGTTCCGTAGAACCTTGTCTTTCCTGTCTAAGACCTGAACCAGTCGCTCCTCATAAGATAAATCTTTCTGTAATTCCAAGTCCTCATACTTTAACACATGAGTTGTATATGTGAAGTACTTCCAAAGCATATAAATAAGGAATATGTCATGAACTCACGACGGTGGCAAAGCTAACTTGTAAGCCACCTGCCCGATCCTCTCTAGGATCTCGAAAGGTTCAATGAATCTAGGGATTAGCTTGCCCTTCTTCCCAAACCTTCTCACCCCTCGCAGTGGTGAAACTCGCAAAAACTGATGGTCCCCAACCTGGAACTCCACGTCCCTACGCTTGGGATTAGCGTTGCTTTTTTGTCTGCTCTACGAAGCGAGCATTCGAGCTCGAATCTTCTCAATAGCATCATTAGTTTTCTAAACCATGTCCGGTCACAAATACCTCCTCTCACCCATCTCATCCCAATGAATGGGTGATCTACATCTCCTCCCATATGACATCTCATATGGAGCTACTCCAATAGTTGATTGATAACTGTTGTTATACGAAAATTCTATCAATGGGAGATACTTACTCCAAGACCACTAAAAGTCTATCACGCATGCTCTAAGCATGTCCTCCAATACATGAATCATTCTCTCAGACTATCCATCAATCTGAGGATGAAAGGCCGTGCTGAACTTCAACTGAGTCCCCATAGCCTTCTGCAATCCACCCCAAAACTTTGAGGTAAAGATAGGATCCCGGTCTGATACTATAGACTTAGGAACCCCATGGAAACGCACAATGTCCCTCACATACAGTCTGCGTACTGATCCACCGTAGAAGTCGTCTTCACTGGCAGAAAGTGAGATGACTTGGTGTATCTGTCTACTATCACCCACACCGAATCGTGTAGCCCCACTGTCCCTGGTAAACCTCCCACAAAATCCATCGTAATATCCTCCCATTTCCACTCGGGAACACCCAAAGGCTGTAGCAATCCTGCTGGTCACTGATGCTCAGCCTTCACCTCTTGACAGGTTAAACACTTGGCCACGTACTCCACTACATCCTTTTTCATCCTAGGCCACCAATACAACGTCCGTAGATCCTGATACATCTTTGTGGTGCTTGGATGGAGTGAGTACGACATAGTATGAGATTCATCCAATATCTCACGCCTAATCCCCATATCATTCGAAACACAGATTCGACCCTAATACCATAGCAAACCAACCTCAGAGATGGAATTGTCCTTAGCCACTCCTGCTAAGACATTTCCTCTAACTTCCTGCAACTGTGCATCTACTAATTGACCCTCCTTCATCCACTTTAATAGGGTAGATTGCAAAGTAATATTGGCCAATTGACCCACCACCAACTCTTTCCTCGCTTTGGCCATCTCCTCTGCCAATTCTCTCGATATTTGAGTAGAACTAAACAAATGTCTCGTGCCCCTTCTGCTCAGTGCATCCGCCACTACATTGGCTGTTCTTGGGTAGTAAAGAATGTCACAGTCATAGTCCTTCACCAACTCCAACCAACGCCTCTGCCTCATATTCAGGTCCTTCTGGGTGAAGAAGTACTTAAAACTCTTGTGATCGGTGTATATCTCGCACTTCTCTCCATACAAATAATGTCGCCACACCTTCAATGGGAATACCACTGCTACCAATTCTAGATCATGAGTAGGGTACCACTGCTCGTACTCTTTCAGCTGTCATGATGCATAAGCTATAACTTTCTCATTTTGCATCAACATGCATCCCAAACCTAACCACGATGCATCACAATATACCACAAACTTTCCCCACTCCGAAGGAATACTCGACACTGGTGTTGTAATAAGTCGTCACTTCAATTCCTGGAAGTTATTCTCACACTTGTCTGACTAGACAAACTTAAGATTTTTCCGTGTCAATTATGTCATCAATGCAACAATTTTTCAAAACCCTTCCACAAACCGCCTGCAGTAACTTGCTAACCCAAGGAAGCTCCTAACCTTTAAGGCGTTTCTTAGCCTCGGCCAATTTCTCACTGCCTCCACCTTAGATGGATCCACCTTAATCCCATCCTCACCAACAATATGTCCAAGGAATGTCACTTCTGGTAGCCAAAACCAACACTTCTTAAACTTGGCATACAACCAGTGCTCTCTTAATCTCTGCAAGACCTATCGAAGATGTCGCTCGTGCTCTGCCTCTGAACTAGAGTTTACTAAGGTATCATCAATGAAGACAATCACAAATTGATCTAAGAATTCCTTGAACACCCTGTTCATTGGGTCCATGAAGGCTGCTGGGGCATTGGTCAAACCAAATGACATGACCAGAAACTCATAATGCCCGTACCTCGTTCGGAAGGGCGTCTTCGGTATATCCTCATCCTTGATGCTCAGCTGGTGATAACCAGATCGAAGATCAATCTTCGAGAATACTATCTTTCCATGTAGCTGATCAAACAAGTCATCGATCCTCGGTTAAGAGTTTTTATTCTTGATGGTCAACTTGCTCAACTCCCTGTAGTCTATACACATCCTCAGAGTCTCGTCCGTCTTCTTCACAAACAAAACCGGAGCACCCCATGGCGAGTAACTAGGCATGATAAACCCCAAATCTAGAAGCTCCTGTAACTGTATCTTCAATTTTTTCAGTTCCGCCGGTGCCATCCTATATGGCGCCCTTGACACTGGCTTTGTCCCCAACTCTAACTCAATAATGAACTGAATATCCTATGCGGCGGCACCCCTGTTAAATCTTCAGGGAACACATCAAAGAACTCACAAACTAATATGTTTTCTCCCGACCTTGATGGAAATACTATGGTAGTATCCACCACACTAGCCAGGAAACCTATACATCCTCCCTGTAATAGGTCCCTAGCTCTCAGTGCTGATATCATAGGTATGCGGGGTCCACATACCGCACCCATGAAAACAAAGGGAACATCTCCCTCAGGTTCAAATGTCACCATCTTCTTCCTGCAATCAATAGTAGCCCCATATTTGACCAGCCAATCCATCCCTAGAATCATGTCAAAGTCCTCCATACCTAACTCAATCAAGTTTACTGAAAACTCCCTACCATCAATTATCACTAGCAATGCTTTAATCCATCTTCTAGAAACCACCAGTTCCTCTGTAGGCAATATAGTCCCGAACCCCGCAATATAATACTCACTAGGTCTACACAATATATCAATCACCTTACTAGAAACAAATGAATGTGTAGTACCCGAGTCAATCAATACAATAAAAGGAGAACCAGCGCTAGAAAGCTGACCTGTAACCACTGAGGGACTAGCCTCGGCCTCTGCCTACGTCAAGGTGAACACTAAATCAGGAGTCAAACTGTCCACCTTTCCTACTTCTCCTTTCTTCACTGTTCGGTAGTCCTTCTTGAGGTGTCCCACCACCCCGCACATATAACAGGCCTTGGCCTAACATTCGCTCGAATGACTTCTTCTGCACCTCGTGCACTCTAGGTAGCTCCTCCATGTGTCAGTGCCTCCATGGTGGCCACCCTGAACACCCGACCCCTCCTATCAAGACTAACAACGATCAAAGTGTCAGGGGTTTTCCTCTTTAGATCACTTGGGTGTTCGCTCCTACCAGACCTTGAATATGGAGGCAACGCCCTACAAACCTCCCGTCTCACTGTGTTCTCCTTCCAAATCTTATTTTCTGCCTCCTCGGTGGTGAGAGCCTTCTCAATAGCTTGGCATAAGTCATCCCCCTGGTACTGTTGTAATTTTCATATCTCGGGCAATCATAGCATTAAGCCCTCTGATAAATCTATCCTGCCTAGCTGCGTCAGTAGGCACTAGGTCTGGTGCGAACTTCACAAGTCTATCAAACTTCAGGGCGTATTCTGTAACTGTCATGTTGCCTTGTACTAATCCCACAAACTCATTTACTTTCGCTTCCCTGATGACAACGTTATAATACTTCTGACTAAACCCATCCCAACTCAGAGTAGACACATCCTTGGTTTGTGATGCCACTTCCCACCAAATGCGGGCATCCTCTCGCAGTATATAGGTGGCACATTCCACCCTATCATTACCTTACACCCTCATGAAATTTAGGATAGAGGTAATCATACTCATCCACTGCTCGACCTTCAGTGGATTTGGTCCTCCCTTAAAGGTTGGAGGATGCTGCCTCCTGAACGACTCATATAGTGGCTCCCACATATTCCTAATCTCAGGTGTCTGTAAAACTGGTGCCAGAGCAGGTGGCACAATAGATGCAACACTCCTTGATGGAGCCTGTTGTCTGAAAAGACGAATTTGCTCTTCCTGGCTCTAAAGCCGGGCTTGCACTTCTTAGGCTCCGTCAAGACGGAGCCTGTTGTCTGCCAGTATCTGCTGCCACTTCTCAGGGGCTGGTGCAGGATTCTGGCCCTGGTCATCATCTCTAGCCTCAGACTCAGTGTCGGCTAATCGTATGGATTGCCTTGGATGCATAGTTATCCAAGTTAATCTATAATTAATGACTCGGCAGTCAGACTATGATGACAGAGTAACAATCTTTCCATGATTCACCATTGGAACTCAACCAATCACAAGCAATCAAGATATAAACAATTGTCCAAATATTCATCCACATGCAACAACAACACTAATAAGCATGCCTCAATATCATCACACATCAGTCAAGGGTCAGGCCCTATCAGTATCTCCGACTCCCTATTAATCATACAGATCAAAGCATTCATATTTCTTTGAAACACTTAAACATATAAGCACGAATATACAATTACCAAACCCTGAGTCGAGCTAATCTTTAGCGGCAAGTGTACATGTCCAGCCAATCTTCAGGAATCCGTAAACCTAGACGGCTCTGATACCAAGTTGTAATGCCTTAGGTAACCAAGACCGTTACATTGTGTGTTTAAAGTAGTGCAAGACTTGTTAATCAAGTCATTTAATTGAAAACGTACTCCTAAAGTCACAAACAAGTTAGGGTTAAAAGATTTTGGACAATGGATAATTTTTCATTTAAATAAACGTTCAGTACAAAGGATCCAAAAAAGAGGGTTAAAGGACAAATTTACAAATTTCCAAAGGTCAAATACAAGAAAAGGCCACTCTAATGGCAAAATACACATTATAGGATTTCTGTCCCTGTACCATCCCTCGGCTGTGGCGGACGAGTAGCTGATTATGTACACCTTGCCCCCAGAGCTCGCCAAATCAAGGTTGATCCATCTTACCCTTGCCTTTACCTGCACCACGTAGCACCCGTGAGCTAAGGCCCATCAAGAAAACCAATATAGCAAAGCATAAACAATATTGATAATCAAATGATCCATAAAGCAGTTAACCAGGCATTCAGCATGTTAAGACAGCCACATAATCAGTGATGGCAATCAACAAATCACAATCCATTCATCCCAGTATTCAACAAGCCATAAACATCATATTCTCAATAGTAAACATATTATTACTTAATAGTTTATCATAATCACCATAAAATACTCAGGGTCGATGCCCTTAGGCCGCAGCCTCTGTTTGGCCCACTGACTCCGGCTCGCTTAGCCCAAGCTCAATGTTAATCTTAGCTGATCCCAGCTCTTAGTGGCCGAGCCACGTCTTGTGCGCAAATATCAGCCCCGACACTCTTAGGTTGTTATTTCATGGTCTCATGACATATCATAATCATACAACATTTGTATTCAATCATAGGGAATCTCAATCCCAACGCATCCACACAAAAAGGTGTAGTTTTCTTACCTTTAAGTCCGAGCGGAGTGAATGAAATGATTCCAAGCAGAATCCTTGGTCCCGAGCCTTGGCGATAAACCTAGTCACAAGGGCCAATGGTATCCATCAACTTCAAATCAAAATAAAATACCCAGGAGTTAGAAACTAGCCTTCAAGACCTTAATTTCTACAAAACTGGGTATGAGAAATCATCCCGAGCACCTAGGTTCAAACCCCATGAGCCTGACCAATTCTTGAAACAATTCTAAGGCTAAAATCCCTAGGTGAGTCGTGACTTGGCATAGTGGGTCGTGACTTGCCCCCAAGTCAGAGAGCAAGCACCCAAACCAAACGGGGTGGTGGGCCGTGACTTAGCCTAGTGGATCGCGGTGCATCCCCAAGTCAGAGGCCTCGCCCAGGCCAAAATGACCACACACGTCGCGGCGCCCCAAGGCTGGGTTGCGGCGCGCCCTCTTTGGACCCAGAAAATCTGGGTTTTCTCTTCTTCTTCTTCTAAACCAAGAACACCAAGACTCTACCCAGAATTTTCCCTATCAACTCCCCTCAATTCAACACTGAGCCAACCACAAATTCAAGATTAAACTACCCATTTTAGACACCAAAACCTAAGAGATCACTCCTCAATTTCTATCTTAATTCAACTATAATTGATCACCCAAGAACCCAGAATTGAACCTATTCTTAAGCTCTAGGATACTCAGCTCCTCTCTATTCCATTAAACTAAAGCCATCAACTAACTGACTTCAAATATAATTGACTAGAGCTCTTACCTCAAATATAACTGACTTCTCCTCTGTTTTCCAACTCCAATTCCCAGCTTAATTCCTCTCCAATTCCTTCTATTTTCCTTCAAAGATCTCCAGCCCAAGCCTAGCTTATGCACCCCTTAGGTCCTTAGCTTCAAAATTCATTAAGGGAGAGTGAGAGAGAGGGAGTACATGAGAGAGACGAGAGAGGGTGAGTTGAGAGCTTTTCTTTCTTTCCTTAAGTTGTTCTACCACTTTTTTTTTTGTTCAAATAATTCTGAATATATCACTTAAACAAAAGACCTTTATGCCCCTCCAAGGTTTACTAATCCTCAATTAGCCCCTAGGGATAGAATGATCATTTTGCTCCCAATTTCCAACTAATTCCTTGAATGTTCCTAATATCTACCAATTGACCCCGTCATCCAATTAATTACCAATTATTTACCCAATGTCTAATAATCCCCGATATATTCTCTAAATTCCCGAAAATGCCCCTAGGCTCCCCCCAAGCTAGGTATAAATCCCCGCCGTGACTATTTCGCCAATCCGCTCACTAGGACCGTCTTGAGCCATATACTTCAAATATATCCACATAAAAATGTGGTCTCAACAATTTATCACATATAATCACATTTATGCCCTCAACGAGCAAAAATTACAAATATGCCCTTATAAGCTAAACAGGGCCACATGCATATTTAATACTCATAAACATGTATTTCACATATCTAATTAATCATATAATGATGCATTTAATCATTAAAATCACACATATACCAATTATGCCCTCCCGGCACACTATAAAGGCCCTTAAACCATATTAACAATTTTGGGTCGTTACAGATATATATGGCTGGGGTCATGGTTTAACAGATATGGAATCTATACTTTCTTATAGATGGAATAATGGTTTCCTATTGGATTGACTTTTAGAACTGAAAAGGTTATGAGCGCTCACGTTGCAACTAGCAAAGTCAATGGTACTATAGGAACATGATATAGCTAGAAGGGTAAAATGATAATTTTATTCCCTTTTAATTATGAACCTTTAATAGAGGATTAATGTTATATGTAATGATTATATCAGTGGACACTTTATTCTTTATTAAAGTACTCCTTAAATATATGTCTATAATTATTGAGAGTTCAATCTCATATTTATAGTTGAGTAATTATGAGATTAATAAATATGATTATTTAATCAAATAACTTTGATTAATAATCTAATATTTATTGGAGCTCGATATTATAGGTCCATAGGTCCCTAGGGTGGCTCTATCAACACCATATCAAGGTAAGAGTTGATACAAGGGTAAAACTGTAATTTGGAAATTTGAGAAAAATTTTATTCTTCGGGTCAAGTATAGAATTATATGATAGTTTATGTTAAATATTTAATTTAGAATTAATTATTACATTTTCGAAAAATACATAATTTCAAAATTCATATACATACATAAATAAATAAAATTTTGAAATTAATTATTTTATTTGAGTGAAAGAAAATAAAATTGGTAAATCAAAAATTGTTTTTGATTTATTGAATTTTAAAAGATGATGATAATGTTGATCATCAATTTAAATTTTGAAATATGGTTGTCATCTTTTCCTTAAAAAGATATATACCTTATTTTGTGGAAGATTGATTTTAGTTAAATAAATAAATTAACGAAAAATGCAATATCCATGAAAAGGGAATGTAGCAGTTCACGCATGACACAGTCTTGGGACTGTGCCATGCGTGTAACACTACACTGATATTGTATCAGTGTTGTTTTTATTTTATATATTTAATTAATTGAAAATTTGAAAATAGATATTTTCAAATTTGGTAAGTTAGATATTTATCTAAATCAATTCCTATCGTCATATTATTATTATATTACTATTATTATTAGGAATAATAAGGTAATAGAATAATATCTCTATATATGATACAGAATAATAAGAAGAAACATACAAGAAGCCATACACACGCTAGTAAGAATTCAGAAAAGTTTCAGAATTTTTGTCAGACAAAAGATTATCTTCTTCTTCTTCTTTATTCTAAACTTTGTGAGACCATAATCTAAGTTCTCATGTGTCTAGAAATACTTGTGATTCCTAAATTACAAACTCATGTTCTATATGTGCCCACACACATCTTAAGGTGTAGAGAACACTCCGGAAGATCGTGGTTTGAGTACTCAAAGCGTTGGGTAGAAAATATCGATGTATATACAAAAAGACTCAAGGACAAATGATAGGCTTCAAGAAGTAAATACTCATGTTCTTGAATATTTATGTATATATTTATATGATATATATATATTATATATTTATATATGTTGCATAATTAATAATATTATATGTTAATGATTTTGTCTGGATGTTTTTTTGATCATATAAACAGTTTATATGAGAAATGAAATTTTTTGTTGTCGTATACATTGGGCCCATCACGCCTATTCCCCTGCGTACTATAATTGTTTTTCCAACAATTGGTATCAGAGTCAGGTTATTAATCTATGCATATTATTAATTGTTGTTGGATTATTTGCATTTTTATATTATACGTGATATATGTTTGAATGAATGGATGTTTATTTTCATGATAATAGATTCTTAACGGTTGTTTATAATGGTGCTTTTGGGTTTAAGAATTGTTCTTAAAATTTCTAGATGAAATATCTAAGCCAATTTTGGGGCATCGGAATTTTGTAATTTTTCTTTTAAAAATTATGGGTGAAATTTAAGAGATGGCCCTAGTCCTTAGCCCGAGCCCGGGCCCCAAGCCATTCCCCTACACCAGCCCGTGCCCCTATGCGCGTGCCTGTGCCCCTACGCGCGTGCCCGCGCCCCTGCGCCAACCCGCACCCTTGCGCCAGCCATGCACGCCCCTATGCCCAGTCATGCACCCACGCCAACCTCCTCCCAGCCGTGACCTCATTCACTGTCGGACCACCCTACTGTCGTCGCACCTTATGGTACACACCCAGGGTTTGTATCTTTCAAACCCTAATGTGTTACTACCATAATTATTTTAATTATTCATTTAATTAAAAATCTAAAATTGATTTAAAATAGTTTTAATTTGGAAATTTCTTTAAATAGAAATAATATTGATTATTTTCCTTAATTAAAAATATTTTAATTGTTATCTTCCATAACTAAAAATCATTTTAATTAAAATATCCAAAATTAAAATTATCTTGAATATTAATTTATTAAAATTAAATTATTTAGTTTTATTTTTGAATTAAATCACCCAAATTCAAATTGGACCTTAGAAACATTTTGGGTGTTAAAACTCAAAGTTTATTATTTTTAAAAGTTTGTTTAAAATAATTTTAAAAAATGTATAATTCAAAATGGATATAGAAAAGGGTGGCATTGGCTCAACAAGACTACACCTCAAGGTGCTCTTCATCAGGCCTTAAATAGTCTAGGTTACATTTTCATGTATTTTTTTTCAAGTGTTGTAATTTTCCTAGAAATACCCAAAACTTACCATACCTGCTTTTATTTACTCATTATAAATGTTTGAATGTGATTAAAATGGCTAATATTTTGTCATACATTATAACATGCCATTCATATACCCACACAGTATGCAATTAACATGCATGAGATTTGTGTAGAAACATGCTATTAGGAATGTCCTATAATTTTTCTTATATGTTTATATATGATAAATCATATAATAATAAATTCAATCTTAATTAGTTAAGATGGTAAATCAAAATTAAAGTTGTTCAATTTGTTGTTTTAATGAAAAATGTTTTATTAAAATAAAAATGATATTCTCGTAATTAAAGCAAAATTAGAATTAGAATTAAGGGCACAATTTTTTTGATTTGGTTAATTGGATTAGTAATTATTAGAATATCACTTGGTAAAAATAATTAAATTTATTTTTTCACCTAAATTGAAAAATATTGATTTTGTAAATAACACACTTTTTCAAAATTGTGAGTGGGAGAGGTAGTTATGACAATAAGTCTCATGGTCTCCATTATTGGTTGAACACCGAGAGGATAGGAAGGGCCTCGTGTCACCTCCGTTTGCGACCTCCCTAAGGAAAGGCTTCTGAATATGTTCATTTTATCTCAAGGTTGACTTCTCTTATGAGAATATAATTAGTGATGTATTTCAAGTTTGAATTACCCTAAGGCACACTCTTGAGTTAAGTCATTGATTGAAAATAATGGGTTACACTCCAAAGGTGTATCTAGGCTTTCGAGCACGACTAGTGTATCTTGACCAAACTAGCGGTGGTTCATAAGTCAAAAGAGAAAAGTGCGTTATTAAGTTTTCACTTATAAAATTGAGATTTGTCTCAAAATTAATTTGGAGTTAGTCTGACCTACCCTAAGGCGGTCCATTAAATTTCAAATTAATTTATCATGGATTAGTATATATTTTATGTGTTTTGATATGTTGCATTCATGCATCATATTTACTTTTCCAAATAAAATATGGTATTTATTATATATTTTAATTCATTATATTTTATTTATTTATTTCCAAAAACAATGGTTAATTCTCTTAATCCTTATCATGTACTTGAAAACTTGGGAAATCAAACATACTGTTATCCAAAAAGCAGGTGTGGATGACGTGGCAGACATTTTTAACACGTGGCTGACATATGGCAGAAGTTCTGTTCGACCATCGACCAGTGAGATTCCCCTGACATAACATTTGGATTTAATATACGACCAGCTTGGTCGTATACTCCGTATATTTTGAGATAGTCTTGTACAATTGTAATTATATTCGAGATTATCTCCCATGATCCCTGATGATCCGATTATTTAGGAAAGAATATCTGTAACTAATTCATGTAATCCTCCTTGAGCCTATAAAGAGAGAAGAATAGCTTAAGGAAGGGACTTTTGGCTGATTTAAGTTTATGTTTTACAAGAGAATTAGAGATATTATCTCCTGATTGTATTATTCATCCTTCTAAGGCTTGTGAAACTTAGAGAACCCTAGTTCTTTGATCACTCCTTTGAGAATTAATATTAATAATAGCTTATGTGGAAGTAGGTCATTACCAATGCATGGGGCCGAACCACTATAATTCGTTGCGTCGTTTACTGTTTTGTCCATTAGATCTATTTCAACACTTTCCATCACATCAAGCAATTGACTCCGTGTCAGTTGACCAAAACGAGGGTCAACACATACCTCATTGACAAACTCTTGGAAAGGATTCCATTTAGTCGTAACCACATAAGAAGATGGTACGAAGGGATTCACATTGTCTGAACACAAAACTTGTATGGATCGATCTATGATCTACCACCAGAGGTTCCAAGCTTTTCATCCAGCTTTGATGAACATGAAAAATATGGTGAATGGATGTGATTGAATCACTTGGCATGTCAATGCATGTTATCGACCATGCATGGCGACTTTAAAGAAAGATATATGGTTATTGAAACTACATATGAGATGTGGGCCATGATAAAAGATGATGCTATAACACATGCTCAATTTTTTAAATACGTGGTAAATTTGATTTACTCAAAAATACTTCTTTATTATTTTTGACTGGTTGATTCAAAATTATGCCACTAATATGATTTTTCATATGTTCTTGTCTTCAGGGATGCAGAAATCTTTTGAGAAAAAGAGTAGTTGCATTGAAACCAAAGTGAAGAAGAAATGATGAAGACAATTGAATAAAGAAAATATTAGTTTAGAAATTTATTTTGTTTTGTTTAAAATAATTTAATTTTTTTTTAAATAGTTGATTTTCATTATGAAAGAAATTAATAAGTTCTTTCTTTAAATTGGTTCTAGAATTATTTCTAGAAACTATGTTTTTAGATTCCTTTATTTGATGAATGAACAAGTTTAATATTTCTTTTGAATAATAAATTCAGTTGATATTTTTGAAATATACTTGTTCCACCTATTTCATAAATGAGTATAAATGATCATTATGAATTATTCATTATTGTGCAAATCATAGATTTAATAAATAAGAAGACTTATTCCAACCACAATTAAGTGAAACATATATGTGAAATATTTTTTAGATTGACTTGTAATTAATTAGACACATAAAGCAAATAAAAGACAGTCTTTTATTGGAACCATTCATTAGTTATCTCCTTGTTTATATAGTCTGTTAATTAAAGTTAACCAAAAGACCTTTCTCTTATATAGACTCAAAAATCACATAATCATTTAGTTAATACATAGAGATATATGTTGAACCTTTTAATGTTCAAAGCTAAAAGAGATAATAAATAGTAAGTCAATATTGATTGACATTTATTTAAGATATGTTTAACTTTTATTAAATGCAAAGAAAATTTCTAGAAATTTTTATACAACATTCACAGTAAAGTGACTTATAAAGACTTGTTTGATCTGATCAAAAGGAAGTCTAAAATAAAATTTTGAATTCAAGTAATTTGCATGTGAACTTGGAATTCAAACCCATCTCACATACAACTAGAACGCTAAAGCAAAACTAGTATTTTAGCAATGCAATATAATCATATTAGATAAAATTAAATAGATAATGAGTGATCATTATTGTCTTTATTATTTCTATAATTTTAACACTTGTTATACTTTTTACATGTTTGATTGTACAACATCAAAGACTTAGAAGTTGGGATTCACAAGTAGTTATGTGAATAAATTGAAATTTTTTCCATGGAGTCATTTAGTTAAACTGTTTAATAATTGGAAAACTTTACAAAAGAGTTTTGTATCTCTTCAATGCAACTTTAATGAAGCATGATTATTATAATCACTATATTTTCTAGTTAAGTTGTACTAGAAATAATGATTGCATGTCAAGTAAGCAAGTCACTGATAATTAACAATGATAAAACAAAAGAATGTCACAAATTCTGTAAAGCATTGTTGTAGTGGGAGCGTTAGTTAGTAACTACTCCATTACAAATGTAAAGATACACACCATTTAAATATATTAAATTCACGTATTAGTGTGAAATGAAAAAGTTTTACGGAAAACAATGGTTGAAACACCATGAATCTAGAAATGGAATTTGGAATTCTATGACATCTGGATCCTTGAACATCCAACTAAAGTTCATGAAACTTCAGTTTGAAACAAGATGTTCAAGATGAAGAGGAGAACAGAGGAAAGTACAGACTTTCAAAAGTAAGGTTAATAGCCGAAGGCTATGAACAGAAAGAAGAATTTATTACTTGAATAAATACCTTCTACTGTAACCAAGCTTAAATATTTTTACATACTCTTATCAATTGCTTTATGCATGGATTGTGAGATTAATTTAAATGGATGTCTAAGTAGTCTTTACTGAATGGCTGACATGACAAAATCATTTGAAGATCTCGACCAGAAAGATTCTGTTGTGCTTCTTATTCTTAATATTGACAACATTCTGATCATTGGGAATGATGTAGAGAAATCGTCAATAGTAAAGAAATGGTTAACTGAACATTTCTAAATATTATATTTAGAAAAGTCAAGAATGTTCTATACATTCAACTCTATAGAGATTGAAAAGAACAATCTTTTGGCACTGTCTCAAGTGGCTTTTATAGATAAGAAGCTTAAATGCTTTAGTTTACAGAAATCCAAGAAAGGTTTTTTGGTTTCCCGATCAGGAGGATGTATTATCTAAATAATAACGTCCATTTATCCTTTTACTAGAAAATGAGGACATGAGATAGTTATTCCTACAACTAAGTGCTAGATTGTTTAATGTATCGAATGTTATGTTTTCGAATTGACATTTTTTAAACGGTGGGAATAGTTAGCAGTTATCAATCCAATGATGGATTGAGTCATTGAATAATTATAAGGACTTAATTTTGAGTATCTTGAATATAATAGAGTTTATATGTTTATGCATTTAGGCACGGACCTAAAATCCCAAAGTATGAACTGATTTCAAATCTTCAAAGATTGATATTAGAACTAGCTTCCATAACTACGGAAGAGACACATTAATGTGGAAATGCATTAGACATTTCAGATTTGTATGTTTCACCACAAAAGCCGAAATTTAATAGCTACGAGAAGTTAAATAGGCTAATTGATTTAGTTGAGTTCTTTGTCATTCTGGAAATGGTTTCATATTAGAATAAACAACTAGTATCTCATTGTGAAAGAAATGGAGATTCAACTATTCTAGAAGAACTAGAAATCATGAGAGGGTCAAGCACATGAAATGAGGTATCATTTACTTCAAGAAAATTTTACATAATTGATGTAATGATCTTGAAGATTACTTCAAAATAGTTTCTTACAAAATTGTTACAAACACTTTGTTAGACATATTCTATCAGGAGAATGTGATTGACATATTGAAAGAGATGCCTCAACTTGCTTTAGGGCAAGTGGGAGATTGTTGGGAATAATGTCCTTAAAGAAATTGTAGTTGACAAATGTTTTAAATGAAATAAATAATTGAATTGAATTATTATATATATAGACTATGTTCAATATTATGTTGATAATTTTAAGTAAATATCAGAAAATTCCAAAGTTTATCTATATGGTCTTAATCTCATATTGGTATGAGAGGATCAAGATTAAGATAATTGTAACGCCCCGGTTACCCCAGAACAGTAACGGTGATCGGTGAACCATGAATTTAACTCGCTACCCAAGTTCTTTGGTTAAAAACGTGCTTCTAGGTGTTATTAATAGGTTAAGGTGGAAAACCAATCAAAAGGAAATGATATATTTTATTTAAAACATAAAACCGTTCATGGGCCCATCAAAACGTTTACAAGTTATTTACAACTCACAATGGTCATTACTGTTTAAATTTACAACCCGCCGACCTAAGCGGAAAAAATAGGGTAAACCCCCTAGTTCCTTTGAGAACTCCTTGGCCGCGGTGGTCAAGCAGCAGCATATGTACACATCACCACCTAAGCTCTCCACTCAAGGCTGGGTGAGCTTTTCTTTCCCTTTACTTGGACCACATAGCACCCATGAGCCAAAGCCCAGCAAGAAAACACAGTAACGCATGAATATAATATCAATAATGATCATAATAATCATTCAGGACTTTCAATCCAGAATAGAGGAGTGACAATTGGAAAAGTCACTAAAGTTGGTTCTGTTCCCATTAGCCATGTGACGATAGGGTCACCTGGGCTTTACAAATAAGTGATCCTTTCACTAGCTTATCAAGATAGGTGCTCGATGAACTAGTCACCAATATAACCTACTGCATGACCATGGGGTCACAACCATGGGATTCCGCTCCCTAGCCACGTGACAAACAGTCACCTAGGCCTTAGGCCCTGGCTCAAAGTAACTAGTCCTAGACTAGTCAAGCGCTTATAAGTTTCATCGACCTTAGGGTCAGTCCAGCATTAATGCTTCTAGAGTCATTCAACGTTGATATCGATTAGATCTAATCTTTTATCGGCCCTGCGTTCAGGACGCCTATGCCGTTTCTGACTCTCAGGTCAGCAATACGCGACCAGTGCCATCCCTGACTAATTAGTGCCATACACAAGTAAGCAAGATCTGCTAAGCATTTAATTTGCAGTCAATGTCCACATTTAACAACCAAAATGCCTCAACAACAATCATGCATGTCATATACATAGGGTGCAGTTTTCTTACCTTTGATTCGAGCGAGAATGAATAAAAGAACGACCCTTGAGAATGATCAACCTTTAAGCCTTTTGCGGTCTCCAAGTCATAACCAAATATGGGTAACCATCAATAAATTGAATAACAAAGGTTCCCAAACCAAGATCCAGCCTCCAGGACATCGAACCCCACTAATCCGGGTAGCAGGAACAATCCTGAGGCCTAAAACCAAGTTCCCGAGATCAAAACTGTAACACCCCAAGTTGCTAATAAGGTTTAGGACCTTGATTAGCGTGCCTGGAGGGAAATAAGTGAATTAACATGATAATATGTGAATTTGAATGAATATGTCATTAGAATGCATGTTTAGGTGGTATAAATATGCATGTGCACCCCGTTTGTATGTTAGGGGTAAATTGGTAATCTTAGCCCGCTGAGGGCATAAATGTGTTAATGGTATTATGTGATTTGTACCATGTGAGTGTGGTGTTATTAATGTGATGCACATGTCGAGACGGTCCTAGAGAGCTAGTTAACTCAAAAGTCACAACGGGATTTCATACCCGGCTCGGGAGGAGCCTAGGGGTACTTTGGGGAATTTTGTGAGTTGAGTTGAGAATTTGTGGTTAATGGTTATTGGTGATTGAGTAACCTGAGTAACCGTTAGTAACTGCTGAGAGTAACAAGTTTAGATGGAAAAATGGTAGAATTGTAATATAGGTGAAAGGACAAGAGTGCCCTTGAGGTTTAGTTAGGAGAGGATAATTATGGGAGGATAGAATAGTAATTTGGCAGGGATTTAGATCACTTCAGCTGAGGGAAAAGGATCATTTACGTTATTTCACTTGGGCATGTTTTGTTTATGCTGAAAATTGGGAGAAACCTAGAGGAAAAGAGAAGAAAAGGAAGAAAGTTGAATTTGAAACCTAGGAGGAGGAATCAAGGTGGTTTGAAGTAATTAAAGCCAAGCAGGGATCAAGATTTGGTCAGAGGTAAGTTTCATCTCTGAAATTTCTGTGTTTAGTAAGTTTCTATAGAATTTAGGTTGAAATTGAAAGATGGTTTGTGGCTGGTTTGTTTGGGAATTCAGCTTGTGAAATTAGAAAGCTTAGCTTGGAGCTGGAATCAAGGGATCTTAAGGTTGAATTCTCCACTTAAGGTAAGGATTCTGTGCAATTATAAGGTTTATTTCTGTTATGGTTTAAGGTATTTGTAGTATGGTTTAGGTTTTGGTCTAAGTTTCTAACTTTCTAGTTTGAACTATTGAGGCATGGAACCAAAGTGTGATTTATGGGAGTGATTGTGTAATTGAGCTGGTGTATGCTGTTTATAGGTTGTTAGATGGTTGATTTGTGGTTTTAAATTGGTTTTGGGGTTTAGGTATGTGTTTAGGTTGAATTGGGAGTGCTTTGGCTCGGGGAAAATGTAGGGGAAAACCCAGATTTCTAGGTTCGCGAGGGAGCGCCGCGGCCCTGTTCTTTGGCGCCGCGGCGCGAGGCTGTTTCAGGGCTGGGGGAGTGCTCTCTGACTTGCTGGGCGCCGCGGCCCTCAAGGGCAGCGCCGCGGCGCTAGGCTATTTTCAGAACAAGGAATTTTGTATTTTTGGGCTTTTGCTCCAAGGGCTCAGGGGATGTTTCTGATGCGTTGTTTTAGGAATTTGGGGATTCCGAGAGTGTGGGATTGGTTCCGGGAAGTGGTTTTGAATTGGTTAGTATTAAAGGAATATTTTATATGTGTTGTGACTAGGTCGTCGGAGAGGCTCGGGATAGAGGACCGTGCTCGCGGCTTTGGTACATTGTGAAGCTCGGGATACAGGTAAGAAAACTGTAACACCTGTAGAGCAGGGCATGGGACCATAGTGTTGTAGCAGGGCACGACCCTAGATTGTATTATTGTTAGGGTGTAGCCTTAAATGAATTATTATATGTTTGATTGTTGTTTGAGAATGCTATATGTGGTTATAGCAGAATGAACGGTAAAGGAGCCGGGAACGGCGAAGGGCCGCGAACGGCGAAGGCCGAGAACGACAGTGGGGCCGGGAATATCACTTAGCACATGGAGTGCTTGTGATTAGGGTGAGACCCCAATAGATACATGGGATATCCTTATGGTGTAGACCGAGATCCCAAGCTTTGGTAACGCTTCTGGGACAGCATGGCCGTATATGTGTTTAAATCTTATGGACTGTTTGACTAGATATGAGTTATCTGCTATAGTGATTGTATGATATGCATATGTTATGTGCTGTATGAGTTTTCTTGCTGGGCTTCGGCTCACGGGTGCTCTGTATTTCAGGTAAGGGCAAAGAGAAAGTCAACTAGCCATGAGTACGGAGAGCATGGGGGCGGCGCGTACATGTTAGGCCTGCCCGACTGCTTTGGTTGGGGATATTTTTGAGAAATGGTTGTACAAACCCTAGTTTTGATGATTAATTACTTATAAACTTGGTTTGAGTTGTAAATATTTTACAAACCTCGTTTTGGGATCGCGAATGTTAAACTCTTGAACTTTTAATGAAATAGAGTACTTTTTTTAAAGATTACAGCCTTGTCTCTTTGTTTAATCACACTTTTGTTTTAAAAACCTCGCTGAGCGAGTTAATTGCAAATTTTAAACTCACTTAGTAACGGCTCTAAGGCAGTAGTGCGTTACAAAAACCACTCAAGAGCCATGACCCTAGAAGCTTGAGCCGCGGCCCCTAGCCACACCAGAAACAAAGGTTGCGGCACCCACTACCCAGTGCCGCGGCGCCCAGCACGCCCAAATTCCTCCACCAGCTTCTTCGAGCTTTGGCCGCGGCCCCCACCCAGAAACCATCCATAACCTCGTTTTATCCCACCCTAAACCTTCCAAAAACATACCTAAACACTTCCCAATCCAAAAATAAAAGTTCCCAAACTTCCCAATGATCCAAAATCATCAAAACCCGAGGCTCAAACGAATAAAAAACACAACGATTCACAAAATCCAATTCAAAGCTTAGAAACTCTAAAAACTCAAAACTTAGATTACCTTTGATTGGGTTTTTTCTCGTTAAATCCTTCAGTCAAGAAGCTTCTAATCTTTCCTAGGATCGCTATGCCTTGGTCCTCGCTTGATTCCGACTCCTAGAACTCAAGATTTCTTCGAAATTGATTCGAACGGTAAAAGGAACTAACAGGAAGAGAGAAAGTGTTTTCTAAAGTATGGTTCTATCTGACGAACTACTTCAGGCTTAAGTAGTCTCAAATAAATCCTAGTGCTCGGGGTCCCACAAACACCCCCGGGGACATAATAGTCAAAATTCCTAGAATTTCCTCCTGATCTCAATAACTCCCAATTTATCATCAAATAAACATTCTCATTACTCAATATCCCAATAAATGACCCCGTTATGACAAA